>NW_027223754.1:19838607-21038607 GCF_028538775.1 Myotis yumanensis
TTTACAGATGAGGAGACTGAGGTTCAGAAACATTAATAGCACTAGAAAGTGGTAGGTATGAGCTCCACCTGGCTCAATGCTCCTCTCTCTTGTCACTTGACCTCCTAGGATCCTCTGTTCAGAAACAATGCCAAAGGTATAGTTATGATTATGATGCAAAGCCTCACTGCATGGAAGGCAATATTCTCTCATCCCAAATGGCATTCTATACTTCTCTCAAATTGAAAGTTGCCCTATTCTGAGTTTTAGTTATGTACAAGCACGGTTTCCTCTACTAGGCTGATAGTTTGAATAGATGGAATTGTCGTTAGATCTGTTTCTTCTATCTGAGGTTTTGTTTATGCTTGTGCAGTCTTATTTTATTATATGGCCAATGATATATGATTGTTTGCTGTTTATTATTCTTAAAAAGTTATTTATGGGATTAGAGAGGCTTTGTGTTTGTTCCTGCCAGACATTTATAGGCACCTCCAGAATGAACTTCCAGGAAGAAAGTTCAGGGTTGGGGAGTCTCTGCTCTCCCCACTCCCAGTCCATGAGTATGATACCTAAGATCATCCTTTGCTCCCAAGGGCCAGTGGCAGCTACTGGGATGGCTTTGCTTTCTTTTGCATTTCACTTTTCCTCTTCCCTTCAGGCCTACTACCTAAGCAGCCCTCATTGATTTTCCAAGAAATATTTAGATCTAGTTTTCCCTTAACTTGGTAGAGTGCCACCTGGGGCCCCAGCTGTATATGAAGATTACCTCCCAAAAGCCCTCCCAAGCTCTAAATCTCTAGCTCTATGTGGCCAACACTATCTATTCCAGCACAAAGTTTGTGGTAACAGCATCCTCCCTCCAGGCAATGCAACACTTTATCTCTCTGCTGACTGGTTCTCTCCCCAAAACTGACCTGAGGTAAGTCCCTTGTGTCTTTGTTTATTTAATTATTGGAGTAATTTTTTTTAATCCAGAACTTTATCTTGGGTATCTGAAAATAAGAGAAAAAATTTAAATATTATTAACAAGAACAAGAATTATGTTGATAAAGGCAGAATCAAGAAGAGGATAGCTTTGCATTTTAAGTTATACTAGAAGTTTATAAGAAATGAACTTGAGTAGATATATGTGTAGGTCTTTAGGAGAAAGCACAATGGGCTTAGGTTACTAGAAACCAGCTGAGACCAGCAGCTAGGTCTAAATCCTGGGATGTCATCAAGTGAACCAACTCAATATGACCCCAAAAGGCCACATTAATAAAGGGGCCAAGCATTGGACTGAAGTTGTAAGAGATTGACAGTCTTCTTGGGGAGCACAGAAAGCAAAGTATTCCTCTTAGAAAGGACTGGAATCTGACCAACCCAATGTTTACTAGTATACTACTAATACTTTTTATTTGCATTACATTGTAGTGCTTGCAGAGTACTTTCAAACACTATACTGTTTCATTTAATTTTAACAATGGCCTATGAAGAAGGTTATTATCATCAACATTTTATAGGAAATGTCACAAAAGGTCAACTGCTTGCTCAAGACCATAGAGTAAGTAGTGGAGCTTTGATAAGAGAGCCCTAGTCTTCTGACAGGATGTTCAATATTCTCCCCACTACATCCATATTCCATCGGTGCCCTGGAGGAAAGTGGTTTCTTGGTGTTCTAAACTCTCAGTTGAATGTGATGTTATTGATGAGTTCATACTGCAGAAGGGACATAGAATACAATTAAGAACAAGGATTCTGCTGTTTGGGGATAGTTGTCACAGTAACTCAAGGGATTTGTATAGGTTATTACAGTTTAATAGGAAAGTTATCCAAAAGTACAGTTCTGATTCTATAGATTTTCTACTAAAAATTTTAGGCTACCAAACTTTAGTTGAGGAATCCCATTCTCTGGATGAATCCCACTCTTTCCCAGCTTTTTTATTTCCCATCATATAAATGGGTCATGCAACCATACCAGACTACAGACATATTCTTTGCCCTTTCCTAACCTTTGCCATGTGACTCATATGGTGCATTCCTTTAGAATGCCCTTTTCCTTCATTTCCACCTGCACAGTCCTGCTGCTCTTTCCACATCTGAGTCACATGCTGCCTCTCTCAAAAGACCCTGCTTCCTCCTGCCCACCAGCTGCCTGTCCATTCTGTGTGCTCCCACTGCATTTTGTTTGCATCATTATAGCACAAGCTGCAAACTCATGTATGTGCATGAGCCAGCTCAGTGCCTTAAGTAAAAAGGTTGTTGAGTGTTAAAATGGGAAGTAGGAAGTCTATGAAGAGCTCCTCATCTAATAGGTAGACAGTCACTATTTGGTTCTGGGCATATTGTAGGGAAGACCCTGGTCCAATGTATATAGTGTGTGTGTGTGTGTGTGTGTGTGTGTGTGTGTGTGTGTGTGTTTTAGAAACAGCAGCAAATAGTTAAAATACTTTTGAAAAACCTGGTGGCTATACAAAAATCTGACTTAAGGCTAGCCAATGGCCCTAGATTATGATTCTATCCTATAGACTTTAGGGACAAATAAGTCATACAAGTCAGAATATAATATCTTGATCATTAATTAGAAATACACTGAGAGTGAGAACTAGTTGTGAGCATCTCTCCAGCCATAGAGTGCCTCTTCTGGAATAGGTGCTTAGTATGTTTTTGTTGAATTGCAGGAAACTTTTTAGAGGGTAAAGACTGCAAGGGATTGAGAAACATTTGCTGGTTGGGTTGAGTGTGCTCTTTCAGGCTGGGCAAGTTGAGACCACTCTTTGTAAACTGTTTCATTTGGATGTTTTATTAATCACTGCTGCTGGTGAATTTAAATATTTTAATGATTGGTATATTTTACACTTTGCATGCCCTGGGGCTTTTAAAAAAGAAATGGCAGTTTTAAAAAAATAAAATAGAATCCCTATTCAATCAGCATACAAACTGCCTAGAGATACTTAGGCGCTCGCTTCACTCGGAATCTGGGTCAACCTGGCATCTGGTGACCAGAAAACCTGAACGGCCTACCCGAGCAGGTTGTAACTCTGCTGAAATCAGGCCCTTAAGTAATTCCATCTCTCATGTTAGAACCCTGAAAATTATCCCATGAATCAATTTTCTATTTAGAGTGTGAATCTCCATATTTCCCACAAAGCTTGGAGGGAAGGAACAAAGACATTTATCACCATTACACTTAAATCTTGCCTTTCTAACTATTCAAGTATCTTTTCTAAATTGCAGATTGTGTATCTGTGGGGAGCCTCTACTGAATGTAAGTTCAGACCTCCTTAAGGCTACTAAGCATTTATTAAAACAGAGGCTGGGGAAAGTGAGTTTATTTATCAAACCTTAGAGGAATAGAATAGTGAAAGGATGGATTTTGTTTGTTTGCTTTTTTGTGGCAAAGGCGCTTGTTCTTGTGCCAGGATGGGAATCTTGTCACTCTTGAAAGGAAACTGCTTTCTTGCTTTGCTGCCCCCCTTTTCCCACCAACACATCATTCTCACATGAAAGTTAGGGCACAGTCTGCTTGTTCTTGTGCCAGGAGTTTCTCCCCTTTGATTGACAGAATGACTTTTTCTGTCCCCTTCCTTCCTGCAATTCACCTAGAACCTACCCAGTAACTACACTTGGGGGGCCGTGATCTATAACTGGCCCTATTTGTCGTTTCCCACCACTACTATAACCTTGCCTTCATTTTTAGTACAGGGTTTGCTAATGTCTCCCTCTCTGAGTTGCTATCTAATTCTGTAAATGATTGACAGGCAGGGTGTGGAGCCCAAGTCATGTTATAGAATTGTGACTTTTCATTCCCTCCCACGAATCCTTCTGAATTGTCATTTGCCAGCCAACTCTTACACATGAAGTTAAAGAAATACATTAATAGCTTTGTGCCTCACCTGAGGGATTCTTTGACCTTTTATTTCCGTTGTTTTCACTTTCTTCCCCTTCAGTTGGAAATCAACAGTCTGTATTTTAAAACAAAACTCATTGCTTCACTCTATGAAAGGTGACATAGAATAAGGAAGGATTTAAGAGACTCCACAGGGAAGAATTTGGGAAGGATTATGATTATCAAGAAAATATATAGATGTGAATATTTTAAAGGACATAAAGTTATTTCCTCGCATGAGGATGGATAATAAAGACATCCCTGACCCCATCCTCAGCCTCTTGGCCACACAGAAACACACACCCAAAATATCCTGTTTCCATAAAAACAGCATTAGCCTGAATTCTGTTCTAGAAGAGGAACAGAAGCTAATAAAGCCTCTCCAAGATCCCAGCAACGTGATCACATAGTTATATGCTCTGTAAAAGTTGCAAAAGCAAGATATTTTAAACTGCAATTGAACTTTTTCCATTCCAACTTTCCTAATGACCCACTTTCCCCAATGATCCTTGGGCATTTTAAGGATCTCCCTAAGGGAAGTTGTATGGAGGACATCAGTTTGGGTTTAATGAGCTACATTTATGTGATTGTCTGATTCTTCTGTGCACAGTTAAGTCACTGTCAGCCATCCCAGGTAGGCTTTGACTTTTAGGAGTATGCCTCTGACAGTGCTGCCTGGAGGGCAGACTGGCTAATTAATGGGTTGTCACTTAAAAAAGGATTTAAATTATTAACTATCTAAGAAAACCTAAAATGCCCTGAAATCTTACAAATTCAATATAAAAGAAGCTTGAAAAAGATTTTGCCATACTTAACAAACTAAAAATATGCATGATATCACCAATATTGAGTTTTGACACTGAAACTTTTCTAGACTCTTGGTAATAAAATGAAATTTTGGGCAACCAAAGCTATCTGAAGAATTAAAAGTATTTTCTATCCTATTAATATAAAATTATTTGTATAACATTATTATGAGATGAAGCAGTGATCAAAAAGTAAGCAGTTAAAATTGTGTGGGAAATAGTAAAGATGTGTGTCACAAGGTTAATTAATGAAAATATCATGTTATTTCTGATGTTTTGTGATGTTTGTGGCATCTGCCAGCTTTTGAAAATTTGTAATTTATTCTGATTCATTTTCTCATTTATTTTGTACACTAATTTTGCATTCTAAATTTTGTATGCTTTTTCATAAAGGGGGTCTTCAAAGTTGTAAAAGATTCAGGCTTCCCTAAACCTGAATTTTTCCTTAATATGACTTCTCAGTCATCAGATCAACATGTCTTGTCCATCAGCTGCATGTGGCTGACTGAGGTGCCCAGTGGCTGAATGAGGTCACAAATTCTGAGCAGACTGCAGAGTCTGGGGAAGGGGATTCCAGGCAGTGTGTGAACTACAACCTGGTAGCAGCATGCTCTACACTCTTTCTTGTTGATTCCAGATTAGCTGCTTAACAGGTAGAAGAAGGATCAAAATGTTCTGGAAAATTTCTGAAAATGATAATCCTGATTGGTTTGAAAATTGGACTATGATATATGTACAGGGGAATCAGTATAGATTATCCAGGACCTTTGTGTTGGCGCTTTGAATCTAAAAACTTTTGCCCAGCCCATGTAGCTCAGTGGTTGAGCATCAACCCAGGAGCCAAGAGGTTCCCAGTTTGATTCCCAGTCAGGGCAAATGCCTGGGTTGTGGGCTTGATCCACAGTAGAGGGCGTGCAAGAGACAGTGACCAATGATGTTTCTATCTCTCTATCCTTCTCCCTTCCTCTCTCTCTAAAAACCAATAAAAACATATTAAAATAATAAAAAAAACTACTACTGCTATGTGAGCAGGAAAAAAAAATACCATTAGGACAAGATGGGGTCAAGAGAACAGTCTTAATATAAAATCCACTAGATTTTCTTTCAATGATTAGAATTCTAAATACTCTGCCATCTAAGTAGGTTTATAACATAATCTGATAAGAGCTGGTGAAGGCCTTACTCATACTACTCTGCCTTGTGTGGAATTAATATACTTACTCCAGCTTTGCTCTGATGAGTGTTAGGGTGGCATGTTTTTCTTCATCCACCTACTTTTAATCTATTTGTGTCTTTATAGTTAAAGTGGGTTTCTTGTAGAAAATATATAGCTGAGCACTTTTTAAATCTACTCTGGCAGTCATTGTCTTTTAATTGAAATACTTAGTCCATTTGTATTTAAAGTGACTATTGATATAGTTGACTTACTGTGGACCATATTTGTATCTATAATCTATTTGTTGCCCTTGATCTTTTTCTCTTTTTTTTCTTTCACTCTCTTGCTTTCTTGATTTAATTAAGCACTTTATATATTTCAATTTTCTCTCCTTTCTTAGCATGTCACTTATAACATTCCTGTCATTCATTTCACTTACCCATATGCTATAATCATTGAATACATGGTAGAGCTCCTGGAAGTAAAACTCACAAAAGTGTTGGGGCCTGCCCTCCTCTAACTGGGTTCCATCGCCCATCCTGGAGTTGCCAACTCTCAAACTATTGATGTTTCCTGAGTTCTGATAAACTCATTGTAATTGAGAATATCATAAGTTACATGCATTTAATACACCTAATCCAGCAAACATCATAGCTTAGCAGAACCTACCTTAAATGTGCTCAGAACACTTGCATTTGCGGACAGTTGGGTCATCTCATTGAGTTTCATGTGAAGAGTAATTGCCTTCCTCTTCTCACCAGAAGCAGGAGACAGAGGGACATTTGGTAGACACAATGGGATCCAAAAACACAGTATCCAAAAAATGCCTGGGACACAGCACACTGTAGAGCAGTGGTTCTCAACCTTGGCTGCACATTAGAATCACCTGGGAATCTTTTTAAAATCCTGATTTCCGGGCCTCATCTTCCAGAAATTCTGTTTCTTTGTTACTAATGTTGTGGCCCCACCCCATAACAAAGAGACAGAATTTCTGGAGGATGAGGCCTGGAAATCAGGATTTTAAAAAGATTCCCAGATGATTCTAATGTGCAGCCAAGGTTGAGAACCACTGCTGTAGAGTATCAGTTGTTTATCTTCATGACCACTTGTCTGAGTGAGAGCTGCGTCTTGAGAGAGTATTATACCACAAACCATTACTCAGGAAAAGATCAAAATTAGAATTATGGTTTCTAATGTATGTGTATAGATTTTACACCATCATACAGTTGAGAAATTGTAAGTCAGGGACCATCTGTAGTCCATATTAAATCTCCAGTAATTTGTTTGTTACACTTTAAAGTGTTCCTACCAATAGTAGTTTTTACTGTGACTTCTGCTCTTGAGCTTCTGATCTGTTAAGCTGTGATTCTCTATATCTGCTTGCCTGTCTCCGATTTTGGAGGGTAGCAGTTTTCCCTGAGATCTCAATTTTCTGATGACTTGAAGAAGAGTTGTTTGTTCAGAACTTTCCTTGTTGTGAGAATGGCAGTAATGACTTCCATGTTCTGTATAGGTTGGACCAGAAACTGAAGTCTTATTTTATTTTGTAAAATGGCTCCAATTTGATGAAAATAAAAAATATTACTTAAAAAAGTAATTTATTTGGTAAAAGAACCACATCATCTATGGGGAGCTAGATGATGGACTCAGGGTTGACAGTTTTGTGTCTCATTGGATTTCACCTTAGATATTAAGTGTCTAAAATAAAAATAGATTGGTTTTCCTCCCTCCTTACCACCCCCCTTTTCTCCTCTCTCTCTCCTTTCTTACTTCTTTTAAAAAAATTCTCAATCTGTGATAGGCAATAGGCACAATGATAAACAAGATATGAAGATAGTTAGTTTTTTCTCTTTTTTTCCCCATTATGAAGTAAAGTAATTATAATTGGAGAGGGGCTCCTGCCTTTCTGTCTGACTTCTACAAAACACCCTTCTACTGGGGGTGAATGATACACATAATGAATCACCCTCCCTCTTTTTACTGCTATTAGAGTCAACATCTTAGTGAAAATTAATCAGGAGAGGATTATTTCAGAATAGTCATCATGCAGTCCATCAAGTACTAGTATAGAGTGATTCTAGGGGTACTTAATTCTAGGACCATTTTCGGGTGAGGTGGGAAAGATGATTAGAGAAATTCACACTGACTTTCTCAATCTGCCCAGCAGCTCTGTCAAATAAATACCCTTGACATCCCTTTCAAGAGGTAAGAACGGAGTCTGAGAGACATTAAGTGAGTAGTCACATGTATGCAGCTAGTAAATGGTAGACTGCAACTTGAAGATAATAAGTCTGTGTTCATCGATTACCTACTTATTCATGAGGTCATACAGTCTTCCAATGAAGGCTGTTTGGATCAAAGGGATTCAGAGGAAAGGACTCTTTCAGACTGTTTTGCTTTTGTAAAAATGTTAGAAGGGAATTGAAGTATTACAGATTTATGGGGAGACTATCTGTATGACTTGGGGCTTCTCTCTCCCATTCCTGAAAACAGAATCCTCTCTTTTCCCGGTGCTCAACTTCTCTTCTGAATATCAGCTTGGGTATTTGGAACATTTGCTTGGACTTACTATATTCTGGGGATAGCAATGGGGATGCGTTGCCACCTGTTATGAACCAAATTGTTTCCTTGCTGTATTCATATAGAAGTCCTAACACCTAAAATGACTATATTTGGAGATAAGGCTTATCAAGAGATAGCAAAGATTAAATGAGGTCATATGCATGGGGCCTTAATCTGATAAGGTTGTCTCTCTCTCTCTCTCTCTCTCTCTCTCTCTCTCCATGTGCACAGAAGAAAAGCCGTCTGAGGACGTAGTAAAGAAGTTGACATCTACATACCAGGAAAAGAGTCCTTATGGAAATTCAACCCTGACAGTGACACCTTGATCTTGGACTTCTAGTCTTCAGAACTGTGAGAAAATAAATTTCTATATTTTAAGCTGTCCAGTCCATGATATTCTATTATTGCAGTCCAAGCAGATGAATACATTACTTATGTCAGATAACATGCTGGGAAATACAGGCATGAACAGTTTACTAGCTCAAAACTGACTGACACATTCTAGAATTGATATGATTACTTCCTAAAAATTTGCATTGTGCTAGATGCCTACCTTCTTTTAAAGGAGTTCTTTACAAATAATTAATAGTTAAATATGGGTCAGAAAAAAGCACAAAGGAAACACCTATACAGCCAAACAAAGAGAAAATATAATCTTCATACTTTTCTTTTTATCACAAGTACTTTACAGATGAGAGCGAAAAACATCTGCACGGATGCTAATCTAATAGGCCAAAAAGAGAAAGAGAATAGAAAATGAAATTTATAAAGGAAAATTTATCAAGGTAGAAAGAAACAAATGCAATCAGTTATAAATATATACTACACAGACTATTTGCAGAAAGCATGTGAAGTGGCAGGTGACTAAGTTGAGTGTGCCTGTATTGGACAGAGCCCAGGAGAGTGTCAGATATCCTGAGGAGAAGAAGCTCCAAAATTCACTGTGATATTTGGTTAGTTGTCCAACTCTTCCAGCTTTATCTTCCTTGGAGAAAAGTGGAGCCTGCCCTGACTACATCACACTTTATTTGAGGGGATTAAGTGAGACTGAGTATGTGAAAGGGCCTTGGCCTCTTACATTACTGAAGAGTGTGTATTGCCATCAGGGTAAAGAACAATGTAGGTGAAAGCTTCTAATATAGTGTTCAGCTTAAATGAATGGTTATTGAATAAATGATGACTATTGAATGGCCTCCATTGAAACTGTGATATTTGGATTATAATCTTCTAGGGGCTTCAAAGAGATGTTCAAGGGCTTTTGCAAATGTAGCAGGTATGGTGAACGTGGAACTCCACGTTGTGATAAAAATGCAATTCTATTTTTTAGCAACCTTGACCCATTAACATTTTTTTTCCATGGGTGAGTTATTTTTCTTTGTTCCTATATGCAAATCTGGTATATCCCATAATTTTTCTGCTCATTCTTAAGTAATGGATGGTCAAATGATCATAATCAAAAAGCATGAACACTGCTTTTTCTTGGCAACTGGAATGTAAGATATTAATCAATTTTCTTCAGTCTTGTACTCAAAGTTCTCCTTTCCTTTTCTTGGTGTGTAATTGGTTGGAACCTACCTTTAGGGTGGTTTCTTTTATCTTTCACTCACCCCTTCACACACTAGAGACATATGCCTTTCAGGGCTCCTGGTTGGGGCCTAGGGAACTGAGAGGTGAAGGCAGACTTTAGTTAGCTAGGCTACTTCAAGCTCTCTGGGCCTCGCTAATGGTTAGAGTTGGCTCTCTTTTAGTACTTTAATGGGTTCTTCGGAGCTTCTAGTTATTGGAAATTTTAGTTCTCAAGCTGCCACATACCCCTCAGTACCTGATTTTTGGTTGTTTTCCCCAATCACTGTTCTCTTGCATTCCCATTGAGACTTCCGGGGCAGGATTTCAAAGAGCTATGGCCCAAATCTATTTCTTGTAAATAGTCCATATTTAGTTTAAGGACACACTTTTGTAACCCTTTTTCTTGAAAGACCATGAAGGTATGGACAGATGCCAATGAGGCCACCTTTTTCTGCTGCCATAGGATAGTTTAGCTTTATCAAGATTTCATAGAACACACAGAAAGCCCTTTTAAAGCTCTATCTTACTTACTTCTTGAGTTAGATGTTAGCATCTTTCACACCAGCAAACTTCCTCCCTCTTTGTAGGGGAAGACTCAGCAGCTCTCTCTAAAGAAAATGTCAAATACCTTTCCATTTTCTACTTTCTAACCCTGTTTATATCCTTGATTCTTCTGAAGGGTCCAAGATTTAAGGAACTTGGTTTCAATCATTTCTTATAAACGTTGCTCATGGCAATTGTCCCATATTCACACTGAAGTCTGATTTCCCTCACAGTGATGCTTTAGTTGAAACTTCAGTATTTACATTCTACTACTCAAGCAATAAATTGATATCCACCACCATATAACAATTTTATCCCTCTGAGGGAACTGTTCATTATTTGTAACTTTTTTTTATGATGGGGATCAGCAGAGGTTTTATTTATAAAGAGTTTCACTGCTAAAAAGATTGGAAAATGACTGCATTAGTGAAACTACTTTGTTCAGGAATTTCTCCATATTCCCAGTTGAATGGCATTTCCTTATTTAATAAAATATGAGTCTGTTATGTGAATGGCACTTAGCTAGTATCTGGGAAGGTACTACTATAATCGTGACCACTATTAAAACCAACATTAAGGCAACCAAAGGGTCCTGTAGGGGTTCCCTTGTCCTTCAGCTCTGGGCAAAATATTCTATCACTTTGTATTCCACAGCTTCTGTCTTTATCATATCATTTACAATCATTTCATTGGCTTAGTAATTTTGTTGAATATATGGGGGCTGATGACAGGGATAGAGGGTCACAAGGTAGTATCGCAAGAAAAAAAATCACAAAATCCACTTCCTCTTCTCCTCTTCTTCCCTCCTCCAGACTAACCAGCAATTTCCTCCCCACATTTTGCCCAGATAAGTTCTCTCCTCAGATGCTCTTGGAGTAGAACTACCTTGCACATTCAGCACTTTTCTAGCATATCCAATTCATTTCATAAGGGAAATTCAGATGCATCTAATTTATCCTCCAAGTTATACTAATAATAGCCTAAAACTTTTCAATCTCTAAAATGCACTTAAATCTACTTGACCTCTTGATCCTCATCACTTTCTTAGGGCACGCATAATGTAGGCATTATAATCTTCACTTTATTTATGCATATAGGCTCTTTTTTTAAAAAATATATTTTATTGATTTTTTACAGAGAGGAAGGGAGAGAGATAGATAGTTAGAAACATCGATGGGAGAGAAACATCGATCAGCTGCCTCCTGCACATCTCCCACTGGGGATGTGCCCGCAACCCAGGTACATGCCCTTGACCGGAATCGAACCTGGGACCTTTCAGTCCGCAGGCCGACGCTCTATCCACTGAGCCAAACCGGTTTTGGCTGCATATAGGCTCTTAAGATATACCTGCATTCCTGAAATCATAAACTAGAGGGAAAGACAGAAATTATAAACTATAAGAAAAATATAACCTTAAAAAACATACATAAATAGTGTTATGTAGGATAGATTAGATTTGCTGTATTTACTGCAGAAGGAGGTTTTGTGACTAGTGGAGAAGGAGAGTTAAAAGTATTGTGAAAATTTTCCTTTTGCTTTATAATCTCTATTTTGTTAGATAAAAACTGCTATTAAATGTGTACAACCACATTCATGTGTGGCTTTGAGTTGGTACAATTGGTTGTGCAGTCTCTGTCTAAAAATCAAATCTGTAATACCCAACAGAGCTACTTGGAATTGTTTGTATAAAATTTTGATTCCTATAGGAGTCAAAATTTTTTTATGTTGATTACATACTGAATTATGCTTATGCTATGGACAACATTTAATATAAAAAGTCTACATATGCAACTACTTTTTGGAATTCTCTTAGTACAAGAGGGAATTTCCTACCTCTTTAAATAAGTATCCTCCTAAGAGATGTCAGTAAATCTAAGTGCAGCTTCTTTCCTGTTACAGAAAGTTGTTACAGGGTGTATTGTATTAAAAGAGATATTAAGGAATTTATACTTTACCTGGTTACCCTAGGGACCTCTTACAGGTTTTGTACAGAGAAGAAAATTGTCTAACCCTACTAGATATGAGATAGTAGATTTCTTACTTTTATAGACATGAAAATAGAATTGTTAAATCTGACTATAATGTAGCGGGTGGGTAACAAGAAGTCTGTACACAATTTTTTCTGAACAAATATTTGAGCACCTACCATGTGTCAGACACTCTTTTAGAGACTGGCCAAAGGGATGTGAGTTCACCTCTTCCAAGAGAGGGGAAGGGTAATAAACATTATTATAGGGAGGGGAGGGGCATGGCTGACCTTTGCAGGCTTGGAGGGCTGCCAAAACTGCAGCGCGGGGAAGCCAGTTCCTCATCTATAAGATGAGAATGCTGACTAGAATCAGATGTTTTTGAACTGTCGTTTTAATAGCAGAACTATTTTTATTAATGACATTTTACAAAGATCTTCAATCAATGAAACAGGAAAAAGCATGATTCACTGAAGCATAAATTCAGAGTCTGGTCACTGGACACTCCTCCCCGATCTGTCTCCACACCCCTCCAAAGTCCATAATGCACCTCTCAAACCCTGAAGGTCACAGAATACAGTTTGACAATTATCAGGCGTGGAAATTGCAGAGACTTATAGAGCTCAAAGAAATGCATTCTACAATGATCAAGAGTATCTGCTTGAGCTTCAGTCGTGTGGCTGTGCTGGCCTCATTAGCACAGGGCAGAGCCCAGCCAGGCCTTCCATCCCTGGTTAACTTGTCTGACTGCTTAGTCAGACAGCAGCCTAAGCAGAACTAGCTGCCTGGTAGACACACTATTTGCTCACAGGGTGGGGAGAGGAGGGAGGTCAGAGGATGTGAATGAATCAGTTCAAAATCCATCATCATTAACTGGAAAAACAGCTCCCAGCTCATTCCTCACTGACTGCAGGCTGGTGACGCATCTCCATTTAGTCAGGGAGGCAAGCTCTTCCTTGGAAATCAGCATTTCCACCATCATGAAAGGAAAAATGCTTTTTAGATTAGCTTCTTCCCCACTGTACCCAGAGGGGGAGGCTATTGTGGTCATTAGCTTTCCCTGAATTAAATCTGCTTGGTCTGACCAGGCCATTTGATTTCAGGTTTATCCTAAAGCCACAGAAATCGAGTTGCTGGGTATTTACTTGGGATTAATGACCAGTTAGGAGAAGCTGTGCTTTGTACCATTAACCCGAGCTAGGTGCTAATTCCTGGAACATGCCCTGCAACAGGGGTTATTATTGTTGTTTGGAACTGTAAATGCTGCCTTCTGACTGCAGGCTTTATTTAAAGGGGAAGCCGTTTTGATTGGTTAACACGGCATATTTCTGGAGAATTAATGCCCTGTGTATAAGCCAATCTGATTGCCTCCTGGGCTGTTCAGCTGATAATCCACTTCTAGACAGGGGGCAGCTGGCTGGAAACTGTAGCAGGTTCTATTTTTGGCACCTAAAATCAATGCTGGACTCTGGCAGCCTCGGCTGCCTCATTATCGCCCCCCCTGCCCGGTGTGCTGAGTGTAGCTTCCCTTTGTGGCAGATTAAAGTGAGTCAGGGAGTGTGATAAATGCTTTCAGTCATATCTGCTGTCATTTGAATAATGCTGGGTGTCAGGAAGAAATACATCCCTGGCCAGTTTGCACCAACCAGACTCTTCTGATACTCTCTCCCCAGGGCTGCAAGAAGCAGCAACTTGGAGAACTACCCGCCTTTCCTTCCCCAAGTCCTGCTTATATTTCAGGCTGGGTTGGAGAGTCTCTCTGGAAAGGTTCTTTTTTCCTTTATCCAGCAGAAGCCAAGAAATGCCTTCCTCTGTTTACCAGAAGAGAAAGTGGCTCCATTTTGCAAGAACCTTCCAACCTTTTGGAACAGCATGTCACATTTTCTGACCGAATCTCCATCTGTCTGTGTGTAAATTGTCCTCGATGAATATGCTGACTCGTGCTTCAGTGTTTCTACTGGTACAATGAAAAAACCAAGGAAGGTGTGATTAAAAAGCATCGTTAGATGAAGGCGTGATAAATAAGGCATGAGAGTCCTAATGCTTCCCCTCATGTCACACCAGGCTGTGACTCCCTATATGGTTTCTGTGTGGCTAGAGCCAGCCAGAGGCTGCACTGAGGCAGGAGACATTGATCTCCAGGGCCCCCAGCATCTCTTGTTAAGGTTGTCTGCTGCGGACCTGAGTCTTCCTTCCTTCATTCTGTCAGAGGCCAGGGTCCTCAGTTCTCTCTCCCCTCTCCCCACCAGGACCAGATATCAGGAAGGGATCTGATGGATTTGTTCGTGATGTGATATTGATGGCAGGAGCCTTCACCAGCTAGTAGGAGACTGGCACACCATGAATGCCGATTGGGTGGACCTGTCTGCTTATTTAAAATCTGTGATTGGCTCTTAGACACTGGTATCAGGAGTTCCAAGGATGAGTGCCCCAGGGCTCTGCTGTGTGTGCTGATAAACTGTCTCTCTGAGGAAAGGAAGTCCTGATTAGTGTGTTTGCTGAGTTCAGTGGCATAACCATTTCCATGGTGGTTCATTTCAAGCTACCGAAGTCAAGGCACTGAACACGAAGTTGGAAAGGGATGTGTACTGTCCATTTCAGTGAGCCCCTGTCAGTCTGTTTCCTTTGGAGGGATTTTTCCAATGTGGAGTTGGCATTTATTTCTTTGTAGCGCTCTGATTTTACTAGCCATAGGAGAGAGTAGTGTTAAGGTTTAGACTTGGAACCTTAGCTTTGTATCCTGGATCTCTCCATGACCTTATGATTTGGGGCGATTTAACATCACCGAGCTTCTATTTCCTTGATGAGCATATAAGGATAACACATGACTTTCAGGAGTTTGTTCTGAAAATGAAATTATATAAAACATGGGAAAGAAGCCTGCACATGCTAGTGGCTCAGAAACTGTTTTTAGAATATGCCTTTTATTTAGTAATATAATGTGCATCATATTTATTTACTTCTGTTTAATCTTAACTTTAAAAAGAGGAGTAGGAAACAGCAATCGCTGAGGATATACATGAAAATAGCCATTACCTGGACATAAGGAGACTGAATGGATACTTTCTCTGGCTTTCCTTTTCCTGCTCCTATCCCTTGATGTGGAACTTAGTCACGAACAAGCACCCCGCCTTTTTTTGGGATGGTGGTGTATATGATAAACAATGATTATTCTTCCCTCTTCTTACCTAAAAGACAACAACTCTGCATCAATTGCTCTATTTGATTTTCAGAACTATCCAGTACTTCCATGAAGATTTGACTTTTTAATAAAGATAAGATTTCTCAGTCAAGAGAATGAATATAATTGCTAACACCCATTTATGTTTACTACATGTTAGAGACTTTTTATAAGAATTAGCTCATTTAATTTTCCCAATAGCTCTGTAAGATGAGCACCAATGTCCCATTTTGCAAATAAAATATCTGAAATTTAGAAATACTCAACAATTTGCCCAAGGTTACAGAACTGCAGAGTGATATTCTTTAATTATAGAATTTCAAGCATCTGTGAATTTGTATATGAGGTAAATTGGGGGAAAAGAAACCTCTTTAGGATTCCAACAATCATGCTTTATGGGCACTTTTTGCATGTCTAACTATTGATATTTGACTGTGATAAGCTCTTTGAGGGCAGGGGTCTCTTTCTATTCATCCCAATATTGTCTCACCAGTACCTGGATGAAGTAGGTGCATGAAATAGGTGCTCAGTAAAGGATTGTTGAAACAAATCTTTAATTTACTCAAATCTTTAATTTATTTCATAAAACACTTTTTATGTGACAGATACTTTTCTGGTTACTACAGAGAGGATAGTAGAAAAACAAAAAATCAGAAAAAATTCCTCGTTCTCATAGAGCTTATATTCTATTAGAAAGAGGCAAAGAACATAATAAGTTATTTATTTCATGTATTATAAGATAACAATTGCTATAAAAATAAGGTAGGGTCAAGGGGGAGAGGGATTTGGTAAAATGACACTATTGGAGTAAAGGCTTGAAATTGGGGAGTTTACTAAAATTATGATATTTGAGTAAAGGTTTGAAATAGTAAAGGAGTTAGCCATGTGGACATTCAGGGAAGAGTGTTATAGGCAAAGGGAAGTCCCTGAGGTAGAAGGATGTCTAATCTGTTTTGGAATAGCAAGGAGGCCACTGTGGCTGGAGCAGAATGAGAGAGATGAATATCAGAGAGTTGGGGGTCCATAGGGACTCTGGCTTTTACTCTGATTGAATGAAAAGCCACTGGAGGGTTTCGAGCTGAGCATCAATGACTTGACTTACACCTCAAAAGAATCATTATGGCTGCTGTGTTGAATGCAGACTATAGAAAGGGAAAGGTTGGAAGCAAGATGACTGATTAGGAATCCATTATAATAATCTAGGCAAATCATGACGATGACTGGGATCAGGGAGGTAGCAGTACTGTCAATGGAATTTGAAAGAGCAGAATCAAAGATGATTCTGAGAAACTGGAAAATTGGGATTGCTGTTACCTGAGCAGGGGGAGACTACCAATGGAGCAGGTTTTGGGGAGAAGATCAGGATTTCAATTCTAAACATGTTAGCTTTGAGGTGTCCGTTAGGCATTTGTCTAGAAGGCTGGGTATAGGAATATGGAGTTCAGAGGAGATGACTGGGAGGGGTTAGCATCTGAATGCAACTTAAAGCCAAGAGATTGGAGAATATCAAGATGAGAAGGACTTCTGGGCTAAACCCTCCGGGCCTGAAGACGGGAATAAGAACAAAAATTTATAAAGACTGTTAAGAAAGTGGGTTCAGAGTTTTGAGAAAAATCACAACTATATGGTATTATGGAGGGAAAATGAAAAAAAAAGTATATCTAAGAGAGAGTTATAAACAGCAGTGTTAAAACTCCCAAGTCAATTAAGATGAGAACTATGTAATAACTGACCCATAATTTAGCAGTATGGAGGTCACTAGTAACTTTGACAAGAGCAATTTTAGTGGAGTTTTGGTAGCAAAGCCTAAGTGAAATGAGTTTAGCAAAGAATGGGATGAGATAGAGACAACTCCTTTAAGGAGTTTGAATGAAAAGGGGGGCAGAGAAATAGAACAGCAGCTGAAGGGTTCAGAAGAGGAACTAAGAAAAGGTTTATGATTAACATTATCTCTTAAGTTGGAGAAGTAATAAGGTGCTTCATGCTGATAGGAAAAACACAGTAGAGATGGCAAACGGATAATGTAAGAGAGAGACAGGTTCTATGTCCTTGTAGGAATAGGGAGATGGGATCTTGTGCAAATGTGGAGGGGTTGGCTCTAGGTAGAAGCAGGAGCACTTTATTCTTAGTAACAGGAGGGAAGTCAAAGTATATATGTAGTGATTCTTCTGGGCTTTATTAGTCAAATGTTGCTCAGATTGTTTACATATGAATATATATTTCTCAAAATTTTGAGTAAATATATATATATATATATAATTTTTCCTGTGTGGTGTGTGTGTATATTACAAATATACATGTTTATGTATATAAAATATAATGCAAAGGCTGTTCATTTGGGGTATATATGTATTATATACATACATATACATATACATATACATATGTGGTGATATTCTCTGTAAGGCAAAAAACAATAACAAACAAATGAATCCTCCTTCAGTGCAATTTCCCAACTCTTGAGCAATATAAAGCTGCTTAAAAATTTCCAACCATTCAAAGGCATATTGAAAAGCTCAATTAGTTCTTTTTTCCCTGCCCCTCCCAGTATTAAATTAAAATGAAAGAGCAGTTAAGTATATTTAGGACACTTTATTTAAAGTGCTTTCCAATCAGGAAACAATGGCTTATTTTTTTTAAGAGTGAATCTTTGAAGCAAGTCAGCTGCTGTTTCTCTCTCCCATAATGGAAGTGAGAGAGAATTATCTAGAAAGTGTCCAGGGTGCTCTTTAGTCCAGACAAAGCTGTGATGATTAGGAAAATGAAATGCAAATGAGAAAGACAATGGGGAAGAAGATTCTTTTATGGTGGGAGAGAGAATGGGTGTTGCAGAAAGGACTTAATAATTATAAACCACACTCAGAAAGCACTTGGGGATGTGAATAATTCAGCAGCCACTAGAGAAAGGCAGGACTTTGGAGACCATCAATCTGTGGACATGGAATTGTACAGTATGCCCTCCCGGAATGGGCTTTTGCTGATAATGGGTAGAAAGCAACAGATGTAACCAGTTTATTAAGCACTTTCAATGAAGAAAAGTGCAAACATGAAAGGATTTTATTTTTCAATTACTGTCCCCAACCATTCTATGCCAAGTATGCCTCCCTCACCCCCTTCACGGGGAACAGATTTCTTAAATTCATTTTGGTCAGATTCCATAATTCCCCCAATAGTTCTAGGTAGTAAAAGACAACTTGTTTTAAACTTTTTTCCTCATATCTCATTCAAAGCTTTCCTTATAGGTCAGGCCTATACCCAGGGAGATGGACAGAAAGTGGGGAGGCACAACATTGCAATACCCGGCTAAGCTGGCTGCTTCTGATAATTCAATGTATGACACAACCAGTGGATCCCCTGGTCATGGGCACCCCCCAGCACCTCCTTCATAGTGAAATGGCTCCTTTATTAAATACTACATTGTGTGCAATTCCATGGCTGTAAATCAGGTACTTCATGGCCCTGGATGGTGGTCCCGGCTGAGGCTCTGCCTGCAGGAAAAGCAAACCCATAGCCAGAATAACTATCTATTTTTGTGAGAATGCATCGTGGACTCTTCCAGGTTAAAGGGGGCCCATTGTAGCTACTTTGCCACCATGTGGCCAGTTGGTCTCCTCAGAGAATCCAGCTTTAGTCTATGTTGCTTTCAGTTTAGACATTCAGAGGTGACAGTGGCCAGGTCAACCTTAGGAAGAGGGAGTCTCTGCTGCTTGCTACATGCATAGCTTTATCATGGCCACTTTGTTCATGTGTCTGGTTTTCTTTTTTCTTTTTTTTTTTAGCACTTGGGATGGCAGCGGACACAGGCTGGCTAATATCATCTGTCTGATTCAATTTATCTAATTGACAATTTACTGCCTCCTCTGTGGTGCATGCTTTCTGAGGGGTGTTAAAGGGTAATGTAAATATTACAGCTTGTACTTAGGCCTATATTGCCATCTATGTGCTTTTACCCCAGAATGCCTTGTCTCACTATTCAGTCGACCCATCGACCAATCACTATGACATGTACTGACCACCAGGGGGCTGATGCTCTGACTGGTAGGTTAGCTTGCTGCTTGGGTCCAGCTGATCGGGACTGAGCGAGATGGGCCAGACACGCCCTGGAGCCCTCCCACGGTCCCTCCCCATCCGATCATGCACCGGTGGGGTCCCTCAGCCTGGCCTGCACCCTCTCGCAATCTGGGACCCCTCGGGGGATGTTGGAGAGCCGGTTCCAGCCCAATCCTGCAGGCCATTCCCCTTGGATGGGCACCAGACGCAGGGCTCATGGCTGGTGAGTGCTGCTATGGCAGCGGGAGCTTCTCCTGATTGGGGACTGATTGGGTGCAAGCCCGCAGCAGGCACAGTGGGGCCGGGATGAGTGGGAGCGGCAGGTAGGAGTGTTGGACTGCGGGTTTTGGCCGATCCCTACAGGCCACCCAGAGGGCCCCCAACCATGCACAAATTTGTGCACCGGGCCTCTAGTTGAAAAATAATAAAATGTTTCCAAAGGTAAAGTGATATTCTTTTAAAAGTAGATGTTTCTCAAGGTCACTTTTGAGGGTGTTGTTCTGAGGGTGGAAGTTGATTGAAAAATTATTCTTGTTGGCTACTCTTTCCACCTACTGGTCCATCCATCCATCATCCATTGATCCATTTGTTGGTTCATTCATTTATTCACTCATTCAATAATTTCTGAGCAACTATCATGTACTGGGTGGTAGAGATACAGAAATAAAACATGCCTCCTCAAAGAACTGATAGTCTAATTAGAGGAATACATGTAAACAAACAAGCATAATGCAGTGGGATAGAGGTTTTTATGGGGGTAAGTCATAGGGTACTGGGAGCACATGGGTGGAGAATCTAACTCCTGCAGGAGTCAGACGAGGTGAAGATCCCATCCCATGTGAAGACTGGGAGAGTGAACACAGTTTGAATTAGGCTGATCATCTTCTGAGAGTCGTCCCATGATGAAAATTACCTCCTGGTTTGTGTTCTCAGATGCTGCCAATTTTCCTGCCAGGCAACATCTGCTGTAGCACCTGTAAGCCTTGAGCTAATGATTATTAATGACACTCTCTCCCTGCATTCTGGTCGATTGCAGGGTGAAGCAAAACAGCAATAGCCTCGCCACACAGTTTGTGCCTTGGCCACTGTGAGAGGGACGCATGTGTCTTATCCTGGCACTGCTGGGGATCAGCCCATCGATTTCGGATCACTCCTGCCTGCAGCAAGCAGGGCCTTAGCTTTTGTTTTCATGTAACTTCTCTTCCTTCAATATTTGTTTTGTACCTTTGGATTTTAAGCTCTCTCAGAAAAGGGGCTTGTTTCCCCCTATCCATGATTGTTTTCCTCATATTATCCATTAAAAACAACACCAGCAACAACAAAAGCAGATTTCCATGTGTACTCACTCATTCAATAAATTTGGGTATGGACAGTGGGTATGAAACAGATATTGATTCATAGACCAGAATAGTCCCTTCATTAGCCTCTTGTGTTAGAAATAAGGACTCTGGTAACATTAACATAACAGATGGGCATATGGTACATATATGGGTATGGGTGTAAGTTATTTTTTCTGGAGTCAGGTAAAACTGGGTTTGAATCCCAGATTTCATACTTTCTAGCTGGATGACCTTGGGGAAGTTGCTTATTTCTGCAAACCTTAGTTTCCTTCCGTAATCCTACTTCCACAGGGTATTTAGGAGGATTAAATGAGATTATGCACATGAAAGATACTTAATCACAGTGCAGGCACATGGTCAGAGCAGGATAAATGAAAATATTACAACTATTGTTGTTATTACTATTGTCCTGATCCCTCACCAGCTGTTCTCTTCCTTTGGGGTTAAGATTACTATTAAATGGAAGATTCCAAAAGACAAAAGAGGAGTTGCTGTGGAAACGATCCTCTTGGCAGTATCTTTACTAGAAGGAGAAGGTAAAACTCTTCATTTTCTAAGACAAACACTGTGACTCATTTTTTAGGTCTGAAGTGTTTACGAACAAATACTATGGGGCCATTTGCATGTATGTTGTCTTCACCCTTTGAATAGTATTTTGTTTCTTGGTGAGTGCTCACTCTTGATAAAGGGTCTGTCCTCCCACCCCTTGCTGAGAATCTTTACCCACCTTTACCTGATTGGTAAGTGGGCTCATCATCCCAACATGAGTGTCATATGGCCCTTCCTCCCATGGTGACAAAAAGCAGTGTTCCAAGTGAGTGCTGAGATGTACTCCTGAGAACAAGATGCTGAACAATTGTGTGTTAAGAAACTGGGCTGTGCTCTAATTGGAGAACATTTCTTCCTTCCTTCTTACAAAGCAGTTCTTATAAATAATTGGGCCTTCATTTTAAATTCGGAGTCTACAGGATTATTTACCCACGCTATTTTATTTCCTTTCACAAGAGAAACTTTATTTTGGATAGGACCATCATTTTCTTTCTATCACTTATCTCTTCTCCCTTTATTCATAGTGCTGTTATTATTGCTCAACGAAAACATCAATAACAGTTGCATAGCAATAGTAGCTGACAGTTAAGTTTTGCTCGCAGTGGGCCAGGCCCTGGTCTAAATGCTTGGTGAATTATCACAGCATCATGCCATCTGCATTTTTCAGAGGGAAATTGAGGCTTCAAGAGGTTGCGAATTTCTAAGTCACACAGCTAGGAAGGAGTGAAAGCACATTTCTCACCAGTCTTTACCACTGGGCATTATTGCCTTTCATCATCGTGTTTTATAGTTAAGCAGTTTCATGCATAGACTTAATTTAATTTTAATAGCCAGCTTGTGTTGCAGGTATTAATATTTTTCCATTTTTATAGGGCTTTAGAAAAATTTTGAAATGTACCGAAAGGCTCACAGGTAGTAAGTAGCCACCCAGCTGGAACCTGGAATTAAGATTTCTAACTGGGAACTAGGCTGTGATCTAGTTCTACATATGTTTGGAGCCTTCTGTGTAACTACAAAGACTCTTTCCATATAGCATGTTTATCCAGTTTGACAGTAGATGTCAAACAGGGAATTAATATAGCAACTGCTCACTTAAGGAGCATTTGAATCGTGGGTCCATTTGTTGTCTTATAGTTTTGCCCTACTGAAAAAAAAAATGGCATGTTGGCATTGACAACCCTGTTTTCCAAGGCTTGATTTTTCTTTTTTTAAATGTATTTCCCTTTACACAGGAAGGAAAGCTAATTGAAATTCATGCTAAGGCCTTATGAACTATGAGTCAGAAGAAAGGAAGCACTTAATCACTTAATGCGATGATTGTCTTTTCAAGCAAGTGAAAGGGAATAGGATGGAGGCGGGGGTGCATGGAAGAGGAGAAACTGGGAGATATCTTATTGGAAACTCTTTGAAAACATGACTGCTTGATCTTTGGGGTGTTTTGGGAGCCCTCCTGTGTAACAGAATGCTCCTTTCCCATACTCTCTCCAAGAAAGAGGAAGCTAGCTGACTGTAGTTTTCCTTCAGTGTCAAAAGACACAGCTATGTGTGACTGTGTGGATTAGGGAGGGTCAGGTCTTTCAACTGGGATGAAGGGCACAATTACCTGTTTAAGAGGCCAGGTTAGATTTGTTTCTTAGACTCAAGCATAGGAAGACAGACACTGTCCTTGACTACTTTTTGCCTATCCTCTTACCCTCCACCTGTTCTCGTCCTCTGGAGTTAGGCTCCAAAGTCATGATTTATGACAAACCTTGCATGTAGCCACAATAGAATCTTTCAAATTTCCCATGAAGAACATACTCTATGAGTTTATGATGCTGCACAGCCAGTTTATCCCTTCAGCGTTGAAAGAAGTGTCTTTTTTGTTGGCTTTTATACCAGATTCAGTGGTTCGCTTGTGCTTGGAACTATGTGATCTAAACCTGTTTATTTTAGAAAATATTATTTTTTATCCTCAGCCAAGGATATTTTTTCCATTGAATTTTTTAAAGAGAGAGTGGAGGGAGAGAGAAGGAGGAGAGAGAGAGAGAGGGAGACATTGATGTGAGAGAAACACATTGATTGGTTGCCTCCCGCACCATCCCCACTGGGGCCGGTGATCGGTGATCGAGCCTACAACTGAGGTACATGCCCTTGACCAGGAATTAAACCCAGGACTCTTCAGTCAGTGAGCTGACACTCTAACCACTGAGGGAAACCCACCAGCGAGGAAGATATTTTTATCTGACCTTTCACATTTGAATTTGCAAAAGTTAAATGTCATTGCATTGTACCTCTGCCACATAGCACCGATATGTGTGCCGTGTGCCGAAGATAACTGATATTAGTTTGTTGAGTTAGTCTGTGCTCAAGGCACTGTGTGCTGCCAAGGATGTCACACAGTGAGTGGGGAGGGATTCGAACCTAGGAACGTTTCACAACTTGGACAGCTCTCACATTAGAATCGTCTGAACATCCTTTGTTGTGTATGAGGTAAAAGAATATGTCGTGTTCTGTGATTAACTGTTGACTCATGTTACTCTGCCTAGTAACAGCTCTCTCAAAGTTGTTTGTTCTTTATCTGTGGTGAGAGAATTATATTCCCCTGTTTTTATGAAGAATTGTGTTTGAGATATAAATACTGTAAGAAACTCAAGATAAAGAAGAGCTGCATATTCGAGTGTGGTGTAGGATAAGTGCCCATGTTTTAACTCTAGATAGTGTGACCTTGGAGACACCAGAGATTCTTGCAGCCTCAATTTCTTTATTTGTCAATGGGGATTAAGGAAACTTGCCTCCTCAGTTTCAGATTTGTGGTAAGGATTAAGTAAAACAATATCCAGAAAAGCGTTTTGTGAAATGAGTGGAGTTCCTAAAACATAATGATTTCCTGTGATAAATATTTGAATTTTTATTTTATGATTGTAAGAGATTATTTTGAACTATTTATTGATACCTCTATGTATTAAAAGTTATTTTTTATATTAGAGAAAACAAGTCATTGCATTTTTAGAGGAAACATCTGAAGGGGAAAAAAAGAGACCCAACTAATGGTATTAGGCTATACTAAATTAATTAAATTTTATCAACACAAAGGGGAAGGAAAATCATAGGAAAGAGGAAAGTTAAGTAATATTTAAGGCTGTTAGTGCTTACTGTTAAGATTATGACTCTCTTGAATGATGCAAGGGGAATTCGATTAAGGAATTGAGTTGCTATGTATGACAATGACATGTCAGTTTGTAACATGTGGCATGGAAAATGGATAACAAACAAAAGGGACCGCACATTGCATGTTTTTCTCTAGCCTCCAGGATTTAGGTAGCAGGAAGATTTCTGACACATGTGAAAGTGTCACACTTCTCAGGAACCTTTTGCTTTCATAGGTGTCCTGCTTTTTTAAAGTGATATGCCATCAAGCCACATGTTTTGATGATATGTTACTCATCCAGATCATCAGATATTGTATTGTGTCTCAGTTAAATTGTATTACTCTTAAGGTCTGACATGAGTATTATACTGACTTATCAATGGAATGGACTGGTGCACCAATATATGCTACACTCTTTCAGATTCATCAAGATTAAAGGAAATACACTCTATCCATTCTCTCTTAAGATCTAGAAAATTTCCTACTGATTCAGACAATCTTTCCCTATTACATATAGAAAAGATCTTAAAGAACTTTGAGACAAATTTCTTTATTTTATATGTATAGAAAGTACTCAGGAAATGTACTTGCCTATGGTCACATAGATGATTTGTTAAAGTCTGCTTTTTAATCTCTGCGTAGCTACTATTTCAATAGAAAAATAAAATGAAAATAAAATGAATTTGGCAGCTATTTTCTTAAAATTTTTTACTGAATACATTGATCTGGTTAATTATGAACTTGCCAAGTTTTTACCTTACCTACTGCTATGAAGGAAGCCTACTGGCATTTACCTTAGAAATATGAGCTTTCTTTGAGCAAAATAGCATTAAAGTTTATTCTTTTTTATTAAAGCAACAAGAACATTATTTCTAAAAGTCAGAGAGGTCAGCTATAGTGCAACTACCCAAAGAAATGTCAAGAAGAGATTATATTTTTCTAACTTGAAGTTCTTTCAATGTTAGTTAGAGGGTCCGAGTAGCTGCTAAATCATTTCCTAGGAAGGTTTTGAATTTGAAGAAACCATTGGGAGCTGTGGTAGTTTAAATGTATTCACAAATTGTTTGACATTTTTTTTTTCCTTTGAGAGGGGGAGCCTAATTGTGATTACGTTCTAACAAATAAAATAAGGCAGAGGAGTAGCTTTGGAGACTAAGTTATAAAAAGCACTGCTGCTTTCTCCATGATCCCTCTCTTGTATTGTTCAGTCTGGGAGAAGTTAGCTCCCATATCATGAGGATACACTGGTGTCCACTCATGGAGAGAATGGTGTTGGGAGGAACTGAATTCCCCTGCCAAGCTAGCAATGAATGAAGGCCTCTGGCCAATAGCCATGTGAGTGTGACATCTTGGAAGCAGATCCTTCAGCCCTAATCAAGCCATCAGGTGACAGTAGACCCTACTGACATCCTGAGTATAACTACCTGAGATACCTTAGGCCAGAACCACCCGGTTAAGTCGAAGGTAATCAAGTCATCCTGGTTTGCCTAGAACTTTCTTGGTTTAAGCATTGAAAGTCCCATGTCCCAAGAATACTGAGTTCCAGGCAAACCAGAATGGTTTGTCATCTTCATCTTTCTTAAATTCCTGACCAATAGAAAATATGAAATGATAAATGTTAGTTTAAGCCACAAAATTTTGGGTTAATTTATTACCTAGCAATAGGTATTCATACTAGAACCATTGTTTATTACTGGTTGTGGTTGAAGTGTCAAAATACAGAAATGAAGGTTTGTCTCAGCCAGTCACAATCTTGAACTTTACTCTGACTCTAGTCTTCATAATCTAACCAAGAGCTAGCTGAAAACCCAGTCATTTTACCCACTGTCTTATTCCATAATGACCATTTGGATAAATTTCTTTTCTTTTTTTCTCCCTCTAAATTTTATGGTTGTTTGGACATCTGGTGAAAATGCATTGCGCTTCTAAATGTACCCAACCTATTACATTCAGAATATCTGCCTAAGGATCATCTGGAGAATTAAAAAAATGCAGATTCCTGCCTTCATTTCAGACCCACTGAACCTGCATTTCTGGGGGTGAAAATCAGAATTCTGTGTGCTTATTAGATGTTGCAGGTAGTTCTTAGACACTACTGTAAGTGAAAGGATTAAGCAAAGATCCTGCTATTAACCACCAACTTTCAAGCTGATAGAAATAATACTTTGACTCTAATATGTTATGAAAGAGCTGTTATTGATAACAAGATTACAATTACCCTTGTTTTCCATCTTAATTTCACTGGGGGAAAGAGAGGACTGTGCACTGCCAGAGCAGATGGATGAGTTCAATGATTGCTTTCAGAAGACGGTAACAGGTCAGCAAACATGCTGTGCACTCATTTTGGGAGATGCCTGGTGTTGTCTAGTGGTGGGAGCAGAGGAAACAATTCCAAGTCCACTGGCTGAGAGGCCTCCATGCATATTTTCCCTATCTTGTGAAGTCACACAGACATCAGAAGGCCCGACTAATCTGTTACAAATCCAAACAATTATTACTGGAGTCAGGCCACTTTTGAAGGAAGATGAGCAGAAGGAAGACAAATTGAGGAGGCGCAGGAGAGCTGAAACGAGAAAAGCGATTGCAGCCCCAGAGTAATGACAACTATGAATAATAAACACGCCCTCTTCCTAGAGTACACATCTTCACTAATGAAACACTACCGATCGTACAAATAACATGTCCATCATGAAAGGGGCGCATAAACCGAAGTGCAATAATTAGGGAAAGCCACTCTTCCCAGGAAGGATGTAATACAGCGGAAGCAACAGATGGCAGCTAATGGAAGGAAAGGGAGGCTGTGAGATGCTTCTCACGCTAATATAAACAAAGAACAGCAGGTCAAGGAGGCAGGACAGAGCAGGAAGAAAATGAATACCAAATAGCATATTTCTCTCTCTTTTTGATGCACACGTTTAGTTAGCATAGATTTGATTAGTGTCAAGTCAATTAAATTTAATTCAACTCAATTCAACATTATTAACTTCAATAGACTCCACTGAGGCACTAAGGTTATCCAGGAATGAGTATGATGAGATTTATATCCTCAAGGAGCTTACCATCTAGAGGGCAGGGATGGGGATGCGTAAACAGACATATCAGCAGCTAGTGTGATAATTACATCAGTCTCTGCTAGAAGATACACTGCATGTCCTCCTCTGTATCCTGAGGGTATTTCTGGTGTCCTTCTGGGCATATGAAGGATTAAAAAAATCTGTGGAATTTATATAATTCATCTACAAAATTCAGACAGTTGTGTCATTGTTATCTCAGATTTTCTACATTGCTGCTTTTTATCTCAAGGGAAACTATCAGAGGAGTTTATTTAATGAAAATCATCTAGAGAAAATATTTCTTCCTGACATCTATTATTTAAATTACAGAAGATATGTAGAAGTATATAGATTTCTTTAATCCTCATAATAATTATGTGGAGTAGCTATCATTATCCACAATTTCGAGATAATAAAAAGGGGTGAGTTAATTTAAACTAAGTATGTTGCCCAACGTCACCCAGCCAGTAAGGCACAAAGCTGCCATTGTAACCCAGGTCTTCCTAATGTTATTAGCATGTTCTTTTTTAAATTTCCTTCTGGTGCCTCTTACGATAACATGGGAGGAGAATGCAATAAGGGCTAAGTAAATGTTCAAATAAACTATAGGGATCCAAACGAAGATGAATTTTTTTTTCTGTCTTGGCATTAGATAATCCAAAGCAATAGTGGCAACTGAATTGGATCTTGAAGGATGAGAATGATTTTAATAAAAACTTGAAAACTGAGGGAGCATCAGGAGCCAAAACATCAAGACATACAGTTCAGGATGTGTTTTGAAATTGATTAAGACATCAGACACCCAACATTATGCAGAGAGGAGCACAAGTAGAATGGTAATTTGCAATTTAAAAATCCATAAGTATTTGGGGTTTTATTCCAGAGGCAATGAGGAAGTCATACAGTTTTTGAGGAGGGAAATGAACTAACCTGATTTATATGTTTGGTTGATAAAAGGTGGGAATGTGATGCACAAGAGAGGCAAGTGTTTAGAATTTGTGAGGCTAATTTGGAAGCTGTTGGATTCGTCTCCCGTGGTCGGCAAACCACGGCTCGCGAGCCACATGTGGCTCTTTGGCCCCTTCAGTGTGGCCCTTCCACAAAATACCACGTGCGGGCGCGCATGTGCGATTGAAACTTCGTGGCCCATGTGCAGAAGTCGGTATTTTGTGGAAGGGTCGGTATTTTGTGGAAGAGCCACACTCAAAGGGCCAAAGTGCTGCATGTGGCTCGCAAGCTGCAGTTTGCCGAGCCACAGTTTGCCGAACACTGGTCTAGGCTGAAACAAAAACAAATAATACAGTCAAGAGCAGAAGGTGTTGCAAAGAATAAGATTGTCAGGATTTGTTGGCTATCTGTGCAGCGGTTGAGGAAGAAAAAGTTGATGAAGATAACTCCAGAATTTGCAGGTGTGATTCGGATACAATGGCATTATTAATCAAGCCAGAGAAGCTCAGCAGAGAAGCATGTTACAGGAGAGCGATGATGGAGACTTTAGGTTCACTAAAGCAGAGTTTTGGAAATGCATAAGGAATGTGTTCTAGAGCTCACGAGAGAGATTAAGGCTTGTGATATGGATGAGAGCATTAAGCTTGTTGAATGATTTGGAAGATCATCTCCATTTTATCCATAGAAAACTGGAGGACAAAACAGGAACATTCACTTCCCTCTGATTATATAGCATCTAAGTTAAAAAAATTAATTTCCATAAGCATTTCCATCATTCAGTACTAATATCCTAAATTTCCTCCTGACTCTTATTGCCTCTTTCCTTAAAGATTGACTTTGCCAAATATATGGTTCCTTGCTCTGCCTAGAATGCTTTTGGGAAATCTTGATGTTATTCTTTCTACAAACCATCAATGGTAAGTAGAAAAAGCATGCATCACAATTGAGAAATACGTCTTTTCTCTCCAATATTAAAAGGAGGTTTTTGCAGCTCTCATTTTGAAAATTAATTATCTCTTATGTCACATGTATGACATATTATCACATTAGTTTGGAAACACTGGGAGTAATATATTGGCTATTATGCTAGAATGCTATAATCATTATAATTATTTAAAATCTCTCCAATTGTGCTTAAAGGGACATGTTATTTTATAGTAAAACTTATAGTTCTATAAGGTGTCTGCAGTCTGACTTCAGATTTTAGTTACAGATTTATGTACTTGAACATTTATTTGCCATAGGAAATTTTAATGATTAGGAAAGTAGTTGAGAGACAGAGATGTTTATGCATGATGCAGTGTTTGTACATGACCTGGTAAGTAAACTGCTATTGGGGGTGAGTAGAGGGGTGAACTGGGGCAAGAAAACTCCAATTGCATCCACTGACTTTAGGGAAGGTGGCACCTACCAAAAAGAGAACACATGGAAATAGGAAGCCAAGATGCTTAAAAACAATTGTGGCGGTGGGGATGGGGTTTCATAAATGGGCACATAAAACTTCATCCACCTGGGGAAAGGAGTTATAAAATAGTTTTAGTATTTATTTGTTACTATGAATAATCTGCTATGTTTTATATATCATTGTGTTTTCACAGTCTTGTAATATTATTGTCATTACTTCAACATTGGAGATTAATTTCCTAAAACTTGAAAAAAATTTAATTTTCTCAAAGCTACATATCTAGAAAGTTCCAAAGTCATGATGTAATCTCTAGTCTCTAATTGTAAAGTCCATTAACTTTCCACTCTGTAATTGAGCCTCCTTTACCTGCTTGTATGCTTTGGACATAGGCCTGAAAGAAAAATAATATGATGGATGACTTGGCCAAGAGAGGTCTATGAGAAGGGTCAAGGTGGTTTCTCCAATATCTGCAGATAGGCCCCATCCCAGCCCTCCCTTTTTAAGCTTTCAAGACACTGTAAATCTGTAAAGGCCATAACAATAACCCACAAAAGTGCAACAAACAACATTGTCCAGAGGTGGCACAGGACTAATCAGGACACCACATGCAGACTGAAGGCCAGACACCAGTTTGGGGAGGGAGAGAAAGTCCTCTGAATCTTGAAGGCTGAAGGCTTGGAAACACAAACATACCTCAGATAAGACAGATTGTGGGCAGATCAATTCTGAATGGTCTGAATTCAATTTTGTAATTCTGAGTTATATTTCGTAAAATTTGTAGCTAAAACCATTTTCCCTTGCTTATAAATCCATCCATTTCTCCCACCTTTTGGGGGTACCATTCTGTTTTCTTTATTAGCCAGATTTCAAAACAAAATTATCCAACCAGATGTACAAGTCACTTGTGGGTTTGCCAAAGGGTAAAGAAATAGACTTGCCAAGCTTCAATCAGCATAATAGAACATTACAAACACACACATTTACATGTCCCTCTAAGGACTGGAGTGGTGATGGCAGGCCTGAGACTGGCTTCTTAGTCCAGGGTGATAACTAGTTGGGGAAACAGGAAAAAAATTGTAGAAAGCTCTGCATGTGGTTCCTTCCTTCCATAGCCATTGCCTTATATATTTTATTTATTGATTGATTCAACAAATATTTATGGAGCATTATCTGTGTCCCAGAAACTATTCTGGATGCTAGGAAAATATCAGTGAGCAATTCAGAACATGTCCCTGTGCGCATGGCACTTCCATTTTTGTGGCTGGGTGGGCAGGAACTAGACAATAAACAGACATATCAAGGTCTAATATAATTTGAGTTAGCAATAAATACTTTGAAGGAAAATGAAGAAGGGGAAGGATGGAGTCAGAGCACAACTGGTAGAAGTAGCTGAGAGGACAAAGTGGGGGTCAAGGTTAAGCTAGGGTGATTAGGAAAGATTTCTTTGAGGATGTGGCAGCTGCTGTTGGAGCAGATACTCTGGGGGCAGGGAAGAGGAAGAAGAGGCAGGAGGGAGAGAGTGAGCCTGCTTTAGAAAGAGAAAAGGGTGACAGTTCCAGGGCTATGTTAATGCATGACAGAGGTAGACAGAGTGGCAATAATTTATACAGGAAATACAGAGACGAGCTTGGATTCTCAAATAGGTGCAGATGTGTTTTGATCTTAGTTTTTTCTCTAACTTATAACAAATAAAACCAGATAAGGTTAGTAGCATATTTCTTTCATTGGAATCTCTCCTTTCCCTAACCCTTCCTTCATTTTTTTCCCCAGAAGGTTGTCTTATTGGGAAGAAGTTAATTTAACTAGAAAAGCTGAAACTGACACGGTGAAACCTTGCTTCTCTTGCAAGTGTAGCCCTGATCCTTACAAAATCTGCCTATGACAGGTCTCATATGTCTCTCTTTACTGCTCAATTATCACTCATCCTGAAAGGTGTGCGGATTTAATCCTTTGCATTGAAGGAGTTCAGAGCCTGAGCACTGCTATTATAAACCCATTTCTTTTTCTTGAGAGGCTCCAAAAGTACTTAAAATATGCCTGTGTCTCTGCCTTTAATGTCACTGTAGGCTCAACTCTGCTGACTGAAGTTTAATCTATTTGTGGTACGTTTTCTCTCTGGTCCTCTTGATGTTGTTAATGTTTTGGGTAGAGCTTTACTAGCTTAGTGCCTCTACAAAGTCAAACAAAATATTTCATCTGGTAATATTCCCACAAGTACAAATATTTTAAGAGGTGGCATGAAATAAGGGCCAGAGTGGGGATGTTAGAGTCAGATCAATGTATACAGTCCCATCACTTACTATCTGTTTAAACTTGAAGAGGTCAATGTACTTCCTTGAATCTCATTCTCCTCTTGAACAAAACAAAGACCTACCTTGTCTGGTGGCTTGAAAGATTTGGAATGTGGTACCTGGGTGTCAGGTACTGGGCTATGTCTAAATCATTCATCCTTTAAAATTTCAACTTCAAATGCTACAATGGTGGATACATGTCATTCTACATTTGTCAAAACCTATAGAGTGTAAACACCAAGAATAGACCTTAATGTACACTATGGCTTAGCAGCGGTTCTCAACCTGTGGGTCACAACCTCTTTGGGGGGTTGAACGACCCTTTCACAGGGGTCGCCTAAATACATCGTGCATATCAGATATTTACATTATGGTTCATAACAGTAGCAAAATTACAGTTATGAAGTAGCAACAAAAATAATTTTATGGTTGGGGGTCACCACAACAGGAACTGTATTAAAGGGTCGCGGCATTAGGAAGGTTGAGAACCACTGGTTAGGGTGATAACTATGTGTCCATTTCATCATCGATTCTAACAGTTGCACCCCTCTGGTGCAGGATGCCCATGATGGGGAAGAGTCTGTGTGTGTGTGTGTGTGTGTGTGTGTGTGTACAGGGGGTATATGGAGAATCTCTGTACTCTCTGCTCAATTTTGCTGTGAGCCTAAGCTTTCTTTAAAAAAAAAATTTATTAACTAAAAAATTATTAAATATTAGTTGGATCACTCATTCACTGGATAGTCAGCATCCCTCCAGATATCCATCAGGATTCAGAGCATTCTCCTGTCTTAACTGGGCTCTTCTGGCTTTAACCTTGCATTGCCAACCTCAGCTTTGCCCTCTTTATCTGCCTGCTCTGTTCCTAATGATATTGCACTGACCAGTACACATGCTGTGAGAGTAGGAAAATGTGTTAAAGGCTTCGAAGTAATGAGTGTATAGGGTTGAGGTGAAGTATAGTCAATAAAAAATGTTAGCTCTCCCATTCTGAAAGTCCATGGGTCACATCTGCCATTGGGTCAGTTCACTGGTCCCTCCTCCCCATACTGTTATGACTTCCTGACTCTAATACTGTGTTCCCCTATGTCTATGGGAACAACCATTGGCATTAGTGCCAGTATTCTGTAATTTACAGAGTTTTTAAAAAATTCAAAGACAATAAAAGGAGGGGATAACTTAGGAGGATGAACTACACAGGACACACTCATTTTCCCCCCATTTCAAAATATTTTATAGTTTTTCCAGACAGCTCACTTTTAGCTTATCTTGACCTTTCACAAATGGACTATTTTCATGGTATCTAAATTGTCTATCCATTATATAATGTTGCTAAACAAGATCTATTCTTTCTTCCCAGAGGAATGGTGCTGCCATCTTTGTTTCTCTTTCTCTACTATGAAAATGAAATATGTGGTACACTGTACACATTCAATAAATGCTACTTCCCCTTTGCCCTTCCTGACTTGTGCCAAGCTCAGACTCTCTGTCTGTTACATGCCTTGCAGTGTGTCCCTGAGCTAAGAGCACTCTTTCCTTTCTGAATTTCCACATATTTATACTGCTGTTGTTGCTCCATCACAAAGTTAAGTGTCATAAGAGATATAGGTGTCTTATGAAGCTACACATGTGACTGCTTTTCACATCTCTAAGTAGCCCTCCTGGAATCTGCCACAGAGCCATGAACTTACTGTTTGTATGCAAAGTTGAATTAACTGAAGGAGTTGAAATAGAGACTGGTAGAGTAAAATTGTGGCTTCAGGTGTGTTTATATTTTGATCTTCCCTAAATTTCCTATTAGCACCCCAGAAGGTGGTCTTGAAAAAAGTTAGGTATGAGTCAAGGGTGAAGAATCTGGAAGGAAGCAAATGAGAACCAGAAGTTTTTTGAAATCTTTCTAATTATAGGTTTCATTGAGAAGATAAAAATTCCTTCTATTTAGGTAGTGAGGTAAGATCAGGGAGAAGTTATTTAATTGCCTTTCATAAAATGATAGAATCTTCAAATCATTCATCAGTACTATAATCAATCAGTCATGTAGAACAGTTTCTCAAAATGGGTTCCATGGTCTAAATATGCTAGCATAATCCACAGGTTTATTAAAAATGGGGTTTTAAGCTGGATTATTATTTTTTAAAAAATATTTTATTGTTTAAAGTATTACAAATAGTAGTACATATGTCTCCTTTTTTCCCCCCCATTGACCTTCCCCCGGCCTCCCCTACCCCTCCGGCACATGCCCTCCCCCGCCACCCCTCCCAGTGTCTTGCATCCATTGGTTATGCTTATATGCATGCATATAAGCTGGATTATTTTTGACATCATTTGTTATAGCAGAATATCTTGGGATGAGCCCCTACAATGTTTAAAAAAATTTTTTATTGAATTTATTTGGGTGACATTGCTTAATAAAATTATATAGGTTTCAGGTGAACAATTCTATAATACATCCTCTGCATATTGTATTGTGTTTTCACCTCTCAAAGTCAAGTCTCCTTTCATCACCATTGGAATATTTTTTAAAGATTTTATCTAAGATCTTTCAAAGATCTTAGATGATTCTTACGCCTACTTAACTATGGAAAATAAGGTTATGGAAAATACAGAAAAAGGTGCTAGGCAAGGTTCACTAATATTTCACAAACCATTAGTTACCTTGGTTCTATTCATGCAATTGATTTTTGTGTGTGTGTGTTGGTTTTATTTTGTTTGGGTATATTTAGCTCTCTTTTCTCTTGAAGTAATTAAAGTGGAGACACTTCTGAACTTCCTTTCCTGATATTATAGTGCACCTGAAGCCTAAGAAAGAATTAAATATGAATACAGACACTAAGCATTATGGGCAGTAAAAGCCCCATTGTTCTTTCAGAAATAGATAGAATGGTAATATTCACCCTCCCTTCTATAGAGCTCAATTAATTTGGTTAGACTAATTATTCTTCCTTTATTAATTGTCTTCTGTGCTTAATGAAACCAAATGTGAGATGGAAAGGAATATTCAGTCATCTATAGAACTAATTTTAGCATTGGCGATAGTTTTTTGGGGCCTGAAGCTAGGTGCATTTCGGCCTTAATTAGGTGACACCTCCTCAATGCTTTTGACCTTGTCCATTGTACGTGGGAATTTGTAGAAACCATTTGGACAGCCTAAAGTACAGTTGACAGAACTGTCTGCACTATTCATCCTTATCCATGTTAGCACCACAAGAGCAGGACAAGTGCCACTTTCTGTAAATAGAAAGTAACATACATTTATCCAGTCATGGAACAGACACAAACATTAGTTGACACCTCCTCTTGGCTCTCTCTCACCCAACATGAAATCAGCATTAATAAATCCCAAGTGGCTCTTAGTTTGCTTAGACTCACACACCAAATTGACAATAGCACCACCAAACCCATGGCCAATACAGAAACAGAACAATAGAAACTCTAAAGCAAAACTCGTCAAAAGAAACTATATGTCCAGGGTGATTTCTTCCAGTGTCTTGCTCTGACCACCTGCACCAGAACTGCCTGCCAACCTGTACTTCAGCCCAAGTCTGAAGAATCAGAAATATTGATGGTGTTGCTCCTATTTGCAAATCCCTGTTCAGTGACTTTTGTGACACACTGCAAGATCATTTTTAAAGAGTTCATGAGAGGTAAGATGACGGCTCTCTTTGATCTTTGCTAATACTTGATCAGTTTTCCTCTTGAGGGTTCTTGAGAATTGTTTTAACGAAGATGACTGAAGTTTCAAATAGTATTATGTTAGATTTTATTTACTTCCCCCCTAATCTATATATCACTCACATTTTTTTAGTGATAGCATCACTTTAATAATGAAAAAAGTACATTAAAAAACCTAACAAACAAATGCAACCATTTCCCACTGCCATTCTTTTTCTCTTACTAAGAAATTGCCATGAAAGAGAAAAGTAGATAATTGGGACAACCCACTTCAACAGAAAAGCTCTTCAATAACCCTGGCTTTTTGTGTGATAATTCATCTTGAGATGAACACAAGATAGGTTGAATAATTTTATGGTTTCATGGCTGTTGGACTTAGCTGTAAGTCATTGATATAACAGGGATGTGAAAGACATGCTAGCTTTGCTCAAACATTTTGTTAATGTCTAAATTTCCTGAGGAGGAACAAAATACCTTTCCTTTCTTTTGTTATAAATAGACAACCTTAGAATGGAGAGATGTGTCTAGTGATGGAGGAAGGACTCAAGCCCAGGAGTGCCATTTGGCTCATTAGTACATTCCAGCTTCATCAGTTCTTGAGACATCAAGAAGTTTCTGCCAGTAAAATGCTTGTGCCATTGGAATAAGTGTGTGTGCTGTATGTATTCCAGAGGAAAGAGCAATCCATTCTTTTTATTTTCTCTTTGAAGCTCTAAAACCACTTCTCCAATTCTAAGTCTATGCTAAAGTTTTTGGACCATTATCCTTCCATTTGCTTCTCTTATCTTTTTACTGATATTTCACTATTTGCTCCTCACAGTTTCTTCCCACCCACACATACCCAGCCATAGCCCCAAAACTTAAAAAATGTATGGGTACGTGAAGAAATGTATAGAAGAGCATTGATAAGGAAATACTTTTATTTTTAGCATCAGTAATTATATAACACAATGTTGCCAAAAAGAGCTGAGCTAAAAATCAGGAATGAATTATATTTTCTCGGTTCTATTGACTAGCTGTGTGACCACTGGCAAGTTAGATATCTTTTCAATATCCTTATCCTTACTCAAAAAAGGAAAATAACAGTGCTTGCCCTGCTTAATACATAGAATGGATAATCAGAAAAAATGTTAATGTAGTTAATGTAATTATAGGTGATTTCAGGACAGTGTAAAAATGAAAAGAAATAATTAAGGACTTTTTTCTCCTATGAAACAACAATTTGAGCATAATCCAGAGTTTTTATATATTGACAAAAGGCATATACACCACACACAAAAGGTCACTTTTCCCCCTCTGAGAATATAGTAGTCTTCTCAATGTGCTTCTGCCATGAGTTGTTCCTTTCTACCCTCAATCAGATCATAAAAATCTTTGGGACCCAGAAACCAACCAAACCAGAGTGATCATAGAAACCCAAGACCCTCTAGACTAGAGAGCAGTGTGAAGCCAGGGCAGACAGTACAGCTGTACATACTGGCCAGTCAGCCACGTTGGCCAGTACGACTGCAGAGAATCATGTGATTCTGAAGACTTCAATGAGCACCCTGAAGGAAGCACAAGTTGGAATACCTCTGTAGTTACTGCAGTGCCAGAACACTGAGCCCAGCCCAGAAAAATGCTTAGTGCCAGTGCTCACAGCCCATCAGATAAAAATTAGTGTGGCAGTTTTCCAGACTGGACAGTCTACTCTTCTCTGCAATGAAGCAATACAATGCATGCTTATGCAAGAGCAAAGGGACAGAGATGGATGAAGAAGAAAAGAGTAATAGTAGCAGCAATAGCAGCAGCAGTTAAAGTAGAAAGTCTGAAATATTGCGAAGTGCACTTAAAGGCAGAGGTAGTCTGCACCAACCTTTTGGTTAGGGATCCAGAAGGATTAGAGCTGAGTAAAAAAAGAAAATTAGGTGCACGTATTTGTAGAATCTTAGTCTTGGTCAGTGATGGCGAACCTTTTGAGCTCGTCGTGTCAGCATTTTGAAAAACCCTAACTTAACTCTGGTGCCGTGTCACATATAGAAATTTTTTGATATTTGCAACCATAGTAAAACAAAGACTTATATTTTTGATATTTATTTTATATATTTAAATGCCATTTAACAAAGAAAAATCAACCAAAAAAATGAGTTCTCGTGTCACCTCTGACATGCGTGTCATAGGTTCGCCATCACTGGTCTAGGTAGATGCTATATAGGACCATGATCAAGACTAAGCTTCAGCAGCCCCTTAAGGAGATGACATTGGGAATTCCAGCAGCATCAAATCTGTTCTATGTTAGTGTACTAAGGTACGCACATGTCCACTTTTTGCTTCTTTTTAATTAAAGTGTTTGTTTTTATCATTTCAAGGTTATACTTTTAAGTATCCTTAGATCAAAAATGACAACATTTGAGTGATCCAACTAAAATGCAGACAGGATTTTGGTGTCTAGTGGATATTAACCTTGGAAGAGTCTGCAAACCTTATCGCTAAAACATTGAAAATCCAGCTGCAACCAGTACAGGACCTGTCTCAGGTGGAAGCATGCCAGAAAAGGTCATAGAAAAGCAAGGTGGAAAACCTGAAAGGGACAAAAATGCAAGTTTCTGTTGCTAAAAATAACTTCTAACCATAAACGCAAGCATCTGTAGAGCTGGGTCAACAAGCTGCCTCTCATGCCTTCATCCACTCTGCTTCTCCTCTCACAGAGGCCCTCAGGAAATAAAGCAGGTTAAATTTGTTGAGCAGTATGAAGGAAAAGACACATAACTAAGATTATTATCATAGCTGTCACCAAAAATAATCTTTGCCTACTCACTTCTTCAGTACAAGCTCCTTCATTGTTTTACTGGTTTGTTAGTTCCTCACTTGAGTGCTCATCCTTCTGCATTCAACAACCATGACTCCCCTGAACGTGTGCTGAGCACTGTGCTTTTACTAGTACAGAGCCCTAGTCAAACCCTCCACCTCATGAAGCTGAGAGGGTGGCGAGGAGGTAGAAATCGCATGCATAATTGTGTGGTTGTGGGTGAAGGCTACACATATCATTATAAGCTGTGATATGTGTAAAGATGTTCAGGGCCGATGAGAGGATCTGAATAGGGTATCTTGTTTAGATTGGAGATCAGGGAAGGCCTCTCAGATGAAGTGGTTTTAATTTGAGACTCAAAAGACTGGTGGAAATGAGATAAGTGTGGGGACAAAAACATTTCAATTATAGAGAACACTTGTGAGCAAATACACTGAGGTGAAACTGAGTTGGCATATCTTGAAAAAAACAAGAGAAATCCAGTGTGGCCCAAGTCCAGTAAATAGGAGGGTTGGCATGACCAGAGGAGAGGCTGGAGTGGGCTCTGGGGTAAGGGGAGACTGGGCTGCTTGGGTCGCAGCAGGAGCATATTCAGCACTCAGATTTTCTCTTGTGGGATTCCCAAGTTCTCTCCAGGGCATCTCCCACCTCTGCTCCATCCTCTTCTTCATGCCCAGAGTTTCCAACAGCTCTAGTTTCTGTCTGCTACCAGATTCCACTTATTTCTCCTTAGTATTTCATCCAAAGATATACATGAGAAAACAGCCTCGGCTGAAACATCATGATAAAAATATGACACCGAGGTGGCAACTAGAGCCGATGCTGAGCACAAAATGGCACTTGCCTGCTCAGACAGGAGCACTTAGAGGTGGGTTGGGCTGCGGGGAGGCGGTGGGGGCCTGAGTGCAGAGTCTGGGAGCGCGTGGAAGTTGGCCCCAATGCCCTGTGATCACTTTCCAAGTGCTCAAAGGCAAAATGAACGAGAAGGAGACACGTTAACGGGAAACAAGTTTGATTTTACTTCTCCTAGCAGTAATGTAAGCTTGTCCCCAATTCATCACTCAGACAGTCGTCTGTCATACAAGCAAATGACAAAGGATTCTACAGCACTGTGTGTCACTGAGGCCTGTGTGGGGGTGTGCTTGCTGGCGTGAGCCCTCTGATTCTGTGCACCAGAGTTTGGGACCTGGGCAGTCACATCTCTAGGGTGTCAGTAGCGGACTTTCTGGTTTCCTTCAATAATTCTGCTTATCCCAGGGGAAAGAGGTGCATCTGAGGAGGACTTTCTAGAGTTGTTGTTGTTGGTTTTTTTCCTGGTGGATGTACTCTTAATCTTCTCGATTCACTCTCCGTGTCTTGCCCCCACCCCGCCTCTGGGACTCTTTCCCCAATTACCTCCTCCCTTACCAGGATATAAGCTTCTGTGGGAGGACTGGTTGGGAAGGTGGAGAGGCGTTGAGGGAGGAGCAACAAGGGAGAAAACAAAATCTTTCCTTAAGGAAATTTTCAGTGGGGACTTCCAGGTTTTGTTTGATTTTATTTGAATTTTTACTTTTCCTGGTATTTATTTTATGCCGAATTTACTCCCAGGCCATAGTTTTTGTTTCTTCAGTTTCTTCTGGGATAGACTTTCATTCTGTGCAGCCTCCTCTTCTGGTGTAGGAACAAGCTGCTCTTTTCCAGTAAGAATCCTTCCCATGTGGCAGGGGGAGCTCGGGTGTGGGTTCATCCACCCATGAGCTCTGTGGGTTCTGCGCTGCACCTTGGAAGCTCTGTTCACCTGGGCGTGCTCAGTGGTCAGAGAATCTACATCTACACCCTTAAGTTCAGCATCACTCTCTGCATTGCTTGGCACGGGTGGCAAAAATTCCACATTATCTTTGGGCCACTGACCCTGCGTCCAGCCTCACTGTTTCTCCTGGGCACACTTACCAACTCCACCATTGTAAAGGCAGAATGGGACACGTTGCTTCTGTAAAGAGACATCGTTCAGATACTTGGTGACTGTCCAGATATATATACCCTTGATGGCCTGGGCAATTTCATGAGTGTTCTTACAGTAGACACAAAGATTTGAACCTCTTGATTTACATGATTTTGTGGAGTTTACTGGGTCAAGTGAATAGCAACCATTTTCAGATGTCACCTCAGGCTGCTTATAGGAAGAGGGGACTTCTGTGTTTTAAATCTATGCCCTTGACAATACTAATTCCGAAAAAATCCATCTATATAATCTCTACTGTTACTAATTTTTAAAATTTAGTCTCTAATGTTACTAATCATAAAAATTTTAAATGATTAAATAAGTATTAAATAAGTATTAGACAATAGGCCTGCCGGTACAGCTCAATGGTTGAGCGTCAACCTTTAAACCACTAATTAGACTATAGGGATAAAAAAGCAATTCTAAGGCATCTGAGTGCATTTACATCTTTGGAGAGTTTGCCTTAAAACAATAATCAACTAATTATTAATATTGTTTGATTATCTAAAATTTCCCTTAGGAAACTATAATCTCAGCAATCAGCAATTTTTGGAGTTTTTATAGAGACTGAATCAGCACTACATTCTTTTCTTTTGCCTGTCACTTGGTTATTTATATCTACGGTGGAAATAATAGTCGGTAGATCCCATAGGGGACCGCACATTAGAAATTATCCTCTTGGTTTAAATATGTGAGTTTAAATACAGCTCCAGGTGAGACCCTGGGGGCTTTGCAGCTAGTAGAATGTACAACCACCACTCACATTCCTATTTTGCATATTCCACATTACTGTTTTCCAAATAAAACACGGGCCTCTGTAACAAACCTCTCATAGAAATAAAAGGAGAACTAATAAAAATAGTGTTTAGTAATATTATTCCCTGGCAGTATTTTTCTCTGAACTCACAGGTCCACACCACAAGCGAATGACAAGAAGCAAGAGTCAGTCCCCCTGTAAGGAGAAATTAGCCGCTAACCAGAACCCCTGGGAAGCAATCCTGCTGGGCTACAAATGTGCAGAATTGGTCTAGTTAAATGGTCATTCTCGGTCTCATTTTTTAAAAAACGTTTTTCTTTTTCTTTTTTTTCTAAAAATCAGGGATAATAGCATTGGCTTGCTGCTTTCACAGTGAGTGGTTAACTACAGGGGTGGAAGAGTGATGAGAAAAATAGAGGGAATGAGCATCTGGTTGGGTCTAGGGACTAATTTTTAGACTTCCTCTGGAAAATAAGGTTGTCATAAATTCTAGATACTGAAAGAGTGAGGACGGCATGTAGCTTTCTGTTCTGTCACCTGCTGGTCCTTCTTTCCCTTTTGCGTCTCCTCCTACCTTTGTCTCTCTCTTGACAGAACTGATACCAGCGATGGCTGGTTCAACCTCACAAAATATTGTTATGGAAAGAGCTACCCTCCTTCTTCAATGGAAATTCTTGTCTTTTAGATCTATTTTTAGATGTTTGATTTTTAAGTTCATCATATCCTGTTCACAAAATATTGCTGATATTCTCAAAGCCTTACTCCTTTTTTTTTTTTTTTTTTTTTTTTTAAAGCCTAAGTAAAGATTTTCTAGGAATTCAGAACAAGGAAAAAGATCAGATTTTTATTTCGAAACAGTCCAGCAGCCAAGAGTATTTGTGTAGAGGTAGAGCTGGATGACACATGAAACCCATTTAGGAAGTTTGTAAAAATGTGAGTAATTATAAAAGGAATAATGGCAGTTAGGATGGAAAGGAGGAAACTAATTTAAGGGATACTTAAGGGGAGAACTATTAGGGTTATTGACCAAATGGATATAAAAAAATCAAGGAAAGGAAAGCATTGGTGATGCTTGATTACTTAGCTGAGTGGTCTCATTAAGCAAAAAAGGTATGCCAGTCAAAGAAGAATGGATCATGAAATGCTAGCAAACAAGCCCTAAATCACAGAAGCTTAAAATGGCAAATGTCTGTTTCTTGTTCAGGGAATTTGGCTGAGTGTTTGTGCCTCATAGTCATTCAGGGACCCCAGCTGAGTGAGGTGACTATGATGCCACTATTTCAACATTTCCCTGCATGTACTAAGTCAGAGGGACAGAACATGCAGAATTATGCACCAGCTCTTGAAGGTGTTTGCATGGAGGTGATGAACACACATTAATCTGCTCATAAGTCATTAGTGGCCAGACTCAAAACACATCCTAAATGGGTAGGCAAGTGTGATCTCTTATGTGAACAAAGCTACAAGACAATAGATACTGGTGACCATGAGTGATGTGCACCACCATAGGAGGAATAGGAAAAGCAGGTAGATCCAAAGGTGACAGCAGTGATGGGCAAGATCTTAGAGGTTGGTGTGCAGTGGTGGGGCAGTGTGCAAAGGTGTTGAATACACTGCACTTGGTGAGTTTGAGGTTTATTTGGGACACAATAAAATGCAGCATTCAGGTACAAAGGCTAGTACTGCTTTACAGCTCGGGAGAGAGATCCACTGGGAGATCATGATTTCGAGTCATCAGATATTGTGGTACTTAAAGAAATGGGGGTATATGGAAACTTACAGAGACTGTGTCAAGGGAGAGAGAAATGCAAACAGAAATATAACTTTGGAAAACTCCAACATTTAAGGTAGAACTAGAGAAAAAGAACCAGAAAAAGACAGAGATAAATAACTAATAGCAATATGGAATACATAGAACATTTGATGCCAAATTAAAAAGAAAGAACATAGGTGTGGTTTTCATATTTGCTTGGGTAAAAATAAAGACCTAAACCATGTTCTGGTAGAGGGGGATTTTCAGAAGACATGCTGCACATGGGTGCATACAGACCTTCAGTAGTAATCTTGAAATCATTGTGTCTGCCAATCAGGCAGCAGCAGAACAGGGCTAAAAGCAGAATTAAACAGCTCACACGATGCGGGAAGCAATCTTGTTATGTTGGATTTCTAAGTGACCCCTGACTGACATACCTCAAAGTTGGGAAGTCATTGGCTTTCACAGTGTGGAGACTGAAATCTAAAGAGCAGCTTGTCTTTTTCTGTATAACGATAGCAGAAACTACAAGAAAAGTGAACTTTCAGTTATGCTTGAGAGAACCTCTCAAGCCTAAAGTTATCCTTGCTGCTCTCAAAAGGCAGTTATTCTCATGGGCTAGGCATTGGAAGAGGTAATGCAATCTAGTAGGCAAGGTCAAAAGGTCTATGATTTTTTTTTTTTAATTTCAGAGAGGAAGGGAGACGGAGAGAGAATTAGAAACATCAGTGATGAGAGAGTATATCATCGATTGGCTGCCTCTTGCATGCCCCACACTGGGGATCGAACCTACAGCCCAGGCATGTGCCCTGACTGGGAATCAAACTATGGCCTCCTTGTTCATATTTTGATGCTTAACCACTGAGCCATGCTATGATTTAAGTGAAGATGGAAGTTTTGCGCTGGGAAGCTTAGAAAAATTGAGTAATAAAATAAACCTATTATGGTTGTGGTTCCTGGACTGAAACTGTGATTTTGAAGCTCATTCATTGTGCAACAGGAAAATCGAAAGGATTCTTGGAGGGCCAATCACCGAAAAGATACTTTGGTATCCCACCCATAACTTCTTTCTTGGGCTTGGAAGAGAATGCCCTTCTTTACCATTAGCTGGGAAGGGCTGTTGTTTTGTCTATGTAATTCTAATATTGTAACAGTGAGGAAACATGATGTGGAAGGGCAATGGTAGTCAGAAGGAAGGAGAGAGATACCTGTGTGGGGTGAGTTTTCACAATGAGCTGGGAAGTGGTAAACAGAGCGGGAGTGACCCTTTGATTCTTCAATGGGAGCATTGATTTTCATCATCTCTGTTCCACAAAGGTCATCTTTGAAGCAAGAGAGGACAGGGGGTTTCCTTCTGGTCTTTGGAAGGTGTTGGCCTGAGGAACACAGCAGACAGGCAAATACTGACCTGAAACAAAGCCCCAGGGGCAGGAGTGAGATGTGGTCTAGATGGAAAATTGGAACCAAAGGTGGAAAAGAACAACTTCTGAGTCAGAGTAAACCTTAAGAACAGATGGGTGACCAAGTTCAGGGAAGAAAAAATATAAGCCATCACCTTATTTTTTTACTGCTTTCCCAAAATTCTGATGAGTGAATCTATGGTTTTTCCATATCTATACACTATAATCCTTCCCTGGTTTCATACCAGTTAGCCAGAGGCAGGGAGTAGGGCAGTAAGCTGGGGTACCTTTCCCATATGTCCCTGCTCAACACAGATCAGGAACATAGAATAAGGCCTGTGCCAAGTGACCAGGTTACAATTTGTTGCTGCCAAGAAAATGAGCCTTCTGGTGTCCCCAGGAGTAAATTCTGGTGTGTTGGGCTTCCCCTAATTCACTGTCCTCCCCTTTTCTGGACAGGATGGATCTATATTCTGACTGTCTCTATCTCTCAGGATGGACTACAGTGATGGCGAACCTTTTGAGCTCGGCGTGTCAGCATTTTGAAAAACCCTAACTTAACTCTGGTGCCGTGTCACATATAGAAATTTTTTGATATTTGCAACCATAGTAAAACAAAGACTTATATTTTTGATATTTATTTTATATATTTAAATGCCATTTAACAAAGAAAAATAAAAAAAATGAGTTCGCGTGTCACCTCTGACACGCGTGTCATAGGTTCGCCATCACAGGACTAGGCTATATTCAAGTAACAACCCCTAAAACTTAGAAGTTTAATAAACATGTATTTTCTGTTCTCATTAGTACCCATTTTAGGTTTCTGGAGTTCTGCTCCACATTTTTCTCATTCAGAAATGAATACCACAGAGGTCTGTACCACCTGGAACATCACCGTCACCATGACAAAGGGAAAACTATGTGGAACAATGCACTGACATTTTTAAAAAAATGTTTTATTGATTTTTTACAGAGAGGAAGGGAGAGGGATCGAGAGGTAGAAACATCAATGAGGGAGAAACATCGACCAGCTGCCTCCTGCACACCCCCCACCGGGGATGTGTCCGCAACCAAGGTACATGCCCTTGACCGGAATCGAACCCGGGACCCCTGAGTCCACAGGCTGACGCTTTATCCACTGAGCCAAACCGGCTAGGGCTGCACTGACATTTTAAAACTTCATTTTGGAAGTCACACATCTCTTCTGTTCACATTGCTTTCATTAACCAAACCAAGGCCCTGGCCAGCACAACTTCAAGTCTAGTGAGGAGGTAGGACCCTGGTATGCTCCCAGAGGAGCAGAACTGGAAACGTTGGTGTACACTACAACATTGACCTCAGCCACTGCTCCAGATTTTAACTAACCCTTTCCCACAGGACAGGAGCTATCCCTGACACCTGCTGGGGATTGGGGTTTGGCTCAGGCACTGGGTTCTAAAATTTTTTTCTCAAAATCTATAATTATCACCCCCCTTTTGTTTTCTTTCCTCTACAAATTTCCAGTAAGTCCTAATTAGAAGCCAGGCAATATATGATAAGATCTGGGGAATATGAGTCATAATTTTAATGACCTTGTGAGGTCTTGGTGCAATGAAGAAATCTATGGAACACTGTATATGCATGTGTCTATGAGCACACACCCTTGTGTACTGAGATCTTGGTGAGGGTGATGGGGAATAAAAGAGTATATTAAATATGACTTTCAGGTCTTCTCCCATCTGATCTTGGGTTCATATTAAAGGTCCAGGTATGATCACAGGGCAGCTGTGTAATGGCAAGAATTACTTGGCTGTTGCTAAATTGCTCTCGCTAGAGAGATTGAACCACTGACACATATAGAATTGGGGTATTCACTTATCTCTGATGAGACACCTGAGGCTTAACAATTCTCCCTGCCTTCTAAGCAGGCTCCCTGCCATCCACTGCCTTTGCCTAGACACTTAGGCTCATTATCCTCTGAATGTGACCATGATGCACAATCATCAGTTGCTTTGAAATAAACTAACAAGGAAATTACTCTCACACTTCCCTGTATTTTTCAGAGTCAGCAACTGACTTGTAATCAATCAGCAGCATTAAGAACTATGGTCAGTTACACTGACATTTACCAAGTGGGAAGTATTATGTGATCAACTGGAGGCATTTTCCCATTGCACTGCCCACACCAAAGTGGGTGAATATGAAGATCCATGTACACATATGCCAGCACATGCTCAAATGTCTACACACATGTGCACACATATGTGCACACATAGTGCCTTCTGTTTCAATGGGAAAGAGTATAGTATTGTGAAAAGGAGCACAGCTGAATGCCTGGGTCTGAATACTGGCTTGGTCCCTTAGTAGGTGACTTTGGAGATCATATTAAATAATTCACTGGGTGTTACGAGGATTATTATGTGTTTATGAAAGGCACATAATAGATGTTGATAAGTGATATGAATTAACATGTATTTTGTATGCTACATAATCTTATAAAAAGACAGAGGTAGCGAGAAAGATGGAGTCTTCAGAGAAAGAGATCAAGTAAACTTGCAGAAGATGAAACATTCTTAAAGAAATCACAGATGTAGGGGAGAATCCTACCTAGGACTAGGAACCAGAAACCCTGATTTTATTTCCTTTTCCCCTTTTTGCACTATTTCATTTAACAATAACTTTTGTACATTTTCATGGTTTCAATTTTTTCTGAAAATGAGAAAACTGTCTCTACCTTCTGTTTTCTTCCCCCTTCTTTTCCTAGCCTTGTCTAGTCTCGTTACCCAAAACCAACTTTTCTTAAAGGGCTGGTTCAAGTACCATTTCTCCTCTGACTTCCTGGACCATCTCTGACCTGCATCACCATCTAGGTAGCCCTGATCTAGTGTACTTAAGGTACATAAATGAACAAGATCTCTCCAGCTTGGCTGTAAGCATATGGAGGGCTAGATCTTATTCATCATTGCTTCATGTATTATAGGGGCTCCATAAATAGTATATTTTTCTATTGGTGATAATGATATATCTACAAGGATATTGTGCTGTTAATAATCCTCTGAAACCTTCTCAGTGAACATCTCCATGGAGATGAGTGGAGGGCACATGTCTACATTATTGCCTGGAATTGATGTAATAAAATTTGTGACTTTTGTATGATGCTTAATATGATTTACTCCATCTCACATAGTATTTATAACAAATACATTAATAATAGGATCCTCAAAAATCTCTGCAAGGTAGGAAAAAGTTATATGATTTCTATGAGACAGACAAATAATAACTAACACTTAATGAGGTTTTCTTATATTCTACATACCATTTTAAATATTTTTCATATGAAAACATTTAATCTTTCTTACAACCTTATGAAGTGAGCACTATAATTATCAGCGTTATTTTACAGATGAAGAAAGTGAGATGCAGAAGGTAGATCATATTTTGTACATAATTATTTAGCCTCTTTCATGCCCTTTGCTCTCATGCTTGCTTATCCTTCCTATGGTAGGACTACTTTGCACATTGACATCATTACTCAAACCAATGATACATGAGTGGAAGTTTCAGTTCATTTTCTTTAAGAGCCACTGCATGGCTGGCCATTGCTTTTTTTTATAATTAGCTATGATGCCAAGACATAGCCTCTGTCCCAGACTTTAGACCTCAATGAAGAAGCGGAAGACAATGTGGAGTGAAGCCACAGGTTCTCAGGGCTAAAGTTGATCCACAGCTATAATGTAACATAATGAGGAATAACTCTTTTTTAAAAAAATATATATTTTATTGTTTTTTTACAGAGAGGAAGGGAGAGGGATAGAGAGTTAGAAACATCGATGAGAGAGAAACATCGATCAGCTGCCTCCTGCACACCTCCTATTGGGGATGTGCCCGCAACCAAGGTACATGCCCTTGACTGGAATCGAACCTGGGACCCTTCAGTCCACAGGCCAATGCTCTATCCACTGAGCCAAACCAGTCAGGGCAAAGGAATAACTCTTTATTGTGGTAAGCCACTGAGATTTTTTTGGGGGGGCGGGCGGGGAGGAGGAGGTGGGTGCAGAGTCATTTGTTATACAGCCTAAGCAAGTCTAATCTGCCTAATACAGAAACGTCCATTTATCTAAGGTTACATGGTTACAAAGTGGCAAAGCTCAGATTCAGAACTAAGCAATCTGGATTGCAAAGCCACATAATTAACCACCACACAGTCACGATTCATAACAAAGATACTGAGGCCTAGAGAGGAAATCACCTTAGCTTGTCTAAATCATACCTGAAGTCCTTTACCATGTTGGGACTAGAACTCTCAGCCCTGAGCTCTTCCCATGACCTACTCAGGACTTGGACTTGAAGAGGATCGCCCTAGCTCAGTTGTTGGCAAACTCATTAGTCAACAGAGCCAAATATCAACAGTACAACGATTGAAATTTCTTTTGAGAGCCAATTCTTTTAAACTTAAACTATATAGGTAGGTACATTGTTATTAACTTAATTAGGGTACTCCTAAGGCTTAGGAAGAGCCACACTCAAGGGGCCAAAGAGCCGCATGTGGCTCGCGAGCCGCAGTTTGCCGACCACAGCCCTAGCTGGTTTGGCTCAGTGGATAGAATATCGGCCTGCGGACTGAAGGGTCCCAGGTTTCATTACAGTCAAGGGCACATGCCTGGGTTGCAGGCTTGATTCCCCAGTAGGGGGCATGCAGGAGCAGCCTATCAATGATTCTCATCATTGATGTTTCAATCTCTTTCCCTCTCCCTTCATCTCTGAAATCAATAAAAGAGAGAGAGAGAGAGAGAGACAGAGAGAGAGAGAGAGAGACTGCCATCATGCCTGGCAGGCAGCACTCAGTTCTGATCACACTGGAGAAGTTTGGGATTCATTTCTAGTCTTCGTGGCCCAACTGTGAAATGATTCTCTGAGGTGGAGCTGAAGCCGGCTGCACCAGTCTCGTCAGCATTCAGGCCCTGTCTCTGCGGCTGTCCTCCTTCTTGGTGGTTATTTATGAGGAATGAAAGCAGAGGGGGGCTGTGCAGAATTATTTGTTTTCTCTGAAGCTAGGGGATTGAAAATGTTTTAGAAACATAACTGGTTGACACAAAGGATAAAAAGTTAAACATACAGAACCCAGCCTGTCCTCTCTAGGGACCCCTGTCTAGCTAACAGCAGGATTCACTTGGACAGTGTACTGCAGACGGAATGAGGAAAAAGGACAACCCTGTTCAAACAAAGGCTCGAATACAATGGTTCTGAAGGCCTCATACTGAGTTCTCCTCGTGTGTTCAAGAGAAAATGTAGCTTGAGTGCTGGTTTGGACCTAATGGAATGATGTGTCTGCTGCTGTGGGGTCAGAATATTTGAAGGTTGAATCCAGGGGTTTCTTGCTTGGTTGCCTACACACATGAGCATCACTAAGAATTACAGAGGAACCTGCATTGAGAAATGCCTGTGCCCACACCCCCAGTGCATACCTTTCAGAGCAGTACAATATAGAAATTACAACGGCAACCATTTGCTTTAAAAAACTTTTCTATTTTAATCCTGTTGGGGTGCTGCACAAAATGGCAAGGTCTCGATAGCATCAGATGATTAAATTACTTTTGCCCAGTAGGTTGCAGAATCAGAGAGTGAGAAGGTCCTTTGATATCTCATCTCTAACAGTAGGGAATGTGTTCAGTGGACTTGACTGAGACTGTATTATCAAGTAAATAGTGAGTTGGGACCAGAGTGAAGATTCCCAGGGCAATGAACTTCTTGTCTATACCTTCTGAGAAAGCAAAACTGATGCCTTGCCTATTGGACTAAGAATAACCATATCACACACCACAGATGGGATGAAAACCACTCTGCATTCTAAACTCAGAAAGCAAGAACACCCCATTTGGAACTAGTCCCTCAGGTAAATGAAGACCTGAGCTCTAGTTAGTTGCTAAATCTCTAATACAAACAACTCTGTCCCTGACTTTTACAATCCTGCTGTCCAAAGTCATGTGATGAGCCTTCCATTCAGGATAGCCGTGGGAAAGGGGTGATGCTTTCCCACTGCGGACAGACTTATTGCACCTCTGTGTGTAAGTTCAGGTCTTCCAAGAAGCAGATGTGAAAACGATGAGAGGGACATGAACTTTCTTCTGGGAAATGCTTGTGAAGGATAAAGGATGGGGAAACAGGAGCAGCCAAGGAGAGCCCTCAGACCACAATACAGGCACCTGGGAAAACATGAGGGTGAAAGTGAGTAGAAAACCCCACACTATAACATTCTGTCAAAGTCTCACCCAGACTGATAAGGAACCCTGAACCAAATTTGCCCATCAGAGAACTCTCACATTAGGCAGGAATTGACCATATCTCATCTACTGTTATGCTCATTGGTTGGTAAGGAGCAACCCAAGGGAAGCACGGTCTGGGGTAAACTCCACAGTGGATTCAAAGTTCACTTCTATGATGAGAACAAAGAATAGGAAGGCAAAGACAAAGGCACCAGTTAGGTAGTAATGGCAGCAATGATGGTGGCTTTGATCTGAATGGTATCAGTGGTAATAAGAGGGCAGACTTGGGGTGGAGTTTTGGAGGTGGAGTAAGCAGATTTGCTGATGGATTGGATATACATTTTTTATAAGGAAAAGACAAGAGGAAAAGATGATTTGGCCAACAGTTTGAATATTGAAGTTGCCAATATTCAAATATAGGATAACTATGAATGAAACATATTTGAGGAGAAGGGATATTGATAGTTAAGTTTGAACAGTTTAATTTTAAGGCATCAATTAGATATCCACATGTAGATGTTATGTAGATGAGTATATGGCCCTTTAGTTCAAGCAACAGATATGAGTTAGCATCAGAAATTTGTGTGGCATCAACATAAAGATATTACATAGAGATAAGTTAACATTGTTTTTAAAATAGCTTTCTGAGGCATAGTTGATATGTAATGAGCCACACATATATACATGTATAATTTAATAAGTTTTGACAAATGTATACCTTTATGAAGCCACCATCACAATCAATGAAATGGACATATCTAGCACCTCCAAAAGCCTCTTTATTTCCTTTTATCTTTCTTTTACCCATCCTACTTTGATTCCCATGCAGCCACTGATCTTTGTCTCATTAAAGGCATATAAATGGAATTATGCAGTATATTCTCTTTTTTTTTGGTTTGGTTTGGCTTCTTTCACTCAGCATAATTATTTTGGGATTCATTTCTATCATCTTATGTATCAACTAGTGGCCCGGTGCAGGAAATTTGTGCACGGGCGCGGGGGGTGTCCCTCAGCCTGGCCTGCACCCTCTCCAATCTGGGACCCCTTGGGGGATGTCTGACATCCCTCTCACAATCCAGGACCACTGGCTCCTAACCGCTTACCTGCCTGCCTGCTTGATTGCCCCTAACCACTCTGCCTGCCAGCCTGCTTGCCCCCAACTGCCCCCCACTCACTGGCCTTCTCACCCCCAACTGCACCCCCTTGCCGGCTTGATTGCTCCCAACTGCCACCCCCTGCCAGCTTGCTTGCCCTCAACTGCCCCCCAACCAGCCTGATCACCCCCACTGCCCTCCCCTCCTGGCCTGATCACCCCTAACTGCCTCTGCCTTGGCCCCGCCACCATGGCTTTGTCCAGAAGGTCTCCCGGTCTAATTAGCATATTACCCTTTTATTAGTATAGATAGGATATGACATACCACCATAAGTATAACATATCTACCAGTATTACTCTATGAGAATACATACTTTATGTGATAGGAAGGCATCTAATACATTACATTGTATATGTTGTAAGTAGTAGGAAATACTGTATTCATAGCAATAGTATACACCTTGTGACTTCCCTTCCTGATTTGGGAATGGTTCCCCAGTTCTTTGAACGTTTCCTGGCCCCTGATGTATTTGGAAAGAAAATAGCTCTGAATTTGGAGAAAGTAAATTACAATCATGACTCTAATTTAACTACCTCCTGTACTTCCAGCCAGAAAAACATCTCGGGGCCAGCACCTCCTATGGCTGAGCTCCAGAGTGAGGGCTCACGGCCCAGCGCTGGGTGGGTGATGGTGACTGGAGGCACCTCGGGTCCATCCTGCTGTCAGCCCAGCAACCTGGGCCCTCTGCTCCCAGCCCCTCCTGAGCCCCAGTGCCTTCTAATGGGGTCCTAAGGCTGTGCCCCTGATCCTACTGCCCTCTCCTTGCCAGAGACCGGGGTGCAGCAGCACAGGCATCCCATTTTCATTAAAATGTTCAACCCACACCTGCCGCTCCACTGGTGTCTGTAGGCGGCCCAGGGGCAGACGACGGTGATCCTGGAGGCGCTCGCTGCCTCTGCCAGAGCTCAGCCATGATGGTTTGGGGTGAGAGAGCCCCGCCAGGCCCCGTGGCTGCAACTTGGACCTGCTTCCTTAACCAGGGACTTGGCGCTGGGTGGGCGGCAGCGACGCTTCCTCCCTAGCCCGCACTGGAGCGGGTTCCTGCGGTTTCAGAACCCAAATCTGAGGGCCTCCCCAGGCGGCAGCAGCCCTGAGACTGCTGGCTCTCCCTCAATCCCGCCAAAGCTTGCTTCTCACACTTGCTTCTCACGTTTGCTGAAAACCTTCTTGGTCCACTTGTCATAGTAATCTCTGGCGGGGCTGAGGGGACTGGGCTCTGCCATCTTGTGGCTATGGGTGCTGCCATCTTTATGGCAGTGTGATGGTCAATTTGCATATTCTGTCTTTATAAGATAGGCTAGTTCATCCCTTTTGTTGCTGAGTAATATTCCATTGCATGGATATAACACAGTTTTTGATGGGTATTTGGGTTGTCTTCAGTTTGGGAGTATCACAAATCTAGCTATTATGAAGATTTATATACAAGTCTTATGCCTATTATATAATTGAATTTTAAAAATTGTATATCTAGATATAAGACCTTTGTCAGATATGTGGTTTGTGATTATATTCTCTAAATCTGTAGCTTGCCTTTTTATCCTCTTGATAGGATTTTTCATGACATTAAAGTGTTTTAATTTTGATAAAGTCCAGATTATCACTTTTTATTTTATTTTATGGATTATGCTTTTGGTGTTATGTCTAAAAATATTTTCCTAGTCCTATATTCCAAAAACTTCCTCCTATGTTTTCTCCGAAAAGTTTACAGTTTTACATTTTATATTTAAGTCTATGATCCACTTCAAATAAAATGTACATGATGAGAGGTCAGATTGAGATTCATCTTTTTATCAATGGATGTCAATTGTTCCAGCACCATTTGTTGAAAATACCATTCTCCTTCCATTTAATTGCTTTTGAGGCATGCGCCAGAAACCAGGTGGGCATATTTGTGCTATTCTTGATTAGTATAATGGTATATTAAGTGTTGACATTGGATAGATCGATCTTGCCCACTATGCTTCTTTTACAAACTGTTTTAGCTATTGTAATTCCTTTGCTTTCCATATAAACTTTGAAATATCTTGTCTATATCAATTAAAATCTTGCTGGAACTTTGTTACAATTTTTTTCTTTATTATTGGTTTTTAGCAATTAATTATGAAGTGCTTTTACATGATTTTATTCATGTTTCTTGTTCTTGAGTTTCATCTTCCTCAAGAACTGTGCATTTATACTTTTCATCAAATTTGGAAAATTATTAACCATTATTTCTTTAAATACTTTTTGTTTCTTCCCTTTCAGGAGCTTACTGACACTTTTCCATTATTTTTAAAATTATTTTTTTTCTCATTTCTCATTCTCTTTAGATTCTATTGCAGTGTTTTCAAATGCAATAGTCTTTTCTTCTGTAATATCTAACCTGCCATTAATCCCATCCAGGGCAGTTTTCATCTCACATATTGAAGTGTTCACCTTGCAAATTCTATCCATGTGGTTTTTATATCTTCCATGTCTTTACTTAACATTTGAACATATGGATCATAGTTCTAATAGCTCTTTTAATGTCGTTGCTGATAATTCTAACATCTGTGTCCATTATGGATTGGTTTGATTGATTAATTCTGCTCCTCATTCAGGATCACTTTTTTTTTTCCCTCTTCTTTGCATGTCCTATGTTGTATAAAATTTCTTTCTTTTTTTAGGGGGAGGTTTCTGACTATTTTTATATTTTTACATGTACTTTTAAGCTTTGCTCTGGTTTCAGTGAAATTACTGGAAATGATGTGATCCTTTCCATGTTGACTTTTAAAATTTGTTAGGTGGGACCTAAGGGGTGCATGGCCTGGGAATGTGTATTCCTCACTGTCTGGGCAAGACCTTTCTGCATATTCTACTTAGTTTACTGTAAATTAGAATGTTTTCCAGTTTGGATGGTGGTATCAGGCACTATTCCTGGACCCAGTTTGAGCCAACGCTCTGTTTCCTGAAATCCTTCTGGGTGGTTCTTTTCTCAGCCCTAGGTAGTTTACTCAGACACGTGCACTGGTCAGGTTTGACCTCTGCAGATCTCTTACGTTCTCTTTGTTGTAGCTGTCTTCCCTCCTAGATGCTTTGATGTCCTCAGACTCTCAATTCTGGCTCCTCCATTGGTTCTCCTTCCCTGTGTTGCAGGCTGGAAACATTTTTAAGGCAATGAGCTTGGGCAATTGTGAAGCTCACCCCATTAGTTTCTCTTCTTTTGGAGATCACTATCCATATTGCTTCAAGTCTAGGATTTGAGAGCTAGAGAACTATTATCACACACACAACACAACACACACACAGACACACAGACACACAGACACACACACACATATATTGTTGTTGTTATTTCAGGCAGAAATCCTTGTCACTTCATTTTAGTCAGAAGAAGAAGCCTAGGTAATTTTCTCCTCCTTCACTCCCCTCAACAAGTTATAATGTTGGTACAACAGGTCAGAGAAAATGAGAGAACTACTTTTACGAATAATGCTCTCTTATTCATATTCTCTGTCCTCTAGAGCTTTCTAGGCTAGCTACTTACATAGAAGAAGTCTGAACTGGGTAAACCAATAAGCAAGATTATGAGGCTCTTTCTTTCCTCATAGTGAGTAAGTGTAAAGGTCATGCAATTTCTGAAGCAGTAGTAGAAAGAAAGGCAGTATTCTATCTTTTGGGGGTTTTCTCATTCACAGTTTATAAGGAGTTTTCTTTTTTTTTTATTTTGTTGATTTTTTACAGAGAGGAAGGGAGAGAGATAGAGAGTTAGAAACATCGATCAGCTGCCTCCTGCACACCTCCTACTGGGGATATGCCCGCAACCAAGTTACATGCCCTTGACCGGAATCGAACCTGGGACCTTTCGGTCCGCAGGCCGACGCTCTACCCACTGAGCCAAACCGGTTTCGGCTATAAGGAGTTTTCTTATTTTGGTCCCTAAGTTTGTCCATTTGAAATTCATATTTGCATGTTGAACAATAACTTCAGCATATCCAAAAGTGAGTTCTCATTCTCTACAGATTATCTTTAGAGTGTTCCCCTTTGTTTCACAGTTACCTTTCTTCAGTCTTGAAGCAGGGACTTTAATTTTCACTTATACTTTAAGATGTATTTACCTGGTCTTATTTTTCTTTCCTTAAAAGACACACTGATATGTCTCATGATCATGTTTTTATTATTCCAGACTAATTATCTTTTCTCTAATTTATTTTTTAAAATATATTTTTATTGATTTCAAAGAGGAAGAGAGAGATAGAAACATCAGTGATGAGAGAGAATTGTTGATCAGCTGCCTCCTGCATGCCCCACACTGGGGATTGAGCCCACAACCCTGGCATGTGCCCTGAGCTGAAATTGAACCATGACTTTCTGGTTCATAGGTCAATGCTCAACCACTGAGCCACGACAGCCAGGCTCTTTTCTCTTCTTAACATTGATTCCTGGTTAATCTTCCTGCTTCTTAACTCCTCAGCCATAATCCACAGTAGCCAGCATTGATATATCAGACTTAGCTACTTTCTACTTAAATCATGCCACTGTCTATTTTTTAGCATTCAGCTTCCACCAAAATGACTCTTACTTTCATTGTTTTGTGTTATACCTATTGCTTCTCTATTTTATTAATGCAGTTCCTTATTTATTTATCAGTTCAACAAATATTTATCACATGCCTACTCTGAGAATAACACTGGGTTTATGAGCACAAATAGTATTCCCTGCTCTCATTTTGGCTTTGTATTCTAATCAGGAAGTCAAAATAGTGTCATTCATTTACTATCAGTAAAAAAGGTGATATGTAACAAGTCTGGATGTGTTAACACTCAAAGGCTAGAATAGAAAACGAATACAAGATGATCCAATAATATGGCGAGAAGGCTCACTTTGTACTGGGGTGGGTATGGAAACTTTATTGAGGGCATAATCGACAATAGCTTCTTGAAGAATAAATCACTTTTGTTCTTTTGGGAAGATGTGAGGGGAAGAGATCTCATTTCTGATAAGTAGTAGAAACAGAAATATGCTTGGTTTCTATATTGAAGTAGTTTAAAAATATAAATTGAATCTATTTTATGAAGGATTTGGAATATTATACTTCATCTGATAATACTATTTCTTGTAAGAGTTGCTAAGTATTACCTCTTATTTTATGCTGAGATTTTTATGTATTATCTCATTTAAATCCTTACAATATTTTTAAATAAGAAGTATTATTCCAAGTTTAGAGAAAAGAACAGAGAATCTCCGATTTTAAAGGATATGTAATGATGTTGGGGCTGAGATTTGAACCCAGTTCTATCTAATTTCAAAGCCACGACATGTGCTCTCCCTCCGTGCATATCCCAGGCAATGAGTTTCTGGTGAAAGTTTGAGGCCTGGGGAAAGGCATGGGTGGGAGAGATAGAAAGTCTGGAGAAAATAGGAGACTAGTTAGTAGATATTTCTGAGTTAATAAGGACAGTAATAGCCGAAACAAGAGGAAGGAAGTGAAATATATGAGAACTATAGCTAAATGTTGTAGGAACGAGACTAAAAATATATCTTCTATTACCTGGCTGATAGAAATGTCAAGGTGAGGAAAAGAGAATTCTTGTAGGGAGTAAGATATTAAGTTTGATTTTATACTATTAATTTACAAATAACTCTTGAAAGAGTGAATGAACATGTCCAAAAGATAGTTGCAAATTGAGAAAGAGGTTAGATTGTGAATGTGTAGACAAGGATTTGGCACACAATTCATCCACCTGTGACTGGAATAGTTCCCTAAAGGGAGTGGGATAACAATAAATGACTTTCTGGAAGCTAAGCCTTGGGAATGCCTTCATTTTGCAGATATAAGGAGAAAGAGGTATCTACGAAAACAAACAAAAGCCAATAACAACAACAGCAGATGCTATGCCGAGGGATTGATTCAGAATAGTTTACTATCAAAGAGGCCTTCACTAGGAAGCTTTAGCTTAAGAATCACTTTATTGCTTTCCTATATGTTTCTGGGCTCCAATAGAGATAACATAATAATGTCTTTCTCTTTTGAAGTGCTATAGATAATTATCTGTTCTCAACAAGTTAGTACTTGGCTATATTCTGCCTTGCATTCTTCTTAATTGTTTTTAACTCTTGTCTCTCTAGCCTCAAGATCAGGGACCATGTCTTCTGCTTTTGTATTTATTTCAGCATTTGGCAGAGCTGAGCACATAAAATGCACTTAATAAATACTCAATTTATGTGTAGAATGCAACTGAGTAAAAACATCTATATTGATGTAGCCCTTTCAAGTTTTCTTAGATAGGTCCTGAAAGTAGCCCATAAGTACAAATCATATTATTCTTCATTTAAAAGTGATTAATTAAGGTGAAGAAATCAGTGGTGGAACCAGCACTATTATTTGTTATTTAATTATACCAGATATATGTTAAATTCCTTTATGCCAAGCACCATGGAAGCATAAAATATATATTTTCAAACTACTCTTGTAGACAGATGTTAAGATTTACTTTTAAATGTAAATTTAGGAATAATTCTTGAATGACTGAATAAAAATGTCCAGAAGACACTTGGAAAAATATGAGTAGAGTTTGAGAAAGAGGTTAGATTGTTAATTAAGCAATTTGATGATGGGAGCCATAAGACCCATGACATATGTAAGTTAATTCTTTGTACTGCAGTTATTTTTTTTATGTGCATAGAATATTATGGTGATGCATATAATTATTTAAAGAGATTGCTTTATAATCAGGGGTTTATAATGATTTTGAGATTTTAAATGATTTATTTTGAAACATTTGAGAATGCTTTCAGAGTATCTGTAGTCTTTAAAAACTCCATTCTACTTAATTCATAGGCCTAAGAACTTGAGTTAAAAATGCACTCTAAAATTGTGCATTATTATAGGGAATCATAATACTGCATATTAAATTTAATATTTGAGAGAAGTGGCCACATGCCTGGTATATGTTATTTAATCAACAAACATTTATTTGTCACCTTCAATGCTACGGGTATTATGCTATATACTAGGAACACCTAAAAAAAATCTCAGCTACCAAGGAGTTGACAATCTAGAAGAGAGACAAATAAATACATTTTTACAGCCGAACCGGTTTGGCTCAGTGGATAGAGCGTCGGCCTGCGGACTCAAGGGTCCCAGGTTCGATTCCAGTCAAGGGCATGTACCTTGGTTGCGGGCACATCCCCAGTAGGGAGTGTGCATGAGGCAGCTGATCGATGTTTCTCTCTCATCGATGTTTCTAACTCTCTATCTCTCTCCCTTCCTCTCTGTAAAAAATCAATAAAATGTATTTAAAAAAAAATACATTTTTACAGTACAAATTTTCATGTTTTGTAGAGGTCAAAAGGCACTATGACTTAAAGAGAAATAAGGGCTTTGCATTTAGACAGATATGAGTGGGGTATCTGGTTTTATCTCTTTCAGAGTTGTGTAAATTTGGGCAAAATATTTAGTCTCTCTGGGGCTCAGTTTTTTAATGTGTGAAATAACAAGGTCATGCAGAGTTCTTGGGTTATCTTAGAGATATTGCATTAGTTTTTGTAACATGTTGCCTATTATAGAGTGGATGCTCTAATGATTGCTATTGTGCAAATGACGCAATGATGATGGTTGGCCAAAGAGTTATAGGATCATGAGGAAGAAGCCCTAAAGAAGGATTAACAAGATTAGGAAAGGCTCCACAGTGGAGGTGAGGGGTAATTGCTGCAGGAAACAGACTAAAAGAACTATATCTAGATGACTGCAGATAGATTCAAAGTGACTGCAATGAAGTTAACTCTAAGATAAAGATACTTTTATTATTGTTTTAAAAGCAGACTTCTGAAAAGGGGCTTCCATATATATGATCTTCTTTCTCAAATAATTGAAAAATTTTGTTGGAAAAAGTGTCAACAAGAAATGTTATTTATAGCTTAAAAGTACCTTAGAATTCCTCTAGACCTGCCTTCTTACTATACTAATGAGAATATCAAGGTCTGGAGTGGGCATGGGTTTTGTCTAGGGTTATACCAATTTCAAAAGGACTGAGCTGGAATTATAACATGAAAATCCTATCTGAATCTAGTGCTATTTCTCCCACACCAGTCTGACTCCATAATGAGAAAGCAGTGCCTATTAGCACATTTAGATTGTTATTATTGTAACAGCATGTCAAATAACTTCACATTTCTTTAACATTTTGAACTATGCAAAACACTTTCACATCTGCTATATAATTTAATTCTCACAATAGCCTGTGAAGTATTTATGAAGTAATTTCACTTGAAAAATAAAACAGAGATAACACCACAAATTAGGGCAGGCCCCAAAGATTAGAGAGAATATGTCCAATCAGACAGATGGAGACAATGTTGTTCATCATTCTCTAATATTGTCTTCTAGGCCACAGATGGAGGAAAATGTGATAGAGAACCTTGTCGATGAGGTCTTCAAAAATTTAGATTTCTTGAAAAAGTTCACAATTTTTAGTGTTAACTATATCAACAAAAGATTCAAAAATTTACACATAGTAGAATTCCAATGTATAGAGAAAATGTACTTTCTTTCTTTTTCTTTTTTTTTTTTAACCTAGTCAGGTCTTATCCTGGTACCACACTTTTTAAAAATATATATATTTTATTGATTTTTTACAGAGAGGAAGGGAGAGAAATAGAGAGTTAGAAACATCGATGAGAGAGAAACATCGATCAGCTGCCTCCTGCACACTCCCTGCTAGGGATGTGCCTGCAGCCCAGGTACATGCCCTTGACCGGAATCGAACCTGAGACCCTTCAGTCTGCAGGCCAATGCTCTATCCACTGAGCCAAACCGGTTAGGGCTGGTACCACACTTTTGATGAATGATGACAAAAATTAATTTTGGTTCAATTCTGTATAACACTTGGTCTACATTAATCATTTAAATCTTCTAATTAGGTAATGCTAGTTCTCTCTAGAGAATAAATATTTTATCTCTCAGTTCCCTGTACCCCTCACAGTGAGAAAGTGAGGGGCACAGGGAACCTAAGAATATGGGGGAGAAATGGCTACACAAACGTGGAGTAGACTAAAAGGCTTGGGTCCTGAAGAAGAATGTTCCTTGTCTGCTGGATGTTGTTTGTCCTGTGGGATTCAGGATCAGAGTCCATGACTGGTATAAATCACAGCCTGGTTGGTCACTCATGGCTTGGTTAGATCAGGGTGCATGGGGAAGGGGACTTCTGGCTGTCTGGGCCTCACTTGACTCTCACTGGAATTACAGGTCCCCTGTCTGTAATTTTCATTCAGCCCAGCCTGTGGTAGATTGCAGTGATAGTTGCAGCATCTCACTCCTCCCTTTGTCCATGCTCTTTGCCATTGACTTTGCTGTTGCTTTCACTAAAGAAGTAGAGTATTCTCAGGCCCTCTAATTTCTGCCCTGAATCTAATCTGATTGATTTGGTTGGATACTTATAAAGTATCTTTCCTTCATTTCAAAATGAGACAGCAGTAATGTTGTGACAGTTCTGAGCCTAGGCCCGCAAGAGGCTTTGGACATTTCCTCTTGTCCTAGTGTCTCTGCTACCACCTTGAGAACATACCTGCTGGAAGATGAGAGACCATGGAGCAGAGCTGAGGCAATTAATCATCCCAGCCCAACATGGATCAGTCAGAAGTCAGCTTACTACAGAAATCTTAGTGAGTACAGCCCAAATCAGAGCCTAACTGACCACCATCCATATTCAGGAGTTTTCCTGAATTTCATGCACCCTTCTAGCAAATCAATAAAACCCAAAGAGAGGGTTGTGGAAACCTCTGATTTATATCCAGTCAGTCTTAAGTGCAGGTAACAACCTGGACTTGCTATTGGCATTCTACATTGAAGAGGTTCATTGGAATCTTCAGTTTGTAGTCAGTTGGTCAGAATCACAGGTAGCAACTTGGGTTTGTAACTGGCATCCAAAGTGGAATCTTGTGAGCTAAGCCTTTGACTGTGGAATCTGATTCCATCTCCAGGTAGATGTATCAAAACTGAGTTGTATTCTCAGACACCCTAATGGTGTCCACGTATTTCTTGTTGGTGTGAGGAAATATACTTTCTCACAGTGACTGTTTCTATTCATTCTTCCTGGCCGCTGTTTCTTTGAAGTGTACAAGGGGGAAGGTAAAGATGCGAACTTAGCTCTGGTTTTGTGAATATGGTAGTGGGTGGAGAGTTGAAAGTGTCCATTTCTCTCAGCTGTTGCCAGTTTTTCACTAAACTCTTTAAAATCTATCACATCTTCCTAGTAGCAAGATTAATATAATTAATTTCCTCCTGAAACCCCCTCTTTATGATCAATAAAAGAATAATATCTCTCCTATTACCATATTTTGGACTCTATTTTGGTATGATAGACCTCGAATGGGTCGGTGTGTTGTCACAGTTCGAGAGTAGAGTGAAATCTCTGGACTCAGGTTGTCTGGGACCCCTTCATGACCTTACCTAAAAAGGTGAGCATAGGAAATTTACTAGACTTTCCACACCGTTCTCTCCTGTATAAAATGTGTGTGATAGTAAAGCCTCCTTTGTACATTCATTGTGATGATCACATGAATGATCCATCAAATGCATTTAGGACTAGGTCTGATATCTAGTTAATAAAAATAATATAGCTTTTAAGAGCAGTGCCTGTCATGTAATTATACAACATAGATATTTATTGTGACTACTATTAATATTTTTAATTAAAAACTAAGACACTGGTTTTATTAAGCCAAGGAAATAGTTCCTATTGCTGAATTGAGTTACATCAAAAATATTCTTGCCCAAGAGCCCTGTTCCTAAGATCTAGAGTAAAGAATGAATGAGTGGGTCCTTTCTATCTTTGTTCTCTGTAGTGAACAACCCCTATAGTGGTTTATTTGTATGAGATGGATGTTCAATAACTGTTGAATGAATGAACAAATAGTCTCTTCCATAGGTTTTCATTCCTTCCTTTATTCAAGAGCTCAGAACTATCTAACTTGTAAAATATTACATGAAACTGCTTTTTCAACACTTAGAATACCATTGTAGACTGATTTCCAAACTCCTGAAAGGCAGTGGCAAAAAGGTGGCTGGTAAGTTTATTATATAAGCTCTGTCTTTTGCAGGGCATATGAGAAATGTCAAGTGGATTTGAATTCACTTAAACTGCAAAATGTATTAGTCCATTTCCTTCTCCTTTTTCCCTGCCTGAAAATAGTAAGCATTTTTTCATATTTAGACATAGCAGAGAGGCTCACTGATGAATACTGTTTTTAAATCTAAGTGAGAATTGATCTAATTCCTCATCATTTTATGAGAAGTCAATGTGGAAAGTGTCAGGATGATATGATTATGCTAGGAGGCCAGGGACCAGGTGAAACAAGAAGGAGAGGGATGTCTGAGCAGCCCCAGAGCTGTCTCAGTTTGCCTGGAGTGGAGAGCTCAAGAGGACATCAACTCCATCTCTGACTCCCAGTGGCTATTCTGCCTCTGTTGCCGTAGCATACAGCACAGTTTCAGGAACACTATCATGTTTTTGGCTGGGTCAGGAGATAGAGAAAAATAATACAAAGATTTAAAAAGGAGGGAATTTCTAGTTTGATTTAGAAGGCATAGCATTCTAAGCCATCCTCTTAATTATACAATTCAAAAGCTAAGAGTACATCATTCTGGGCTCAAGTAAAATAGACTAGTAAGTGCCATAGTCTATACATAGCTCACCTGCATCTCCAAGCCCCAGTCTCCCTCCAGGGCAGCATGGACATGCACTGATGCATTTTAAGTGGAGGCAAAACTCAGAAGAATCTAGCACCATGGGAGGGCAAGGAATATCTGGTAATGACAAAGCTAATATAAGGGTCTGTGTGGTCTCCAGGTTGCATGTCTAGTGGGAGGAGTGAGAAGGGATGATAGCCATCCTACACTAGGTGCTGGGATCACTGTGCTACCTGTGGAAACACAAAAGGTCTGAAGCAATCTAGAGTGGTAGTTTCTGCAGCACTTTCTCATACTCATTGGTCTGCAGGAAGAACACATGTTTACAGTTAATGTTTAAACTCATTTAAAAATGTATAAAGATATAAATGTATACACATTGGGTGGTAATTCCTCAAGGAAGGTGATATATCCTGAGATTTTCTAAAAATTATTTACTCTTATAGTAGGAAAAGACTTTTAGAATTGTTTATTTTGCTTAATGCTGCCTAGCTCAGTGTCTGGTTGTATAACTATTGCTGTGTATCAGAACTCCCCCAAACTCAATGCCTTAAAACAGTAAGCATTAATTATTGTACATGAGCCTATGGGTCTGTTAGTTCTGTTGATCTAGGTAAGGCTCTGATGATGTCTTGTTCATGTGTCTGTGGTCAGAAGGTGATTGGCTGGCTGTTCTCACTTGCATATCTTGTGGTTGGGTGACAATTGCCTAATGTGATGGGGGTGGGGGGTGTTATTATTCATCATCCATCAGGTTGGCCTAGGGTTTTTCTCAAGGTAACTGGTCAGAGTTGTAAGAGAACAAAGTTTCTTGCAGCTTAAGCTCAGAACTGGAACAAGGTTGCATCCTATTGTCCAAAGTCACAAGATCAGTCCAAATTCAAGAAGGTGGGAAGAAGGAAGAACTTTACTCTGATGGGAAGATATGTCAAGGCACATCTTTGTAACTGGCATAAGGTAGATGATCCTAACTACATTTTTGCCAAATGAGTCAGTGACTTTTTTTTTTTTTTTTTTTTTTTTTTTTACTTTTTACATTTTTATTTTTAGTTAGAGATTATTACAAACTTAGAAGAAAGTTGCCAGAATAGTGCAAAGAACTCTTGCTTATCCTCCTACCAGATTTACCAACTGTTTTTGTTTTTTTTTTTAAATTAAATCTTTATTGTTCAGATTATTACATTTGTTCCTCTTTTTTCCCCCCATAACTCCCCTCCTTCCAGCTCCCACCCCACCCTCCACCCTCACTCCCCACCCACTGTGTTCATCCATAGGTGCATGATTTTTGTCCAGTCACTTCCCGCATCTCCCACACCCCTTTTTCCCCCAAGAATAGTCAGTCTATTCCCTTTCTATGTCCCTGATTCTATTATAATCACCAGTTCATTCTGTACATCAGGTTATTTATTCACTTGATTCTTAGATTCATTTGTTGATAGATGCATGTTTGTTGTTCATAATTTGTATCTTTACCTTTTTCTTCTTCTTCCTCTTCTTAAAGGATACCTTTCAGCATTTCATATAATACTGGTTTGGCGGTGATGAACTCCTTTAGCTTTTCCTTATCTGTGAAGCTCTTTATCTGACCTTCAATTCTGAATGATAGCTTTGCTGGATAAAGTAATCTTGGTTGTAGGTTCTTGGTATTCAGCACTTTGAATATTTCTTGCCATTCCCTTCTGGCCTGCAAAGTTTCTGTTGAGAAATCAGCTGACAGTCGTATGGGTATTCCCTTGTAGGTAATTGAGCCTCTTTCTCTTGCTGCTTTTAAGATTTTCTCTTTGTCTTTTGCTCTTGGCATTTTAATGATGATGTGTCTTGGTGTGGTCCTCTTTGGATTCCTTTTGTTTGGGGTTCTCTGCGCTTCTTGGACCTGTAAGTCCATTTCTTTCACCAGGTGGGGGAAGTTTTCTGCCATTATTTCTTGAAATAGGTTTTCAATATCTTGCTGTCTCTCATCTTCTGGCACTCCAATGACTCTGATATTAGACCGCTTAAAGCTGTCCCAGAGGCTCCTTACACTATCTTCACACTTTCGGATTCTTTTTTCATTTTGCTTTTCCAATTGGGTGTTTTTTGTCGAATCTTTGGTTTGATTATTGTACTCCTCTGGTCTGCTATTGGGTATAATATTCTTTATTTCAGTCCGTGTATGCTTACTTTCTAATTTCTTTATCGTAGCATCGAGGGTCTCATTAGTTTTCGTGAGGCTCTGCACAAATTTATGGCAGGCCCTCAAAATTGCGATTCTTAGCTCCATATCCTCCATTTCTGTCATGTTTTTTTGTCTCCGCATCTTTTATGCTTTCTTGGTGCACCCCCTTGTGGTCTCTGTGCGCAGTCTTGTTCTAGCCAAGCCTTAATTGTTGTAGTTAACACTAGAGGGGTTTGACCACCAGGCCGGCTGGCTGTGGAAATCAGCTGTGTGGAAAACGTCTGCCTTCTGGGGAGGCGCTAATCCAGCCTTTGCCTGAGGCAATCGGCAAATGGCTGTGCGCAGGTTTTGGGCGGGGCGGGATCAACAGGGCGGGCGGAGGGAGCAGTTATGGCCACGCTCAGACCCGTTCCCAGAGGCTCTGCTTCTCAGAACCCCGGCAGCCGCTGCAAACCTCGGAGAGAAAGCTGCCCTCAGGTCCCAACTGATGCCGGATAATCCCGCTTCTCCCGTTTGAGTCTGGGTCCCTAGAGACTCGCCCGGATCTGGAGCCCAGAGTCTGAGACTCACTCCCGGCAGAAAACGACAACCGCGCCCTCAGCCACCAGCCCGCTTTGCGCGCGCACCTCGGTACCTTTGTATTTTCCACACTGCGCCGCCTCTGAGCCTCGATTTGCTGTTCTCTTTCCTTCTAGTTGTAGAGTCTCTCTTCAGCCAGCCTTCCTGTGGTTCTGGGTGATGTCCGTTCAGTCTTTTAGTTGTATTTTTGAAATGGTTGTTTGCGGCAGCGGTCTCCGGTGTTTACCTACGCCGCCATCTTGGTCTCTCCTGACGAGTCAGTGACTTTTAAGGACACCTAGTCCTTCACCATTTTATGCTTCAGTGCTCTTACTCTGTTTACTAAATGGTTACCCACCCTTTGCTTGAGCACCATCTGCATTAGGAAATTCTACCTTTAATTTTTGCCCACTTCCTCTGAAACCAATAAACTTAATTAAATAAAGAAATTACTCTACCTCTTTGGAACTCTATTTTTATGTGAAATATTAAAAAGATCTTCAAACTCCATAATAAGATATAACAATATGTATTTTATGAAATTTATGGTTTCTGAAATAGAGACCACCTCTCTTCATCTCTTTATCTCTTCACATCTGTTTATTATAAAGGAATCATATATTTTTGAGGAGAGGTGCACTGTGAAAACATCTACCCAGATTTTGTTAAAGACCCAGAACTCAGAAAGTAATGAGCTACAGTGTATTTTCTATATCATTCTTATAATGGTATCTGCTTTAGAACATTTTTTGCTGCATGGAAAGAGATACTTCCAGAGGGTCATCTGGCATTTCCAAAGGGCTTTACAGAAAATCTGAGTTTTCCCTCTGGCAATTCTGTGAGGTCAGTGAGGGTTTTCATTCTCTCAATTTATAGATAAAGGTTTAGATGCTGGTGGTATGCCCTACTTCACAGGGATATGTCAGTGGTTGAACTTGCATAAAAGCTCATAGCCCAAGGCCCTGCCAGTTAGCTGACCTGTATTTGTATTGGTAGGTGAAGGCAGACTGAGTCTATGAGCTTGGATTCTGTCCTGAAGCTCTCACAAAGCTGAGTGTCAGAGCCTTAGACTATTTAAAAAAAAAAAGGATTTCAGAGGTCCTCTTCCTAGGGTCAGATTCTGGCCTGGTTGTAAACAGCTTAGTGGATTGCAGCTAAGCATTTAAAAAAGTAAAATAAAAATACATTAGAATAGAAAATATATTGCATCCATACAGTAAATCTTAATAAAAATATTTGTATTCTATATGTATAAATAAGTATTTATGCATATGCATGTATATGTATAGGTATAGCTATATATAGGATTGCTATTTAAAATTATTATTTCTTACTGTGGGTCATGTTCAAAAAATTAATTGATCTAGTCTAGACTCCCTTATTTTAGAACTCAGGAAATGAGGCTCAGGAGTATGAAATACCTTGACCCAGGTCACCCTGAAGATTGATGGCCAAACTTAGGTTTCTTAATTCCCAAAAGAGGCAGTATAGCATAGTCATAAGAGTAGGGACTTTTGGTTCAAATAAAAGTTGATTTATACCTTTGCCCCATTAAATACTGGTTGTATAATAATAGGAAAATTGCTTTATTTCATAGATGAGGAAACTGAATCTTGGAGAGGTTAATACTTATATCTTAAGGTAAGATGAGGGTTAAATTAGATAATATGGTATAGCTGATGCAATTAAGATCTTGCTTATTCAGTAAATAATTTTTCAGATCAGTCCTTTTTCAGGCCAGGAATTGTTTTTTCTCTCATTTCCAAAGACTAGTATTATTCCACTCTTAAATATAATCTATATACATATATATAACAATTAAACTTTGACATAATAAGTTTTAAACAAAGTACCTGAGTAATTCTAAACTTTCTATGCTTTCTAGTGATTATACAGAAATATTTAATTAATATAGTGAACAAAAATAAAAACCACATGCATATGAAAAGTTACTTTGCAAAATAAAAAATAATTTGGTAGTTATAATATATGAATGACCCCCAAAATAAATGTTGTAATATCTCTGTAATCTCCGTGAGGTAAAGGAATCAAGGAGGGCTGCCTGAAGGAGTTTAGGCTCAGTGATATTTGGTGGATTGGTAGAATTTAGAAAGTGGTGGGAAGAAGACAGCATTATGAGAAAGAGAAGGGCACAAATAAAAAGCACATAGAAGTTCTAAAGGACAGATTCAGTTGTGAAAGCTACAGATAAAGTAGCAGAAGTGCCAGAAACCAATTCCAGCGTGACAGCAGGGCTGAATTTGGGAATGGCTAAAGGCATTTCTCCAAACCTGAATAGGATACATTAAATTGATTCTTGGCTGCCAGACAGCTAAAAGGCATCTTAATCTACATGTTATTGCCTCCTATTGGCCAAACACCTGAACAGCCATAGGCTAATTCCCCCATTCTGACAATGCTTGTGTATACCCTTTGAAGTGTATATCTCTGCCTCACCTCAGGACAAATTGTGTTAATAAAAAGCATGGGGTCCTGGGATGAGGAGACCTTAGATCTGAGACCTTAGACCTTAGAACTTAGATCTTACCTCTTTCAGCTAGGCTCCTCTGACCCCCAATGCCTTTCAAAATTATGTTTCATTTCTGGACTCCTATTTAATCTATGCACAGCCTACTCCAGATTGCTGAACCCTTCTTAATGCTGGAACAAGAACCCCGGCATAGAAGTAAGGAATCCTGGGATTGAATCATGGAGGGCCTGGATTGCCAGGCTCAGGATTGAGGGTGTCATTCTGCGGGAAATAGGGTTCCATAAGAGGTTTCACTCTGAGTAGTGATATGAGAATATTTTAAACATGGTAGCTTAAATAATCTCTAGTTATCATTGTAACCATATATTACTGAAAGAACAACAGGAAAAACAAGAAAAAGGATGATAATGACAATAATAAAAGATATTTGGCTAGGCTGGTTACTCTCACACCTCATGCATTTTGGGTAAAGTAGGTTTGGAGAAATTTCTCCCAAAGTATTAGGCAAGAGATGGATAAGACACTAAGCTCTAGAGATCAGTCAAGAAAAGAGGAGCAACCCAATCTTGACAGGGCCATAAAAACAGTTAGGGTGGAAGGATGACCAGCACTTGAGGCTCAGGGACATGAAGTGCCTTGACCTAGTTCACCTGAAAGATTGGTGGACAAAGTTAGGTTTAGAATTTAGGTCTCCTTGTTCCCACAGGTGACAACATGTCCTAATGGAAAGAGAAGGAACTTTCGATTCAAATACTAAAGGGGTTTTGTAGAAATTGCCCCATAAGTAATGACTGATGTCCTTTAGAAGCAAATGACTAGCTGGAGTTCAATATGGGCACATAGTGCCCGAGAGGACAGTATAGGAAATAGATGATTTGAGATTCTCACACCTAACTCAAGGATAAAAATATCACTGCCTGAAAACACAAAGCAAATAATTACTGTAGTTTTCTCATTCTTGAGGATGCAGTCTTTCTGCTAACACCATATTCCAGAATCATTCTTCCTCTTTTTGTGTCACCCCAAATTTCATCTCATCTGCTTAAGGCATTACTGTTGTGTTCATAGTTCTATATTTCTCAGTTGAATGTCTGAATAACTTTGTAATAAAACAGCTAATAGAGAATTTAGAGATAATTAGTTCTCCTCCTCATTTTCCTCTTCCTCCTTCTGCTCCATTTTGGCTCATAATTGTAGTGCCTTCAACAGTTCCTCAAATGGCATATTTTCCAAATTCTTCCTCATATGGCTATCTTTATCCTTTTATGTTCTTGTCTTTGTCTTGTGCTCATTGTTCTCCTCATATTAGGACAATTAAAACTGAGCACGATGCTCCATCTGTGACTTAAGTGTGTCACAGAGGAATGATTATGTGATTTGTGTGGGACATAGAATTTCTACCAGTGCAGTTACATATATTAGGTTTGTGATATCAAAATATATCATAACCAAGTTATATACCTTTCCAATTTGCTTGGCTTCAGCTGCTTCCTGGTCCCTCTGCCGCTTGCACTATTGAATCTTGATGTAATCAAGTCATCTTATGACATTACTAGATAGCTCTACCTCCCCCAGGTAAGGCTGGTCTCCAGCACTGCCTCCACTGTTTCCACTAGGGCAGAAGGCTTAGCCCCTCCAGTACTCAGAGTGGACCCAACTGGAGCAACAGAGGCTCTGACTCGACTCCTCAGGACTTAAATGAAGTGCTATGGGGCATAAGCTATGACTTCTCCAGTAGCTACTCGCAGGGCCAAGTGACACAGATAGATACATGAAAGCATTAACATCTCATGGACAAAGTTTGGCCAATAATAGAGGTAGAAAGGAATTCCTCCCCCCCCCCCCTTTCTTTTAATGTATTGTTTTCAAATGGATTCAGTCCAAATTGCATAGAGACATTCTGTGTGAAGGAACAATGAGCAAAGCTTTCTTGTAAAGTTATGGGCTGCATGATATGTACAACTTCCTTTTTGCTTTCCCTCCTTTCCTGCTCCACATTCCATTTTCTTCAGTCTTGCTGGTCTAGTATTGCCTTAAAGCAGTAGCATATCATTTTTGTCCTGAGCTCTGTCTTCAGGGAACTTGTTCTAAGCCACAGACTGATTCTGTAGTCATTTATTCTACAAATATTTACTATTGCTTTCCATGTATTCCATAAAATGTGCTGAAAAGTTATGGCACTAACTTGGAAAGTTGTTCAGTCTAGTAGAGGGAATAAATTACTTATTGGGTACTTATAAATATTTGTTAAATCACAACTTTTCTAACTGATATTGGTACAGTTGATGTTTAATAGAGATTAATGTGAAATTTGGCACTAGGATTTAAATAACACTTTATCATAGTGGGGATTTTTTATGTCATTTAACGTATTTCGAAGCATTGGGTTTGTGGTCATATGTAAAGTTCTTTTTAATGAATATCTAATAATGATCTATTCACCTAAATTTGAATATGTTGTTATTTTCTTCTTTTCTTCATCCTCTTTTCTGTTTCTCTTCTTTCTCCCTTTTTCTTCATCCACATCCTCTTCCATTTCCTCTCTGTCTCCAACTCCATTCCCCCTCTTTTGCTGTCTTTTCCTCTTTGCTTATACATTTAATTCTGAGATGAGTCTCTTGGCAGGCAAATCTTGGCTTGAATTTTCAGATCTTTAGGAAAGATTTTTAGAAGTGAAAAAACTCCAAGGATAAGAATGAAGTGCCTTAAGAGTACTGATAGGGCTTGTTAAACTTCTTTATAATAAATTCATCCTTAAAATTTAACATAAAAATTATTTTGTTATTTGATATTTTAATAGTTGAATATAGTATGTTGTTGTTTTCGCTATTTTTTTTTTTTTGGTGTTTCTAAACATATTTCTTTAAAAAGTTTAGGAACCTTTTTCTTTTGTGAATTATACATTCATATCTGTTGGAGTTTTAGTATTTTTTATTTACATGTGGGAAAACTTTATGTAGTAAGAATATCATCTGTTTTCCCGTAGTGTTCCTCATAAATATTTTTCTTAGCTTAATGTTTGTTTTTTAATTCATGATTTTACTTTATAAACAAGTTAGACTTGTATGAATCCTGTTTTTCAATACTTTATTTATTAGTTTGACTTTCAACTTTGTCTCATCTAAAAATTAGACAAAATATTCCTTTTTCAAAACTATTGATTTTTTTTTAAAGAGTACAAAACAAAAAAACATCGAACCCAATAAGGCAAAGGTCAGAATCTTGGCAGTTCAGGAACCCACCTCCAGGCTGACATTTATCTGCTAATAAATTTAACTTTGTAATTTATCATTCAGAAATGACTTTATTTCTTTTACACAAAAACATTTCAAGAGACTTCATGCCTCTCGATCTCAGCAGTTGGACCATATCCATACACAGCATTCCTACCATCATTTTCTAATAGATCCATTACAACCATGCAAAAGACATAGACAGGTTGTGTTTATAACAAAAGTGTGACAATTCCTGAACAGCTTAGGCACCCTCATTCTCACACTTGTTCATTAATACATGACACATTATTTATGGAAATGGGGAAGTAAAGGAACATTTCTAGGTTCTGTATTCTCTATAAAGAGAATTGGGATAAAGCTTATGTGAATAATCATACAACATAGAAGAGCGGCCATAGTTCACGTTCAACAATGTTTCTGTCTTCATCTAAACCCCAGGAAGTCAACTTAGATTAGGTTATGAGGCATTATTCTACCTTGGGGTGTAAATCCTTCTCAATCTTGTTTTTTCCCCCTTAACTTTTACTGTTTTTAAACAACCTTGATAGAGAAGATAGAAGTCAATTAGGAGTAGTTCTGTCGTCTTTTACTATCCTTACAGCATATAATAGTGCTGAATGTCCTGGTAATTTCTATGGTTCTTGTTGTTACGGTTTCTTCTTCATTCTTGTCCTCTCTTTTGATCAACAAGGATAGTCAACCAGCATAAAATCAGTTTTTACATGTGGGGGCAAATGTGGGCCAGAGCTGCCTGAGGTTTATGGAGATGATCATCATCTCTGCTGAGTACACGCACAGAACTCTATTGTTATACCTCACACTTGACCATGCCAAGGCCTCTTTTGGTCCATGCTATCAATCACCTAGCACTTTTTGCTGCAGATCAACATTCCCTTTCTGCTGGGGAGATCTGGGTACTCCACACCCATATTCATTTATGCAACGTAAGTCTGGTGTGTTAGATGTCTAGCAACACATTAGTTTCATCTTATATTTCAATTTCTTCAGAAAGGGAAAGAAACTACCAAAGCTATAAGATTATGCTTCCATCTAGGGACCCTGTTGTTCCTTCTCAGAGAAGGTCTCTGGAAATATACCTTCACTGTGCCTGGTGCACCATTTCTCTGAATGTCACCATGAGTCTGACTAAAGAAGACAAAAGAATCTGGTTTGGACAAGAATGTCTCCTGAGCTATTTAACTTTTGGTCCAATAAATGTTTGTGGAGCCCAGTGCAGAGATGGATAGCACATATATTTTAGCTTTAACCTGCAAGCTGTTGAGGGCAAAGAGCACAGAAAATTCAATTCCAAGCTTTAGTTGTTTCTAATCAGACTTGACGTGTGTTCCTGGACAATGAGATTTGTGACCTCAGCAGAATAAATGTAAACCTAATCCCAATTAGCATGTATAAACATGCTCCAAGCACTGGGCTCAACTTCAGACCCTCCAAACACAGGGAAGGATAGAGTGCAGGCTTTAGAGCCTAGTAGATCTGGATTTGAGTTTCATCTCTCTTTTCTCCTAGTTGTTGCCTCTGCACATGCTACTTCCTCTTGCCAAACTTCAATTTCTTTACTTTAAAAATGAGAATAGCCCTGGCCAATGTGGCTCAGTTGGTTGGGCATCATCCCATGTACCCAAATGTTGCTTGTTCAATTCCTGATCAGGGCACATGCCCAGGTTGTGGGCTTGTTCTCCAGTAGGAGACGTATAGGAGGTAGTGATGGGTGGTTTACTCTCTCATCGATGTTTCTCTCTCTCCCTTCCTCTCTCTCTAGAAATCAATTTTAAAAATGAGGATAAAAATAGTACTTGTCTCACAACATTGTTGTGTGTATTAAATGAAAGCATGGTATGCAATATGCTTAGCATAGGGCCTGGTGTATAGTTTTTAATAATGAAATAATAATAATATAATAATTTTATGACTAATAATGAATTTAATGTAATAATATATTTTATCTATACCCCTGGCCTTTCATAATAAGAATATTAATAAGGAATATTTTTATCATTGTCATCATCATCAAGGGCCAAGCAGAGACATAATGTATCAGTCCACACTTGAGTTTTTTCAAGGACCTAAAAGCAAATCACAGACATGAAATTTTTCTGACTCTTATGGTGATATTTTTTTTTCTCTTGTCTTTTCTCAAGACAAAGGCATATAGTTCATGTCATATCTTGTTTGTATGATAATATGAAATTTATTCTTTTTTTCACTCATATATGCCCCTAAACTAGATTATAAGCTGCTATAGGCCAGAGAGTGACTATATTATGCATGAAATAGGAATGAAAAGACAAAAACTAGTTTGAGCCCATTTTCAGAAATCAGAGTGGGTAGTATTATTGACATTTTGAAAAGGAGCTCCTATGGGAGGAAACACTGTGAAGAATGACTCAAATTCTTTTCAGACTTAGAAATAAAATCAGTTTTCAATTTAAAACTTATGTTTCTCAGTTCTCTACTTCAACATTAAAAAATTTCAAAACAAACAAGCAAGCAAGCAAACAAGCAGAAAAAAAGGGCATTTCTTTGGAAGAGAAGTAAATAGTAAATCACTTATTCTAATGAGAAGAAGGAGCTATGGATTTCTCCCAAAGGTAGGGACCCGTGTGCATTAGGTGTTAAACACAGATTACAAATCTTCCAGTTCAGTTAGAATTCAATGTAAAATCAATAGCCACTTGTGAATAATCAGTAATGAAATAGTAATTAGTGATAGAAGTAAGAGAGTAATGAAAATGTAATTACTGATAACATAATTTCTTAAATATTTTTCATGCTAAACACTATGCAAAACACTTCCATTCTTTATCACATTAAAGCTCTGTAAGAAAGCTATGATACAGGTAATTATTATCTTATTATCCTTGTTTTACTTATGTAAAAACAGATTCAGAGATTAAGTAAATACCCCAGGTTATTTGAATTCTTAGAAAAATATTTATGGAGTACCAGTACTGCCCTAGGAATTGGATACATAGCAGTGAATGTAGCAGTTAGAAATCTCTGCCCCATGCAGCTCACATTCTAGTGGGAGAGGCAAACAATAAGCAAAATAAATAAATAAATAAATAAATTAGTATGGTAGTAATAAATGTGAAAGACAAAAATAATGCAGAGGGAGATAGTAATTTAAGATGGGTGGTTAGGAATGGCCCAGCTAAGAAGATGACATTTGAATAGAGACCTAAAGAAATTGAGGGAACCAACCGCACAAACATCTGGAGAAAGATCATTTCAGAAAGTGGATAAAGCAAATGCAAAGTCCCTAATTTGGGAGTATGTCAGGAGTGTTTCGGGAATACATAGGGGCCAGTGTGATGGGAATGAACTCGGGAAGTCAGAGAGATGATTGAGGGCAGATCATGCAGTAAGACAGGAAGACTTTTGTGAGTTTAGAGTAGACAAATGAAATGATCTACCTTACTTTTTAAAAATATATTTTCAAAGTTTTGGAATAATTTTTTTTCTTTTAAAAATATATATTTTGATTTCAGAGAGGAAGGGAGAGGGAGAGAGAAACATCAACGATGAGAGAGAATCATTGATTGGCTGCCTCCTGCATGCCAACACTGGAGATCCAACCAGCAACCTGGGCATGTGCCTTGACTGGGAATTGAACCATGACCTCCTGGTTCATAGGTAGACACTCAACCACTGAGCCATGCCAGCTGGGCTGGAATAATTTTTAATTCAGAGAAAAGCTGTACAGATAGTACACAGTGTTCCCATATATCATTCACCTACTTTTCTCTAATGTTAACATCTTACATAACAATGATACCTCTGTCAAGACTAAGACACTAACATTGGTGCATTACTATTTCCTAAACCACAGGATTTAATCAATTTCCCACTAATGTTATTTTTCTGTTGCATTTAGTCTTCATGTCCCCTTCATCTTCCCCAATCTATGACAGTTTCTCAGTCTTGTTTTGTCTCTCCTGACTGTGAGAGTTTTGAAGAGTACTTGTCATGTATTTTGTAGAATGACTCTTAATTTGGAATTATTCAATGTCCTCTCATAATTTTTCCAGGCTCATTATTTTGGGAAATAGGTGAAGGACCTTTTCTCATCACAACATATCTGTGAGCAGGTGACATCCATATGACTTACTACTGGTGATAAGAGCCTTGATCACTGGGTTAAGATGGTGTCTGTTTGGTTTCTTCACTGTAAAGTTATGACTTGTCCCTTTCCCTACTTTTTTCTCTGGAAGTGAGTCACTAAGTCTAGTCCACACTCAAAGATGGGGAGGGGGAATTGATTTACAGCTCCAGGAAGTCCTTTTAAACCAGTTTTTCTGGCTGTGGTGCTGAAAAAAGCTTGGGAGGGAGATCAATTAGAAAACTATTGTAATAAAAATCTAGTAAGAGGTGCTGGAGGCTTGGACTAGGGTATCTGCAGTGGAGGTGGTAGGACATAGTTGGGTTCCGGATATATTTTGAATACACAGCCTAATAATAATATTGACTGACAGATTTGCCATGGCCTGTAAAGATAGGAATGACTTCATTTACATGGTGATATGGAGATACAAGTTTCTGAGATGAGAAATAGTGTAAGGTGAGAAGGTCACATTGCTGGCAAGTGTGGGGGTAGTGAAGGTTTAAACCTGGTTCTTCCTGACTCCAAAGCCCAAACTCAGCTCACCTTCTTTATCTGGGACATATCTGCTGGTAGAAATTACAATACAAGTTTAAGGTACTCTTACTGGGAGTTTACTCCACACCCCTTTGCAGATGGCCCTTTTTCCAAGGGTCCAGCAGAGGTGTGTTTCCTCTCACTCAGCAGTCACATGGAAGCCTGCTAGTAGCAATACTCAGAATAGGAAACACCCAGGAATGGTCAGCTCTTACTGTGGTCACCATGAACTTGTACTGGATTCCTTATTATCTCACTGGAAAGGTTGGCTTCCTTCTACTAATTAAACACAACTTTTTTTATTACCATTGACAAAATTATCCAATAGTACATACCCTAAAGTAGTTCAAATCGGTCAAGGTTAAGGGATATTCTATGATATTCAGCACTAAAAAGTGATGATGTTTTAGAGATGTTTGACCATGTTGGAAGAGCTAATTGAATGGGCTGAAAGGAAAACAATGCAGATACAGATGTTAATTCATACATCTCACACACCCTTCTCCTTTTATGCCTCTTTTGCAATTTCAGTAGAAGCTCTTCAGGGGGATATACAACCAGAACTGATGGGAGCTCCTCCAGGCCTGGCTATAGGAACATATAGTTGAGGTATTGTTTTTAGCTAATCATGAATGTGTGCTGGTGGCTATTTACCTGCTAAAATATGTTGTCATTATATTTAGAATAACATCAAAACTCCACATTACGTTAAACAAAGTCCTATTGGATCTAGCCTCTGCCTACCTCTCCGTTCTTATGGCTCACAGGTTTCCAGCCAGAGAAGCTTAGTTTCTGCCCTAACACTCGTAATTTTTCTGACCACATGTCCTTTGTACTTCCTGGACTGTTTGCCTAAAAAGTCCTCTCCCCCTGGCCTTTGCATGACTCATTGATTTATATTTTTTATATCTTAGTTAAAAACTTACCTTTCCAGAGGGGCCTCTTTCATTACCAGATCTAAAATTGGAACGCTCTGTTACTCCCTCTTACAACAAATACTTCTCTTTGCCGGCACTTCGAGTAATCTGAAATTGTTATTGCTTGCTTCCTTGATTATTTGCTGACTCCCTCTGCTAGAACACAGCCTCTTTCATGGCAAGAATGCTATTTGCTTTTTTTTCACTGTATCCTCAGCAACTGGACTCATGCCTCCATAGTGGGTGATCAACAAATGTTTTTTAAGTGAATGAGTTAAGTGTCCTGAGGATTCTCTGAAACAGATTGTACACCATTCACTTCACCACCGTAAATTGAAACATGTGGGAAAATGGGTCCTAGGGTAAATAAATGACAGGAAGACCTTTTGATGTGAGGATTCAAAATACATGTTTTGAATGGTGCAAGAATGAGTAGCAGCAGAACATGGGTGAGGGGCAGCCAGTAGAACAAGGTCAGAAGCAGGCCTTTGAGAAGAGTTGGTAAGTGTCTACCAACAGGCAGCAATCAAGTGGCGGGACACCTCCATTCCTGAGAGATTCATTTCCAAGGACTGGCTCCCTGCCACACACCAGGCACCCAAGAATCTCAAGTTATTTTACTATGCAATTCCCCGTGGGCTTGTCAAGAAATAGCGAAGCCGGGAAAGGAGGGCATTTTGGAAGCCAGTTACTAGTATCTTTAAAGGTTCATTGTTCATTTTCATTCCAGTCTCCTGGGAGCAATGGAAGAAATTCTCTAATGAGTACTTGATTTTTAAAGATGGAAACTAAATAGGAAACTGTGCATCTCAATTGGTTTCAGAAGAATCTGATGCATAACACGGTGGGAAAAGTATATAAAAAGACTTGAGTCTTCTGGGAAAATATGTTCCTCTTATAAAGTGAGAAAATGAAACCAATGCAATTTTGTCCACCTACAGACTATGGGAGTTGGTTACAGGCGCTGGATAGTGTCCTTTTCTTCAGCCCTGAGCCTTTGGATCCTCATGGAACCCGATAAAGGTGGGCCATGGAGTTGGTATTCAGGTGTAATTCTTAGATACAGTATCTGGATCCAAAATCAATTTAACCTTGGCAGGAGGCAAAGCTATTCCTAATTCAGAGGCAGGAGTGGAAGTTGAAGGGGTTCTCTGTGAGCCAGGCTGTATCTCCAACAGAAATGAGCAGGGAGCCCCTGGGCCCAATTCAACTTTGCTAAAAAGCCAAGATGTTATGAGATTTGAAGATAAATAAGCCAAACTATGGGATGATCTTAGCAAGAAAACTCATCTCAGGGAGCAGAAACAAATAAAAGGAAACCCAACACTATCTCCATAAAGCACAGACCATCTCAGGTTTATTTTACTTCCATTGCTTTTTTCCCCCCTCATTTTTTTTCTTTTTCTTTTTTTAAAAGATCTGTTTGACATTCAATCTCTCCTTGAGGAAAGACCCTTTTATAAAATTTTAAATTTCATAGTGTGCTGCCTCTTGTCCCTTACCCCATTGCAGTGCTGACACAGGGTGAAGAGAAACAGAGGGTCCCCTCTCTTCCTTTCCACTTTCCTTGGCACGCAATGTGCCCTTGCTTTCCTATATTCTTTCAAACCCCAAAGAAATGTTTAATGCATCTCACACTAAGGTGTTAATGACTGCCAAAACCATAATTACTCTTACAGAGCCAGGTGGTAAGAATGGAGAGTGGGGAGGGTCTTTGGGGAAAGGTGTATTGAGCAGGATAACTGTTTTAATCACCCTTAAGACAGTTGGGGCAGTAGAATCCAGGATGATGGAATCAGGAGATAGAGCAAAACCATGTAACACTTTGTTGTAGTCTTTACTGCCCTGTCTAGAGCGTTCTGCCTCCTGAACATAGCCCACTGCTTGCTCTCTTTGTACTGTTTTCTTCAAGGATGTGCAGGGCTTGTCCTGAAATGTTGGAAGGGCTGACAAGCCAGCAGGGAGCAGCTGACCTGACATTGAGAAATTCTGCCTCCCCCTCTGGGGGCCAATACCACCCCCCCAGCTCTGCTGTAGACAGTGAGTGGGTTAGCTGCAGGTTGCTGCAGACTGGGTCAAGGGTTGGAACATGAGGAGAAAAATAAATCTAATCTTCAGCCATAGTTGTTCTTTCCTTAATCTACCACATCTACCAGGAAAAATCAGATCTGGCAGCTCAAGTGCCCGAGACTGGTACTGCGTGTACTTTCTGCCTTTTCACAAATTAGACTCTCAGAGATGCAGAAAGAGAAATAAAAGGAGGAGAAAAAAATGGGAGAAGAGAAAGTCAAGGAAGAGTGGCCTGGAACAAAGGACCAGATAAAATCTCAGTTTCTATCCCTTGCACCCATCCCTCTCCCGCCATGTGTCTGACAAAAAAATTGCATTGTTTAGATACATTAACAATATGGTATCAACAGCTGAACGGGCTGGGAGTCTCCTTCAGAGGAAACCTGAGTTGTTGCAGCCTGCCTCCTTGCTGCTGGAAGGAGGAAACTAAGGCAGTGAGAGAGGGGGGTGTGCGTGCATTCTCAGATCCCCTTCTCCCAACGGGGTGAGAAGGGATTAGAGTTTGTTAACAGGTTTTTCAAATAAAGTGTACTTGCAAGGAATATTTTTAATTCGAAATTTGCTGCCTCATTGTGATTAGAGGAGAGGGGCCGCAGTATGGTACGTTAATTCCTATACAAAGCAAGCCCCTGAACTCGGCTGCCCCTCTCGGGCAAGGGTGAGACAAGTAACCAGCAGGAGTGAGAGGAACCAAGGCTTGAGGCTGCTCGCTTGGCCCTGTGTCTGGCCTGAGTTTAACCGGTCATCCTTGCCCCACCCCCCAAGAGATGGCACCATTCTTACCATCTTACCAGAGGGAGACCTCTACTAACCTGGCTTGGCTTTTTGGGGAGGTGACCCATCACCCCCAAACTTGGAAGGTGATTATATTAGTCAGACTTCTCCAGAGAAACAGAAACAGAAGGATACACACACACACTCTCTCTCTCTTCCTCTCTCTCTCTCTCTCTCACACACACACACACACACACAAAATAGGTACACACATGTATTCAGACACAGACATACATGTGTATATACATATATAATTTTATATATAAATAATAAAATAGTATATATAATACATATGTACATACTTTATATATAATACATATAAAGGGAGATTTATTATGAGGAATTGGCTTATGCATCTGTGGGGGCTGAGAAGTCCTATGTTCTGCCCTCTGCAACCTGGAGACCCAGGAGAGTCAGCACTGTAATTTCGGTCTAAGCTCAAAGGCCTGAGAACCAGGGCAGCAATGGTGTCAATATCAGTTCAAGGGCAGAAGAAGATGGATGCCCTAGTTTGAGCATCCAGGTAGGAAGAAAAAGGTGTGAATTTTTTCTTCTTCTGCTTTTTTTTCTCCTCAGACCAACAATAGGGTTGGCTGATGCTTGCCCACATCGAGGAAGGTGACTTGCTTTACTGAGTCCACCAATTCAAATGCTAATCCTGACCAGAAATTATATTTCATCTGGCAGCTGTGACACAGTCAAGTTGACACATGAAATGAACCAACACAGTGACTGAGATGCTGTGGCAGGTACCCAGGCCAGCATTTCGTCACCCATTTTCTCCTCTGAGGACAGAGACCCTGAGGCTGGGCTGAGACCAGGGTGAGATGAACGAAGCACTCACAAGGGGCTGCCAAAAAATTCAGTCATCAAGACAATATCTTAATACTATAGTTTAAAAATAAAAATTAATATAAAAGAAAATTCATAGTGAACCAAGTACCAAAATTTTCAACCAAGATAGGCTCAGTGTTACTGCTTTATCTTTTGCCTTCAGTTTCAGTATAACTAGCTCTTCACTGACGCTGACAATACGGTTTTGCGGGTGGAGACCTTTCTCTCCCCATGTCTCTTTCTTATTGAGGAAGAAGAAGACATCAGAATGCAGCAGCTGTGTCAAGACTGGAGGAGACAGCTCATGGTTCAAAAGATCAGTAGTGTTAACTAAGCCTGTTGCTGAGACAACCTTGTAATTAACTGAGCATCTCATACTCTACCTCACACCTGCACAGTACCTGGCTGTGTGTTAAAGCAACTAGCCAGTCAGGAATGTCCTGATCCTATTAAGGCAAAAAAGTAAGGTCATTGTTGAAGAGCTTTCTCAGCTGTCCTAGGTGGCAGGGCCATCTCTTTTGGTAGGACTTGTGGGTGGCCATGAACAAGACCCCCTGTGTCCTGCAGGTCTTCATTATTCAGGTGATCCTCTGGGACCAGAGTTTGGCTGTCTGAGGAAGACACTTCCTTGGGTCTGGTGGATACTTTCTTCTTATTACACCTTAGGTAGGGCTCTTCTCCTTAATACTTAATTGCACTTCTATCAGCCACACTTCCTTCTGGTACAGGATCTGAAAGCATCTCAAGTTGAAGTATAAATGATTAATAATCTATAAGCATTCTTGGATAACAGCATTAGCCTAAGGCTTTGATCTTTGCTAAAAGCAATAGTGAAACCACAAGTATCAGGTAAAGCATAAAGAAGGCAAAATAGTTATTCTTTTTGCTGGTTTGAAAATTACCCAGGCTATTCTGATTTTATATATATATATGTATTAGAGCCCTGGTGCATGGATTCATGCACTAGTGGAGTCCCTCAGCCTGGATTGCACCCTCTCAAAATCTGGGACCCCTCAGGGGATGTTGGATAGCCAGTTTGGCCTGATCCCCACAGGCCCGATCCAGACAGGAGGGAGCCCAATCCTGTGCATTGAGCATCTGCCCCTGGTGGTCAGTGCACATCATAGCAACTGGTTGACCTGTTGTTTGGTCGACTGGTTGCTTAGGCTTTTATATGTATACTAGAGGCCCGATGCATGAAGATTCATGCAAGAATAGGACTTCCTTCCCCTAGCTGCTGTCACCGGCTTCCCTCCGGCACCCAGGACCCGGGACCCGGGCCTTCTCTCTGGCCGCCGCCTTTGCTCCACTGGAGCTGCCTTCCGCCTTCACTCTGGCCCACCCTCCTGTAGCTCTCTTCACCCCCAGCACCTCCCCAGCTGCTCTGCGCCTGTGCGCACACACTGCCCAAAGGCCCAGAGTGGCCAGGGCAGGGTGGAATGCCTGCGTTGTCACCATGGTGAAGACACAGGCATCCCAGCCTGGCCGCCGCCATCTTTGTCGTATCAATTTGCATATTCCCTCCTTATTGGCTGTGGGTGCCGCCATCTTTGTTGGGGAGTGATGGTTAATTTGCATATTCCATCTTTATTAGATAGGATAGATATTTTTAAAGACAGATTACAGTCATCTGGGAATTTGTTGTTCTCCTTACTGCTCTAAATTAGGAAATATTTGGCATGGATTCTATACTAGTTTTTCCTCAAATGTTGTTGATGGCAATAAGGGAGTGGAAAGTGCTTTGTAAATTATGAATTGTTTCACACATTCATCTCAGTCCTTGAAATAACACTATGAGGTAGGAAACACCATTCCTGTTCTGTGTATAAGAAAACCGAGGTTCAGAAAGAATAAGTTATTTGCTCAAGGTCATAGAGTTAATATCCAAGTGGCAGGATTGTGACTCCAACCAAGGTCGGCCAACTACACACTCCTGGTTCTTTTAAAAACTCCCACTTCTTCAAAATCACTCTGATTTATTCTGAGTTCACTTATCCCCTCAATGCCCCAGCTCAATCCGGAAAGCTATTAGAAATGACTTCTTCTCTAAATCGTGTCCCATTGAGACAGGAATGGTTAAAGAACACCCTGCCTCAAATGGGATTTTCTCATGGGTGCTGTCAGATTTGCTTAGCATATTGAAACTATTTGCATGGCAGTTTTGGAGAGTGGGGTTTTTGTAGGGAAGATGGCATGTCAGAATTAGGAGGAAGAGTTTGATGAGCATCTACCTTTGAGGTATTTTTCAGGTTCCAAGTCTGATAAGGCTAACCCTTGGGACCCTAATAAATTCCCACAAAGCTGGAACCATACTACATTCTTGCCTGGACAGCAGCTAATGCATTGTGTATGCTCAGTAAAAGACAGGGATAAAAGAAAATGTCATATAGACTCTGGTAAGTGTATAAATAGCTCTCCTATTTTGGAAGACACGACTTGCCCTGCAGCATTTACCTAACTTTGCATTAACAAGCTGAGGCAGAAATTAGTGTGTCCAACTTAGAGTTGACCAAATAGCCTTGGAGACATTATTTTCTAAGTTTGGTTTTCTTGTAATCTAAAGGAAACACATCACTTCTACTATCTCTCCTTTGAAGAGATTATATGTTAAACCCAGGATCAGGCAGCAAATCAAGGATTCTTCATCTTCACCAGGTTCTGATATTTGCCAGAGTAGTAAAACTGGGACCAAATTACAACTGTCTAGAAAGCAAAAACAGGAGAATTTAAGGGGAAAACATGTAAAAGAAAGAGAGGGGAAGATTGTTTAGGAATACACTAGCTGCTGGTGGTGGTGCTGGTGTGTGTGTGTGTGTGTGTGTGTGTGTGTGTGTGTGTGTAGGTGGGGAGAGGAGGGAAATCACCTCACTCTTGCTTCATTGATGATATCTGTTCCCAAATGAAAGAAAAACAAGTGGTCACCCAGCACCATAAACAAGTACACCTTCCTCTGATGCATAAACTTGGAGAAAGGAGGAAAATGAAGGTCAGGGAAAACAGACAAACACCAAGACAATGAAAGTTTGCGTACTCCTGCTCTACAGTAGGTGGAGACACTGTACCTTTAACATGCTTAATGAATAATTTCTTCATTATTTCATTATCATATGCTTTTCTCCCTCATAGCATAATTCTTTTGGTAGTTATAGACTTGCCATCATTCTCAGCACGTATACAGGGTTAGTTATTGAATGACTTTTTTTTTAATATTTCAAAAGAAAACCGATTTTAAAAAGCAGAGGGATGTTCTAAGAGCTACATCTTGAAATAATTAATGATAACAGCAAACTACTTCTACCACATTTTTTCATATTTATTAGTTGTGTTGAGTTCTTCTACTTAAATTCTAATGACACATGAGCAACTTGAAAGGATTTCTCTTTTCTTTATTTAAAGAAATGAAGAAATCCTTCTGTCTTTATTACCTAAAAGAAAATAATGTCCACACCTAATTGATGACTTGAACCACTATATTTTGAGTGTGTGGAATGGGTGCATGTCGGCACACACACACACACACACACACACACACAAACACACAGACCCATTAAGAGCAATCACCTTGGCCTAATTCTAGAACATAATTTCCTTCTATTTCTACAACTTTGGCATGTGGACCTCCCATTTCTCACTCTTTTCTATCCTTTCCTGTCTTTCAGATGTGTCTAGACTGTTAGAATTGATTTTATACATTTTCTTCTGGGAAAACATGAGCGCTGTGACTGAGCTTTAAAATCATCTCCATCTGCCTTCCAATTGTCTGGATGAAATAGCCCTGCCAGGTTACCATGGTTGGGTGATATTTTAATCCCCATAACCTTGTGGGCTTTTTTCTTTAAGACTTGGGAAAGTCTGGATAGTAATAAAAATAAGTAAGTTGACATTAACACTCAACACATACTCTTTGTTAAACACTTGGTTACAATATTTGTCATAGCTTTTGACTTTTGTCTTAAAAAGTTCAATCCATCTCTTAAAAATATTGAAATGTTAGCTCTGTTTGCCCAAGGAATGACTATCTCTATTAGTATTAATAGTAGGATGAAAGGAATCTCTTACATTTACTAATGATCTTTCACTGTTTCCCATTTTTGGATCTTCATTATTGTTTATTTTTTCATTTAGTAAGAAAAATGTTGCTTATGTAAGATATAGTTTAACTCTGAAGAATTTTCCTGGAAATATGATTTCTATGAAAAATCTCTTCCATTTAATAAACTTGAATAAACTTTACCAGATTTTAGCCTCAGAATAGGAGCTACATGGATCTCTCTCTCTCTCTCTCTCTCTCTCGCTCGCTCCCTCCCTCTCCTACCTCCTTATCAAATTACTAGAGGCCTGGTGCACAAAAATTTGTGCACTTGGGTAGGTCCCTCAGCCGGGCCTATGCTCTCTTGCAGTCTGGGACCCCTCAAGAGGATGTCCACCTGCTGGCTTAGGCCCTCTCCCTGGGGGATCAGGCCCAAGCTGGCAGTTAGATATCCCTCTGGCAGCCCAACACCCTCGGGGGATGTCCACTTGCCAGCGGGTAGCAGGCCTAAGCTGCAGTTGGGCATCCTTAGAGCTGCTGAGGAGACGGGAGAAGCTCCCACCACCACTGCTGTACTGGCAGCCTTCAGCCTGGCTTGTGGCTGAGCAGAGCTCCCTCTGTGGGAGCGCACTGACCACCAGAGGGCAGCTCCTGCATTGAGCATCTGCCCCCTGGTGGTCAGTGTGTGTCATAGTGACCAGTCATTCCCAGTCTTTCTGCTGTTAGGGTCAGTTTGCATATTACCCTTTTATTGTATAGGATAGATGCCTGGTGCATGGGTGGGGGCTGGCTGGTTTGCCCTGAAGGGTGTCCCAGATCAGGGTGGGGGTCCCGCTTGGGTGCTTGGCCAGCCTGGGTGAGGGGCTGATGGGTGTTTGCAGGCTGGTCACACCCCCTTCAGGGTGGGGGTCCCCACTGGGGTGCCTGGCCAGCCTGGGTGAGGGGCTGATGGCTGTTTTCAGGCTGGTCAAGCCCCCCGGCGACGGAAGCTCCCAGCCTCTCCTTTTTTTTTTATTTTTTATTCTGGGATTTATTTACCTTCTATAATTGAAACTTTGTAGCCTTGAGAGGAGCTCAGAGCTTGCCAGGGTGGGCAGGAGGGAAACCTCCTGCTCACTCCAGCTCCGTGGCCATGGCCAGCTGAAAGCAGGTATCTGGGGTTTATTTACCTTCTATAATTGAAACTTTGTTGCCTTGAGAGGAGGCAGCAGCCAGCCGGGAAGCTTGGCTTCCTCCATCATTGGGGCAACCAAGCCTCCTGCTTGCTCCAGCTCCATGGCTGCCGGCCACCATCTTGATTGGGTTAATTTGCATATAGTCACTCTGATTGGCTGGTGGGCATAGCTTAAGGCATAGCAAAGGTACGGTCAATTTGCATGTTTGTCTTTTATTAGTGTAGATTTGTCTGATCCATTTCTTACTTTACTTTTTCATTGAATAACCCACCTGCCAGAGTGAACTATGGAGTCTTTTCTAGACGAAATATAAAAACATTAGTCATGAGGATCTCATGGCTCTCTTTCACCAGTCTGATCAACAGGACTGTCAGCTCATTCTCCTTCTTTTCTAGCTTCCCATGAGGACCAAAGACTGACAGAATGTCAGCAGAAGGAATTTAGTGTGGACCATTGTGATGTATTCCTCCTCTGTACTCTTGCTACTATTGATGCCATCACTGTCACAGTTTCTAGGCAGCGCTGCAGTTGTTAAAGCGTTTACTATTACCTTGGGTAAGACAGCAGGCATCTAGACTGAACTATGGGAACAATGCAGTTAACATCTGAGTAGTGTCAATTTCTTCAACTTTCAGAGTTACTGATAAGGCTATTTGGGATTGCTAAGTTTGAAAGATATAGAGTAATAGCTTTAAATATGGTTTCTTTAAGATTTAAATAAAAATATGGCATAATAATTCATAAGAGAGCTTTTAAAGTAAATATCATCAGTGGTGAGCTGGAGCTGGTCCATACCCGACAATGAGCTGACTATTACATTTTTAGAAATTTTGCGAGCAGGCTGTAAAATACAGACATTATTAAAATTAAATTATAGAAACTTAACTTGAAATAAATTATATTAAAAACAATGGTAATGAAAATTCACACTCATTACTTTCTAATTATTTTTACCACATTTTATGATTAGCTATGCTTTCCATGTTGTTAATTATGGTGGGAATGCTATATAACTTTGTTCTATGGCTCATCTCTTCTCAACACTGCATTCAATAAAGTCACATTGGTAACTTGAAATTGGCTGTTTTAGGTCTATTTACACCACAGAAATTGGCAAATGTTAACAAATTAGGGCTTTTGCTTCAAAGAGTTAATTGTTCAATATTTACCAGCACACTGCTGGGTACAGTTATTTCTATTGTTATAGACAAGAAAATAGAGCCTCAGAAGGTGAGTTAATCTTTTTTTAAAAACTTTTTTATTGTTGAAAGTATTACAGATGTCCTCTTTTTTCTCCCACTGACCCCTTATAGCCTTCCCCTGCCCCCCACCACAGGCCTCCACCACCCTATTGTCTGTGTCCAAGGTGAATTAATCTTTAAGGTCTTCTAGGTTCTGCCATCACTGGCCACAGAACACTAAAGCAGGACGGACATTTGGATTACTAAGTTAGCTGTTAGGCATTAGTGGGAAACAGGAATCACTCCCTTCTCATCGAAACCTCTCAAAATGTCATCTCCACTTCTTACCAGCTTCCTTCCACTTCATTCCCCACCCAGTGAGTAGATTTTGGCATCTTCTACTCACAAGTTTCACACTCCACCAAAGTGCCACAATGTCTCTAGGTACATCACACCTAGAAATTCACAAATTAACTTCCACTCGTGTGACTCAGAAGAGCCTCAGAAATGATGAGAAATTTTGCTACATGGCAGCTTGTGTGGGTACGAAAGGGTATGGTGAAATAAAGGGGAAATAGAGCAAAACAGAAAACATCTTTGTTAAGCCTGGGGACCTGCAAGTACCCTTTTGCTCCCATTAAACCTCTCCATCCTGCTCCTGCCCCCTCCTCAGGCCTACTGCACTATTGTCTGTGTTCAAGGGCTATGCATATATGCATATAAATTCTTTGGTTAATCTCTTTCTGACCTCCCTCTCTTCCCTCTGAGATTGGTTAGTCCGTTGCATGCTTCCATGTCTCTGATCTATTTGTTTGTCAGTTTATTCTGTTCATTAGATTCCACATATAAGTGAGATTATGTGATACTTGTCTTTCTGACTAGGTTATTTCACTTAGCATAATACTCTCCAGGTCCCTCCATCCTGTCTCAAAGGGTAAAAGATCCTTCTTCTTCTTCTTCTCCTCCTCCTCCTCCTTCCTCCTCCTCCTCCTCCTCCTCCTCCTCCTCCTCCTCCTCCTCCTCCTCCTCCCCTTCTTCTTCTTCTTCTTCTTCTTCTTCTTCTTCTTCTTCTTTTTTTTTTTTTTTACAGCTGGAGGGTATTCCATTGCATAAATGTACCACATCATTCTTATCTACTCATCTACTGATGGGCTCTTGAGCTGTTTCCAGATCTTAGCTATTGCAAATAACACTGCTATGAATATAGGAGTGCATATATTCTATCTGATTGGTGTTTCAGGATTTTTAGGATATGTTTCTAGAAGTGGGATCACTGGGTCAAATGGCAGTTCCATTTTTAATTTTTTGAGGAAACTCCATATTGTTTTCCATAGTGGCTGTACCAGTCTGCATTCCCACCAGCAATGTACTAGGGTTCCCTTTTCTCCACATCCTAACCAGCACTTGTCATTTGTTGATTTGTTAATGGTAGCCATTCTGGCAGGTGTGAGGTGATACCTCATTATTGTTTTAACTTGCATCTCTCTGATGATTTGAGCATTTTTTTCATATGTCTGTCTCTTTGCCATCTGTATGTCCTCTTTGGAGAAGTGTATATTTAGAACCTTTGGCCATTTTTAAATAAGATTATTTGTCTTCCTTTTGTTAAGTTCTTCATGTATTTTGGAAATTAACCCCTTATCAGATGTATTATTGGAAAATATTTCCTCCCATACAATGGGTACCTCTTTATTCTTATTTAGCATGGATCCCGGCTTTGATATTTTTATTTAGTAACAACAACACCTAAAGGCATCCTTCAAAAAGACATTGAAGAAACTTGCTGAGAATCCTGTAAAAGAATTCCTTATATTTAAAAAAAAAGATTTTGTGTAATTTTACATTTGAATTAGACACTGCCTTTTTAATTTTAATTTTTTAAAAGTTAAAGTATATTTGGCATACAATAATATATTATTTTCAGGTAAATTTTGGTTTGTCATTGATACATTAAAGCATGGGGGATAATTTATCTAGGATTGAACAAGTAACTAGATTGATGTGAAACTTGGGATTGATTTTAAGTGTAAGCTCTGGTGACAGTATTTAGTGAACAATCACTCTATGTCAAACATGTGTTAGAGCAAGGTACCTTTTTTTATATACACTATCTTATTTGGGTCCCTCAAGATAACTATTGTTGCTCATATTTTATAGACAAGGACACTGGGGCATAAAATAATTAGAAATTTTATCCAAAATCCTGTAGCAACTTAATGTTATGGTCATTGAAAAGCCCAGCTCTGCCTGACCTTGGAATAGATACTTTGAACCATATACTTCAAATTAATAGGTCCGAACCTAAATGACATGTTCTGTTCTACACTTACTTCCATTAGTGAGAAAATGCACAAAAACATAGCCTGCCATAAAGAATGTTTAGCATGTACCTGTCATTCTAGTAAAGTGCTTTTAGACATTTGTTCCCTAGTGAGGGATTTGGGAATACAGTACCATAAGAAAAAGCAGCAGGGTAAATATAAAATGACCCCAGTTCTTTGCTGTCAAGCTCTAACGTTCAGTCACCAGTAGCTCTGGGTCATGGGAAAGTGACCTATAAATAGAAAGTCTCAGAACTTCATTCAATTGGGTGAAGTTTAAAATGCAAACACCAGTGTGCCTCTGTATGAAATTTAGTGTTTTGTGGTTTGGTTTGGTTTTTTTCTACTCCATGGATCCTTGTATCCCAAGAGAACTCCTCAGGCAGGTTTTTGTGGAAATACAAAACAAATACTTTGAGTGTGGATTAAAAAACTCTTACACTTTAACTCATGGGACCCAAATGTGTTGGTTGCTATAACAGAACTTTAAAGACAAGCACAAACACAAATCAGAGGAGACTATAGACCCAGATCTGTATTTACTGTAGGGTCTTCAGCTCCAAGTTACCTTGAAAAAGAGTCTTCATAATTCTAAATCTTGGCCTTTCTCTGAAAGAAGGTTCATTATGCTATTCCAAGTAGCTCTCTTGGAAGTGAGGAGGGCTGTCATTGGGGAATGGTGGGTCTGTAGGTAAGGGATCAGGCAATTTCTCACCCTCAGTAAAGTTGATAAGCCTGCATCAGTTCCTATGTATTTTAAGGTGTTACTTTGATTTCAGAATCTTCTAACGGGGAATCAGACCCCCCACCTCCTGCAAACATTGCTTATTTTTTCTACTATGAATCAATGACACATAGTGGTATTCTGTGTTTTATTGCTGTGAAACTACTTACTCCAAAACTTTGCAGCTTAAAGCAATCATTTAATTTTTCTCACAATTTGTGAGTCAGGAATCCCAGAGAGGCTCAATAGGGTAACTTTCACTTGGGGTCTCTCATGCAATTGCCATTAGATGTTGGTTGGGTCTGGCCTCATCTGACGTCTTGGCTGGGTTGGACCTATAAGATGGCTCAGCTGCATGGCTAGCAGTCCACACTGGCTGTTGGCTGGGTGCTCAGTAGGGACTGTTGACCAAAGCACTTACATGTAACATGTATAGCACAACATTCTCAGTATAGTCAGGCATCTCACTTGATTCCTGGCTTCCCCCAGAGTCTGAGAATCAGGTGGATACTGCCTGGCCTTTTCTCACCCAGCCTCAGAAGTCATGTGGCATTACTAGTGCATTCTATTGGTCAAAGAAGTCACAAATCTCCTCAGGTTCAAGCAAAAGACATAGATTCTTCTTGACTGGAGGTGTGTCAAAGGATTTGGGATACTATGAAAATGAATTTATAGAAACAATAGCTACACCAGACTGCTCCAGAGACTGTGCTTATAACTGCTACATTATACTGTTAACAAGTTTTCTTTTTATAAGTGATGAAATTGTGATGGGTAATCATGAAGGGTTTATTTTCACATATGAACAGGAAGGTCAAGTACAACCAATACATGACTTTTTGGTTAATTTGGTCACAGAGCATGACCTTTTAAATTATTTTGTATCTTATTAATTTTTTTATCTTATTATTTTTATTTCTTATACTATATTTTTGTTTATTAATTTGCTCTCTTTTTGAATATTTACATTTAAGTTTTAAACATTTTCTTCTAGCATATTTATTTAAGAATAAAAATTTATTTCTAATATATGCTTCCTGAATTTCAAAAGATCATGTATATATTTTTATTTTTGCTGTCATATAGTACTAAATATTTTATAATTTTCTGAAGTAATGAGCGTTCCTAATGGAATTTTGATGAAATCTAATGTCTCTAGTTTTCATTTGATGGGTTGTGCTTTTGGTGTCAAGTCTAAGAACTTTTTCTTACTCTTAATCCCAATAATTTTCTCTTATTTTTAAATTAATTTTATAACTTTGTATTTTACATTTAAGTTTGTGATAGATTTTGAGTTACTTCTGCATAAATTAGGTTTTGTATAATATTGAGACTTAGGTTGAGGTTCATTTCTATTTAACTAATAGATGTTCAGTGCTCTATTAACATTTGTTAAAGGTTATCTTTTTTCCATAAATTGCTTTTGCATCTTTTTCAAAACTTCCATTTGGCTTATTTGTATGGGATTATTCTTGGGTTTAATTAATTTATGTGTCTATGCCTCTCCCAATAACATACAGTCTTGATCACTGTAGCTATCTATACTAATAAAAGGGTAATATGCTAATTAGACCAGAAGACCTTCCGGGAGACCTTCTGGATGTCCTTCCAGACAAAGCCATGGTGGCAGGGCCGAGGCAGCTGAGGTGGTTAGGGGCGATCAGACCAGGAGGGGAGGGCAGTTGGGGGTGATCAGGCTTGTGGGAGGGGGGCCAGTTTGGGGCGAGCAGGCCAGCAGGGGAGGACAGTTGGGGGCAAGCAGGCCAGCAGTGAGGGGAAGTTGGGAGCGATCAGGCTGGCAGGAGGGAGTAGTTGGAGAGCATGCTGGCAGGGGGTGACAGTTGAGGGCGAGCAGGCCAGCAGGGGGGTCAGTTGGGGGTGAGAAGGCCAGTGGGGGTGGCAGTTGGGGGCGAGCAGGCTGGCATATATATATATGCCTAAGTGACCAGATGACTGGCTGGTAGCTATGATGTGCAATGACCACCTGACCACCAGGGGGCAGATGCTCAATGCAGGAGCTGCTGAGTGACAGCAACTTTGCAGAGCGCCCTCTTGTAATCTGGGACCCCTCGGGGGATGCCGGAGAGCTGGTTTCAGCCCAATCCCTGCCTGCCAGGCCGAGGGACCCCACTTGCCAGAGGGACCCCATTCACTCTGTAGATGCCCCTCGAACCCCAGCTTTGCCCCAGGTGCGGCGAGAGAGAGAGAGAGAGAGAGAGACCTCACAAGTTTGGCTTCAGGGCATGTCCGGTCCATCTTGCCCAGTCCCGCCCTGCTGGCTACCTTCTAATTTCCTTTCAATGTGCAGGAATCCGTACACCGGGCCTCTAGTGTAATATAATGTCCTAAAAATGGATAGGCTCCTTCCTCAGACTTTATTTTTCACTTTTTTGTTGTTTTGTTTGGTCAACAGGATTGGCATTTCTCACACCTGAGCAGAAGATTTTATTATGCTTATGTGATTTGACTATGTCTCTCTCACTGCTACCCTCCACTAAAAGAAGCCATTCCAAGATTATGGGTTCTCCTTCATTCTGGGTTCTTGGGAGGGTAAACTCGAGGGGCCCAGTTAAAACCAGCCCAGCTCAGTAATGACCAGCAGAGCTGAAGTCAAACACAGTTCTCATTACAAGGTTAGTGAGCAAGAAATAAATGCCTTTTCCCCCCTGTAAGTTACTGCTATGTCAGGGTTATTTGTTATGATAGGATGACTATTCAATCAATAATATAATCTTAGGCCCTTTTTCTTCTCATTCTACACAGTGACCTTGAGCAATCTTATCCATACATTTAACACTAAAACACTGAGGACTCTAAATGTGTACTTCAAACTTTTATCTTTCTTCTGAACTTCAGACTCACATTTCTACCTGCCAACTCTGGCTCAAAGGCATTCCATCTGAAGAAGCTTTTACTCATCCAAAGTTAAAGCTCTTACTCTGTGCTGCAACATCACCTTTTCCATAACTTTATTTATAATATTTACCTCATTGTAATGCAATTACTAATTTATGTACACTTCTTACTGCTAGGCCAGGATCTCCTTGAGAGTAGAGATCTTATCATTTCCAGCCTAGGATTCAGCTTGGGCCACATAATTATGTTCTTTAAATATTTGTTGAAATAATGTGATGGTAAAGTACTATTAGACTCAAAAATAAATATTATCACCATTTTAGAAAAATTTTCATTTTCACACAGAAACCTAAGACAACAAATATGGCTAACAAAAAAGAAAAAAAAAGAATAATAATGTTAAGGCACAACATTTATTTTCTACTTAGGTAGAAAGCAGATTTTTTTCAATTATAGGAGGTAAGGCCCCAACTATTCAATAACAATTTATGAAACCTTACTGATTTTTCCACTTATTGTTTTAATCCCCAATTTTACATTAACTACACAGAATCATTTTTTTAAAGATACATTTTATTAATTTTTTTTTTACAGAAAGGAAGGGAGAAGGATAGAGAGTTAGAAACATTGATCAGCTGCCTCCCGCACACCCCCTACTGGGGATGTGCCCACAAACAAGGTACATGCCCTTGACCGGAATCGAACCTGGGACCCCTCAGTCTGCAGGCCGATGCTCTGTCCACTGAGCCAAACCAGTTAGGGCTCAATTTTGTTTTTAAGAAGGAATGGGAAAAGGAAAGAGGAAAGGAACCTTTTATTGACAATCTACTTCCTTGACTGCATGTTAGGATTTTTCTCTGTCTTGTTTTATTTCTTCAGAACCTTTTAAGATACGTTATTGTAGAGACGGATTGATTTTTAAAGAAGTTAAATTACTTGCCCTAGGCCACTCACCTACTAAAGTGTAGAGCCAGGACTGGAACCTTTGGTGCCTGACTTAACAGCTAGGAGTCTTTTTGTGATTTTACTCTATCATCTCTTTAAGAGTCCCTACTCATGTGTGTACAAGAAGTCATTGTCCTCACTTACACACCCACAGAAGATGAAGGGAGACAGAATACTGTGCTATATAAAACTATCAGCATTCTGGAGAGAAGTCAACTGGAACCCACCAAGGATATCAGGGCTCTTCTTCCTCAATGAGCTGCTCATCGATATGATGCTTCCTCATGTTTTCAGTGCCCAACCTGTGATTTATCACCCCGATATGAATATAGGTTTCAGTGTTTGAAGCGGGAGGAGTCCCCCAGACAGCCAGAGTGAACTTATTCCCAGCCATTCATAGCATGTCCATTCCCGTTTTCTTTCTGGTGTCTAAAGGATTGCTTATAGGCTCACTGTCCTGCTACATTTAATTTGAAAAAACAAATTCACTTTTGAAATCATGGAGACAAAAAAACCAGCAAAGGTAGAACTATCTTTTCACCTTTGGAACTAAAAATTGTGGTTATGGTTTGAAATGCTTTACAATGAAAACACATTATTAGAATAGAAATCATTGTTAAAATAGAAATCTTTCTCGATTTTGAAAATATAGGTTATTTTTATGTACACTTTTTAAAGAGCAACAATCTTCTGAACTACTAGAATATTTTGAGAATACATTTTATAACCTAATTTTTGCATTTTGTTTCTCACCAACTTCTTTTGGTTATGAGCTTTCCAAAAGGGAAAGGCTGCAAAAGTGAAAAGGGAAGTGACCTTTTTGGCACAGAGATGCAGTGGCCAACTCACCTCTAACCATTAGGCTCTAAGTTCGTCTACAGGAGCTGTCCTCTTTTTCCAAACACATCATTACCCTGTGCTTACCCATTTCATTGTTTTGGAAATATACGTTTGTCTAAGAAGAATATTAAAAATATTGGTAACTGACACATTAATTTCATTGATCTAATGAGTGTCCACTTTGTGTCTGTTGGTGTTCTCTCTCTGTGTGTGAGAAGTACTATGAAACATGGAAAATGATAAAGACAAAAACTGGGGACATGAGGAATAGGGTGACTTTTTCAGACACTGTAATCAAAGAAAACTCAAATCAAATTTGAGTCCTGAATTGTGGGAAAATGTTATAGGAAGTTCAAGGAGCAAGTTCTGGAAGCAGAGGGAACAGCAAATGCTCTTGGAACATTTGGGCAAAAGAAAGAAAAACAGTGGTGCTGAAGTGCAACAAACAGGGGAAGAAGCAAAGGCAGACCGTTTAGGGAAATACAGCCCTGCTGAGGATTTTGCATTTTATTCTAATTGTCATGGGAAATCATTGAAGAGTTTAACCTGGGGGGTAATATCATCTGATAAAGCTAAACCATTAAAGTCTAACAACTGAAGATTTAATCTTTGTATTTCACTATTATTTTAAAAGTAAAGGATCAGAAGTAATTATGAAGAGGGTGGCAAAATAATTTTTACTTCTTTTCTTCTGCTCCTCCTTTTCCCTCTAGGGAGCCCATGATTTGGCTTGCTGTTTCTGTGATGGCAAGAATCAGGCCTGTGTGGAGCCCCTCTGGCCTGGTTTTCTTGCATATGTCAGTTGAGTCTGATGCCAGGTGGTGATTGAAATAAACACACAGTATTAGTTCAGTCATTGAAGCATTTCTATCTGACTGGGTTGGTGGTTAACAAGAGAATTTGGTGAATTGTAGAGTTATTCACTAACTGGCAGCTGTGACTAGAATGAAACCAAGACATAGACTGAAAAGGTGACAGCCTCTTGAGAAGGAGTGCCTGGAATAACAGCTCATGAGCTTCCCCTGGAACCTATGTTCCTTGGCAATAACATGTGCTCTCAGCCATGCTGGCAGGGACTGTGTGGCCATCTGTCCTTGAGCAAAGGGTTTCTGTGGTATCCTGCCATTCAGTTAAAGCTGCTCACAGATCCAGTGCACAAGGATGAAATGCTTCAGCATTTCCAACCTCTTTATCTAAAGAAGGAAAGATAGCTTGGTGACCTGTAGACAGAATATTAGGTACCATCCTTCAGAGAGAGTCTGGAAGCAGCAGTCTGGAAAGTTAATGCAGACTTCAAGCTCAGAGAGTGTGATTTGTAGTTGCTACATTTCCTTGGTTATTCTCTAACCCATGAGGCTACTGATAATGTCTGCTTGAGAATATTTGCATAGTCATCTTATCTGAAATGTGATTCGTTTTGTCAGTGCTATGCAATACTAGGAGACTGAGAAATATTATTAATCTATATGTATGAGATATTAAAAATCTAAATCTAAGGGACCAGGCTTTCCTTTTTAATCTCTATGTATGAGTCTGGAATTTCTTATAGTTACCTTAACACTGCAAAGCTATATAAATATGTGAGCCAATATTCTTCCTTGTAAGATAGGAGGAGGAAGACATAATTAGCTAACATCTTTCTGCAGGTATGGAAGCTAATGCATAGAGAGGTTCCGTGAGAGTGTCACAGAAAAGCATTAGATGAGTTTTTAACATGTGAATTAACTCTAGTTCAATAACGTATTTTTTAAATACCTACCATGTATTCAAATGTAGTACATGAGGCCTTGGTTCTTCACCTCATAGAGTATATAGGTTTCTTGGAAAGATATGGTACACAATTAAATTTACTAAAATTTAAACTGAATATGCAATATCAGAGAAGTAAAAATATAGTTCACAGAGAAGCAATATAAGTGGCTCAAATATGAAAAGATCCTAATATCACTCATAACATGAACAATATATGTCAAAACTATACTGAGATACCAATTTCACATACCAGTTTGACATATATTTTATACTTGACAATAGATTATGGGAACCAGAACTCTCAGATGTTTTGGATAGAAATGTAAATTGTTATAATCTCTAGGGGGGCGCAATTTTTAAAACACTATCAAAATAACAAATGGAACATAGAAAGATGTCTTTGGAACAAGCAATTCTACCACTAAGAATTTAGAACTAACAGTATACTTGGCATATGTGGAATGTTATATAACTAAGTTTATACAGTGCACTGTTTATAAGTAGCAAAATATTAGAAACAACCTAAATATCCTTCAATAAGGAATAATTAAGTTATGTAGCATTCCAACAATGAAATACTATGCAACTATATAAAGGAATAAGAAGAGGTTTTTATATTCTGATATAGAAAGACCTCCAATGAGTTGTGAAAAAAAATCTAGGTGCAAACAGGTGCATTGGTGTCCTAATATTTATATAATATGGGATAAAAAGTTCCATGCACAAATGCATCATATTCAGAGAGTTAATCCCTTGTATATTCACAAAATACACCTCAAGCACTATAAAAAGGTGATCAAATTCATTGACCCAGAGGAAGGAAATTGGTATCTGTGTCTAGAGTTTAGGACTGGAGGGATAATTTTCGCAATGGGCTCTTCCTTTTGTATTTTGTATCGTGTGAATGTATAATGTATGGAAAAATAATATTAACGAGGAAACAGAGTCAACCATCAGAAGCGAAAGGTAAGTTCACCATAAGTGAATATGGAATGCCATAAATTGCTCAGGTTTTCCCCCCTATCTAGTTTCTTATTTAGTCTTTATCTGTTATCATTCCATTTCACAAAGAGCAAATTGCCTTGTAAAGATAAGAAACTTTTCCAAAATCACACAGGTAAGGAGTGAAACTTAGATCTGGCTTAATAAATCATTAAGTTAGCACTGTTTGCCTTTCAATTGCCAATTTTTGCTTGTTTCAATAATTTTTTTAAATAATGTACATTGCTAGGATGTGTGAGTCCACTCTATTCTCACAGAACATTTCCATTGTTGTTGTTCTTTTATAGTGTTTTAAGGATTTTAAGGATAAGTTTGAGCCCAGAGAAAGCCTAAAGCACAAGGAAAAGAAAATATGAGGGCACAGTTAGCTTCCCCAAAGTTAGACTTCAGTTTGCCTCTCAGCAGCAGGAACAGCAGGCCATTCTACCTGATGGCTACTGGAACATTATAATAAATCATTCATCCTTGTCTGAGAGGTCACTTTATTACAGAATGCATGAGGTGACAGGTGGCAGTGCAATGCTCAGAAGGGCACCAGGAGAGCTGCTTTTTGGTCTGTGCACCCCGTGGACATTATGTTTATTAAGTTCTATTTTACTTTCAAGGAGAAAATTGTGCCCGGTAATTATGTGTCTCTGACTTGTCAGCTCCTAAGAGATGGTCTGACAGATAGGGTGCCAATTATATTGACAGATCCTGTTCCATGAATTCCACAGTGGCATGGCTTATCCTTGCCCTCTCCCACCTGCTAAGAGCAGATCATTAAAGCAGGTAGAGGCACATCATCAGGAAAGGCACACAGCCAACAAGATAGAGGGGGTCCATTTTCTTTTCATCATAATCCTCCCTCTAACTGAGCAAGTTCCAGGGATGAGACTCGTGTAAAACAAGATGTCTCAGAAGCACAAAGGTGTGAGAGTACAAGGAAAGACTGAGAAAGGGTCCATGCTGGTCTCATTGAAATGAGATTGGCTGTGAGGTAAGCCTCCAATTCTGGTTTGGCCTAGGTGTTGTTATTTGATTTAAAAAAAAAAAAGGCACATTTTTTTTGGTAGGAAGGTTAATTAAAGTCTGGGTTGAAGTATGAAAATGCCACTTGGCAATAGTTTCTACTACTTGGGAGCTGAAGGGTCTGATTCAGGTCTTGTCCCTCATAATTAAAGGCACTCATGATATTAAATTGGCTGGACAACTGTGCCAAAATGAAAATTGCTATGCACTATTATTTTCTTCTTTCAGTAAGCACATATTAAATTTACAGTTAATATCCACTGTCAATTTATACCTGTTAGATGGTGTTAAATTTGTACAGTCTTTCCAAAGAGCTCTAACAATGTTTCAAATATTATTAAATTGTTCATACATATTCAACAATTTAATCTCAAGTTCTCTTTTTAAGGAAATATTTGAATAAATGAGCAAAGATGCATGTAAAGGATGTTCATTTCAGTATTGTTTATAATAGTTAAAAACTGTGAGCCTTTTAAGTGTACAAAAAGTATTGAGTAAATATTCAGCCATTAAAATTATGTCAATCTATCAAATTATGTCTAATTATCAATGTGAAAATGTTTGTGTTTTGATAGAAAAAAAACTGTTTAGAAAACCATATTTATAGTGTGAGCTTAGTTTTTGCATATGTGATATACATAATATATTAAATGTATAAATAATATGAGACTATACATTAAGAAGTGTCCAGTAACACTCTTTGTGTAATAGGCCTAAAAATGCCTTTTTTCTCTTGAACATTCTGCTTGTTCATATTTTCTAATTTGTCCACTATAACCATAGATTACTTGTAAGATGGAAAAAAATCTGCCAAAGGATTTACCACTCAAAGCACTCTATCTGAATTTTAAATTGAAATGACAATAAAAATAGATAACATTATGTTCTCTAACTAAATAAAACTAGTGTGCTTGTAATATACTGACTGAGCACCTCTTGTATTAATTTGTGGCATTGAGCCTGCCTAAGGTAAGAACCCACTAGAAACTTTAGACTGCATTATTTATCCTTTGCTAATATGTTAGCCTTGAATTACATTTTGTCTTTTGTTTATATGAAGACTTATTTATCAATTTATATTCACATTTTTCCTATTTCCACATTGTGAATTAATGACATTGACAACTATGAGTAATATTGATAGTTAATCTAAAAGTGATATTTTTTAATCAAAAGAGATGATCACTGATATATAAGGGCATATGAAGGCTTTAAGCAATTATATTTTCTATCTTCTTCACTCTCTCCCTGTAGCCTCTTACTTAGTATTATTCACCAAATAAATAGAGATGACAATGATAATGCATTCAACTGCACATATATTATTCATTTCCTCACAGATATTTTTAGAGCAGATAATAATGAATAAGGTAGTGAACTTAGGACTACAGGGTATATAAGTCACAGTTCATTACTTTGAAAAGCTTATCTGTAGGTGGGTGATATTTATATATCATCCTATTCTGGGTACTATGGAAGCAGCATAAAGTATGAACACAGGTCTTTGAGAGTTACAGGGGAAAAATTTACACCTAATCAGACTCCATGAAATTTGACTGGATGTTGAAGGACTGGAGGTAAATCTCCAGGTGGAAATTGGGAGGAGATGTTCTGTATAGCAGGTCTGTCACAAGCTATGGAGTGGACATGGGAGATTGAATGCATGTTTGGAGAGCGACCTCCAGTTTGGATTGCCAATAGCATGATTTACAAGTGGTTATTGGAGAAGTAGATTTGGATCAGTATATGGAGATTTTGAATCCTAAGCAAAGAAGCCTACACTCTGTTCAATAGTCCAATAAGATGAGGTGTCTGTAGCATTTGAATAGGTTACTGATATTATTAATTTGTGTATGAGAGAATCAATCTGTAATACCTCATAAGATGACTGGAGGAAGAAGATGTCAATTTTTGAATGTCTTGACTCATCATCAGAAATTTGTCAGTAGCAAATTACTCAAGTTTTTCCATGTTCATAACACTCATTGCTATCTTTTTACATCAACTTGGTATATAGTCAGAATTGCACTGATAAGAGATATATTTACTTGAGGAAGGGAAAACTAGGGAGATCATGAACTTAAGCTTCAACTGGACCCTTTATTTTATTATTTTTTTAATATATATTTGTATTGATTTCAGAGAGGAAGGGAGAGGGGGAGAGAGAGAGAGAAACATCAATAATGAGAGAGAATCATTGATTGGCTGCCTCTTGCATGCTCCCTACTGGGGACTGAGCCCGCAACCTGGGCCTGTGCCCTTGACCAGAATGGAATTCAGGACCCTTTAGTCCTCAGACCGACACTCTATTCACTGAGCCAAACCATCTAGAACAGGACACTTTATTTTTGTCTGATGTACTTTTCTCATTGTTACAGTTGGGTTAGGGCCAAAGAAGTTATTCATATACTGGTTAAGCACTTACACTAGAATCAGAATGTCTGGTTCTGAATTGTATCACTTGCTAGATGTATGACTCAGAACAAATTACATATACTTCCTGTTCCTTAATTTACTTACTTTTAAATAGGAAAAATTATTGAACCTGCTTCATAGGTCTGCTGTGTAGATTAAATTTTAAAATATCTATACAATGCTTAGAATAGTGGTTGCCTCATAGTAAACCTTTAGTGAATGTTGAAGATACTATTTTTTTCTCCTTTATGAAAAAACAAAAACAAAAACAAAAAACAAACAGGATACTATGTTGTGTCTGGATTTGAATTGACCAATTCAATAGTTTGCAGTTCAGTTCACCTTTTCATTGAGAATATATCCCTTTACTCCTGATTTTATAGGGAGGAGTGTGTCAGATTCTCACTTTGCCTTCCCCAATCTTAAGAAATGTTCTTTTGCTATTGTTGGCCACTAGAAACTAAGTTCCTTTGATCCTGAATTTGCTCTTGCCCTCTCCCCGACCCCAGCAGAACCATCAGGCTCCTTCTTATAGTCTGATTTTCAGTATCTTCTTTATTTAGCTTCTGAGATGTTCTTATACCTCAAATGTGTATTTTAAAAGATGTTGATCATATATTTTCCAGCCTTTTACATACTTTATATTAGTTTAATGCTAAATGGAATTTCTTTATACTTGCTCTCTTGCCTTGAAAATGGATAAGCAAAGAAGTTTATATGAAGACAAAAATGTGCCATATAATATTAGAAAACAATTTTGAAACTGTAGCAACACAAATAATCATTGCAACATTTTTGAACTTCTGTAAAAATAGCTCATTTTCCAACAACACTTTACACATCCACATATGTTGTTCAAATATTTTATATGATTCAGGTATTTCATTTCTTCTTTGTGAAACACGTATTGCAAACAGTCTGATTATACATAGGTATTTTTTTTATTAAAGTAGTTATTTTCCCAAACAGTAGAAGAATATATGGGTGTGTACAGAAGCATGGCTCCTTAAATATTTAAACAACACTCAGATAATGTATTTTAATCAAACAGAAGTGATTTCACCCTTTTGACTGTTATATGATGCTGATTAAATATCAATCATATTTAATTGTGTAAAATTCTCTTTGGGGCATCACCCATTTGAATCACATCATAAAATTAATTGTTTAGCCAAAAGCAGTATCCTCATGAGATGTGGGCAAGTGGGCCAGATATCAGCTTGTGCATGGGGACCCAAATTTCCTTCTGCTTTGTGGAGCACTTATCTGGAAATTTTCTAGGTGCTCCTGCCAAGCCTCCTATCATCAGGGCAGCAGTACCTTCCAGTCAAGGTACCATAAACAAGAACTCCTGCTATTGGGGGGGGTGGTCCTTCTTTAATTCTCCACTTACCTGTGGGGTCAACCAGATGTCCAGTGGAGCCCTAGGAATCATGCACACGGGTCACTTCCTGGAGGGCTGCCTGGACAACTCATTATTCTTGCTGCAGTTGCCTAATTTCTTTCTTGGGAGTTTGGGCCACCAGGAAGGTGCTGACGTAGTGATTTGGGGTGACTCAAAATGTTTATATAGACAAAAGTCTCTCAAAAAATGTTTGTGTACATATCCTAGAGGGGTTCTTCCCTAAAGATGTGTTATATCCCCCTTCCTCCCATCTCCAGTCTTTTCTTTGAAAGTAAATACTAGTGGGCAAGTAACCTTTATCACTTATTCTTCATAGGAAAATGATTCCAGTGATTTTCCTAAGAATTAAAAGATCTTAGAAGAAGCACAATAACTTCTGTATTCAGGTCTTTTCCTTTGGAAGTCAACTTTACAGTTACTTCCAGAGGAACTAAATGGGCCTCACTTTCCCAATAAGTGAGTTAAGGCCATACCTTCTATGCCCACTGTTGCTATGACAACCCTGAGGCAACCCTGAGAGGCGGAGCCCAGCTCCCGAAGCTCACTGGTGGTTCACAAGCCATAAGGCCATGTCTCAGAATCTCCTTGGAGTCAGGTGCTGAGCCATTGCAGCTTGATGAAAAGTGGTGGTAAAAGCTCCATGGAAATCTATGCCTTCCTCTCTTTCTTGTAGTCCAAATGCCAAAATGCGGCAAGCAAGAGGCCATTTTTGCTGATTTCTGGCCCATTCAGAAGCACTGGAAATTTCCCAAGAAGTCGTTATAGGGAAATTTACAGTTCCGCTCTGCTGATGAAGTAGGTTTAAATGAGCATCAAATGCATTATTGGTTTGTGCGATTTTTCTTTCTTTGTTGGGGCAGTAAACAGATTATGAAGGAGGCTCTGAAAAGCCATCAACATTTGTCCATAATGGTATATCAATGTCCTGGAAGCAAAACATTGTGGGGGAAAGCCTCTCACTTTCAAACATTTTATTTGCTTTCCCTAGACTATTCCTTTCTGAGACTGAAAAGCAAATAGAAAAGCATAGTGATTTTAGCTTAATAGCAGTAGATACAAATCAATTCTTACCCAGTTTTCTTTATTATGAGTGGGATCTTTGTAGATATTAATTCACTATTTACAATTCTATGTAAATAGAGAATAATGATAGAAACATGCATTTAATAATCTATTTTTGTGAAAGAAAGCAGTGTCTGCAATGGTATTATTACTGAATCACCCAGCAGGTCTCTGTGGAAATGACCGAGAAGAATTCAGGTACATGGAGGCATGTTATCTTATACCCTATGGAACAGGAAGAAGTCTGAAGAAGGGTCAAGGGATTCAAGAAAGCCCATCCTCCATATTTTACAAGATGTAAATAAGGAATTGAATCTGATTCACAGCGTTTTTTTCTACCCCTCTGCTCACCCCACTCTGTGTTCTACACACAAGGGCTAGAGACAGTGGCAGCAAGTCTGAACAACTCACCAGCTGCCTTGCAGACAGTGGGGCTAGTTTCTCCTGGAGCAAATTACCAAAGTCGTCTTAGTGCAGAAAGAAATCTGAATGGTAAACTGCAGAAAGGAAAGAAAGTGGAGAAAGAGGAAAAGAGGGAAAGGGAAGAGGAATGGGAGGGATCTGTTTATTCTGTCTCTGGCAATTAATTCCGAATTTTTGGTTAAAGTCTATGGACACAGTGCTGCTACCACAACTTAATAGGCAGAACCTAAAGCAACAGGGACAACAGCAAAAGCTGTAGACCCCAAAGGGACATCCCTCCCTTTCAGCGGAAGCACAGGAAAGCCAGTGTGCTTAGGAAAGCCAGTCTCTCCACGCCATGTCCCTCGCTCTGAGCATTTGAAGCTTTCTCATGCTTGAGTATAAAACAAGCACACAGATAAATATCAATATAGGCATTATATTAGTTTCCTTGGGCTGCCGCAAACAAAGGACCACAAACTGGGTGGCTTCAACCACAGAAATTGAAGGTGTCAGCAGGGTTGGTTCCATCTGAGGCTGTGAGGGAGGCTGGCCCAGGCCGTTCCCTGGCTGCTGGTGATTTGCTGGTCACCTGTGGTGCTCCTTGGTTTGTAGATGCTTCACTCCCTCTCTGCCTTCATCTCCACATGGTGTTCTCCCTGTGTTTATCTGTCTCTATGTCCAGGTTTTCCCTTATACAAGGACATGGTCATATTGGATTGGGCCCTCCCCCCTCCCCCAATAACCTCATCTTAACTTTATCATCTGCAAAGACCCAATTTCCAAATAAACTCCCATTCGCAGGTAGGAGTAGTTAGAACCTCAACATATAAATGTTGGGGGAGATGCACTTTAACCCCTAACAGGGCATGACCATAATAATTAATTTAAATACAGTTTTAGTTTAAAAAGGCAAAGAACAAAATAAAGTAAAAATATTGCATTTGAATTTAGAAAACTAAATTCTAATGTAGCGCCTGTGTTATAATTGAAGAAGGCCATAGCATTTTTTAAACTGACCATCTTATTTTTATTTGCAATATTTGGAACATAATATGTGAGGGGTTTTGAGGATGATATCTACGGAAAGTGCAGGCAGGCAGAAAGTGTTAATAGATATCATGGAACATAATTTTACAACTGAGATATCTCTTGCACATAAAGCATCATGGTATGGCTTTACCAAAAATAAGTGGTGACTTTTTATGTTACACCATTTGTGTTCTTTCTCTACTTTTGTAAAATCAAGTTTGGTGCTACCCCTTCCCTTGCACCATTCCTTCCTGATCTTATCTTAGCTTTACACCTGAGGTTTTAGTCTGCAGCAGAAATGGGCATAGTATCTATAAAAAAGTGTTAGTCAGGAACAAGAAATAAACATTTCCCATTGCGCATAATTTGGATAAGAAGCAGGTGAGTGTACTTTCAGCATGATGCAAAACTACAAACAGCTCTCTGATCTTGAAAATTATCCCTTGATTTCACCCATATTTATCATACGTTGAATATCTTAGGAAATGAATCACCATCGCATGATTAAAATAATCTCTATATTTTAATTCTCAGAGTTCCCATGGGAATAAAATGAGGCTCCTCTGCATAAAAAAAAAAAATGAATTGCAGAAGGGATTGAGAGTCTTACTGAAGGAGGTAATAAAAATGGCTTCAGGCCCTGCCAGTGTGGCTCAGTGGGTTGAGCATCTTCACATGCACTGAGGGGTCTCCATCCATACCAGGTCAGGGCACGTGCCTGGGTTCAGGCTCAATCCCCAGTAGGGGGTGTGCAGGAGCCAGCCAATTGATGCTTCTCTTCTTCTCCCTTCCTCTCTCTAAAAAATCAATAAAAACATATTTAAAAACTGGTTTCAGAACCTAAAACATTAGCAATATTCTATGACTAGAGAGCATTGGTTTAAAATTGTTGATGGGAGATTAAAGGATGCTGGAAATTTAACCTAAGGAAAGTCAGGAAAGTCAGCCTCCTCTCTCTCTCTCTCTCTCTCTCTCTCTCTCTCTCTCTCTCTCTCTCTCGTTGCTCCAGTATCAGTATTCTAAGGTTTCATAATATAAATTTGTCCTCTGTTGTATTGTTTGGAAGGAATGGACTGAATATTGAGTTTCTCAGGTACTGTGTCAACTCAGATGGAGGAAAATCACAGAGGGAATTGTACTGTCGAGCTGAGCCTAGACTATCATTATGTCATTATGTTTTACTCATGTCACAACATAAATTTATGTAAGTTAGAGATAGTAGGGATCACTTAGTCTTCCTCTTTGTACATAAGGACATGGGTAGAGGGACTTGCCTAAGGTCATTTGTGCTTCAGGAAAGATTCTGATCTAGGACCCAGCTCACTGGAGTCTGACACTAATGTTCTTTTTACCACATCACAGTAGGCTCAGTGATTTTTAGGTCTGTGTTTGGAAAAATCCCATCATTTCATTCTAGGTGCTTCAAATGTATTAATCAGAGTTAGTTTTACTGTCTCTAGTATGAACGGATATTATTAGCCATGCCTAGATTATTTGAGTAGTGTGTGTGTATGTTTGGGAGCCTGAAGGGGAGAGAGAATGAGAAAGAGAGGGAGAAGAAGAAGACAGATGTCAACATTGTGGTGCATTGTCAGTCAGTTAGCTACAAGAAGAAATAAGAATCTTCAGAGAGATTGTGTGTTTATAATATGTGCTTATATGATCTGACAGTCTCGCTTTCCAAAATTGAATTAATAAATCATTCACAGTACTGGCTGGAATAGTTAATATACTTTTTGTGCCCCAGCAGAGAGGAAAATGGCCCTGCTTTCCCTAGCTTTATGACACATTAAGCCTAAATAGAATTAATGATTGAGCTTTTGAATCATATTTACTGTGGAGAGCTCCACTTGAAGGCCTATGAGCTATAGAAATACAAAGGAAACTTCTCATATTATTGAAAATAGCTTTTTATTGGCTCAGAGAACTTTTTGTAGTTGTCGAAGTAGCATAACTTGATGGCATAAACTGTGTGTGTATCTATATGCCATGAAATGAATTTTCCAAGTTTTAATGTATATAACAATTATTAGGAAAACATACATGTTTTATTATGAGTGTTTTATATTATCTTAATATTTAATCTGTCTTGAATCTTCCAAAGGCCTTTGGAGATGGACACACAGGGAAGGATGGAGAGAGAGGGGAGGATGGAGGGAAGAGGAAGAGAAAAAGAGAGAGTGACAGAGAGAGAAATAGAGATAGACAATGGATAGAAATATAATTATTGCTGGACTTTGAAGGCCAATTTAAAGGAAAGAAGAGGAAATCTTCATTTTGGGTCTCAGATCTTAAATAATTTCTGATGTTTTCTAGTCACTGGGGCATTATGAAGTAGGTGAAAATGATGGCAAAAATAATTAGGTATTTTAAAGGGTGGAAATAAACATGTAAATCAGATTTTCTGTCCTTATGCTTGAACAGTTAATTATTGAAATGTTAAGTGTATTATATCTAATGAATAATTAAATCATAATTCTAATGAAATATCCACTAGGATCTTAAAGTTAGAGCAAAACATGTTAATTTTTCTGCAACAAAATCAGAACATGTCTTTCTTTCCTTTGGCAAGTATTCTACTGGAAAAAATCAACACATGCCATTTCTGTGTTCAGAATATATTTTCTTCTGTCTTATAATTCTAGAACAAGAAGGGTAAATTAAAAGGTTAGTTCATCCATTCTTTTGACTTTAGAATAAACTACATCTAATTCATACCAAGTAGATTTTTAAAGACCCTCACAGGAAATCTTGTCTTAATTCCTTTAACAATGCATATTATTTGCAAAGCTATAAGGCCTATTATGTATTTTTAAATTAGAGTAATACTTCTTCAGTAAAAATAAGTAAACCTTTTGTATAAACAAGACTCCATGTTCACGAGTGTACTGCAGAAATGGACATTTCACTTAATCATTAGATATGTCAGAATTAAGGTTTTGTTTTAATCTTATATTTTTATGTAGATATTATGTGGATATATCAAAATAGAGACATTATTAAAGGAGAAAACTAGGTAGGGGATAAAATAAAACAAATATTTACTATTTACTAAATAATGATTGACTAAAGGAAGCTTCTTTGAAAAATAATACATATAAACAGAAAAACAAGGAAGAAGAGGTAGCCTCTGTAGAGACCAAGTTTACATTCTTCTCCCTAGACATTTGGGAGATAAATATTACTAATCTTTTTTATATGAAGATTTGTTTCTACTCCCCACTGAATATTACTTTCCACAATCTAGACATTCAGAAGAGCAGGGCCTGAAATATGGGGAAGAATTTAAAACTCCTAAAATAGATTACTTGAGTAAATAGTCATATAGCCTTGTCCGAGATGGAAGGCTGGATAATCTAAGAAAACACTGTAGTCCCCAGAAAACAGAAATTGGATGTCCAAAGCATATGTGTTTACTAAATGTGAATGGAATCACTGAGTATCTTAAGGCACCAAGCTTAACATGAACACAACCCATTCCTTGTAAAACACTTCTTAGATATGACCTTTTCCAGATGGAACAAGAGAAGCTGTAATTTTGGTTGCAAGGTAAAAACAAAGAAACAAGCACTTTTGTCTTATTTTTACATCATTAATATTTATTTAATATACTAGATCAATTGCATGTGTTTAGCCAGGAGCACATAGGGAATAGACTCAACCCTCAGTCCATTATCCAACCTTTACCAAGTGCTCTAAATGTCTTTTCTGAATTAATTAACCCTTCAGAGATTTCTCTCCAAATCATATTTTTGTCCCTTGTTACTGAGAAGCTGAGTTGCTGGTGACATGCAAAGCATTTTTAATTCTCAACTTACAACTTCAGATCAATGAGAGATGGCAAATAAATCAATCTACAACATAGTCAAGTAGAAGTATGAGAGGGGGGAAAAAAGGCACTAAGTTGTAATCTATTAGTTTTTAAGTTTTTCTACCACCTGGATCTCAATATAGCAATGGAGTTTGTTTTTCTGGAAAAGGAGTCCAAGACACTTGGATTGCAAATCTTTGCCAACCACTAGGGTGAGTGATATGGTTGACGTTATTTTAAGGGCTGGATAGAAGAGTGGCGGGATAGTGCATGGGGGAGAGAAAACAAGAAAGATTCCTTTTCTCCTTAAAGACTGAGAATTTACTGTACCAATAATTTAACATATTCTCAAACACCATTTACCCAAATAGACTAGGTTATCAATTGCATACAAGAAATCTATCTGCACAAATATAAATAATACAAATATGCAAAAAGAAAGTTAAACTGGTAGAGTGCTAATGATATGTTTCTAATGATAGAAGAGAAACTTATAGGCTATGCATTAGTCAGGGTTCCCCAGAGAAATAGAACCAATAGGAGAAAGAAGTAAATTGATTTAAGGAACTGGCTCTCATAATTGTGGGAGATAGCAAGTTTAAAATCTTCAGAGCCGGCAGTCAAGCTGAAGACCTAGGGAAGAATTTATGTTGTAGCATGAGTCTGAAGGCAGTGTGGAGGCAGAATTCCTTCTTCCCCGGTGAACTTCAGTGTTGTCTCTTAAGACCTTGAATTGAGTGGACCTTCAATTTGTTTTATTCAATACTACTGATATAAATGTTAATCTAAAAAATTACCTGCATAGCAACATCTAGACTGGTGTTTGACCAAAAACTGGGTCCATGATCTATCTTGCCAAGTTAACAAATAAAATTAACCATCACAGGGTAATGCTATTAAGCTATTACTAACTTGTTTAAAGAACATGCTATAAATGCATGCTCAGCACACTGAGTCAGAGAGTGCTAGATTTGAAGGCAAAAGATCCAGGTTTTTGTCCTGGATCTGCCAGGCAAGCAGCCTAAGATATTGCCAATATTTTTTTCTTGGGAAATCAGGCAGATCTGGGTAATATAAAATGAGGTAGAGAATCAAAGGAAGAGAGTTTTTTTCAGTGTTGACATCGATGTTTGTGTAAGATATTGCCATGAAGAAACCCTATAAGCAAATGAATACATGTATGCATCTAGAGCTCATGGGACAAGTATCAGTGGAAAGTTAGTTGAGAGTCATTTACATATGGATGGCGACTGAGGTCATGTGAATGACAAGAAGAGAGGGCAAAAATAAAAAAGGAAGGGAAAAAGAAGTAAAGGAAGAATAAGCACAGCATATTAAGAAGAAATATTAATGTGATGAGAATGGCAATGAGATCAAGAGAATGAAAACCAGGATAAAGTGGAGTTATGGAGGTCAAGGCAGTAGAGGATTTTAAGATGAGAGGAGTGTTCAATAATGCCAAACATCAAAAGGAACTTATAAAAAGACAGGTCTGAAAATATCCCACTGGATTTGGCAATCAGTTACGAGTATCTTTGTAGTTTAAATAATAATATAACACTGGTACTCTTATCTTGCATGAGGCTTTGTATTGTGCTTTGTAATTATTGTCTCTTTTAATGCTTCCTACCAATGAGACAGGTATTGTTATCTTTGTGTCTATTTTATAGGTACATAAACTCAAGTTTAGAGACATTATCTTTCCCAAAGTGACACAGCTGAAGCTTGGTACTTGGGTCTCTAATCCATTTCTGTTTGAATCCAAAATGTGTCCTCTTCATTTTATTGCCTCTTTTGTTCAGTGGAGTGAAGAAGGCTGAATGTAAAGGAGTAAAAAAAGTTCATGGAATGAATGAGAACTGAGAAAGGGGAGGAAGATATTATCCATTATTATTTTCAAAGATAGTAGCTGGGGGAAGATGCTGCTTTACGAGTCACTTTCAGGTATGAGAAGTTGTGCACATTTGTACGCTGCTAGAATGGAATCAAGAGCAAAGGAGAGGATGGGGATAAGATGACAGAAAACAGCCAAAGGACCAAGGCCCCAGGGGAGTCACAAGGGTGTGAGCCTAGGTGGGCTCCTGGAGAGACAGACTGGAAACTGGCAAGTGACACCTGGTGCTCTTACCCTGAAGAGAAGTAAAAGTAGGTAGGAGAAGAGTTTAAATGTTTAAAAATGGGGTGGGTGGGGGATTGGTTAGAATGAGTTGGGGAAAAGACGGATTGTTTTGGAAAAGGTACAAGAGTAGATTTTGTAGTACTCTGATCAGGAGCACAGGCTCTGGGCATACTTTCCCTAAGTTCCAAGTTCTGGTTCCACCTTTGCCCCTTCCCTACTCATTCTATAACTGGCTGGCTATCCTTCAGGACACAAGTTATATGTCAGCTCGATAGAAAAGCCTTTCCTGACCACCTTCTCTGGAAAACATCTTCCTCATATTCTTAATCTCATGACATCACAATTTGTTAATATTTCATTTGTGTTTACCTTTTCCCATATGTCCTTCTCCCCCACTATCACAGAACTCTCCATGAGGGCACCTCTATTTGATTCTCACGGCTGTATTTCTTACTCCTGACATAGTGCTTCTAGGCACATAGTAGGACCTGAACAAATATGTGTTAAATTAAAGAAATAAATTCCCTCTCTATTATTCAGTAGTTGAGTGACCTTGGGCAAGATGATTTAACTTCACAGGCTTCCATTTTATTATTTGTATAATAGAAATACTTATCATCCTGTCAGAGGGGTCTCATGAGCATAAAAGAAAATGATGAGCATAAAAAGCTTATTTTTTTCCTAATACATAATATGTTCAATTAATATCAGTTATTATTTTGTTGGGTGTGGGAGTGATAAAACGTAGGAGTTCTTGCTAGAAAAAACAAAAAGGAGGTTAAGATTTCAGAGGGAGCTCTTCAAAATGATAACAGCATCCAGGCTGAGATCTTCCTCTCTTCTTGGATTGGTGCCCGCTCAGAATGTTGATTGACAGTGAGGACAAAAAAAGGCACACAAAAATGGAAGTAGATCTTAAGAATATAACCATGTGGTTCCAAGAAAAAGGATTAGAAGGGCATTCAAACCAAGTAAAATTTCCTTTCAGACAAGTGCTCTCCTCGGAACTGGCCTGCTGAAATAGAAAGGTCCCTGTCAATATCACATCTCATCACATCCTGGCTTGATGCACCTTAATACCAAGTAATATGCCCCATTAATCAAATTTAAGACAGTAAGACTAGAATCTGGGAGTTGTAACCCAAGTCACTTCTCCCCAGGTAAATAGGAATGTATTTTTCTATAAATTGCTCTGAGGTGTCCTGAGATTTTTTTAATCTAATCATAAGGAATGATGGCCAATATCTTATTTGATGGGGCCATGTTGGCATATCTTTTATCTACTTCCATTACATTTCCCCCCAGATAATAAGGTTCCACAGGCTCTGGATTAAAACCCATATTACTGCTATCACAAAGCGAGGAGGTGAAGAAAAGTTTGCTTTTCCTGGCTTAGCAAGTGCTAGAAGTTCTCTGTTGGCTGAAAATGGGACTGGAAAGTTGAAAATTCAACTGTGATCCAGATTCTGCCAGATTTGATTAGACTGGACATCTTAATGGAGTTTTAATATTTGGGGACAAGTCTGTAGGATACTAACTCCTAAGCCGGAAATAGTGCTCAGAGACATCCTGAAACCCACCTGGCACTATTTACTATTTTAACTAAACTCCATTTAGACCTAGAACTAGCAAAATTCCTTGTTATTTTTTCCCAAGTTATACATATCTTTGTATTTAGAAGATATGTATTCTTCATTCATCCTTGACTAGCATAGAAACATCAAAGCCCTCTCCATTGAATTTGTCAAGATTAGTTATTTTTTTCTTCCTCTTTAGTTATTAATAATGCATAAGCAGAGAGATCTTTGAGCTCTTTCTAGATGGTTTATTTCTTTAGTCTTCTTGTTTCCTGAGCATGCAAACTTATCAAAGCTACTTCTCTAATCTATTGTTCTTTGCCTGAAATGCTCTTTGTCAGATGCTTATCTTTGAGGTTTTAAGCCTCTAAAAACACTCTTTTAATCTCCCTTTATCTCATTGCACTATATCTGGCTCCAGGCTCTCCTATCAGCCTCTCCTTTTTGTTTACATCCAGGTCTGAGTGCACAGATAAAAGGTGGGTGAGACAATAACCAGCACTTTCCCAGCAGCCCCTGGGAAGCATGCACTGGGCATCCACCAGCTTCTTAAAGATATTTTTAGAGGAATGGCTTTCCAGTTCCAACCTCAAAGTGCCCAAATCCAATTTTCTGATCCCTTATTTATTCTACATCCCTCCCTATGTTTCATAGCCAGGAAGGGCATGTCTAATTTCCACTAAATTCAGCCGATGTCCACCACCCAACTCAGCTACTGGATGTCAGAGGAAGGTACAAGTAGAGGAAGCATTCTGGAGCTTCCTTATACCACCATATCCCCTCAAAAATTCGTCTGCCAACCAGCCAAGACCCATGTAAAAGCCAAACGAAAATTTTGCACCCATATTTCTATGTTGTATACCTATTTGTTAGTTGCTGTTCAATTTTTTCATATTCATCATTTTTATGCCAAGTCTTAGCCATTTCAATGTGTTCCATTCTTTCTCTCTTAAATGTATTTGCATATTCTTGAACACTCCACAACCTGTGCTTCTTAAAATTGGCTACACATTGGAATTGCTTAGGGAACTTAAAAAGAATTTCCACTGCCTGGTTTCCCCATCCCAGGCCAATTAAATTAGAATCTCCAGATGAGGCTCAGACATCAGTATTTTATACAAAATCTCCTCCAGATAATTATAATATGAAGCTAAAGTTTCAAAAACCATTGTTAACCCATCGTTATCTAGATGCTGTAAGATTTCTGCCTAACTTACTATTAGGCAGTGTTTGTGAAAGCTCTTTGGCTTTTTCTGAAGTTCAGCTTCATCCTCTCAGATGCTTCCTCTAAAGGTTGGTGCTGACAGTCTGATTACCTGAGTTAATGCACCCTCACATCCAATTCTCCCAGGGATCACACCACACCATCGCAATCCTCTTGCGTTCACTAGCAGAAACTCAGGGATTGTACTAGGTAACTTGATAACTTCCCTCTAATTTTATTAAGGAAGGGAAATTGCTATAAGGGTACTGAAAGCCAAAGAGCAAGGGAGGCAGTTCACAAAAATAGGAACGTGGAAAGGTAATATTCTCTTTGTGTCATCCATCAAGTACCAAGTTCTGGGTGTTAGGAACCAAACATAGCATCACTTTGGTTAATAACTGTGCCTTAGTCACATGCTGCCCTGAACAAGTGGTGCTGGGTTCAATCTCTGCCCACTACAACTGGAATACACTTAGCATTATTTAGAGAGGATGCTCACCTGCAGCTACTGTCATGCTGTGGAACCAGATGGCTTCGGGATGCAGTCCTCCCTACGCCAATGATATTCACCTACAGCCTTGCTTGGAATATAAATTAAAGCATCACTTCACAATAAACCATACGTGTTTGGTGATCAATACAGAACTCTAATTTTCTCAAGTTAATGCCTTTTAATGACAGGTTCCCAATGCTAGCTGTAGACAGTTACATGCAAGATTATAAATCACGGTGATGTCTTAGCTCTGAATTATTAATCTTTGCTCCCCCCTGCAGTACATAATTGATAATGACTATATTGACAGTTCCAAGAGAGCTCTGGAGATGGATCTGTTCAGTGGCAGAAAAAGCATTCCTGCTGTGGAGTGCAGCAAACAGTGCCGAAATGACATGCTGTGTATTCTAATGAGTGAATTCTATAACCTCTAGTTGTATCCTTGAGTTCTCCAGGTTTTTTCTTCTCCCTAAAAAGCTTAGTTGTGGTCAGAAAGTGACCAAATAAATATGTTATCTTCTTCCCTTGGATATTTGTTCCCTGTGCATCTTCAAGTCATTTTTGGTGACTTTTACTGACAGAAAAATTCATAATATCTCCCATTAGAGCCTACAGATCCAATAAAGCTACATGAGAGAGAGCTGTAGTGTATTCTTCCCAGTGGATCCACATTCTTTATGAATTTGCCCTGTTTGGTAGCAAATGCAAGGGAGAAGAAAGGCAACTTAGGACAGAGGAGATGCCCAGGGGCCCACCACATTGACTAAATTTTCAAATGCATATATATCTCCCTTGGCATGGGAATTTTATTCATTTACAAAGGAGCATTCTTCCCTATGAGTCTAGTTGACGTCCACCAACAATGAAGATAAATGCAAATTATTTTACGGTTTTACTTAGGCCTAAAGTCCGGTCTAGAGGGAGCCATCTACTCACATGTGACTACTTTGTGAAGTATATCCACAATATATTTTCTCTGTACAACTCGAGCATTCCCTGAGGGGCAACTGGCTTTTCATATTTTCACTGTAGATACAAGCGAGTTGTTAACACCTCAATTGACCATTTTGGTTTATAGCTGTTCATTTTGTACACAGAGCAGGAGTGAAGGGCTCTCTATCCACTCCACACACAGGAGGGCACCTGCCTAGGAAAAAGCATGCCATTTAGAACAAGCCACTTTCACTAAATCAGAGGGGAAACTCTCTCATAATTAATCACATGGTCCCTTCCTTTCTTTGCTATAATTCAGAGGAGCAGGTGATGGATAATTTCTTTGAAATGACTTTCATTATTATCTCAGGAGCCCATTTGACACTTGGATGTTGTAAAATGATTCTCTGTTGTCTTCCTCATTTCTCTGTTGCTCACACGCCCTTTTATAAGGTCTACATCTTGATGGAGTAGTGCCAACGCCATGGGTTAAAAACTAAGAGCTCTTACACTTTGCCCTTGTGTGGTGTTAAGAAGGTCACCCTATGTTACTAAATCTTGTTCATATATATGGACAGTAGTGACAATTATATGTGCCCAAATGTTTCAGTCATGGATTAAAGTTCTTTGATAGATATAAAAAGTAATGTAAATCCATAGTGTCATTGATATTGTTGAAGGCCACATAGTCCCAGCTAAATATCTAGAGGTTGGTGAGCAGGGAGTAACCTTGGGTTTTCTTATCAGCGTTCATTAAACCTGGAACAGTAAATCTTGCATTCCTTTGTCTCTCCATTCTCTAACTCATTTTCAATGTTTTGTATTTGTTGTGTAGTTGGCACTTAGTGCTTCCTTCTTCTCTAATTGTCAATATAGATGACTCAAAATGACATTCTGTCATCAGCTGTTATCTTACCCTTAAATTGTGTCATGAGTGCTTCATATTTTTTCTCAGCTATGTGGCACCTGCCCACACTGTCTAGAATAGTGCCATGTAACAGAGTCTGTTCACTATAAATACCATTAGGGCTAACAGTCCCATGTATTATCTTTACTCCATGCACGGGTAGAAAGAAGGTTTATTATATTCTTTTTTAGTTAAACCTCAGAGATAGAATAGATGTGCTGATGTAGTAAGAATTAACCACATAGTTTGGCTGAATCCCATTGGTATAATTAGTATCTGCTAAAGGATGCACAGTTTGTAATTTCTGACAGAGGAAATAAGTCATGTTTTAGTCTCATTCCTTGGTCTGGTATCTATGGCAAAATGTGTATTGCATTTTGAGACATAATTTTCTATTTCAACTAATCTACATGTGTGCCACTAAGGTTTTTTCTCCCTATTTAAATGAATATGAAAGAATTAATGCTCTGCATTTTAATGAATATATCAGTCTTCCAGTGTTCATGAATGCCATATATTGGAATAGATTTAAGCTATGGTGAGATCACTGCTAAGTCATTTCCAGTTGTATAATCAATTTATGGAAAGAAGATTGACCTGAGGTTACTCAGGGGAAAATACTCTTTCATTTTGTAGATGAATTGGAACACTTAGCCTAATAACATAACGGCAGAAAGTAATTTGACACCAACTCTAGAGAATGACTTTGGTTCCATATCTCCTAAATGCCCCTGTTTTATATATGTAAGAGATACTTGACTCTGCTCTAATATATTGCTTTTCTTTATAAATATATTTTGCTTACTGATATTTGTACCTCAATTTGATTAACAATATGGTCTTTCTTTGTTTCAACATTACTCTGGAAAAAAAAAATTTTTAAGAAAATGTTTTCCTTCCAAATAAAATTGAATTTAGATGCGAGATCCTAAAGACAAGTTGGAGGTTGCAATCCAACTTTGTGATGATAAATCCTGCTTGTTTATTAGCTTTTGCTGATTGTTTTGCTCCATTGCTCAGTCCTTTCCTTGTCTTTAGAAAAATCCTCTGTACTCAGTACCAGGACATCCTCATGCTGCTGGTCTAACTCTGACTAGTACCCTAGTTTACCCTAGTTTGAAATATTAGCTATTTCCTTCATTGCCAAGATTTCTCTTTTCCTCCCTCCCTCCCTCCCTCCCTCCCTCCTTCCCTCCCTCCCCCTCTCCTTCTTTCTTTCTTTCTTTCTTTCTTTCTTTCTTTCTTTCTTTCTTTCTTTCTTTCTTTCTTTCTTTCTTTCTCTCTCTCTCTCTCTCTTCTTTCTTTCTTTCTTTCTTTCTTCTTTCTTAAATATATTTGTATTGATTTCAGAGAGGCAGAGAGAGGGAAAGAGATAGAAACATTAATAATGAGAATCATTGAGCGACTGCCTCCTGCACGCCCCCTACTGGGGATTGAGTTCACAACTGGGTATATGCTCTGACAGTGAATCAAACCATGACCTTTCACTGAGCCATGCCTGTTGGGCAAGATTTCTTTCTTTTTCCACTCTCTTTCCTTCCCCTTCTTTCCTTCTTCTATCCTGAATTAAGACAGCTCTCTCCTATTTTGTTATTCATCCAGCTACCTTTTCCTCATATTTTCCTAGATCATCTCCACCTCCACTGTCCTCTTCATGGTGAGCAGCCTACTTACTACAACTTTTCAATTCACTAGGGGAGTAGTCTGAATAGTGCTAGCTAGTGTCAGTTTGACATGGGTACAATTACTGTTTAGGGATATGGTTAAAGAGCAACCACAAATGGATCTGCCTATGTTATATCATGTTGAAAATTGATCAAAAATATTTTAAAGCCATAACTGGTTTGGTTCAGTGGATAGAGCATCAGCCTGTGGACTGAAAGGTCCTGGGTTCGATTCCAGTCAAGGGCATGTACCTTGGTTGCGGGCACATCTCCAGGGAGTGTGCAGGAGGCAGCTGATAGATGTTTTTCTCTCATCGATGTTTCTACCTCTCTATCCCCCTCCCTTTCCCTTTCTCTCTGTAAAAAAATCAATAAAATATATTAAAAATATTTTAAATTCTATTTTGAAATTATTAGCCAAAAGCACTTCTGATTTTTCTAGATAAGTGATCTGAAAAGGAAAATTAAAACAGAAAAGGCTGCAGAATTGATTTAGATTGGTAGAGGTTGAATGGTCTGTTGTCTTAGTCCATTCAACCTTTTATAACAAAATACCGTAGACTGGATGGCTTATACACAATGGACATTTATTTCTTACAGCTTTGGAGGCTAGGAAGTCTAATAATAAGGTGCCAGCATATATGGTGTCTAGTGAGAGCCTGCTTCTTGCTTCATAGAAATGTAGTCTTTTTTGCTGTGTTCTCACATGTTGGAGTCTGAGGTCTCTTTTTATAAGGGTACTAATCCCACTGAGGGCTTAACCTTCATGTCTAAACACCATCCAAAGGCCCCACCTCCAAATACCATTACATTGGGGATTAGGTTTCAACATATAATTTGGGGGGGACACAAACAGTCTACAGCATCAGATTACATTTATAAATGTTAAATAAACTCAATGATTTCTCTCTCTTTCCCCAACACTTTCATTCATTAATGTATTTTCTATTTGAGAGTGCCTAAAGCTGCAATAATTTTTAGCACATGGTTATCAGTATCTCCTACCATTCTCCTGATTAATTTGTTCGTGTAGCCAATATTGAATATATTTGATTCTTAATAATTGGTTATTCATTAAAAGTGGGTGCTAAGTATTAGGAGAAATAAAGAATTCTGTACTTTATTTCCAGAAGTGTATATTGAGTGACAGTTTATTCTAGTCAGAAGGGTTGTTAGGTATTACATGATGAACACAGTGAGAACCTAATGAATTAGACATGCAACCTGTACTCAAGGACCTTGTGATCTAAGAGTCAAACTAAAGTATTTAGACAAATGACAATCTTCCCCTTTTTATGGCATTTATTAATTTATTTAAAATGTTGTAATGTTTAGGTCAAAATATATATTTAATAGTTAAATAGTACTGCAAGGCTAATTGTAAAATAAGAACATTCCTATGACCCACCTGTCTTACTCATGATATTCTTCTACTAACTACTTCTTTCCTACATCTTCTCACCTGTTTCCCCGTTATAATTACATGACATTGTTGATTCAATTGATATTCAGGTTTTATCTTATTGTAACTTGATTTATTATGCCTTAATTATATTTCCCAATGGAAATATAACCCCTCTCTCATAGGCTGAGTTATGTCCTTCTAAAATCCCTATGTTGAAATCCCAACCCCCAGCACCTCAGAATGAAACAGTATTTGGAGAAAAGGTCTTTGAAGAGGTGATGGACGCTGTTAGCATGGAGCCCTAATCTAATATGACTGGTGTCCTCATAAGAAGAAAGAGAGACATCAGGGGCACATGTGCACAGAGGGGAAGCCATGAGGAGAGGCAGCAAGAGAGCAGCTATCTACAAGCCAAGGACAGAGGCTTTAGGAGAAATCAATCCTGATGACACCTTAATCTAGCTTTCAAAACTAGAGGAAAACACATTTCTGTTGTTCAGCCATCTAGTCAGTTATACTTTGTTATGGCAGCCCAAGCAATGTACACTCTGAACACTAAAACACTTCAGATAGTGTGATAGTTCCATTTGCCAAGAAAACTTTCTCAAAAAACTCTCTCATAAAAAACAAAACAAAACAAAAACTCTCTCATTCTGCTCCCTGTTGGACTCATGCTACAGTCTGATGCACAATCTTTGTTCTGGGATTTTACTTCACCCCTATTCTTTGTTGGATCTCCTATATATTAAATCTAGTGTCTTCTTTTGCTTCATCTCTTGTTTTGACAGCACACACATGCCAGTAGCTTCTTGAAAAAAAGTAGGAATAGAGTTTGTTTTGTTTTTTCACACTTGTATATATGAGAAATGTTTTATTCTGCTTTCATGCCTAATTGACAATTTGGCAGCATTTACAATTATAGTTTTAAAACCATTTCCTCTCAGAATTTTGAGGGAATCGCTCCATCATCTTCCAGTTTTGAATGTTGTTGCTAAGAAGTTTAATGCCTTTATGTTTCTTGATGCTTTTTATGTTATCTGATTTATTTATTTCCTGGGAATTTTTTGTATCTTTTCTTTTCCCTTGCTTTCTGAATTTGCATGTTGATGTGCTTTGGGTAATTTATCATTTATTATACTGGGACCTTAGCATGCCCTTTTTATCTGAAAAATAATCTTGTAATCTTTTAGAAAAATTTTTTGAATTATTGTACCCCAGATTTAGTTCCTTATAAAGTGAACTATGAGATGGATATTAACATGCAGGTGGTATGGATCTCTTAGATTAACCCTCTAATTTTCTGTATATTTGGGTAGGTCTTAAGGACCAGTGGACTTCACTGTAGGAATATTGGGAGGACCCAGATGGCTCCTTAAGGGACCAAAAGTCAATATTTATAAATATTTTATGAATATTATAAGGATTTCCAAAAAAGACTACTCCAAACTCATATGAAGGAATATTGGACAAACAAATGACATTCTTTTATTTTATTTTATTTTATTTTATTTTATTTAAATATATTTTATTGATTTTTTTACAGAGAGGAAGGGAGAGGGACAGAGAGTTTGAAACATCGATGAGAGAGAAACATCAATCAGCTGCCTCCTGCACACCCCCCACTGGAGATGTGCCCGCAACCACAGTACATGCCCTTGACCGGAATCGAACCTGGGACCCTTCAGTCCACAGGCCGACGCTCTATCCACTGAGCCAAACCGGTTAGGGCACAAATGACATTCTTGCAGTGGAGTGGAATTAAGCAGGATAGGGAATGTCATCAAACAGTAACATTCCAGAATGGTGCCTCACTCTGCCTCTGTGCCAGGAGTGCTAAAATCTGGGGCGATCTCTGATTCAGTTTATAGACAAAATAAACCACCAGTTTCTGGGAAGAGGCCAAGTATTTAAACACTTTCCATGAGACTTTCAGGTAGACTTTTAGTTTTTAGTCCTACACTTCACTCTATCCTTCCTTGGTATCTAGAATTGATACCATTGTAATTAGATAGTTATTAATAACTAGAGACCCGGTGCATGAAATTTGTGCAACTGCCCTCCCACTGGCCTGGCCACTCCATGCAGCCTGCTGTTCAGTCGTTTGGTCATCCCTCACTAACCCCACTGTCGGCCTTGTCACCCCACACAGCCTGCTGTTCAGTCATTACTGTTATTGTGATGGCATCCTGGACAATTTGCATATTCCTCATTATTAGTATAGATAGAAAAGGAGCAAAAGAGGACAGACATTATAGGCATATCAATAGGAAGCTGCAACTTTGCACTCCCCAGGGAATCATCTGCCCAATCCTTGCAGATCACTTCGGGAAGGGGTCCAGCAGAGGGGAGATAGACACATGCCCAATAAAATTAGGGAAGGTACTTGCCTGTCAGTCAATCCTGGGGACAGAGATGGTTGGCCAGGATGGGCTGGGCCACTGCAAACCTGTGAAAATATGGGAATACATAATCCCCTAAACAAAGTGTTATTGTTCTTGTTGCTCTTGTGCTTAACTCTTGGCTTATGGGACTCTTTTTTCTCCTGTTTCCTTGCATTCACCAGTGTTTTCTCTATAGCTATGTGATTCTTGGGACCCCATATACTAGTACAAAGGACTGAGGAACACAAACTGTGCTAGCCTAATACTGGATTGGACTCCAATATGGAAAGGAAACTCTGAACACTGGCTCTGATTTTGGCTCTACTGAAGCCCCTTCTACACTTCTTCTATGACTGGACAAAGGGAAATGGAACTTTGTAATCTCAGGAATTTGAGTCCACAGAAATATAGCTTTCTGCAATATTTGACTTTTCCATGCAAGTCTCAAAAAATTCTTTTTGGGGGATGTCACAAGAATTCCACTCCCATGAGCAATAGGTGGGGATGAGGACCTTTCTCCACTGGTAACAGAATCTCAATATATGAACCTTTTGAAGTTCCTGCTGCATGATATAACTGGCTTCTCATTGGTTTCATGCATCTTTCAATCATTTGTTGACATCTCTTTATCGCTAGATAACTCCCTTTTTTTCTTTCTTTTTGTGTCCTGGATTTATCTTTACTCTCATTTAATTAGGATTTTTGGAAGAAGCAGAGAAAAATCTCTCATGTTTAATCTTCTATGTTTAACCAGAAGTTCTCACTTTCTATTTGAAATGTAACATGCTCAAGAGGTCAGAAAAAGAAGAGATTATCTTTGGCTGAGTGTCATGAGAAGGTCAAGAGGATCTATACATTAATAAAGATTCTTCCTTCCAGAGTATATAAAATACTGGGCATAGGGCTTTTACCAGTATTATCAATATAGTCTGTCTAATCTATAATAGTACTGAAAATGTTATTGAATTTCCCCTGGAAAGATTGATTATTGATTTTTTGGGTACTGTCTGGAAAAGACTATTTCTTGCTGTTGGTTCTTTCTCAGTGAATTGAGAAAAAGAAAATATACAGTGACTAGGGTTAGACTAGGCTTTCTTTTCATTTCCATTTTTTTCTATCCCAAGTAGAGGAAAGGTGCTTAACAAATAGTGCTTGTTTTTGCCATTGATGCTATCATTAATCTAATACAGGTGCTCAAGGTTCTGTGGCTGCTCCATTTAGGAATGTCAAAATAAGCTTTTTAAAGATTATATGGTTTACTTGACCTTCAAATCCTTGTCCTTTTCTTTCTTATTTATTATTAAATTTGCCTTTTAAGATTAAATAAAATTATATTTAAAAAACTATTCTGTGTTTATTTACTTATTCTATTTTTTTGGAGATGGTATCTGGCATGACATATCAGAAAATGTATTTGTCTTATACCTTTTATTATGTGTTACTGTATAAATTTAGAAGTTTTATTTTGGTGACTTTATTTTATTTAGAGGAGGTAACACTTTAACTGTCTGATTGTTTTGTAAGTGCTTTTGGTTATCTTATTGAAAAAAGGAATCTGGTATCATAATTTATTTGCAGCTATGAAAGTCATGACTTTTTGCTTGTTAATAAACTTTTCTTGAAAACTCAAGAAAATGAAGGAGGCGGGAACAAAAGATGCACATTGTCTTCCATTCCCAGTATTCTACTTACTCTGCCCCTTCAACGATCAATGATAATCTCCTAATTGACAAATCTAATGGCAGTTTCTTCATTTTTATTCTCAATAGAATCTCTATTGCTAAATGACCGAGATAACTCTTGACTTTTTTTTCTTTATTCATATTGTTGACACTATTACAGATGTTTCCATCCCCCCAAGTTTGCCCAGCCCCGTCTCCCTCCCCTCTGGCAATCACCACATTATTTTCTGTGGGTTATGCACACATGTTCTTTGGCTAATCTCTTCACCTTCTTGAAAATTTGAACTCTCATTGTATCTCTTTATCCAACCATTCCATTCTGTGCGTGTGTGTGTGTGTGTGGTGTTGGTATGAGATCATGTGATATTTGTCTTTCTCTGACTGGCTTATTTCACTTAGCATTATAATCCCCAGGTCCATCCATGCTGTCTCAAAGACTAAGATAATTCTGTTTGTCCATCAGAGTGTAGGTCAGAAAATATATGCATATTTTAGATGTGCCTACGTCTAAAATGGATCTCCTTATGTTTTCCTCTTCAAACCAAGTCCCCTTTGGTGTTTTGTTATTATTGTGTACGTGTCATTCAGGTTTGATTTGTCTTTCTTCAATGCCTTTTTACATTAACATTGTACTGTTGATTTCTCCTTCATATTTTCTCACCTCCAAATTTTACTTTGTTATTATCAGTACTATTGTCTATGATTCCTTCCTTCTTTACTTCCCTAAACAATTTTTCAGGATTTAGTTTACTGGGTCTTGTGTATAAATGAACTAACCAACCAACTACCCATCAATCACTTGGTCAATAAATATTTACCAAGTGCACCATTCGACAAGCCCCCAGGGGGCAGTCATTGAGATAGGGACCAGTTTAACCACAGTGAAATGATTTATTCTTCCATCTCACAAACCATAAATTACTTCAATATTTTTTACAAGGAGTCTGTGTGAAATTTTAAGAAGTTTCTGAGAAAAAATGCCCTCTGCAATCCGTTTCAGTTTATCTCCTCACCTTTCCTCTTACTCTTCTGTATCCACTATCCATGACTGACAGGTGTATGAAGACCCATCTGGCATACTTCCTGCCTTGAGTGTCCCATCTCTGAGCTTTTGCGTTTGTTATAACTCCTGTGCCTCGGGCAACCATTCTTCTCTCGGCTAATCTAAGCAGTATGCTGAAGCCTACTGCCTCCACAAAGCCTCATTCGATCATATTATTACTCAATGACTTCCCTTCCTCTTGAGTTACCTACCTTAAATATGGATCACATGGCTAACTGGTTTCTCTGAGTCATTTGGGTGTCAGTAAAAATAATTCCTCTTCAGAGAGGCCTCCCCTGACTCACCTAAGGCCAGTCCTCTCACAACCTATTTGCTATCTCATTATCCTAGTTTTATCATAGTACTCACCCCTCTGACACTTTCTTGTTCATATATATTTACCAAGTATGTAGGCACCATTCTCATCATTTTACATATATGTACTAATTTAATGCTCAGAAAAACCCTATGATGTATATTGTACTATTAACACCATTTATAGTTATAATAACCAAGGTACAAGACCGTGGTCACTCAGGTACTAAATATCAGGGTGTCGAATGTGGCTTCTGAGTACATAAGCTGGATTTATGCCAAAGTCCCCAAACAAGTGGTAAAATAATGATCCATGCTTTCTCTTCAACTCTAGAGTAAGTTGTTTGAAAACAGGCAGTTGAGGATCATAAATTCTTTTTGCCTCCTATAGTGGCTGGAATTCTCTTGGCTGTAATTGACAAGATTTAGCAGTAAGTGTGATGTCACATATTAAACCTGCAACACCCTTCAGAGCTGTCCAAATGGTATATAAATGCATTAAGAGAGGAAAAAAAAAATTCCCTTCAAATCAAAGGAAGAATAGTCAGGAATGAAATGGTACCAGACACCTTCTTTTCTTCTAATGGGGCTCTTTCTGTCTCCACACACACAGGAATCACTAGGACTTAGAACAAAAGAAGCATTAATGTTTTACATCTTTTCATAAAAGTAGAACTATTTATACATCACCACCCTTGAAATACTTAGGTCATGGGAAGTAGAGAGTAAATGATGGTTTATACTCGTGTTTTGACAGCTTTTCCAGGGATATCATCAGATCAGCTTTCTTAAACTATTTAGATGTTTCCGTTTATACCCCTCACCAGGAAGAACTGTTACTCTGATGAACGACTTTCTATACCAGACCAGACACCTCATTTCCTGCCTTGAAAAATTTGGATTAGCATACAAACTGTCCCTGGGGGCAAAAAAATACAGTAATGCACCAAATCAAGGCTATTTTGAACTGTGATTGTAACATGCTAGAAAAATGTCCTGCATTGATTGCTACAGTTAGACCTTATAGTTCTCTATAAAGTTTCTCCATTTAAAAACTATCAAATCAATATTTCAGGATCTGTACACTTGAGGCTTAAAATAAATAAAACCACTCAAAAATAGGCCTGTGTACTCAAAGATCACAAATCAATGAATTTTTGACAGTAATTCTAAAATTGATTTTTTAGTTAATATTATTATGAGCTTATTATAAGGAGCATGAATCTAAGAATAGTGTTTGTTTCTATGAATTTCTCCTGTTCAATCAGATATATTTCACCTCACTTTAACCTGTTCTTAATCACACCATCTCTGTAAAGTCGCCTTAGCATTAATCAACTATCATTGCTTCAAATGGGAAAACAGGAAGACTAGGCTGTGATTGGTGTGTGATAGCTATTCTATTGCTAAAAATGGAGTTGAGGTGCAATGCTCCAAGGTGTGGTGTTTGCCCCATGATCTTTCTTCATTGAAGTGGTGTGTCCATTCTTCCTCTTGTACTACTTTTTCTGTAGCCCAGTTTGTTCCTTCAACGCTCATAACTTATGCTGCAAACACTTTCTTCCACGTAGCCATTCTTTTTTTTTCTATCCATGCTCAGGAAGCCCATATCAACAAGATGTTGTTATTAAAACTGTCATGTCTCTCCTACAACAAATCTTACTGTAGCAGAGTGTCCTGTGGCTTCAGAGGCTATTAATGTTTTCTCAGCTGTCAATTGATTTCAAGGCTGCCTCCCTATCAAGCCATGTGCTCCTTCAAAAGTTACATAAGCCAGACTGAAAGAAAGGATGGTAAAAGTGTCTGACAATCTCCCATCATCTCCACACAACCTGTCATTCCTGGATAAATCCTTCCCATGTGGATCTTTTGGTAACAGTTTCTCCAACTCTCCAGTTAGCTTTCCTCTTTCCTGTGATATGAAGGCTTGATAGTTTGCAGCTACTAGGGGCGTCACGTTCATTTTCAAAATAAAATTAAAATGGCAAATGCGGTGTGATTTGTCTTTTAACTCTTAAGATAAGTTGGCACCAATATAGGAATTGATCCCCTTGAAACTTTCACATTTTAAGTTAAGGAAAGCTGCCCATGACTTCCATCACTAACTGGCAATTCATGTGCTTGATTCTTTACTCCTTAAGCATCATTCAAGAGCCAACTCTGCTTCTATCTCCTGTATGTAATACTTGCCTACTGCTCCAGCTCACAGTGTGCTGTGCAATAGTGATTATAGAGGAGCCAGAAGGATGGATGATGTTACCCATAGAAAGTGAGCTGAATGAGAAGAAAATAAGGAGAATATCAACATTTGAGGGGTGGCCCAAGGTATCCATACTCTCTTCCAAACCACTTTGATTCTCAGAAATTGGATCATTTGTTCTTTTGATACCTGGTACTTTCTCATCTTCTGTGACTTCTCTCTTCCCCTTTCCCAGACAGTTTTTTACCAAACCTTGCTTATCAGCTCAACCTGTGGTTTCCTGTGACATTCAAGAAGGTGGAGAACAACTCTACCTGCATTCTTCCAATGGGAATGCAAGTGTTTCTTTCATTGAGGCTTTAAATAAACCAGCTCATGACTTGGTATCTCCCAGGACACACACAACACCTTCACATCCAAAGGTCTTCTGTGTCCTTTAGGATAATGTAAAAATTATGCAGCATGGACCACAAGGAGATTTGAGACCTGACCTCAATATGGCGTGTGACATTTGCCATCTGTGCCTCAGCATCCATCTATTCCCTCAAATGTTTGATGTGGCCCCTCCTTTTCCTGGACACATCATGTCCTTTCCCACCTCTGACTCTTAATTCACACACTTCCTCTCCCTTGTGTAGCACCCCTATTTATTATGGTGAGCTATTCATTTTTTGACTTTTACCCCAAACCTCCCAGTGCACTTAGACCAGACCTAATGATCACACACTGTGCTGAGTTTCACACATTTCTCCTCTGCTACCCAGTGGAACCTTCTAAGTCAAGGACAAGCTCTGCATCGGCAATGCAAGTGCACCATGCTTGGCAGTCTACGAGTCAGGTAGAATGTCTAACTGAAATTAAAAAAAAATTAGAGGAAGAAAAGAAAATATTTCTCATTTGAAGTGTTTTATAGGTGGCATCTTCCTGCCTCTTTTATACCTTTTGTGTTTATTCTTAGCATCCTGGCACAAGGTAGACTTTGGAGTTTCCTTATTTATGTAAAAAGAGCTATCCTTACTGAGAAAAGAACAGAATATGCAGGAAATTAAAAGTCGAGGCCACAATCTAAGAATAGAGCTGAAGTGTGGAAATCAAGAGGAAACATCAACCCTTTAAAACCTAAGCAAATTCATCACAACATTTAGTTCTAGTGTATGTAGCAGGTGGCCAATATCTGTCTTCCCCTAGGGACAGATGTGCCACACTTCCTGTTCCAATAAACATTTATGCTTTTACCTTGGACTTTTCATAAAAACAAAACAAAATAAAATCTCTCTCTGGCAGGCACCAATGGGAAAAGGTTTTGGAGAAAAATAAAGTTTTGTAATTGATGCTGGGTGGCGCTAGATGTCAATGACCAAGGCTCTTATTATTCTCAGTGATTACCCAACCGTTCTCCAAACACACCTGGGCACTGTGAGGGTGGGTGAAGTAGGGACAGGAAAGTGGACACAGGAGATTTCCCCTGCACAGAGTCTCTGAGTAGGGGGAAAGTGAGCATGCCAGCGCACGTGGAGTGGTAGTGATTGTGTGGAAGCCTGCATGTTTTGCTTCCCTACATAGTGATCCTGTTGTCATCCAGGCGGATGTAGCCCCACAGGCAGATGGAGCTATTGAGTCACAAAGACAACACAGACCCAAAGGAATAATGGTTTCCTACCTCTCCAACATGAGTGAAAAGGGGCACCTAAGAAATTTTGTGAGTTGGGATTGTGATGAACCTCAAAATGAGAGGATTACGGTCTCATTAGCAGTCATCTGAAATACCCAAGCTCAGTGGGCCCACAGGAGCTAAATGAATAAGCTCTCACGAAGGGCACGGAGAGATATGGGGATTTGAATAAACCCACACATGTACCAACAGGTAGAAAATGCAGCTCTCTTATCTTTTCCCTCTCCTTTTATGTGCGTGTGAGATAATAGCATGTGTCCTCATTCAAACTGGCCTATTGACTACGACTTAGTGCTGCCACTCTGCCCCTTTCTGCCAATTATATTGGGAATCGTTATGTTATCTCCTTGCTGCTCTACCCTTCTGAGCCTGTCAAATGTGTTCTCTCATAATGCATATTAATCTGAGCCATGTGATTGAAAGAAAGAGCAGATAAATCCATCTTCAAGATGTGATAAGTATGAAGTCTTCCTAATAAATGGGCTTTGTGTTAAACATCTGCAGTTTCGCCAGGACTGGGGGATATTTAACGAAAGACACACACACAAAAGATAATGAGAGGGGAAGGGAGACTCCGCCTGTATGTGGGTTTTGTTTCTAAAAGTCAGCCACTTTCTGCTGTATTGCTGTTAATTAAATATCGCATCAAAAGTCATGCACTGATCTTGAAAGGAAAGATGCGATTAAACACATTCTTTAACTTATATATGACTGTGTGTGTGATAAAAAAAAAATTGTGTAGGCAATAAGGCAGTCATAAATATAACACAGAACATAGTCAGTGGTGTAGCAGGGAGAAAAATATGTTCAGGGATAAGGAGAAAGAACACGGAGCATACAAAGCTTTCCTGCAAATGATGCTGTGAGGCTAATCTGGGAAGCTTAAATAATGGCTAGTGAACAAAGGGTACTGCATCGCCGGAAGCCTGCAAGGAGCTGAGCTCATATTTAAAGGGAATTCTGAACGGGTACTCCAGCGAAGAAAGTTAGGTTGGAAGATGACAAGTTTTCCTTCCCCCTTTATGGGCTATGATTTACTCTTTGAAACTATTTTCCTTTTCTTTCCCACTGCTGCAGAGTTCCTGGCTCTAGTTGTATGAGAAGCACAGTCATTTGGCAAACTAAGCAGGGGGTGCACCTTGAGACAATTTAGTGTCCTTGGGTGCCATGGAGACTGCACTCTTTCATCTCCTCCCTTTTAGAGGAGCTAAAAATCCCTTCTGCCCTTTCCAAAGGTCATGGTAAGTAGATATTTTTTAAAGGGGCACATGTGGACTAAAGAGATGAGCAACTGTGTTGACTCAAGAAGCTTCTGAAAAGGAGAAAGAAAGGAAAGGGCCCTGGCCTGGAATCTTTCCTCTGGGTGGAGGTTCAGGTCAAAGGGTCAAGGACCCAGAAGGAAGATGGGACAACAAACTAGGGGAATTTGGCATTGGGTCTTTACACTTATCGGAGGGAAAAGACTATTGCCAAGGGAGAGGAAATATAATAAAATGAAATGCAGAAGCCAGGGCAAAAATAAATAAATAAATAAATAAATAAATAAATAAATAAATAAATAAATAAAAATGCTCCCCTCTCCCTTCATTTCCAGGGGTTGCTCATTTTTGTTTTGTGCTTATGGGATCCAAATGCTCCAAACAAGGCTGATACTAAATGTGTGCATTGAAAAAAGTGATAACGCTCCAATGTCACTCAAGAAACATGAAAATATTGAAACAATACAAAAATGTTCTGTTGCAATCTGTGGCCTTTACTTCTATGAAGATGCCCTTTCAATCTGAAACATATGAAATCAAGCCTTTATTTTCCTCTTGGTTATTCAATGTGAAATAAAGAAACATGCTACCAGGTAAATAATCTCTTGGGTGTCATCATCAGGACATTCATGCCTTCCATATATATGTTGTTAAGAAAATAAGAAGAGGATATACACTTTCATTTGTTTTTAAATTAAAAGAAAAAAAGAAAATCACACAGGTATTTCAAATCCTGGAAGCATGTATAATACAAGTCCATAAATAAAAAGACATTTAAAAAGCAACATATAAGTATATTACTATATTTACTGTCTCATTACATATGACTTAGAGCAAGATTTAAAGAAATATGTTTACCTCAGAATATAGGTACCTCAATGTTGAGATGTTTTGAATTACAGTTTCACTGTTTCCTTCTTAAGTTGGCTATCGCCTCTAATTTGCTTTCAGCTTTGTCCATGCATTTCTAGATTGCCCTCTTCTTTGTCTACCATTCACATGTATTGATTTTCTTCCTTGATAGGCTTTTATTTGACTCAGTCTTAACCCTAATATGACAGGCCTGACATGTTTTAAAATAGAAAGGAACCCACTGACTTTTCATATTCTGGTTCTTTGGCATCTTTTATACTGCATGGAAAAAATGGGGGGAGGAAATAAAGTAACTTTGAACAAAATCGTGATTAGAAGAAAGACTGTTTGGAGCTTTTTATTTGGGTTGACCCCAATGTACTTTCCAGCTTCTGTTTTCCCCAAAGATGTTTTTGTTCTGTTTGTATATAATTTATCTTCATACTAAAAACTGCATTTATCTCCAAGAATGTATAGCCTGAAACCAATTTCTTAGTCTACAACAAAATTATTATTTTTGACCCTACATTAATTTTAGGTCTCATAAAGAGTCTACATTTTGTTTGCATATGTCAATTGGTCAAAACTGAAACATATGGTTGTTTCTTCAAAGAGTCTAACACTAAATCCTAGAGGTCATAAGTAGAAAGTAGTGAAATCAAAATGAAAACTGATACATCTATATATCTTAACAAGAAACCCAAGAGGGTTTCAGTGAAGGGCAGCTATTGATGGATAATAATTTGATTTAAATTTATATAAACTTCTTAAATATACATATATATATATATATATATATATATATATATATATTATTGACTTCAGAGAGGAAGGGAGAGGGAGAGATAGAAACATCAATGATAAGAATCATTGATCAGTTACCTCCTGCCAGACCCCTACTGGGCATTGAACCTGCAACTGAGCATGTACTCTGACTGGGAATCAAACCATGACCTCCTGGTTCATAGGTTGATGCTCAACCATTGAGCCATGCTGGCCAGGCTAAAACTTCTTAATTTTAAGAATCAGATTGCTGCTTTGTAGGAAGACAGAGGAAGAAGCAGCTAGGTTTTATATGTGAAGTCTTTATATATCTCTTTAATGTTTTTCTTTCATATAAAACAGATGAATTTAGTTACAGCTTCTCTGTTTCATGGTTATAGTAATCTCATTTTTGTGTCAGATAAACAAATGATTCACAACAGACTCTTCTCTCTTTCTTTTATTGATGTTTCACTTGATGGGGTTTTATTCTTATAAATTACTTTCTTTTTCCTAGTAAACAAAATTGTGTCCCCTGCTTGCTCAGGAAAAAAAAAAGCAATATACAAAATAACAACCACAAAAAACACCAAATAAAACCCAAAATATGTTCTTTATATTCTGCTTTTCTAAGCTCTAGAACATTAGTTGCTAGATGATGAGAAATCTATTGGTGATAATTAGCCTCTTAGAAAAAAGTTTATTTTTATAGCACTCTTAATCCAATCCATAGGTACATTTTCTTTCTACTTCTTGTGCTCAAGAAAATGTGTTAATCAGACATTTATCCATTGTTATATTGGTAAGCATTTGGTTGACAAAAAAAAAGTGTATAAATGGAAATTTGCAATTTCTTGGTTTGCATGTTAAGTGATTCCATGAAATTTACTTACATTTGTTATAAATCCTTTCTTATTAAGGACATCATGTTAGCCATACAGGAGTAATCAATTTCTATCACTCTAAGCCCTCAATCCAGATCCCTAAATTATTGTTTCTTCTTTAGCATTGATGAAGTTCACTTGTTTCCAGTCATTTAAGCATCAAGATGATAAAGTGTATTTATAAGCATTGAATCCAAGAATGAATGATATTATGCAAATGCAAAGAATCATTATTTTGTCCCAAAATAAGGAGCATTCTAGGTCAAAGCTAGGATACATTGTTGAATTTATTGTTCTAGACCTAATGACACACACATTATATTGTCAATTTCAAGTTACTGGGCAACTTGTTCCAAAATGCTTCCATTCATCATATTGATGGTGATGTTAATCAAATTGACTATCTTTAACAAAAAGCCCTGCTTCATTTGAGTTATATTGCTTTTCTGCCTACGGGAACATTTACACAATTAACAGAAGCAGATCAAATGCTAATAAAGAAAACAAATGAAGATTTATTCATAATCCTCAAAAGAATTGTAATAATTTAATTAAGGTATATGGTACTTTTAGAAGGGAAGAGATAAGAGAGGGGAAAAAAAACACCTTTGTGAGAAGGTGAAGGGAGGGGCAAAGGAGCTTGTTAAAGAATTCGTTAGCTTTTTATAATATTCATTGATTTAATCTCAAATAACAATAGGAATCCATTGAAGATAGAATTTAGCACTTGAGGAGGTGGGGGGGGGGGGAGGGGAAGGAGATCAATCAAAAGCTGAAGCTTGCCAAATAGTTGAAAGATAAAGAGACAGCCAGGAGGAAGAACAACAGTCTGGGGTGGTCCAAGGGAATAAAAGAAATGCTTAATGGGATGAAACTAAGGAGCAAAAGAAAATTCAAACTGATTATCAAGTAATGCTTTCTGGCAGCCACAGATTATTCATTCCTGAGCAATGCTAGACTTCCCGTGGAGATGTTTTCTTTTAAAGTTTTATTCTCAGCCATTAAGAGAGAAACAAAGCTTCCTAAACTATGATGTGCATGAAACATCAATGTTTGTGAAGACTGTTGACTCAGCTAAATCTATCAAGTTCTTTTGGAGGCAAGAATACTAATGAAGTAATAGCATGCAAACCTAGAGAAGACTTTGAGGTTTCTCTACCATGTACCTATTTAATAAGCCAGGTACAAGGAGTATTTCAGAATAATTTGGGAAGTCACAGCCACTATTTAAAGTCATCAACATACTAATTCAATTCTTTAAATTCATATATAATTGAGAAGTTATGCCTTACATGGCACCCAAAGAAGTTTTGTGTATCGGACTCAGCTCCTCCTAGGTGGATGTTAAATATGGTCTAATTGGAAGCCACAACATTTATATGTGCCATATGAATGCATCATTTAGGGGTAAAACATGTAGGACTGATTTTAAGGGAAGACCAATGAATATTGGACTTTTTAGGAAAGCCCTCACAGAGTTATGCTAGGAACAAGCAACCACTTTAAACTTGTGTGTGTGTGAGAGAGAAAAGTACATGGGAAGGGGGATATACAGGAAGCCATCAAGGCAACAATGAACAAACAATGCTATGTTATATTTATGGAGATGCCTATATATAAAAGGAGCAGTGTGTACAATCTTACCTAATAATAGACAAACATGCAAATTGACCGTACTTTCACTATGCCTTAAGCCACTCCCACCATCCAATCAGAGTGACTATATGCAAATTAACCCAACCAAGATGGTGGCCGGCAGCCACGGAGCTGGAGTGAGCAGGAGGCTTGCTTGCTCCAGTGATAGAGGAAGCCAGCCTGCTGCCGGCTCTGAGCTCCACTCAAAAGCAACAAAGTTTCAATTATAGAAAGTAAGTAAACCCCAGATACCTGCTTTTAGCAGGCCGTGGCCACGGAGCTGGAGCAAGCAGGAGGCTTGGTTGCCCCGGCGATGGAAGAAGCCAAGCTTCCAAGCAGCTGCTGCCTCCTCTCAAGGCAACAAAGTTTCAATTATAGAAGGTAAATAACCCCCAGATACCTGCTTCCAGTCGCCATGGCCACGGAGCTGGAGCGAATAAATAAAAACAAAAAAAAAGGAAAGGCTGGGAGCTTCAGTTGCCAGGGGGCTTGGTCAGTCTGAAAACAGCCATCAGCCCCTCACCCATGTTGGCCAGGCACCCCAGTGGGGACCCCCACCCTGAAGGGGGTTTGGGCAACCTGAAAACAGCCATCAGCCCCTTACCCAGGCTGGCCAGGCACCCCAGCAGGACCCCCACCCTGATCCAGGACACCCTTCAGGGCAAACCAGTTGGCCCCCACCCATGCACCAGGCCTTTATTCTATATAATAAAAGGGTAATATGCAAATTGACCCTAACAGCAGAATGACTGGGAATGACTGGTCACTATGACACACACTGACCACCAGGGGGCAGACGCTCAATGCAGGAGCTGCCCCCTGGTGGTCAGTGTGCTCCCACAGGGGGAGCTCTGCTCAGCCACAAGCCAGGCTGATGGCTGCCAGTACAGCGGTGGTGGTGGGAGCCTCTCCTGCCTCCTCAGCAGTGCTAAGGATGTCCGACTGCAGCTTAGGCCTGCTCCCTGCTGGCAAGTGGACATCCCCCAAGGGCTGCCGGGCTGCCAGAGGGATGTCTGATTGACAGCTTGGGCCTGATCCTCCAGGGAGCGAGCCTAAGCCAGCAGGTGGATGTCCTCCGAGGGGTCCCAGACTGCAAGAGGGCATAGTTTGGGCTGAGGGACACCCCCCTCCGAGTGCACAAATTTTTGTGCACCGGGCCTCTAGTAGAATAATAACTCACTGAGACTTTTAAAAAAATATATTTTTATTGATTTTTACTGATTTCAGAGATGAAGGGAGAGAGAGAGAGAGAGAGAAAAGAGAGAGATAGAAACATCAATGATGAGAGAGAACATTGATCGGCTGCCTCCGGTACACCCTTTATTGGAGATTGAGCCCACAACCTGGGCATGTTCCCCGACCAAGAATTGAACTGTGACCTCTTAGTTCATAGGTTGACGGTCAACCACTAAGCTACACCAGACAAGCTCACTGAACCTTTTAAGACATAGCTGCAACACACAGTTCTGCTATTAACTAGCATAATATCTTTGGGAAGGAACTTAACTTCTTTGGACCTCAGTTTGGCCATCTGCAATGAATGAGTGAATTGAATACAGTAAGCAAATAAAAAAATTAAGGTCAATTTCCCAACCACTTCAATACTCCTTTTGTATGCTACGTTTCTAAAATTCTTTTCAAGTGAGTAGAAAAAAAATGTAGAGCTAGACATGTTATCATAATTTTGCCTGTGCAAAAGTTTGTACAGGTTCAGGTTACTTTGGGAACATATAAAAGATGCTTACTTACAAGAATAGTGCGAGGAACTATAAACAACAACAACAAACAAACAACCAGCAACAACAAGAAATTGATGTACCTCTTTTGTTACTTCTTATCCTTGTCAATCTTCCATCCAATGTCATAGTGAGTTGGGTCCTAGCCTTAAATACCATGAAGAGATTTCAAGTTACCATCAGACAGATGCAGGAACATTTAGCTATATCCTATTTGGTTACAAGAAAGAAAATGATGGAGTGATTTTGGTGTCAGGTTTGGAAAGGGAAGGGTAACCCAGTTGGTTTCACCCTGAGCAAAGCAGCACTTCCTTCTGCTTATGATGCCATAATTTCAGTAGGACAGATGTGAATAATTCAGACTACAGTGAGTTTCCTTCACACACACCCGGAGGATGCATCCCGTAAAGATAGGTTTCAGTTGGAGAGTCCTATTTGACAAGGGAGATTTTAAAGATGGTTAAAATCAAGAGACAGAGTAAGTCAAACACAAAAATTTTCTGCTTTTCAACTCATGCACTTCCTATAGTGTTTACTGTTATTAATGTAAGCTCTGCTTTGCTCTAACAAAAGAAAACACATGCTTACACTTACCTATGTCTACTTTATTACCCTTTTGTTTGAAAATATAAAAGACCATTGTGTGGCTCAGTGCTTAAGTTTATGAGCCTTAGGAAACAAGGTGGGTTTAGAGATGAAATGAAATTCCTTATATTTTAAGCAATTTGTTGCTTTACTTTGAAAACATAAATTAAACATAAGCTGTTAGAAAGGACAGAATTTAACACAAATCCATGTCAAAGAAGGCTTAAGCTATAAAGCCCTAGGTATTAGCCTGTTTGTCTTGTCTTACATAATGCTTCTAAATATCAAGATTCATTGCTCTAGACTGTGGCACTGATTAATGATTATACAGAAGGAGGTATCTTGTAAAAGTTATTTAAATAATGAATGAAGTCTGGACAGATTTCATGTCAAAACAGAAAATTTGAGTAGTAAACATAAGAGACTAGTTGGATGAAACTCCATCAGACTGAATGTTTCTTAACCACTGAAATCATTCAGTTCAGAACTGATATTCCAAATATTTTCTTAATTTGTTTTAATTAGGGAGTTAATTCCAGGTGGGGGAAAAGGCACTTGGGTATATATAAGGAGTACTGATTCTACCATTCATGAACTATGTGGTTTTGGGCAAGATACCTTAGCATGTCATTCATGTGACTCTCCTATAAAAATGGAGATGATAATGCCTACTCTTTCTAACACAGAGACTTGTAAAAATGGATTGAAATAATATTTATGACATAAAAATAATTAAATAATAAATTGGTAATTGAATCCTATGTTTTAGCATTATCCTTAGCACTATAATCTAATCATCCTTAATTTTTACAAATGACCTAGAGACCTTTTCCACTTTAAAAATGAGAAAACAACTACTCAGAATGGTAAACAATTTTACCTAAACTCACAAAATAAGTAAGATAAAAAGCGAAGCTTTAAATCAGTTCTTCCTAGTCCTAAAGCCCATACTTTGTCCATTATACCATAGCGATCTCAGCAAATAGTAGTGACGAACAAGTGGCTCTAACTCAGTATAAAACACCTGTCAATTAAAAAGTTCCACTGCTAAATACAGGATTACACTGTAAAGGGTCCATCCTGCAGTTTTGGTTATTTCTGTTTTATTTCTGCAAACAAGGTTAGAAAGCCTGCCACAGGCTACTCATTTCTCAAGATCCATTTTAAATGTCACTGAGTTCATGAAACCTTCAATTAAACTCCTGATTGTACTGCTTACTTCTTGCTTGCAATCAATAGGACTTTTTGTTATTTTTGATATAATCTTTGCATTTTCCTAAGCTGATATTTTCCTTTAGACCAGGGCTGTTCCTTAGAGTACACACTAATGTCATGTAGCTATTTAAATTAAAATTAATTAATTTAAATAAAAATTTAAATGTAGTTTCTTAGTCCACTGGTTACATTTCATGAGTTCAATAGCCATTGGGGCTATAGGCTGCTGTATCAGATAATGCAGATCTAGAACATTCCCATCATCAAAGAAAGTTTATTGGATAATGATGCTGTAGATCAGGGGTTCAAAACTACATCTTATGAGTGAGATCTGACCTACTTCCTAATTTTGTACATTAAGTTTTAGCAGAAGACCCATTCTCATTCATTTGATTTTGTCTTTGTGCTACGATGGCAGAGTTGAGAAGTTCCAAAAGACACGAAATGCCCCACTAAGTCTAAAATATTTACTATATGATCCTTTATAGAAAAAGGATCTAGACTACAAGCTGCTTGAGGCTCAAAGCTCTACGTCTTTTCTTTCTTTTGGAGTCCTACTATATTAAGTTATATAGTTAGAACCAATGTGTTAACTGAATTGAGTTGACATCAAATTTATAAATTAACCTGTGGTTCCATAGCTAGTAATTAATAAGCTAAAAATAAAGACAGTTCATCTGATTCAAAAAACTATGTGCTCATTTCACACCATCACGATGCCTCCTGATCTTCTGGGATCGTTAATGAGTTAGTAAAAAACTGACGATGGTGTCACAAAGGGTAAGATTTCCTTCTTTTTTTAGGGCCAAGTAATATTCCATTATGTAAGTGTACCACAGCTTTTTTATCTACTTATCTATTGATGGAAAATTGGGCTGCTTCCAAATCTTGGCTATCCTATCTAATAATAGACAAACATGGTAATTGACCATACCTCCGCTATGCTTCTCATTGGCTAATCAGCAGGATATGCAAATTAACTGCCAACAAAGATGGCGGCCAGCAGCCACGCAGCTGAAGTGAACATGAGGCTTGCTTGCTCCAGTGATGGAGGAAGCCTAGGTTCCCCGCCTGCTGCGGCCCAGCTCTGAGCTCAGGAAGCAACAATGTTTCAATTATAGAAGCTAAACAAACCCAGATACCTGCTTTCAGCCAGCCGCAGCCTCAGAGCTGGAGCCGGCTCTCAGCTCCAGTGACAGCTATAGAAGGTAAATAAATCCCAGAATAAAAAAAAAGAAAAAAAAAAAAGAGGCTGGGAGCTTTAGTCGCCTGCCAGCCTGAAAACTGCCCTCAGCCCCTCACCCAGACTGGCCAGGCACCCCAGTGGGGACCCCCACCCTGAAGGGGGTTTGGGCAACCTGAAAACAGCCATCAGCCCCTCACCCAGGTTGGCCAGGCACCCAAGAGGGACACCCACCCTGATCCGGGACACCCTTCAGGGCAAACCAGCCGGCCCCCACCTGTGCACCAGGCCTCTATCCTATATAGTAAAAGGGTAATATGCAAACTGACCCTAACAGCAGAAAGACTGGGAATGACTGGCCATTATGACACACACTGACCACCAGGGGGCAGATGCTCAATGCAGGAGCTGCCCTCTGGTGGTCAGGGCGCTCTCACAGGGGGGAGCTCTGCTCAGCCACAAGCCAGACTGATGGCTGCCAGTACAGCAGTGGTGGGGGGAGCCTCTCCTGCCTCCTCAGCAGCGCTAAGGATGTCCGACTGCAGTTTAGGTCTGCTCCCTGCTGGCAAATGGACATCCCCTGAGGGCTGCCGGGCTGCCAGAGGGATGTGTGATTGCCAGCTTAGGCCAAATGCCCCGGGGAGCAGGCCTAAGCCAGCAGGTGGTCATCCCCCGAGGGGTCCCAGACTGCGAGAGGGCACAGGCTGGGCTGAGGGACCCCCTACCCCTGAGTGCACAAATTTTTGTGCACCGGGCCTCTAGTTGTAAATAATGCTGCAATGAACATAGGGGTGCAAATATTATTTCAAATAAGTGTTTCTGGTTTCTTTGGATATATTTTCAGAAGTGGAACCACTTATTCTTTGTGACAGCATGAATGGACCAGGTGAACATTTTGCTAAGTGAAATAAGCCAGTCACAGAAAGATAAGTACCATATGACTTCACTCATGTGTGGACTATAATGAACAAAATGAATTAGCAAGCAAAATAGACACAGACCCATAGAGAACAGGCTGACAGCTTTTGGGGGTGGGTTTGGGGCAGGGGAGGAAGAATTGAGAAAAAAAAGAGGAAAAAAAAGTATGGACATAGATAACAGTGTGGAGATTGCTGGGGGGAAGGTGGATAGGGAGAGTCGAGGAAGGTATAGGAGGGGCAAGTGGTGATGGAAGGAGACTTGACTTAGGGTGGTAAATACAATATGTGTATAGATGATGTGTTGAGGAATGGTGTACCTGAAACCTATATAATTTTGTTAACCAGTGCCATGCCAATAAATTCAATAAAAAGTAAACACAAAACAAAACAAAACAAAAAAACCACACAGACTAATGATGGCCATGAACCAGGGATCATTGGCAAGATTCCCTATGGATAAAATTTGTTCTCAAACATGCTTTCACCTGTGGGTTCCTTACATAAGCCCAATCACAGTAGAAAATAAAAGGGGAAATGGACTCATTTGGACTCCTCTTATCTATTTCTATTATCCACTTTGTTCTCTCAGCTCCAGCTATAGTATCTCCCTTTCTTATGAACCTTTGAAGCATGCTTCCTCCCCATCACTTGCAGTTCCTCCTCTCCCTGCCTGGCAGAAATACCGCACAGGGCGGTCCACAACATGCACAACTGACTGTGGCAGCCATGGTGTCTACAGTTCTCTTACCTCCATATCCAATGGCTCCCTCTTTGGCTTTCTTCAAAACTATTCACTTTCATTTTCTAATGAGCCAGCCCTTGGTACTTCCAGTCAACTTTACTTAGTTCCTTTTTCCTTAAAATTTAGATTCTTACATAATATAATATTTAACTTAGCTATTTGGCTTATTGCTTATTTTCTGTCTTCCCCTACTAAAAAACAAATTCCATGAGGGTAAATATTTTGTTGTTTTTGGCATTCTTCAGTGCTGAATAAAGGATCTGGATCAAAATCCTCAAATCTCTTACTCTGAATTTCTGTGCTGGTTGGCAATCTAGACTAACGGCAGTCATATCTATGGCATCAAGAGTGTGGTATCAGTTAAATTATCAATACTAATGACAAGCACCTTGCCAAGTTCCTTGGCAAGTTCTCCTTTCTTCTCTAATCATACATGGGTTTAGCTCTATGTTATATTGAAATTTATACTTAAGTACTTCAGGAAATCAGGATTGTGGCTGAAAAGAAGAAGAATGAAATTGTATGTGTGAGAATGTGTGAGTGTGTTTAAGAAACAGAAAGGGAGAGAAACTGAGAGTGATGGTATTCCTTGGAAAGGGTGTGAGCTGTTGGATTTGGTCAAAAGATATTTATTGGGCAAGCTAAAGATGTTTTGGCAAACATGGTGTGAGCAACTGAATTGTTCACTGCAGTTGCCATGTGCTATTCTCACTACCGGTGTTATATTATTTGGAGGAGCTTCTTAGAAGTTGAAAACAATTCTGTTTGTTTCTTCCTATAAAAGGTTTTTTATTTTTTTCCCCCTCACCAAAAAAACCTAGAGATTATCCATAAATCAAATGGACAGGCAGTAAGGAATTCTGTTATTCCTCTGAATTGTCCTTACATTTCACTCTATAAGTATATTGTAAGATCAGTGCTATTCCTTCGAACCATTCTTCTTAACAGAAAGAAAAAAAATATCTGACTGCTATTTCAAACAATTGATCAATTTTACCTAATCTGGACAGATAAGAAAATTAGTTTTTTTGCTAAGGAGCATAAAAGGGGTTTAATGTGAAATGTCCTTGCTGTACGATTTAGTGTTGATGCTAATCTTTTAACTGCTTTGAAGTAGGATTGAGAGCTTTATAATAAAGATAATAAAGCTAGGTAATTTAGACTCTATATTGGCTGAAATTGAATAATTAGTTCAGGATTTCTTAAATTATATGTTTGGGGATAGAAAAAAAAATGAGGACTTGATTTCCAACAACATAGGCTAATAATTTAATTTGTATTAAATCTATACAAAAAAATTTAAACTGTACAAATTGATGACTATTGAGCGAATGCCCAGGAACTACTAACCGCTATTATCCAGAGATTGAGTCCAGATTAGCACAGAAAGAAAGGTTATAAAGCAGAGGAATTTATCCAACATAAAACAATCTACCTTTAGAAGACAGAAGAGCAATAAAAAGTTAGAAGAAAATATATAATCTTATATTCATTTATTACTGTTAACTTTTTAAATGTATTCATCCATCTTTTCCCTTGTTTTATTTAAATTTTTTTATATGTTTACTAGAGGCGTGGTGCATGAAAAGTAATGCACTGGAGGGGGGTCCCTCAGCCCGGCCTGCCCCCTCTCACAGTCAGGGAGCCCTCAGGGGCGGGAGGTGACCGGGTGATCGGGAAAGTGATGCCTCATCACACCTCTGCTGCTGCCACTGCCGGCAGAGCAAGCGTCAGCCGGCCCTGGTTACCTGAGCCTCGGGCGGCCCTGGGAGGCTGGGCAGCCAACAGCCAAGGCTTGCCTGTGCCTTGGGCCAGCCCTGGGTGGCTGGGGGCCTGAGGGGACTGGGGGACTCCGGAGGCAGGCTTTGCCGCACACCTGCTGCCTCGGAGGGCCTGAGGGGACTGGGTGCTGCCATCTTGTGGCTGTGGGCGCCACCATATTTGAGGGTGTGGCAGTCAATTAGCATATTTCCTCCTTATTGGCTGTGGGCACTGCCATATTTGAGGGTGGGGCAGTTAATTAGCACATCCCCTCCTTATTGGCTGTGGGCGCCACCCTCTTTGCCACAGCATGAGAGTCAATTAGCATATTCCCTCTTTATTAGATAGAATGCTTGAAGCAGATTTGACATATTAAAAACAAACAACAAAAACTGTACCTAGTCAGATTTTCTGTTCTTTTTCTTTGCTCTTGTGGCTCTTACACAATTTTCCAAATAACTTACCATAATAATAACATTGACCATTTCAAGTTCAAATCGTCGGTGAAAAAATTATGAAAGCTTTTATCTGCCACCTTGACCCCCTGATCCCTACTGTCTGATCACCACCTTTATCTCTCCCTTTATTCTCCTCAGCTTTATAGTCTCTCTTTAGGTGCATTACAGATGTAGACATCCGACTGGAGAGAAGCCCCCCTCTTTTTTTTTGTTTTGTTTTTTTGTTTTTGTTTGGCATTTTTAGTTTTAAAGGGTGTAGAAGACATCCTGGGACTCAAAACAAACCATCCCTGACTTATTTTTAAATATTGAAAACTTAAATACAATTGAATTTTCTTTTCAACGTAATGAACTTAATAGACTCGCTGGTTTTGAAAGCTGCAGAAGAAAGGTATTGGGTTTCCCTTCACTGCATCTAAGTGCACAGGCATTGTGAGGATGAGATTGAGGTAACTGATCCTTTACTTGACCTACAGCATTGTATGTGGAGCAAGTGTAAGAGACAAGTCTGATATCTCTGAGGTGAAACAGGGAATCATGAATAATGGAAAAGATGGGCCAACTGTAGATTATCAGCTGGAGAGGTAAATTTATATGATTCCTTTTGAACGAAGATATCATTAGAATGATTGTAAAAGCTCCAATAATGATTTAGATTCCTTTTAAATAAAATTATCAACATATAAGCATAGTTAAATAAATCTATATTATCATTTTCTTTTTGAAATTCTCTTTTAGAATTGTTCCCCAAGCACTGAGCACATTTTTCTCTTAATTATTTCAACTTAATTATAGTCCACCTTCACCTTCTGAGCAATGAAGTTGATTTTCAGAAATGGCCCAAACCTATTTCACCAAGTGTACATAATGGGAGAGGAGGTCAGGCTAGCTAATAATACTTTTTAATAAAAAATAATTGGTAAATATTTAGTATTAGATTGGATTTTTTTTTTTGTAGTACAAATACTGCCTATAAAGGCAATTCCAAACCTTGTTTGAATTACTATTGGATTAAAGACTATTTGTTACATGCATCTTAGGCCTACTCTACTCTCTTCTCCTTGGAAGTCTTTTGTTAATAAGAGGGAAAATTCTAGAATGAAGAGAAGACGGCGTTACTGGATTCACCTTTCTTGTTAACACTGCTTCAGTGAGTCACCTTGAGTAGTTTCTATGATACTAGGACAGTTCAGCAACATAGGTTTATGAAATGACTATAAAAATTCACATACAATTTTTTTCTCTCTGAGATTTTATCGTGTTTGGAATGAGGCTCTTCTCCAGTAAGAAAGATTATTTTATTTTAAAACTTTAAGTCATGTACAAATAAAAACAATGCATGATTAAGAAATTTAATTTCACTTTTGACAATGGAAAGTCCTTTTCTTTTCAGTAAAACAGATTACTACTCTGAGTTAATTTTTCTCTTATGGGTGATAAAAGAAAGGGATTGTTTTCATAGATAATAACCACTGATTTCAATATTAACTTATTATAGGAATAAATCGCTATTTTTTATTTAAAACAATAACTTCCTTTGTAGGTTTGGTTGGATTTAATACAACATTATTAATTATGAATTTTGTCTGGGCACGGTCTTTTGAGTTGGAGGGAGGATTTTCATTTGGCAGGTTAAGCCCATTTTGTGTGTGTGTGTGTGTCTAAGGGGAGAAAGGGAGAGAAATATCAGAAAAAATTTAACCTCTAATTTTGGAGGTTACACAAAATCCAATTGACCTTTTTAAAAGCATCTAATTGTCATGCACCCAGGTACTTTCCGGGTGCGAACTGGCAGTCAAATATCACAAGAAAGGTTATTCTTGTTATTTCAAAACCTGTTTGAACCCAGAAGTATTGAGTGTCCTTGGGGAGATTCCAATTAAGCTCATCATGGTCTTCTTTTTAATTAATTAATTACTTATTTTTCAAGTGTTCTAAAGATGCTAACTGAAATGTATGTGCTAATTAATATTATTTATGAAAAGCAAATAAGACATAAATGCTTTCTATTTTCTCACAGGTATATCACTTTAGCGGCCTAGATTTTTTATGAACCCAAAGAATAGTTGTATTTGCATAGTTTTAAAAAATGCACAACACAAAGAAACAATTCAATTCAGAGACACAACTGATAAGAACTAGATACTATTTTTCCTCTGTCTCTCGATCCAGCCCATGTTCTCTAGTTTTATCAGTGCTGCATTGTCTTTGTAGAATAAAATAAAAGTGGTGTGTAAATGCACAGTGTTCTTTGCATTACTTAAGTAAACTTTAGACTCATGAGAACCTTGGATTTATGCATTCATTTAAAAGGAGAATTTAGGAAACATAGGAATAGAGGCTTGTTTTCCCATGAAACTCTTCACTGAAAAATTTTAATAGAGTAGCTGTTTCACTATACCTTAGTGATAAAAGCAAAGTTCAGTCCATTTGAGCTCAATTAAATTCTGACCTCCCTGTTACAGTGCTCATGGATATATAACTACAGGAGAATACTGGTTGGGACTTGAAAACACACACACATATAACAGAAAATGACGGGGACTGCAGCGACTAACAACTTGGGTTCTCCCCAGTCTGTGTCTCATTCATAACAGATGTTTCAGAGCTAAGGGACAGACACGGGACTCCAACACCAGGAGAATTTTGAAACATGTAATCTTTGTTATTGAACCTAGTGTAGCCGCAAATCATGTTTTTAAATATAAAATTGCCGTAGGTTTTGCAACCTTTAAATCTTTTCTTGTCATTTTGTTTCTGTTGTTACATTTTGCTGTGTTAATGTCATCTTCACTTGGTAATATTTACAGCACCTAAATCAATGTTGAAGACACACAGAATATTGAAGGATCAACTTGACTTATTCCAAATACACTTTAATATTTTGACGGCCAGACCAGAGTTCGAGAACTAACTGCAGTAGAATGATAATGAGAAGTTTAACAGTTTTATGATGGCTGAAGCTGACTTTATGAAAGTTGATAAATTTCATCTTGTAGGTTTCAATTTCTCATTCCATACCGAGAGATGGGGAAAATACATTGGTACTGCATTTCAAATTGGCTAGATCAGAAGGAACAGCAGCTAAAATCCATTACAACCCAATTACATCCATCAGCTGAAGCTGTGTGCATTCACTCGTGAACATCAGCATTTAATCCATAAAGAGGAACTAATGAGAAATTTGAAAATGGAATCCATGCATCAGTAAGTTTGGAGAGATTTTTCTGGGATTAATGATCTGCCAGAGCATCTTCAACATGCTGGAAAGATATTCTCTCTGGGTTTGTTTACTGACCAAGAGAAAAAAAAGGGGGTTTCCTTCTATCTATTCATCAAATATTTGAAGGAGTTTATTCATCTTACTCCTGGAAAATAGGATGTGGGGTGCTTTGGAAGTAAGGTACATGTTAGTGAACACTTCTGTATTTGAACAGGAAAAATTAAATTATTAGGTGGGGAATTCCCACCTCGATATGAGTTGCAAGCATTCATAAGTTATTGCAACTCCATAGTCAGAAAGCAGAGTCATTTCTACTTGAGCCCTGGGAGTCTATTTAGAGTTGCATATAATAGCAACAATTCTATGCTCTAGAACTTTTAAAAAATAGTTTTCTCTTTTGTTTTATTTTTGGCAATTGCATCAGTAGAAATAAATATTCTACTTGTTGAATTGCAATTACTTAAAGAGGGACAAGGAAGCTTATCGATGGTGCGGCACAAACTTGTTTATAATTGTATAACTTTCTATGTGTAATTTCTGACTGTAAAAAATATATAGTGTGTGATAACTAAATACTAGATGAAGCTTGAGAATTTAGGGAGATTTATTCTAATCTGGGAAAAATTATTTCAGCCACCATACAATTCAAGGATATATCTGAGATCAGGGTAGTGTAGTCATTCAGATGAAAGACATGTATATGGAGAGAGTGGAAGGAACTCACCTCTAATAATGTTTGGAAGAATATTTTAAATCACATAGTACAGTATGATCGGTTCCTTTGTTTTCTGGAGTTCCTGGAGTGTGTTTTTCTAAGTAGCTGTGAATATAATCCCTCATGATGGCTTTAATGGAAGTTAAAAATGGTACGAAATTAGAGTCCTTATTTTTGTTTTGGATGTAAAATTTCAGTGAGATGTTCATCTTTTTTTCCACCTTTTGAAAAATAAAATTCAAAGGGCATACAAAGAGTTAGGACTTTGTATTTTTTGACATAGGGAAGCCTTGGAGGATTTCCAGGGGATGGATAATGTACACTTTTCTGAAGGTTACACTGGTTGCTGTGAAGATTGGATTGGGGTGAGGTAATGAAAAGAGGGTGTGAAGATCACAGTCAGGCTATATTTTAAGTAAGAAAATATTATCAGTGGAAAGAGTATTGGGAGAAGAAGCATATTGAAAGATGTATCAGGAGTAGAACCAATAAAACTTGGCGATTGAAAAACCAGGATTTTGTCTAGGGCCACCAAGTTGGTGGTGGTGCCATTGTTGGGGAAGGCACACAAGTGGAGGAGGAGGATTTAGTTGCCCTTCTTGTATTTCCTCTTAATATTTTTAGAATATTTTTAGAATGCATCTATTGAGAAGAGGTGCCTAAGTTACCACCTGTATAGTGATACTTCTAAGGGACAGGCTATATCTCTGGGTCAGCTAACTAGTCCTTATATCCTGGTCCCATCTTAGTGAAAAAAGAAATCAAGTGAGAAACTTAAATTAGAAACGAAATAGGGAGTCTCTGTGAATTTCAAAACATATCACCAGGCATTTTTCAGTATATTTGAGATTTATTTAATAGTATTTCTGTTCACATGTGTTGAAGGGACCAACTCTGCCTAAGAAAGGGGTTGAAGAATTCAGGATGTTTCAAAGCTGGATGAAGTACCCTGAGATTGGGAGAAATTCTTGATTGGTAATTTCCTCTCCCCTGGGGATTTCAGCAGTTTCACAAACAGTGTGTAGAAGTACTTATGTTTTAACCTCTTAGTTACATTTAGTTCTGACCCCATTGACTCAAAAAGGACTAAGAAGCTGAAGGTCATGTTTGTGTGATGGGGAAGGGGCAGAGAATGAGAAAAATAATTAAGAACATAACTAAAATAGGTACAGATGGAGAAAACAGATGCAGATATGAACTGTACAGATAGATCAATCAACTGTGTTTTTAATGTGGTTACAGTTTTCAATGAAATGGAAGTCTATAAATATAAAGTGTCAGGATTTACAATATTTAAAAGGGGTAATAGAATTTTTAGATGCCATTTCAGACTCTAGTATAACACATTCTTGAAAATTCATGAAATGTGTAACTAAATAAAACAAACATAATAGTAAATATGTGAATGGCTTACTAATTCTTACTTTGTTCTTCTTGTGTTAAGTTGTGATTATATTTTCTGCTTTCTTTATATTATTTCCACACTCTCAAGTTTTCTCTTCCTCTGTTCCTCCATTTTATTTATTTAGCAAGTCATAAGAAGAATAAGCATTTCATTTAGACAGAAATATTGATATATCTTTATTAGCAGTTAAATAAGGGGACGTTTTCTGAAGTTACTTCTTCCTTCTACTCCCACATCCCTATAGCACCTCAATGTAAGCTTACTACACAGCAATGGACATTGAGTTGTCAGATTGGTTAAGGATATACACTGTGAATAAGAGTAGGCTTGGGTTTTATTTTTATTTCTTTTACTTTTTAATTTTGAAATGATTATAGATTTACAGAAAGTTAAAAATACAGTACGGAGGGTCCCAATTAACTTTCACCAAGTTTCCCATAATGATTTTTTTTAAAAATATATATTTTATTGATTTTTTACAGAGAGGAAGGGAGAGAGATAGAGAGTTAGAAACATTGATGAGAGAGAAACATCGATCAGCTGCCTCCTGCACATCTTCCACTGGGGATGTGCCTGCAACCCAGGTACATGCCCTTGACCGGAATCGAACTTGGGACCCTTCAGTCCGCAGGCCGACGCTCTATACACTGAGCCAAACCGGTTTCGGCTCCCATAATGATTATATCTTGTGTATCTATAACACAATGTCAAAACAAAGAATGTGTGTATATAGTTTTATGTCATTTTGTCAAATGTGTAGATTGTTATATTCACCATTACAATCAGGATACAGAACTCTTCCATCACCATAAATGTCTATTAGTGCCATCATTTGGCCAATTTGCATGATGTATTATGGAAGCCTTATCATTCTTTAAATTTCTTTACCCTCTCCTATACATAATAGAATTGTCTTTAATATTTTCTCTACATATATTGAGACCCACATCAGATAACATTATGTTCTTTGCTTTGACTGTCAACATCCTATATAATAAAAGGGTAATATACAAATTGACCCTAACGGCAGAACAACCAGGAATGACCAGTCGCTATGACATGCACTGATCAACAAGGGGCAGATGCTCAATCCAGCAACTGCCCCCTGGAGGTCAGTGTGCTCCCACAGGGGGAGCTCTGCTCAGCCACAAGCCAGGCTGACGGGCTGATGGCTGCGAGCTCAGTGGTAGTGGCGGGAGTCTCTCCCACCTCCTCTGCAGCACTAAGGATGTCCAACTGTGGATTAGGCCCTCTCCCCGTGCGGGCCTAAGCAGTCAGCTGGACATCCCCCCGAGGGCTCCCGGGCTGCCAGAGGGATGTCTGACTGCTAGCTTAGGGCTCCCGGGCTGCAAGAGGGCACAGGCCGGCCTGAGGGACCCCCCGCAACCCTGCCCCGAGTGCATGAATTTTCATGCACTAGGCCTTCAGTCATTTATAAAACTCGAGAAAGAAAGTCTATTGAATTACTTTTATCTTTGCCCTTTCCATTGTTCTTTCTTTTTGATGTTCTAAGAATCCTTCTTTTACCATATCCTTTCAATTTTAAGGACTTTCTTTTGTCCTTTTTTTAAGGTAGGTCTCTTGTCAACAAATTCTCTTAGTGTTCCTTCATTTGAGAGTTTCTTGATTTCTCCTTTGTTCTTGAAGGACATTTTCACTGGGTGTGTAGTATTCTGTATTGTCAGTAATTTTCTTTCAGCATTTGAAAAAAATTGTGCCACTGTCTTATATAGTTTCCTATGAGAAATCCACTGTTACTCAAGTTGTTTTATTACAACAAGTAAGGTATAATCTCTCTTGCTACTTTCAAGATTTTTTCTTTTCCTTTTTGGTGGTTGTTGTTTGCTTTCTGAAGTTTATGATGTGTATTAGTGTGGAGTTCTTTGGATTTATCCTATTAGAAACCTTCTACACTTCTCAAATTTATAGGTTTGTATCATTTCTCAAATATGGAGAATTTTTAGCTATTATTTATTCAAGTACTTTTTCAACCTCAATCTATTTCTCCTCTCCTTCTGGAACTCCAGTGGCACAAGTATTAAGTCTTTTATTATAGTCTTATAGGTCTACAAGTTTCTTATTATTATTTCTTCCACTTATTATCTTTCTGTGTTTCAAATTGGGTTATTTCTATTGATCTATCTTTAAGTTTACTAATTTTTATCCTCTATTCTCTCCATTTTGTTACTGAGTCTCTCCATTGACTTTTTAAATTTCAGTTATTATATTTTTCATTTCTAAATTACATTTGGTTCTTCTTTATATCTTCTATTTATTTGATAAGACTGTTTTTCCCCCATTTGTTTCAGGCATGTTTGTAACAAATTGCTTGTTGAAGCATTTTTTTATGATTCTTGTTAGATAATCAAAAACTTGGTATCATTTTGGTGTTGTCATCTGTTGATTGTCTTTTCTCATTTAAGTTAAAATTATCTTGGTTCCTGGAAGGGGATGAGTGATTTTTTTTTTAAATCCTGGACATTTTAGGTATTATGAGATCCTGCAAGTTATTTAAATATTCTGTTTTAGCAGACTTCTTCTGATAGTGTGTTGGTGGGGCAAGAGGAGGTACCACAATATTAGTGCCAGTTGGAGGTGGAAGTCCAGATTTCTCACTAGACCTACTTTGATACTTGAGGAAACAGAGGAGTACCTTGCTCCTGCTTGTTAGTGGTGGGATTTCAGGCTCCTCATCAGCCTAAAACGTCCCTGGCTAGAATGTGTTACTATTCCCCTTGTAGTCTCCAGTTACGATGTAAGTTGGGAAAAGCCACATTTCTTCTGGGTAATATTGGAATTTCCAGTTTCCCACTTGGCTGTCTCAGTGATATGATCACAGTGAGGGTTTGAAGAGTGCCTGTTACTGCTTGTTACCCTTGTCAAAAATCAACTGAACATAGATGTATAGATTTATCAGTGTTTTTAAGAGAACAGAATATATTAATACTAGAGGCCCAGTGCATGAAATTTGTGCATGGGCAGGGGTCCCCCCAGCCCAGCCTGCACCCTCTCCAATCTGAGATATCCCTCTCACAATCCTGGACCGCTGGCTCCTAATCGCTCACCTGCCTGCCTGCCTGGTTGCCCCTAACTACCCCCCACCCCCGCCGGCCTGGTCACCTCTTACTGCCCCCCCGTCAGCCTGGTCACCCCCAACTGCACCCCTTGTTGGCCTGTCATTACCAACTGCCCCCCCTGCTGGCCTGGTCACCCCTCACAGCCCCCCTGCCAGCCTGGTCACCCCACACAGCATGCTGTTCAGTCATTGGGTCATCCCTCACTAACCCCCTTGCTGGCTTGGTCGCCCCACACAGCTTGTTTATTCAGTCATTTGGTCATCCCTCACTAATTCCCCTGCCAGCCTGATCATAGGCAGCCATCTTGTGAGGGTGTGAAGGTTAATTTGCATATTACCTCTTTATTATATAGGTTTGTTAAATTCTAATTTTTTTTTTTTTACTTTTTATTTAGTACTATTTTTTAAAAAATATATTTTATTGATTTTTTACAGAGAGGAAGGGAGAGAGATAGAGAGTTAGAAACATCGATGAGAGAGAAACATCGATCAGCTGCCTCCTGCACACCTCCTACTGGGGATGTGCCCGCAACCCAGGTACATGCCCTTGACCAGAATCAAACCTGGGACCTTTCAGTCCGCAGGCCGACGCTCTATCCAATGAACCAAACCGGTTTCGGCTAGTACTATTTTTTTAGAGCCAGTCTAAGAAATCTTTCCCTACACAAAGGTTGCAAATATTTCTCCTTGGTTCTAATTAATTTTTATGTATGAAGTTGCGGTCAAGGCTCATTTTTTTTCCATATCCCTTCTTCCCAACACCATTTATTGAAAAAAATTATTTGAAGATTATCAAAAAGATTATTCAATACCATGATGTTTTTGTTGAAAGCAATCGCTATATATGTGTGGGTGTTTTTTGGACTCTTTCTTTCTATTGATTTAAAGTCTATTTTTGACCAATCCCATATTATCCTATATAATAAAAGGGTAATATGCAAATTGACCCTAGCAGCAGAACAACTGGGAACGACTGGTCACTATGACACATACTGACCACCAGGTGGCAAACGCTCAATGCAGGAGCTGCCCCCAGTGGTCAATGCACTCCCATAGGGGGAGCTCTGCTCAGCCACAAGCCAGGCTGACGGCTGCCAGCACAGCGATGGTGGTGGGAGCCTCTCCTGCCTCCTCAGCAGCACTAAGGATGTCCGACTGCAGCTTAGGCCTGCTCCCCGCTGGCAAGGGGACATCCCCCAAGGGCTGCTGGGCTGCCAGAGGTATGTCTGCCAGCTTAGGCCCAATACCCCCGGGGAGTGGGCCTAAGCCAGCAGGTGGTCATCCCTGGAGGGGTCCTAGACTGCAAGAGGGCACAGGCTGGGCTGAGGGACCCCCCTGAGTGCACAAATTTTTGTGCAACAGGCCTCTAGTCTATATATATAAAAGCCTAAGGAACCGTGTGACTGTTCGACTGTTCAACCGGTAGCTATGATACACACTGACCACCAGGGGGCAGGTGCTCAACACAGGAGCTGCCAAGCTGCAGTGACTTGGCAGCTGTGGTTCTGGGTGACACACCTAAAACCAGAGAAGAGGGTGAATGATTCTGGGGTGTGACACCCGAGAACCACCCTCTCGCAATCCAGGACCCCTCATAGGATGTCAGAGAGCCATTTTTGGCCTGAAACTCACAGGCCAGGCCAAGGGACCCCACCAGTGCATGAATTCATGCATCAGGTCTCTAGTTTGATTATAAAAGCTTTATAGTAAATCTTGAAGTCAAATAATAAATAAAAAATCCTCCAACTTTGTCTTCTTCAAATTGTTTTGGCTATTCTATGATTTTATCAGTTGGTCAATATCAATCTGAAATTTTCTGGGATTTGGATTGTTATTGTGGTTAATCTATATATCAATTTTGGAAGAATAAATATCTTAATATTGTTTTATACTCATAAAATGATATTTCTCTCCATTTATTTATATGTTCTTTAATTTCCCAGTGATATTTATAGTTTTCAATGTAGGGATGTTGTACAATTTTATCAAATTTATTTATAAACACTTTATTTGTTCCCTTTTTGTGTGCTCTTAAAATACCATTTTAAACTTTTATCTTTAGTTATTTGTTGCTAATATAGAAATATAATTGGTGTTTTGATGTTGCTAACTTCACTTTTTACTTATTGTAGATTTTTTTGGTAAATCTTTAGATTTTTCCACATAGCGAATCATGTCAAATGCAAGTAAAAAGTCTTTCATCCTTCCTTCCTTCCTTCCTTCCTTCCTTCCTTCCTTCCTTCAGACTTTCTGAATTTTATTTGCTTTGCTTGCCTTACTAAACTTTAGGAAATTTAATATAATACTGAATAGAGTAGTGAGAGTAAATTCTTACCTTGCTCCCAATCTTGGAGACTCATTTATTTCAGCATTAGGTATTAAGTATGATCTTAGCTATAGATAATTGTACATGCTATTTATCATGTTGAAATTTCTTTCTCATGATAGTGGTTGTGTTTGTTTGTTTTGAAGAAGTGTTAAAATTTGCCAAATAAATCTTTTACAATTTATTAACCTCTTGGTTTTTCAAGAACTAAGAAAAATGTGTTAGGATTTCCTAATTTAATTGTATTTCCATTAACCTTTTCTTATATTGACAACATTTTGACCTATCTACACTAATAAAAGAGAAACATGCAAATTGGTGTCACCCTGCTACGCCCACCAGCCAAACAGAGCAGCTATGCAAATTAACCCAACAAAGATGGCTGTTAATTTGCATATGCAGGCGTGGAATGAAGACTGAAGACTGAAGACTGAAGACTGAAGACTGAAGAGGCTTGGCTTCTCTGCTACAGCTGCAGCAGAAAAGCCAAGACTTGCTGCGGCCGCAGTGGAGAAGCCTAGCCTCGAGGCTTGGCTTCTCAGCTGCGGCCAGACCAAAGGCCTGGGTCCAGGATGCTGGAGGAAAACTGCTGCCAGCAGCCAGGGGAAAGAACGCCTATTGCGCAAATCATCCTGCAATGGGCTTCTAGTGTTTAAATAATGTACTACATGGTGCACGAAGATTTCTAAAATTTATATATTACTAGAGGCCCAGTGCACAAAAATTTGTGCACTCAGGGGGGTCTCTCAGCCCGGCCTGTGCCCTCACACAGTCTGGGAACCCTCAGGGGATGTCCACCTGCTGGCTTAGGCCCGCTCCCCGGGAGATCAGGCTTAAACTGGCAGTCAGACATCCATCTGGCAGCCCAGGAGCCCTTGGGGGATGTCCACTTGCCAGCGGGGAACAGGCCTAAGCTGTGATTGGACATCCTTAGTGCTGCTGAGGAGGTAGGAGAAGCTCCCACCACCACCGCTGTACTGGCAGCCATTAGCCTGGCTTGTGGCTGAGCAGAGCTCCCCCTATGGGAGTGCATTGACCACTGGGGGCAGCTCCTGCATTGAGCGTCTGCCCCCTGGTGGTCAGTGTTTGTCATAGTGACTGGTCATTCCCAGTCGTTCTGCTGTTAGGGTTAATTTGCATATTACCCTTTTATTATATAGGATAGAGGCCTGGTGCACGGGTGGGGGCTGGCTGGTTTAACCTGAAGGGTGTCCCAGATCAGGGTGGGGGTCCTTCTGGGGTGCCTGGCCAGCCTGGGTGAGGGGCTGATGGCCATTTTCAGGCTGGCCACGCCTACTGGCGACCCAAGCTCCCAGCCTCTCCATTTTTTCTTTTTTTTTTCCCTGGGATTTATTTATCTTCTATAATTGAAACTTTATAGTCTTGAGCAGAGGCCATGGCAGGCTGGAAGCAGGTATCTGGGATTTATTTATCTTGTATAATTGAAATTTTGTAGCCTTGAGCATAGCCCAGGGCTGGCCAGGGAAGGCGGGAAGCTTGGCTTCCTCCATCGCTGGGGGCAACCCAAGCCTCCTCCTTGCTCCAGCTCAGTGGCCGCTGCCATCTTAGTTGTGTTAATTTGCATACTCGCTCCTGATTGGCTGGTGGGTGTGGCTGGTGGGCATGGCTTGAGCATAGTGGAGGGATGGTTAATTTGCATGTTTCTCTTTTATTATGTAGGATAACAGGATACTAGAGGCCCAGTGCATGAAATTCATGCACAGGTTATGGTCCCTAGGGCTGGCCTGCGATTAGGGCCAATTGGGGCCTTCCAGCTGCCGGCCGGGGCCTTCCTTCCCCTTGCTGCAGGCTGCCAGCTGGGGCCTTCCTTTGTTCTGAGCCACCCTCTGGTGGTCAGTGCACATCATAGCAAGCGGTCAAACTCTCAGTTGGTCTAACTCCTGAGGGGACAGTTTGCATATTAACCTTTTATTATATAGGATATTTTTCACAATAAAATAGTACAATTTTAAACTTACTTATTTTTTAAACTTAATTCCAACTTGTTTGGTATTGATACTATATATTCTATTCCCTCATATCTTTTTCACTTCCTTTTAATTCAACATGCATTTTTTATTCAACACAAAAGCTTTTCCCTTGTAATAAGTACTTTAGATTTACAGCTAGAATTTATGCACACAATTAATATGCAAGATGTGATAGATACAATGACAAAATGAAAGGAACTTGGCTTTGAAGAAATAGTGGACATGCAGCCTTTCAAGAACAAATAGAACAAATAGAATAGATCAAGAATTATGCCTTAAAAGAAATTACAATTAAATTCCCAAAGCAAAAATAATACAGCCCATATTCTCTAAATATAATGCAATAAAATCAGAAGTTTAGAATATCTATGCAGATAAAACTTCAACAGAATTTATTCTTCTAAATAAATTTTGAAAAAAGACAAAGTCTAAACAGAAATAACAACTACTTTGATAGTAAAAGACATTATTGAGAGCACATATTAAAAGATGTAGTATCTGTCCAAAGTCATATTGAGCTGACAAATGAGAACATTAAAAAATATATTTTTTAAAATAGAAATATAATACAAATAAATTATGTGTGTATAAGTAAGAAGCTAGAACAAGCAAAGCTAAAATTGAGATAAAACTAGAAACTAAGTGAAAAAACAGGAATAAGAAATAGAGGTAATCAATAAAAATAAAAATGCACTCTTTAAAATTATCAATAAAATGGACAAATTTGGGTAACTTTCACCAATAGAAATAGCAACAAAAAATAGTATGAATGCTAAATATAGTGTCAACTTAAATGTTATGTTAAAAATTGAACACCTAGCCGAAACCGGTTTGGCTCAGTGGATGGAGCGTCGGCCTGCGGACTGGAGGGTCCCGGGTTCGGTTCCGGTCGGGGGCATGTGCCTGGGTTGCGGGCACATCCCCGGTGGGAGATGTGCAGGAGGCGGCTGATCGATGTTTCTCTCTCATCGATGTTTCTGGCTCTCTATCTCTCTCCCTTCCTCTCTGTAAAAAATCAATAAAATATATAAAAAAAAAAAAAAAAAAAAAAAAAAAAAAAAAAAATTGAACACCTTAATAAAAATAATTTTCTTGATACAAATTACCAAAGTTCGCTTAAAGAATACTAGAAAATGTTGATAGTATAAGGTGGAAATATTGGAAACTTATTTCCTCTGAGAAGGTGAAAACAGGATCAGAATATTTTATGAATGAGCCTAATTTCATTTCTAAAAAAGAAATAATTTCCATGTAATACATGTTTTTTTGAATGACAGAAAGGAATAGAATCTTTCTCAAAGCACTAGGTGGGTGTAATAATAGCACTGATATCAAAACTGAATAAAAATAACACATAAAAGAAAGCTCATGAACCAAGATGTGAAAATCATAAATAAACTATTACCAAATTAATTTTAGGGATTTTTAGCAGGCTACTAATATATTATGCTCAAAAAGTACATGCTCTGATTACAAAAGTTTTTAGATTATGAAACATGTTGCATTAATGTAATTAGTACATTAACAAATTAAGGGAGAAAAATAAATATCTCAATATGGCCAAATGAATCATTTGATTTATTATACGTGTTATTGATTTATAAAAGGAAGCTCTTAGTAAGCTAGTTATAGATATAAAACTTTTACAATTTGGCTTTCAAAGTCTATCAGAAACCTTAAGAAAACATCATAAAGAATAGGGAAATATTTTAAGTATGGTAGAATAATATACCTCCCTCCAAAAAAAATCTCAAACCCCACAACCTGTGACTATGTTACCTCACATGGTAAAAGTGACTTTGCAGATGGGTTTCAGTTAAGGGTCTTGAGATAGGGAGATTATTCTGGAATTTCTGGGTGACAGAAAGCCAGAGAATGAAGGCAATGTGATGATGGCAACAAGGGTTGGAGTGAGGTAAAGAAGGAGCCTTGAGCCAAGGAATGGCTGGTAGAGGCAGGAACAGATTCTCCCTGGGAGCCTCGAGGAGGAACCAGCCCTGCTAACATCTTGATTACAGCCCATAAGACTATTTTGGAATCTGATCTCCTGTAAAAGAATATATTTAGGTTTTAAGTCACAAAGTTCATAGTAATTTGTTACAGTAGTACCAGAAAAACTAATACCAAAAGAAGCTGCAATAATTCAGAAATGAGAAGAGAATCCCTTTTATTATGTTAATAAGTTGGTATTTATTGGAGATATTAGAGTATGCAATACAATGAGATTAAAAGAATGTATGTCTGTGTGTACATACACGTATACACATACAATATATGAAAAAGACAAAGTGTCTAAAAAAAATCAATGAGAATCAATGGAAAAAATATCAGAACTAGTGAGAGTCCAGGAAAGTAGCCAGATAAAAAAGCAATACTGAAAAATCAATAACTTTCTTATATACTAGCAATGACTGATTTTAAATGTAATAGAAAAATGGGCCCCATTTAGAATAGCTACAAAGCATGATTCAGTGTGATCAGAAGCTTGTAAAACCTATTAAAAAAAACTATTCAAATTTACTGAAGGTCATAAAGCAGGACCTGAAAAAGGGGAAAAGATACTTATGTTCCTGGTTAAAGAGTTTTCAGTGTGTGAAAGAAACATATTCTCCCAAATTTATTCTTCTTATTAAGATTAATCTGACAATTAAAATCTATGATGCTTTTAAATTGATTATAGAGAAAAATTTGCACAGAGTTAAGACAATATTAGAAAGACCAACTAGCAACTAGTCCTGCCAAATATAAAAATCATGTAGAATTAGAGCAATTTAAACAGTTTCTTTGTTATAGAAAACAATAAGAAAATTGATAGTACAGAATATAAAATTAAAAAATGTTCATGTTTTTATGAGAACTCAACTTACCAAAACTTTCACTTATGTAAAATATGGAATACATTACATTGATACTTTGACAACTGTTTATCATTTGGAAAATTTTATTTATCTCCCTCCATAATCTCATTAAAACATAACTTACTAAAAATGGATTCAAGAACTCGAGAACACCTCTCTAAAGCTTTTAGAAGAAAATGCAGATAAATATTAGATTTTCTTAGGTATGTATAGATTGTCCCATGCATCAATATATTAATTTTATAATCATTTCATCAATTTCATTAAATAATTGTGTCAGTTTTTACTTATTTTAATATTATTTATTTATTTATTTATTTATTTATTTATTTTTAAACCTTGCCAAGACAAGGCCACCAAAAATTTTGGTTGCCTCCCCCCCCCAAAAAAATGGGAGAGAGAGAGATGTGTGTCAATTTTTAAAAGATGTATTTTCCAATCACATTGTTCAAATATTTTTGTATTCTTACTGATTTGGCTATAAGCTTGAGCTATCAATTATTGAGAAATGTGTAATAAGTTTCTCACTATAATTATGTATTTATTTATTCTCACTTCTGCCAAGTTTTGCTTTTTGTATTTTAAGTCTAGATGTTCATGGAAATATAAACTTTAACCGTTGTGTCCTTATCCATAGGGTATGTTTTTTATAAGTTGCCTTTAGTTTTTTTTTTAATACTAGTCTCATAATCATTGTCTTTTAATTGAGACATATATTACAGTTATATTATTTAAGTATCATATATTTGAATTTGTGTATTCCATCTTACTGTTTGTTCACTTTTTATCTCATCAGTTAATCACTTGAATAGTATTTGATAAAATAGATTATACAGTTAATTTCTTAATCTCATAGTTAAAAATTAAATTGTAAGTATAAAGTATAGGATTTAAAACAAGAAATGCATACTTTTTTAAAAAATATATTTTATTGATTTTTTACAGAGAGGAAGGGAGAGAGATAGAGAGTTAGAAACATCGATGAGAGAGAAACATCGATCAGCTGCCACCTGCACATCTCCCACTGGGGATGTGCCCGCAACCCAGGTACATGCCCTTGACCGGAATCGAACCTGGGACCTTTCAGTCCGCAGGCCGACGCTCTATCCACTGAGCCAAACCAGTTGCGGCCAGAAATGCATACTTTAAAGAACAGTGATACTATGAACTCTGGGAACTAAGCTGGTATTTTTTTTTTAAATATATTTTATTGATTTTTTACAGAGAGGAAGGGAGAGAGTTAGAGAGTTAGAAACATCGATGAGAGAGAGAAACATTGATCAGCTGCCTCCTGCACACCTCCTGTTGGGGATGTGCCCGCAACCCAGGCACATGCCCTTGACCGGGATCGAACCTGGGACCTTTCAGTCCGCAGGCCGACGCTCTATCCACTGAGCCAAACCGGTTTCGGCTAAGCTGGTATTTTTAATGAATTTATTAGTTCCAGAATGATAATGAGATATGAAAGTTCAGGACTGTTAGGAAGCAAAGGTTAGAAGGGAATTATTTGCTATTTTCAAATACTGAAGTTGATATTCTGATTGCGTGTCCTCATCCTCTAGTAATAAATTTTGAATAAGCTATGTCTAATCATTAGGATAAATTTATTTTTGTTTCCTACTATGTATTTAAACCTGCTATGTAGGGCTTATTCCTAGCCTCACACTTGGGGAGAAAATAGATCAGGTTCCCATGACTCTTGTGTTCTCTCTGTTAAAATCTTATGGCCAAAATTTATGAACAGCTTTAATTGGTAACTTTGTTTTTACAGTTTGAAAGAACACTCAAACTTTGAACTTGGTCTTTTATTTTATATTCTTCCCTCTTTATTTGGGTCAGCTGTGGGTTGTACCATTGCCTTGAGTGTGTCTGTGGATTTTTCCCTTCTTTGTCTTCGCAATGTTTCTCCTTTGTTCTCATCCTGCTGACTGTGGTTTAGGACCCTATCAGGGTCATTTCCAGGGAAAGAGGAGGAAAGGACTTTCTTTGACCCGTGTCATGGCTGGGGGCTTCTGCTCTTTGGCTCTGTCAGCTATTTAGCATTGACCCTCCCAAGCATGCTTCCATAGGTTTACAGAGGCTCCTATTGGAAACATTGAACTTATTGTTCTTAGACTTGGCACCACACTTTTTTCAACTGGCTGCTTCTGTTCCAGTCCTGTTTGTTTCTTGACAATTCCCTCTACACAGATGCTCTTAAGTTTCCTTAGCTAAATAGAGACAATTTCTTGCTTTTACATTGATCAGTGAAGTAATGTTCATTGTAACCTTCTCCTAAACTTAGAGAATATATAACAACTTCTATGAGTAATCCAGGATTAATTCTTTTTTTTTTTGACTCCAGGTAAAAGTGAAAGCACTGTTTTCTCTTCTCACTTTTTTATTGGATTGAGGAGACAGTGCTTTCAAATCCTCCAGAAATCCTTCGTATGACTTCTGACATCTTCAACAACCTGTTTTCATTTGATGTTCATGAGTTTCCCTATTAATTCTGGGAAGCTACTTTGAGATATTTGCTTTATCGCTCTCATAATATGCTTTGGTACCAGTCATCATTTATATTTTAGCTAGCTCCTCAGCTAAAACTGCCAAGTAATATTCATTCACTCATTCATCCATTCATTCATTCATGTATGCATATATATTTCACAAATTTTGATTATTTACTATGCGCTAAGCACTACTTTTGACACTGACAAAAGAAAAGATAAAGGGCAAATTTCTGCCTTCTTTGTAGAGAGAGGTGATAATAAGATTATATATACTATATTATATATTAGATTGTGGTAAATAAATGCCTAAAATAAATCAGAAAAGAAAAATAAGAGGTGGGATGGGGATATGGAGACAATTTTAAATAGAGTGATCACTAGATAATGATCTGAGAGAAGAGCTATATGCAAAGAGTGTTGTAGACAAATAGAACTGAAGTGAGAGCACACTTGACCTGCTTGAAGAACAAAAAAAGGCCAATGGCTAGAATATCATGACAGATGGGCAGAGTTTAAGAAAATTAAGGCACAGAATAAATTGTGGAGATAGTATATAGAGAGACCTGAACACTATACTTTTTCTTCCCCTGAGTGACAAAGGAAAGCACTAGAAGGATTAGAATAGAGGAATGACTGTTGACTCAAAGTTTTTAAGTGATCATTCTGCCTTTGTATAAAAATAAACTGTAAGGAAGATAAATGTAGAAGCAAGAGATTAATTAGAAAGCTATTGTAATATGTGAGGCAAGAGATAATGATAGATTGAATCAGGGAAGTAGCAGAGATAGTAAAATATAAGGTCAGGTTAGGGATATATTTTGAAAGTAGATGCAAGAGGGTTTGCTGACAAATTTGATGTGGAGTATGAGAGAAAGAGAGGAGGTAAAGGTAATAACAAGGTTTTTGGTCTAAGCAATTGAAAGAATTAATTATAATTAATGAACATGAGAGGAGAAGTAGATTGATGGGGGCTTCAACAAGCTAGTGAATAAGGCCACTGGTTCATTTTTATTTTTGTACATTTAAGTTAATTTACTAAATATATATCTTATTGGAGGTGTTGAGTAGGCTGTTAGAATCCAGAGTTCGAAGTATAGTGGAGAGGTCTTAACTCAAAACATTAATTAGAGAGTCATCAGAGTATGCATGACAGAATTGGATCAACAAGGGAGGGAGTAAAAATAGAGAAATAGAGAAGAGAAGAGGTTTAGGGATTGAACCCAAGTCACACAAAAGGGCAGAACTATGAGGAGGCACCAGCAAACTGACTGTAGGCATGACCAATGAGATAAGAAGAAAACAAAAAGACAGGAGTCCAGGATGCCAACATAATATTGTAGGATGTGTAGTCATAGAAGGATTAGAGTAGAGGAGGTAAGTGGGGACCTAGGCTTCTATGTCCCTGGCCTAAGCTGTAATAAAAAGCATAATGAGATTAATCCTGGTGACTCAAGACAGATAGACACTGAGTTTCTGAGTGTTGGGGGTGAAAAGGAAGAGAAAAAAGACTTTCTCCTCCCTCTTCCTGAAGTAGGCTTAGGAACCTGTGGGTAGGTTTCACTCTGAGATCAGGACTTCTTTGTGATCCTTGCTGATAAGTGTAGGAATCTTATTTTAATTCTCTTTCTCATTCAGAGTATGCCCCAGAATTTTTAAAAAATTTACATTAGCCAAAACCGGTTTGGCTCAGTGGATAGAGCGTCGGCCTGTGGACCGAAAGGTCCCGGGTTCGATTCCGGTTAAGGGCATGTACCTTGGTTGCGGGCACGTCCCCAGTGGGTGATGTGCAGGAGGCAGCTGATCGATGTTTCTAACTCTCTATCTCTCTCCCTTCCTCTCTGTAAAAAATCAATAAAATATATTAAAAAAAAAATAAAAATAAAAATTTACATTATATTGAGTTACAATTAGTTTTTAGAATTTATGCTCTAGAATAATACATACCATTTGACTTTGGTTCGATTTTATTTTTACATCATTTGATTAGTTTATAATCATGGTCATAAATCTATTTCTGCTTTTTCAATCCATAAATATTGCAGAATGATTAGATGAAGTTTAACATGGCACAGACTTCACCCATATTTTGAGTACTGGAAAATATGGAGAAAGAATGCTTCTTATTTACAGTGTTATTTATTCTAGCTATAACTATTGATTAATATAGGAATTAATAAAGAAAAACGTAGTATGAATTTTGACCCAGTCAAGGGACACTCCTAAGGAGTGTTGCAAAGGAGAGATGATCTTGAAATTATTAAATAGAATCTAATGTTTGATTTTAAAGACAGTTCATATTGTACAGCATTGACTAAGATTTGAAACTGAGAGAACTGAGCCGTACTGTCTCACACATTCTGTTAGCATTTCTCGTTTGTGTTTGTTGATGTCAAGTGCACCGTTCTGACAGGTGGCTCGTCGAGGTCCTCTTCCCCGTGCTTCTCCTTCAGTAGAAGTGGCAGCCGGAGATGAGGTAGAAGAACCCAGCAAAACAAGAGACAGATACTAAAACTCTCTACGTGTCAATAATGGATTATGTCAGGGTCAAGAAGAGAATTGGGGGACATAATTTGAAAAGTTGTGTTAGGGTTGTATGTGAGGAATCAGTTTTATTGGTCTTACTTTAGTGTGAATTTCAACATAATCAAAAGTCAGAAAACAATGTCCTTAGACATATTAGTAATTCCAAGTTAGTAAGGACTTAAATTCTGACAGGGTTATAAGATCTGGTTGGCATTTGTTTCCTTTGATCCCTTCCTCAGCAAGTTCAGGTCATGCACACACCCCTTTCTTGTTCTTTATTTCCTGGATTTCAATCATTGCCAACAGCAGTACAATCTGATTTGTATGTGCTCTAACTGCCAGTGCCTCATTAATTTATTTGAGAAATATTTATGGAAATTTTTTATGCCCAGGTACTATTCTAGTCACTGGTGATTTAGCAGTTAAACAAGATGGTTAAAGTCCCTGATCTTATAGATCCATCCATTATAGTGTGTTTGCTGACAGGAGGGGAGTAGAAACAATAAATATTTAAGTAAATAATATGCAGACTTGACATATTAACAACAGGAAATCCAAATTTTTTATGAATCACATATAGTCATGCACCTGTGAAAGATATGTGATCACACAGCCAGGAGGAACCTAAAGGATATGTGATATAAATTATTTTTCTCACTTCATTAGAAGAAAATTTGAGACAGAGATGGTGATGATACATTGTATAAAGTCAAGCTGAAGTAGGGAACTTAGCAATTACTACTAAATCAAATCAAGATATATATTCAACTTAAAGGATATGTTAACCCTCACTAATAATCAAAACCTTGGGCAAACCTTTACAATTATCCAACTACCTAAGCTATGTAAAAACTCCAATCATATGTATCAACATTAACCCTTTGTAGTGTAATTATTGGTAATCCTTTGATGTTTTAAAGCCCTCATGTTTTTTGTTCCACTTTTTAATTATAAATGGTTACCTGCCTTTCTTTTACAGACAAAAGAGTGACAGAAATATGCAAGTTCCTGAAATTAGAAATAGATCTGGGATATGAGTGACTTCTAATAAGAGTCTATCTTGATGTGGAAGTACATTTTAAGATCAGATCACTGAATCTGAAACAAGAGTCCAATGTTTACTGTACTTTCTTACAAGCTAAGAGCCTTTAGTAAACTGGCCTCTAAACTGTCCACATCTGAGATTATACTTACTGTACAGTAGCTATTTTTAAAATCGCTTCTGTCGACTAATTCTGTCCTCATGCTACCAGAGGAAATAGGATCTTGCGATAACATGGGGAAGACATTTCAGGTACATCATGAAGGAGGATTTGAGCAATAATGGCAAGATTTATTAGAGGAAAAGCAAAGGAACAGCTTAGGATAGAAGAGGCCGGGTCACAGTAACAGGAGTAAGCCTACACTGGGCTGCCTAGACTCAGGACAGAAAGTTACAATGGCAAAAGGAGAGTCCTTAAAGCCCACTGCTCCCCTGGTTGTAAGTCTCATGGTGACTCTTAGAGTTTAGGAGAAAAGAAAGCAAGAGTTCAGTATGACAGAAGGAAGGGCCCTCAAGGCACAGATGCCCTTGAAAAAGCTGCCGCACTCTATGAGGCGCTTCCCCCATGTGTCCTACAGCAGAAGCTGGTTGACATTGTTGGTCTATTCCCAGGTACACCATGCCCGATGCCTCATTCATGACCAGGTGGTTCAGCTCCTTCTCTCTGTGGAAGAAGTCCAGCTTCCAGGGCTGCAGGCCTGCTCTTGTGCCCACCAGGCCCAGGAGGGTCAGGACCCAGAGCTGCAGTACCATTACCCCCAGCACACAGGACTCCAGCAGTCCAATTCTTAGCTGTGTGACTTGGGGAAGTTATTGAACTTTTCTGTGCCTCATTACTCCATCTGCACATCTGCTGCCAAGGCTCGATACACCTGCACCACATGGCTGCCCCCGGAGATGGGACTTTTCTGGGGCTTTGTTAAGCTTTAAATATATTTCCCTGGATTTGGGAAGGAGCTGGCTTTCTTTCAAATCACTTTTCCAGCTCTTCCTGGTGCTGTGCTGGTGCCCTTCCCACTATCTAACCACTTTCCTAGATTTTCCAGGGTTTCGTGCCCTTATCCTATCTGATTTTTTCCTGAGATTTTCCCCAGCTAGTCTCTTCTCCATATGGTCGCCATTTTGGCTCCTCCTGACCATGCCTTAGAGTTTTGCTTCTTCGTTTGGCTTCTGTTGTGTATGTGCTTAGTAAATGGACTTTCCCCTGCTCCATTTTTTTCCTTTCCCCTTTAATTGGGTAGATTCCCTGGGGTGACTATAAAGCTGCCTCTTCCTACTTAGTCAGGCTGGTTTCCTTTGCTCTCTTCCCTTTGTTAGTACAATTTATTTTTCTTTTAACATTTTTAGAAGTAGTTTACTTCTCGGGCTGTAGAGTTTCTGTACATTTTTACTCTTTTTTTTAAGTATCCAAACTAAATGTATAGGATATAGGAAGAGAATTACAGCACTTTAGCACATCTTTTTTTTTTTTTTTTTTAAATATATTTTATTGATTTTTTTACAGAGAGGAAGGGAGAGAGATAGAGAGTTAGAAACATCGATGAGAGAGAAACATCGATCAGCTGCCTCCTGCACATCTCCTACTGGGGATGTGCCCGCAACCCAGGTACATGCCCTTGACCGGAATCGAACCTGGGACCTTTCAGTCCGCAGGCCGACGCTCTATCCACTGAGCCAAACCGGTTTCGGCACTTTAGCACATCTTAAAAGAATAAAAAGCACATACACACACACAAATGCACTTGTCTGGTCAAAATCTCAGAAAATCATTTTTAATATCTTCTATTATTTAAAAAATAAATCATAAGAAACACTGATCAATATGTTATTGAATTAATGCTAGATAAAGATTTTTCATATATTCCTAAACAACAATTTTGCCTTCAATGAAGTTTCAAATCTCCTTTGTTTTCTTAAGAGAAACATGCCATTTGCCAAATTCCAACATACAATCATTTACATGGGCATATATCATCAAATATATAAGATTGTATATAAAATGTTCATAAAATAAAAAAAGGTATAACATAAAGCAGGAGATGAAAGAAGAAAAAACTAACAAAAAATAAGTTGAGGTACATAAAGTGGAGGTAGAAATGAGCTTCATACAGAAATATCCATTGGGGTCCTCTGCACTAAGAGTAGAGCACAAGGCTGGCTTTCTTACAGTCCTCCATAAAGAGAAGCCCTCCCTTGTAGATGCAAAGGTAGATCAACCAGGTATGTCTTTTAAAAACCCTCAATGTAAGACAAGGATGTGCATCTCTGTTGGGGCCCAGAATTGTGGTTCCAGGAAGCAGTGTTCACACAATTAAATGAACATTAGAAGCAACTGAGTGATTCCTAATATGCACATAGTCAGGCCCCACACACCTAGGAGATTCTTATTCAACAGTCTGGAATGGAACTCTGGGATATGCTTTTAACAAGCATTCCAGGCGATTCTGGTGAGTGGTGAGGGACATATTTGAGAGCTGCTAAATGAGAGCTGTGATTTTTTAAATACTTGACATATGATGCTTCCAAGGACTGATACACACACACACACACACACACACACACACACGGGCTTCAGAAATCCCCCCAACTTTCCCTCCCATTTGAAAAAAAAATTTCAGTATGCAAATCAGTCAGAATGATGTTGGAGAAATAACCTTACATCTGGTCTAATTATTTGTTTTTAAACAAATAATTTGCAAATTTCACTATTTGAACTCTCATTACTAATATATTGCTTCCATTATATTCCATAATTGACAGCAGCATACCACAATGTCACCAATGTGTACAAATTACCTAGAGAGAAACATGTAGACTGCATATCCTTCAGACAATGCTTGACAAATATAATTTCTTCCAGTTTTTAAAAAACAGATATTGGGTGAAGTTAAGATTGAACTACCTGGCAGTCACCTAGAATGTAGCTCGGCTACATTGCCAATTAAATCTAAACAATATGTTTTAAGAGCAGCCAAGCTGGGTGGAAGATTTTTTCGTTGTGAAAATGAGAAGACTTAACAAGGATGTGCACTGAGATACAGGACTTTCCATTTCTATTCCCCATGTCCAATATTTTCCTTAGAATGTATTTTCAATCTCATACATAAATAGGTGTAACCAAAGTTATATCTCAACCCCAGAAGAACAGTACCTATAAGTCTTCCAAAGAACACTTTGGTTTGAGAAATGTTATTTGCTGATGTCCCTTACAAGGCAAACTGTAGCAGCAGTGGTGGCTGGATGATGGGGCTTGTTCTGAGTCTAAAGCATTGCTTCTCAAAGTGTAATCTCCACATCAGAAGCATCAGCATCACTTGAAAACTAACAAACAGAAGTTCCCAAGCCCCACCCTAGACCTACTGAATCAGAAACTCTGGCCTTGTTTTGAGCAGTCCATGTTTTAATAGGCTCTCCTGGTGATTCTGATATGTACTATAGTTTGAAAACCACTGCTCTCTAGCATACTGAAATTTAGGGGACCTGGGAGCGCCTTAGTTTTAGAAAATTCATTTATAGTTTCTTTCTCTGGTAACAGAGAGGACTGGAGGTTATATATGTAAATATGTAGACACCAAATGTCATTATAATGAACATTTCTATTTGATTTATTTCAGATTGTACTCATTTTTATTTATATTGTTCATTCTTTAGGACAGATTGTAAAATGGTTGCCCAGCTGGTGTGGCTCAGTGATTGAGCATGACCTATGAGCCAGAAGGTCATGGTTGGATTCACATCTGGGCACATGCTGGGTTGCAGGCTCCCTCCCCAGTAGGGGGCATGCAGGAAGCAGCTGATTGATGAATCTCTTTCTCCATCTCCCTTTCTTTCTCTGAAATCAATAAAAACATACTAGTATATATTTTAAAACTTAGAAGTAAAATGGTAGCTGTCAGAGAGATCTACCCTTTTTTTGGGAGGGGGTCAATTCATTACTTAAATATATATATATTAACACTGTACTTTCAAAAGGCCCTATCCAATTCCTGGCCAGTTTCCATGCCCTTTTTATTTTTTGTTTGTGGTGTTTTGTGTGTTTATTTTTTTTTATTATTATTATTTTACTTATTCAGAGGTTTGTGTTCCTACCTGGCTCCTGGAAGCCTTCTACTATAGTGCTTCAAGTCAAAAGAACATTAATTTAAATTGTATTATTTTTTCAGCCTCTTCTCCTGTTATGCCTTCTGATGCTCCCTTATTAGAGTGATTATTCTTGTATTTTACCAAATGCATCTTGCCCTTTTCCACTTTTGGTCCTTGTTTATTATATTCTCCTTTTCTAGGATGTACTTTCATTCTCCTTTCACATTCTTCAGGGGCAGCTGAAATCCTTCCTGACAAACTAAGCCCAACATAATCTCTCCAGCCTTTTGGGGGAAATGCCATTTGGAGAGATGACATCTATATAATGAAAGTTTTAAGCTCCTTTAAATGCAGGGGCTATATCTGCTATTCAAATGCACAGGCTTCAGTGAAGTGTCTTCTTCATGGTTGGTACCTCATACCAACCATGAGATTAATTTTCTGTTGATACAATCTATTGAATAGGTTTGAAACTTCAGTGCATATTAGGCACCAACTGCCTTTTAAATAAGTTGACTCAGCCAAGTTTGTCTGCCACATGGAATCAGTTTTGTTCTTGTTCAGAGGAGCTTAGCAGGAGAATAGAGTCCACTATCAAATGCATTGTAACAGAATCCACAGGGGATTTCTGGAGCAGAGATGTAAACTGTAGATGAGGCCACCTCTGAGGGGATTGGCTAAAACCATGCACAGAAAAGGAACTGTCCTATGGTGGTCCCAGCTAATCCAATCACAGGAAGGATGAATTCAATGTGGGTTAACCTAGCTCTGGTTATCACCTGTAACCCCACTGAGCTGGGTTTTTGAAGCCAGCTGTGCCTCCAAAGATCTAGAAACATGAGGTTCAATGTGATGTGTGGGATAATTTCAGCCTGCTGTTGTTTATTTTACTCTCGCAATCTTTACGCATGTGTCCAATCAGTACTACGTGTAAGGAATTGTCCAATCCATTGGGGTAGATAGTAAACAAAATTGACAAAGATCTGTGTCTTTCTGAAATGTATAGTTTACCTGTGTATTCATACATATACCATACCAACTGAATAATCTGACCAACTGGATCGCACTATTACACCTATTATGAGTAGACCACACACCTTTTCCTAGAGGGGTTTCCAGAAACAGCAACAACTCTCATATCCTGGTGAGTAATGACATGCACTTTGATGGGGAATGACACACATTTTAACCTGGGTGGCCAATATTAAGTGTTCTCTTTCTGTCTACAATTGACCCGGTTGTAATAAAATTTGTGATCTCATTAGCCAATACTTCAGTGAATTATTTAATTGCTAGTAATACAGGTACTGTCCAGAGGGGAATTTGTATGCCTCTGTATAGAGGAAAATATCTCCTCTTTGTGCAATACTTTCTCTTTGACAAAATGCTCCCCTATGTCACTTAATTAAAGGAACTACAACATGGGGTGCATATTATTATTTCCATTGCACAATTGAGAAAATGCTCAGAAAGTTTGAGTGGCTTACTGTCCTGTCATTCCCAAGGCCTTTCCTTTCCAGCCTCATATGCTAACTCTGACTTTACTAAGCTAATAGTTTGTCCCGAGTTCACCATCAGAGGCTGCTAGCAAACAAAGTTTTAGTTCATAAAGCTCAAACATCATTTTATTAAATTATTAAGAAATTAGCTCTTTAATTCCTTGGAATGATTGATTTAGAAAACATAAATCAGACTTATTACTCTATCTGGCAGAAAAGTAAAAAAGGAAATAAAAAAATCATCCTAGGAAATGTGCAAATTTTGTCAGAGACTCTATCATAAAGTCAATGAAAACCCCAAGACATCTTTAATTTTTTCACTGTAGAAAAGGTCATCTGATTAAAATGAGTCTTTGGTGATAACTAAGTTGTTGTATGGAAGGCAGGAGAGTAGTGATTTATAGAGTTCACAAAGAATGTTCTGGGTAGTGTTAACCATCCCAACACTCAGAAATAAACCACCCTGAAACTCCAGCAAAGGGATTACTAAACTCATTTTCATGTGCTTGTAACCTAATTAGGTCTTCAGAGATGGTCTCCTGAGGCCAAAGACTAACAATATGCCAACCCACAGTAATGCCTTATTCACGTTAAAAAAGGGCTCTCGGTCTTTCAGGAATAACAGTTTCATTAAAGCAAGCAAATTCCTGGGAAAACCAATCAGGTTGTACAGAATTTACATCCCCCCTTTTATAAATGATCCTCCTGGCTCTCTCTTTTTTAATCTTCCTGAAAGTTGGTTGGTTTTTTAATCTTCTTTAAACTGTCACTTCCTTTCCTTTCTCCCATTTCATCCAAGTATAGTCATTTTGATATATCTGCAGCAGCCAAGAACCCATTGCTGAAGACGTATGTTCTAAATATTTTCATCGGATTCCATGTAGCTACATGATGTGTAGAGACATTTTTCAGTGGTGCTGGGTACTGTCTTGAGGATTCAAAAGTACCCCTTGAGGCACAAAATCCTCTGTGTTAAACCTAAAATAGTAATGTTCATTTCAATCATCTAGATTATAGCTGTAGAAATGTCCTACGGGTTAGATTTTTATCACCAACGACACTTCTATATCCATGCTTGCTTGAGGTTTAAGCCTTCTTAATGTGTTTTTCTTTAGCAAGCAACCAGTCTAACTCACCTGCTGTTTCTATGAAATAGAGCAAAAATGTGGCTTGATGAAACTTAATAGCTGATCCTTGTTTAGATACAATCTTTTCAATCAAGCTATTCCAGCAGGCACACCTGGTTTGTGCTGTAGCTGCATCTCTGGAGTGGAAGGCAGCCGATGAGTAATATGGCCGAACTAGAGGACAGATGAAGCCTTAGGCTGGGGTAAGGCAGGTCCTAATGGATATGGAGTGCCATGTGGTGGAGTAGAGTGATGGATAAACCCCATGCCACAACACCCCATCCCTAAATTGGTTCACGCTGGGTGACTACACAAAAGGCTCCCAGAAAAAATGACAAAAACCTAGAGCTCAATTCAAGCAGATTTGAAAATGAAAGAGTGAAGCAGTTGTAAACAATTACCACCAGAATCAAATACTGTGCAAATTACATACTTGTGTGTATATTTCCTCCTTAATGGCACCACCAGTTCACTGTCATATGAAATATATTCTAGCGAGACTCCTGTAGGACTAAGCCTTTTTAATGACTGAATAATTCTTATGATCATCACAGTGAACTATAACTCTAAACCCTTTCTTTTTCTTATGCCTTCATATATTAAATACAGTTTTATGAGTCTTTTTTCACCTTTAATATGTCAATTATTTTACAGCCACACTTAATAAAATAACTGGGTGCTTTCTACAGGGCATGGCTAGAGGCCGATAAATTGATACCTCTGTGAAATATATATGAAAGGTCACCTGTAGCTCAGATGACGTAAAATGGGGAACACAAAAAGTTTATTCTCTTAAAGTGTACCTCAAGGAGTGCTTCTATATAACTCTGGTATTTCCCTTTGATTGTTTATTCTCAAGGATGCTTTAGGTCTATGAATAGCAGATACTGATCAAAAGCAACTTGTTTATCAAAACACCCATGTAGTTGAGTTTCAAGAAATGTGTACTGTTTTCTCATCAAAACCATGGTCTTGTCATGAAAACCTTCATAAATCATACTCCAAGCACAGCTCCTTAACTGCCTACTGTTTTCTTTTCAAATATCTGTTGTTAATCTTCTTGACAATTCTGACAGTCATGTGCCCGAAGCTTTGAATTTCACATGTTGTAAGCAATTTAAAACTTCAAGCCAAAAAAAGAATATACATCCATGGTAGAGACCCAAGATTGCCATGAGCTGTGTCATCATAGGCAGGCAGAGCTCAAAGAGGAAATTTTTCTTTATCTAAAAGAAGACACAATATTCATCTCATTATTGCTAATAGTAGCAGATGTACATTTTTTAGGGCCATACATTTTACATTCATTTATTTTGATATTAAAATTGTTATAGAAGTGAATATTATTATCTAAGGACCTGATATCCTTGATGTTGTAACACCCTCCAGGTATAGGCAAGTTGTGGGAGAACCAGGAACCAAGCTTAGATGTCATTTCAAAGTTTGACTTACTTCCATTTTGCAAAGCTAAATGTGATCCAATTTGCCCTTTCTAACTTGATAGGAAGCATAATCCTTACTTTGCTCTTAATATTTAAAGGAGTCAGTCAGCCTTGCAATATCACTTCGAAACTTCTCAGAAAGGCTCTGGCATCAGACACCATTGACTTTGCTCTTACTCACAGAGATGGCTGGTGCAGGTCTCTATCATCTCTGCCCCACGCTTCCTTTAGGAAATGAGCTCTGTGTGGTAGGTGGAACTTGCTTCTTCAAACCTAGGGCTTGGGGTGCATCCATCAACAGCCCTCTCTGTCCTCACTCACCTGTAACTAGATACATAAAAGGAGGAGAGAGAGTCTGAGCCTCCACATGGAGCCACAGTGGACAGGCCACTGAGGAGCACCATGTGCTAAGCTTTCCTGGAAATATTTTATCTCTAGGTCTTAGTTCTATCAGATGAGAAAAGAGGGCAATATTAGTGCCTAATTTAAATTAGAAAATCAGCATCTACAGTGGTTGGCAAATAGAATGAGCTAAATAAATGTTAACTATGTTAAAGAGAGCAATAAATAACCATGTTAGCTCATTCTGTTTGCCAAGATCTATGAATGCCATGGTCATTGACATGAGGATGGATGTAGCCTAGGCTTTCCAACTCTGGGCCCATTGCTTTTCTACCAGTCCACGTGTCCTCTAACACAGCTGAGGCAACTTTGCCCTGGCTCCTTGCATGTTAAAGTGAGCTCATCTTTTCCCAGCTTCTTATGCATCCAGAGTTTTCATAAAGAGATCACGGCATTTCTGTTGGAGGCAGTAGGCTAACTGCAACGCTTATGTCCTCTCTTTCCTCAGAGCCCCTTAAAATTATATGGATCTACAAAAAAGTATAAATCCATGATAACAAAGAAAACGAGCAGGAGTTCACCAATAGATAAGAAGCTGCAACACATTTGCAAGAGAAGCCAAATAGGTATGGTTTTTTTTAAAAGCACTTCTTAATGTATGTTTCTAGAAAAAATGCTGGCGCACAATCAGCACTTATTTCTAGGATGCATGTGTGGGTGAATGAAAAGAGCAATCGGGACATCTCATTTAGGCACACGTAGGCAAGCATCAGGAAATAAAGAACACGAGAAGCATAAACATGGTTCTCTCTGGGCAGCAGGACTCAGAATGGGGAAAGGCAGTGACGATGGATTGCTGGTTTTCATTAGGTTTACCTTCATTATTATTTTTCAAACTGTATTCACATATTTGAACAAAAACAGAAAAATTATTTAAAAACAATATTTTAAGATGACAAACTTGAGCAGTAATACCTCTGTAAGTTCCTTTCATTTTTGCTGAAGGAAGCTGATGATATATACTGACTCCACTGGCAAGTCCCGAGACTCACGTACGATGATTACCTGACAGAATCACAATGTATCTGGTGACCATGCTTATAGGTAGAGGTGAGGAGGAGATCTGTGAGTAAACTGCAGAAGATCAAAGGGAAGTATATAGATCCAGTTAATTTGTTTTGAGAAATGGGCTACAGTGGGGTCTTGACTTACGAGTTTAATTCGTTCCGTGACAGAGCTCGTAACTCAAATTACTCCTATGTCAAATCAACAGTGAACGAGTGAGACACGTGATGCTGGGCTGATGTTGTGGCATTCACTGTGACGTTCGCTGCGCCAACTAGCGGTGGGGTATCTGAAGCTGGCTCGTAACCCGAATCTTAGCTCGCAACTCAAAGCAAAAAATCGGTCGAGAGATGGCTCATATCTCGAAAAACTCCTTAGTCGGGACACTCGTAAGTCAAGGCCCCACTGTATTTTCAAGCAGCTGCGATTAATTACAAGGACCTTAGGAGGGGGGAAAAGTGATTGTCCACCTGGGAAGAGCTGTGCATTTCATAAATATTTGTAGAATTAAGAAATCAATGAGCCAAACCAGTTTTTATAAACACTTCTGGTTTGTTAAGCCAGAAAAATCTCACTTTATTTATGTCAAAGAATTTTTTAGAAGTGCCTAAATATGTTTTTGATCAGATTGGATCAACAGGTTTACTGGGATAATGGGAGATTTATTTACTGAAATCGGTATAGAGTAACTATTATATCTATACCATATTTGAGAGTTTGAAATTTATTGACTAATAAACCCTGTTCTTTGGCTTAGTGGGGGATCTGGGAAGAAAAGGGTATAACAGTCTAGTCACCACGTGTGTCCAAGCTGTGGTCAGGCCGGTGGAGTGATGGAGAGTCTAAGAGAGCACAGGGGGAGGGCAGTGCTCACAATAGCAGCAGAGAGCTCTGCTGTATTTCCCAATCAGAAACCCAACTTGGCAACAGCTAGGGGCCTGGTCATTCCCCAGAGAGAATTCACAAATAAAAAATCTGGGAGCCTCTGCTTGCGAGGTTGGGGGAGGGTCAAAACATACATATTCAAAATTTTCTGTTTTTTATTGAATCTTCCCTGATTTATATCTCTCAGAAACCTATTATTATCATCATTCGCTTACAAAATGCAAATGCACTGTTTTCCCAGCGAACATTTTGAGATAAACACAACCAAATTGCCAGAAGGCTTTATTCCCCAAGGCACCCCTTGCATGCAAAATCTGGCTGTCTCCCAGCTCCATTTGTTAAGATCTACTTCGGTTGTGTCACTTTTCTAACCTATAATCTGCCTTCACCGGAAGCAGGAGCTTGACGGGTCTGATGAGTTCAACAATTGAAATAGCATCTCTTCATTTTCTCCTCCCCTGTCCCAGCTTGTGAAATGCTCACTGGCATAGCTGGCAGTCAAATAAAAATAAAGATCCCGTTCAATATTCCTTTCATGGTTGTACATATGCGGTATTGGCATTTTGCATGTTAATATCTGACACTGTTTTTTAATGTGTTCTAAACTGCCAGTTCATTTGCATCATCTCTCAGTGATCTCCCACCTGTGCTGCAATTTTGGGGGAAAACATAACCATTTATGTACCTCCTAAAACTTGACTCTGTAACAGAGCCTGATCCAAGGACAGCTCATTTATTTTCTAAACATTTTTCACTTAGGCTTTGAATTGGGTTCTTAGTGCACATATCCAGAGCCCCTTATGTCTCGGAAAACCAAGTGAAGCTTTGAAATGCTCCCACTCATGGACCATGCTGAGCAGCTTGACGGTGCCCACGCTGTGGTTTGCTGGTATGTGCACTGTCCGGTCCACACTATCTCTGTGCACATGCTGATCCAGTATCTGTGGTAAGATAGCTGCTTGAATTGTGAGCAAAAAGGAATAAGCTCCAAGTGTGGGGCTAAGCTTATGATAGTCTCAGGAGTAAGAAAAGGGGGAATGTGGATGCTGTAAGTTCAGAGCATGCAAAACAAGTGCATTTCAACAGTTTTAACAAGTAGGATGTACCTCTGCTATAGAATTGTCAGGATTTTAAAAAATCTTTTCATTAGATTTTATAATCTAAGAGCTCATAATCTAAGAAGAAAAATAGTGTCCTATGTCCTCTTCTATATTATAAAATAAACATCTTGAAGGATTGAGCTTTACCTTAATTGCCTCTATATTAATTGAGACTAGAATGCAGAGTCTGGTTTAGGAAGATGCTGATTTCAAAGTGAATTGACTTCAAGTACTATAGTCTTCTGTTTAAGGCCTGTGCACCTGTACTATATAACCTAATTACTTATTCTATCTAATAAAGAGGGAATATGCTAATTGACCCTCACACCATTGCAAAGATGGTGGCACCCACAGCCAATAAGGAGGGGATATGCTAATTGACTGCCCCACCCTCAAAGATGGTGGCGCCCACAGCCACAAGATGATGGTGCCCAGTCCCCTCAGCCCTGCTGGGGCAGCAGGCGCTTTGCAAGGCCATGGACCCGGCCTTGCTGCACATGCCTGCCTCCAGAGTCCCCCAGTCCCCTCAGGCCCCAGCCACCCAGGGCCACCTGAGGCTCAGGTAACCAGGGCTGGCTGAGGCTTGGGCTCCTGGCAGTGGCAATAGCAGAGGTGTGTTGGTGGCATCACCTTCCTCTGATCACTGGGTCACCTCTCGCCCCTGAGGGCTCCCAGACTGTGAGAGGTGGGCAGGCCGGGCTCAGGGACCCCCTCTCCAGTGCATGAATTTTCATGCACCGGGCCTCTAGTTTATTATATATTTGCTATTTTTTCATCTGTCTCTTTCCAATAAGAAGATAATCTCATTTCCATGACAACAGGTATTTTTAATCTAATATTTTGTTTACTGGTGGATCTCAAATGTCTATAACAGTGCCCGGCACATAGTAAATGCTCAGTAAATATATATTGAATAAATGTATAAATATTTATTCAATGAACATCTCTGCTCCCTTTATGAGTCTGAGTAACCAAAGAAATCCTCCTGTGAATTAGGTCCTAATCTTTGAAATTTCACAGAACAAATGCATTATAAAGAAAACAAAAAGATAGGATTGCTCAAAAAGTGAGGCCATTTTGTAATTGTTAAATATGGACTTTGAAAAATAACAATGAATATCTGAGAGTATTCCATAAAAATACTTCTTTTAATGAAAGAATTTTTTAGTGCAAAAATACAAAAAAAAAAAATGAAATAATCTAAAATAATTATTAACCTTTCAGAAAAGACTGAAGCTAATTGAAGTCGTAGACCAGCATCCATCTGCTGGCAAAGTTTCAAGAGCTCTCCACTCATATAACCACAGTCATTAGTTCTAAACTGACATGGCTTCTACAAAGATGGGCCAGGCCTAAGGATATGCTGGATTCCAAACAAGACAACATTGTGTTGTGACTATAGAAGCAAAGCCTTAAAGGAAATTTGAAAGATCATTCAGTCCAATAACTTTAGGCAAGTGAAATTCTAAATCAAGCATTGTTGCGTGGCTTCCAGTTGGTCTGATCCCTCTTGAGTGCCCTGATGTTTCCAGTGCTTAGAGGAAGCTCTCACCAGCCAGCTGGCCTTGTGAAAACTTTTCATCTCCATCCCATTTCCCCATGGAATCCTGACAAAAGAATAGAACCCAGAAAATAGCTCCTGATAATCTCTTTCTCTCTCACTGTTGACTTCTTTTCAGCAAATATTTGTTTCTTTGACTTGTATAGGTAATAATGGGAGTAATCCAGTGGTAATTTGTGAGATATATTATTCTCTCTTCCAGCAAAATGAGGAGGGTTTGTATCTGTAAATACACTGTATGTGTGTGTATAAAAGAAGAGTAACTATCCAAAAGTGCTTGCTAAAATTTCAGGATGGGCCAGGGATCCTCTCAAACCTTGTGGATTCCAAGCCTCTGCACCATTTCTCCTCTTTTAAAAAAATATATTTTGTTGATTTTTTACAGAGAGGAAGGGAGAGGAATAGAGAGTTAGAAACACTGATGAGAGAGAAACATTGATCAGCTGCCCCCTACACACTCCTTACTGGGGATGTGCCGGCAACCAAGGTACATGCCTTTGACCGGAATCAAACCTGGGACCCTTGAGTCTGCAGGCCGACGCTCTATCCACTGAGCCAAACCAGTTAGGGCACCATTTTTCCTCTTCACAGCTGGGGTTTCAGAATCCCTACCAGTAGTTGACTTCGTTCTCAATTTCCCAGTTGCCAACTTCTGCTCTGATTGGAGTCTGAACCTGAATTTGTTTAAAAATTATGGCTCTTATTTGGCTCTTGAGCTCCAGTTTCCCTCCCTGCCAGCATTATCCCCACCGTGTGCTTCAAAAATAGGTAAAAAGCACCAAATCAGTTTGAAGAATTGAGTTTCTCTTCTGGTAACTTAACTATTTTTCAGTATTTTCCTTGTACTCAAGTCCCGAGTTCTTCTTGTGAGTGCCCATACCATGGACTGGAAACCTTTAATCTTGGGCTTGGTTGGTGGCTGATAGAGGTAGTAACAAGAAAGTCAAAGATTTCCTTCTGCAATGATGATAATAATAAGGATAACAAGACATGATCTATACATTCTAGAGACAAAAAATGTAAAATCATCATCATTATCATCATATTACTTTTTAGGACTGACTTCTTTTTCTGGATTCTCCATAAGAGTAGATAATTCAGAACAGTGAGAGGCCAAGCTAATATATATATTAGCAGGAAAGAAATCTTGTAAGTGGTATTGTTAAGCATTCTAGAATAAGAATGTAATTTTTCAAGATTTTGTTTCTTGTGCCTGTAGATTTCTCTCTAGTGATTTTACTAAAGATAAAAATGTGCCCATTATATAATCTATCTTTTTATTTCCCAATCTAACTACCAGACTTTTTCAAAAGAGAGGCAAGTTCACAGGTGGACACATGTAGAAAGAACCATGAGCATTGCCTAGTAGACTTCTACTACTGTCAAGACAGTGCATAACCAAGTCCAATGTCAACAGCACTGCTTGTTATAACTTATTTCCTGTAACCAGATCACCAAACATTTTCTTTATTAATGTAGGTGAGTAGTAAAGCATGGAAATAGTTTCACTAAAACAGATATAACAGTTTTCATTTCAATACGTAAAATGCTATTTTATAGATTTTTATTTCTATTTCAATCTTCTTATTCCTTAAAAAAGTCTATGAAGTGATTTGAAGTCTCTAAAGACAGTTGCTTTAAAATATAATAGTTTCATTTTTTATTTGGATCTATTATTGATATTCACATGGCAGATGGGAAGGTGAAAAATCACTTACTCATTGTGTAACCTCAAAATGGAGCAAAAATGAATCCTGGCCACAGCATTTTTGCCCACCTGATCTTACATGAAATGTAAAAGCATTCAAATATTCTTAGGGTGTAATGCAGCTTAGTGCTGCCTGCTGTTTGACTGAAATTTATTTGAAGAAAATTCTTTTTTTAACATTTTATAATGAAGAAACACCTATAAAGTTTATTTTTCCCACTAACTTCTTTTTTCCCCTTTCATGCAGTATTCAAACTTCATGTAAAGCACCCCTGAGATCTAAAAACAAAACATCCAAACATATTTTTTGCTTTCCCACAATTATTTAATTGTCTTCCTAATTAATTCCACAGCCTGAAATAAATTATTGACTTACCAGACTCTCTTGTTTTCTGTGACAGCTTCAGCAGTAAACAGGCCATTAACAATTCATAATGAGCAGGACATGTTTGTTTTTTTCCATGTGCTAATTTGGTACCCTATTAGAGACTTCCTTTGACTCTTCTCTTTCCTGTCAACTCATTTTTGGAAAAGGGTGACAGACTGCTGGGCCCTATTTTGAATAAGAAGACATTTCAAAGAAAAAAAATAAAATTCTGTTTTGCCAAATCCAATTACTTATGCAGAGATAATTCATGGAACATTTCTTTTGTTCTTTTCTGGTCTATTTTGTTTTTATTATTATACTTTGTAGAAGAACAGCAGTGTTCCATCCATGGACTGAAACTTTCTTTACCTGTGCAATTTATCAATACTCAATGAATGCTTCTGTTATCGGAGGAAGTGGAGTTCTTGGGGTGCCAGGAGGAAAAGAATTTCCTGAGGCCATGGGAAGATGGGTTTCACAGAGCACTTTATTGATGATGTAAAATTAAGGGGGGTATTGCCCCTCCAAGGCCCCATCTCTGTCCACATCACCATGGAAGAAGTCCAATCTTATTTTCAGCAGGGCCAGAATTAAGGCCACTGGCCAGAATTTCTGCTCCACATTAAAGTCCAGTCCAGTCCAATATCCTGTGTGTGAAGTCCGAGTCTTAACAGCCATGGGCCATATGGCTGCTAAAGACCATATGGCTACGGAGAGAGAACAGGTGAGTGCAGGGTCCAGTGCGGGTCATGGAGGAGCAAGAGAGAGAGAGAGCAAGTGAGAACAAGAGCAAGAACAAGAGAGAGGGAACTCTTTGTCTGGGGTTTTTAACTTTCCAAGATTTTTTCACACTTCTCATGGGGTTCACCCCTTAGCCAATCCATTGTTCCCCAGGCTAGACTGACATGCAAGCACCTCCCCTGCACCACCGTGACTTCTACTGCACAAGTGCCTATCTCCCCCTTCTTCCCCCAACAGTTTGGTACCAGATGGGGGAAGGGAGGGATTCTAACCCCCTTGAAGAGACAAGTTGAGATTCTTTTGAGTGTGAAGCTGTAGCTTCCTGGTGGAGCTAACAGGCCTCTGCTTCCCAGCTAAATATGCTCAACAACGTCTGACTCTCCTTTGCTTTCTTCCTTTACTAATACTAGCTAGCACTTGTCTCATGTCACTTTGGGAGTTGTTATATGGGTTGAATTAAGACAGGAAATGGCAAAATTTCTTGAAAAGGATGACATTACCCAAATCCTAATGTGAGGTAATTTGGTGGAGTCAAGAGTAAAAAGAGAGCACACTAATAAGAAGAGGTATTTTGCAATTAGACAGACTTGAGTTCACACTTAGCTTTAGGTCTCAGTATCTTCCTCTATAACACTGGGATCATAATATATACCTCACTAAATAAGAAAATGTGACAATATAGGGGTTGGCATATAGTAATGATTTAATACTCTCTCCAATCCAAAATCCCTTGGGGGATGTCCAACTCACAATCTGGGACTGCTGGCTTCTAACCGCTCACCTGCCTGATCGCCCCTAACCCCTCTGCCTGCTTGTCTGATCACCCTTAACCACTCTGCCTGCCTGCCTGATCTCCCCTATCCCCTCTGCATGCCTGACTGATGCTCCCTAACTGCTCTCCCGTGCTGGCCTGATTGCCCCTAACCACTCTCCTTTGCTGGCCTGAGCATCCCTAACCACTCTCCCCTGCCAGCCTGATGGCCCTAACCACTCTCCCCTGATGGCCTGATGGCCCCTAACCACTCTCCCCTGGCAGCCTGATAGCTCCTAACTGCTCTCCCCTGCCTGCCTGATCACCCTAACTGCCTCTGCCTCGGCCCCCGCCACCATGGCTTTTTCTGTAAGGATGTCCGGAAGATGTCTGGTCTATCTGGTCTAATTAGCATATTACCCTTTTATTAGTATAGATAATTATGTATTCTGTAAGAGACATTGGAGTTAAAGAATCTCAAAAGTCTGCTTACTAAACCTTTGGTTTAATTTCTTGGGTAAGAGAGAGAATGATGGTTCCATGATAATAAATAAAAACTTTGGTAGGAAATTTTAAGAAGTTGATCAGTAGAATGACAGAGTTGATCAGTAGAATGACACTGTTCTCTTTAAGCTTCTTTTAAATCTGCTCTGTTTGAGCTCAGAAAGAATGTTTGCCCAGGTAAACCACTACATGAAACCTAGGAAACATGTACCCTTCTAGTCATAAGTTCATTTGTTTAGTCCTAGGGGTAGATGGATTGTTTTAATAACCCAATTCTTCTCTTCTCTTTTCAACCATGCCCTCTGCAATGTGACTTCTATCAAGAGGTAACGTTTTTCGTCACCCCTTTATTGAGAGTTTGGCCATGTGGCTAGCTTTGACCAATGGGATTGTAACAGTTGCAGTGCAAAGGGGGCCATATAAAAGTGCTTGCACATTCCCCTTCTGCTTTGCTCCTCTGCCATAGTCAGGAGAATATATCAGTTCAGCTTATGGGACAGTGAGTCAGAAGGAACAGAGTCATTCCCAGGTGGTGTGGCTCAGTGGTTGAGCAATGACCTATGAACCAGGAGGTCACAGTTTGATTCCCGGTCAGGGCACATGCCCAGGTTGTGGACTTGTTCCCCAGTGTGGGGCATGTAGGAGGCAGTCAATCAATGATTCTCTCTCATCATTGATGTTTCTATCTCTCTCTCCCTCTCCCTTCTTCTCTGAAATCAATAAAAATATATTAAAAATAAATAAAAGAAAGAGCTGAGCCAAGTGATCCTTGATATCCTAGGTGAGGTCATCCTTTGCCAGCTGACCCTCTGCAAAGTTTTTAAAAAAATATATTTTATTGATTTTTTACAGAGAGGAAGGGAGAGGGATAGAGAGTTAGAAACATTGATGAGAGAGAAACATCCATCAGCTGCCTACTGCACACTCCCCACTGTGGATGTGCCCGCAACCAAGGTACATGCCCTTGACTGGAATCGAACCTGGGACCCTTGAGTCCGCAGGCTGATGCTCTATCCATTGAGCCAAACTGGTTAGGGCCCTCTGCAAAGTTTTGATCATGTGGGAGAGCCCAGCTGAGTCCACCCTATGTCACTGACCCAAAAAGGTTTGACTTAAGTAACTACTGTTTACTTTAAGCCTCTACGTTTTGAAGAGGTTTGTGGCATTAGATAGTTGATAAATTCCCACAAGAACACAAGTATGAGATAGATAAGTACAGTACTAAAAAAAAACCATGTAAAGATAAGTATTTTTTCATTGTAAGACTAGTGATCTGGAACTGATGAAAAATAAACACCAAAAGCTTAGGCTTAGTTTTAGGTCTGCACCTCATTCCTCAGCTTTATGCGTTGCTACCTTTCCTCACTATGAGACGACCCCTAGCCTTAATCAAAATAAACTTAACTAGAAAAGATTCAACAAATAACCAGAAAGAGTAAGATCATAAATCAGGGAAGAAAGGATGGAGGAGAGTAATCATATGCCATTTAAATTGGGATTGGGGGGGTACCACAAAATCATAGGAATGACAATGGTGTTGGAGTAATATATTTTCATATTTGGATCCCATTTATGGCATTTTTTATGTACAGTGTTAGAAAATTTACTTTTATTTCCATGTATAATATGGAGATGATATCTATTGATTAATATATGGGATTCATAACCCAGGAAGCACAATTGGATGGGACAGAATAGTTTGAATTCCATATGGACAGCTACCTTTGCCCTGTGGCCACACAGCTCTGCTCTGCCTATTCCTGTATGCTTCTGTCTCACCCTTGATCATAGCTCATGTCTCCTTTACATGTCACCTTTATCAGGGAGAACTCAATGTTTTTTATCTCCTTATCCCCAGGAGTTAGAACAGTACCCAGCAAAATATTCTTAGTGTCTAATGAGTAAATAGGTTAGTACGCCAAAGCAGTAAACTAGATATTTGCCACTGATGCTTTAGTTCCTGGGTTTCCATTGCTGTTTATAAAAGAAAAGCCTGAAAAAGGCTTCCTGGTTAGGAATTCAACAGTGTTAGCACATTTCCTGCTTAGATGACAGGCCTGGGGCAGGAGGAAATGTTAATTACATGGAGAGCCCGGAGGTAAACATTAGGTGGCAAGCAAAGACTGGATTTGTTTCCTTCCATGTCTTATGAACACTCTGAGGTGAAGACTCTCAGTGAGAGACTCTTAACTGTGCCAGGGAATGGCTAAGCATTTGACTCCACAGGGTGTCTCAATACCTATTCTTTGGAAATAGATGCTCTGAGGAGATGACAAATTTTAATTGGAAGGGCCCCTGTTGTTAGTACAGTCAAGTGGAGGAGCAATGAGGAGCTGCATAAAAGAAGTGGACTATCATGTCAATTGATCTGAAAATTACTGATAGTTACATATCTCCAAAGAAATGATTCATGCTAATTCAAGGAAATGTTTCTTTCCTCTGTTAACAGCCTTACTGTTCAGAGTGGCAGGGAAGTTATGGAAACTGAGGAAGCAGGCTTTTCTCATTCAGACCCACCACACAGCACTAAAGGCTTGAGTTGACCACTGCAGGGAAGTGAATCCTGTAGAGCTGTGGTTGGCCTTCTGTCTTGGCCCTCCCTCCTCTCCTGGTGTCTAGTGTAACATGTGATGTCTGGAACCTAGTGCTCATGTCCTGGAGATAAATGCATGGCTTTACATCCATTTATTTTCTTAAATGAAGTCAGTAGTTAGTTGGAAGGCTGTATTTATTGTCTGATATATCTTAACTACTCTGCTTTTGTTTTAATGAGTTTGGGTGTGAGTGCATGCCTGTTTGCATGTGCATGTGTGTGTATGCATGTATGGTGATACATGCAACAAAGGATTTGTTTTTCACTTCTCAGCAGTAGCTAATATCCACTCAACCATTCTATTACTCCTGAAACTGACTCAGCTAGGCCACTGGGCTAAGACAAAACTCTATAACCCAGACATATAAATTCTTTTGTAAGTTATGTTCATTTAAAAAAAATCTGCTTAAGATTTACCCAAGACTGAGTTACAGTGTTTCCACCTTGAACAAATCACTTCTCTCTAAATCATGGTTTTGCTAACTGTATGTAGAAAATCACATTTATAGACATCGAATTTGGCAGAGGTCTGCAAATTCAAAGAGACTCCATGAAAACAGCAAGCAGGATTTGCAGTCTTATTTTTATTCTTATCACTGTATTTGATTTATTCTAGGAATTTTGATAATTATACTCTTAAATCATTTCCAAAACTCTCAGTAATTTGCATCGTGGTTGGGCCAGGAGATCGCAAAATTGAATATTCATACAAGCGCAAATCATTTCATTTCTGCTTCACTACAGACCTGGAGCAAATGAATGTTAGTTTAAATTTTAATCAGCATAGATACTAGGTAGTTGCCCTTGCTCATTTGCAGAGCAGCCGCCTACTGTCCTGCATTCCAATTTATAGTCTGAACTATGTTTAACACCTATTACAAAATATTTCCTAATGTCCTCTTCATGATCATTTTATATGATTTAAGGTGATTTTCCTAGAAAGTCATATAATCAGTTACTGCACATTTATTAAGCTCCAGTTTTGTGTCCAAAATAGTGGGCTTGGTGCTTGAGATGCTAATAAAGAAACAAGAATACCTCTGTTGACCAAGAGCTCAAAATTCCTTTGTGTTAGTTTTGAGATATCAACCAGACTGCGTTTTATTGTATCTATGACAATTGATCTCTGAGAAGAAAAGCATCATATATACACTGGAGTAGTTGGAGAAAAGTCTTTGAAAGTGATGGACTGAGCTGATAAGTGATGATAGAGAGAAACATCTAGAGAGATTATGTGGGTACCGTATATGATTGTGCAGGTTGTGTGCAGCCCCACTTTCTGGAGTATCATTCTCATAGATTAAAGTATATAGTGCTCCCTAGAGTTGTGCAGTGTACAATCTTCCCAACACTGCATTGTGTTGCTGGTAAAGAGCTCAACTTCATGAGAGTGGAAGGCAGGGCAGTGGTAAGAACTCAAACAAATTGCACATATGTCATTCTGCAACTATGGGACCTTGAAGAAATTATCTTATCTAAATCTCAGTTTTTCCACCATAAAATCAGGTTTATAAAACATTTCCTCACTTATATGACTGATATCAGGATCAAAGAAGATAAGGGCAGGGAAATATTCAGCATACTACTGTTCATAGTAGTAAATTTTTAGTTTTTCGTTGTTACTGCTTTTATTTTTAGTTAAAATTTGGGAGAGCCTCTAAGCCCCTTATATCATTTAGCTATTTAAGTTATTCAGAAAACTTTGAATGGGTAGTGTGTGTGTGTCGGGGGTGGGGTGGGGGGGGCGGGGCGGGTGGGTAGGTAGCATTGTTGCAGAAGACCATAGAAAAAACAAGCAATGCTTTAGAGAAAAGGAGTTACACTGTATATTACACCAGAGGACTCAGCAGAACAACTTGCCAAGTCTGAGCAAAGTAACATGCAGGGAGCTTCTCTTTTATATCTTTGTGGTGTCTTTGTCCCTCAAATATGGATTATGCTTCTGGTCTTTTTCACAGGCTTTGCAAAAAGGCCCCAGGTGTTGGGGGTCTCCAGGTCATATCTAACGGTTTGGCCTGGCGCTAGCACTAATAACCTTCCCACCTCTGGAGCTGTGCACTGTTCACAGTTTATGGCCTCTGTGAAATGTGAGCATTTAGGTAACAGGTTCTGCAAGACCAGTTTCTGGGAAAGAGACAATGACTTAATTATAGGTTATCAAGAATGTACACTGGGCTTGCTGGCACTGATTCAGATTGCTAGCCCCCCCAAATATCAGGGTTACATTGGAATTAGCCTTTTTAGCCTTCTCAGCATAGCATCTTCCCTGCAAAATATTTCAAAGGGCAAATAATTAGCTTTTAGGAGCATTTGAGGAACATTGGAAACAATGGATAATCTCTATAATTTTATAGTCTATCTTCTATTTTTTTGAGAGATTCTTCAAGATCTGCTGGTAAGAAAATGCCTGGGTTGGTGCCATTTTACTATTTAGAATGTAAACATATATGGACAGTGACACCTCAGATAGTTATCATGCTGGATTTTGCCCATAAGAGAGATGCTGTGAGGAATGATGGCTTCTGAAGAAAGGAGTATGGAAGAGGGGATCTTCCAACCCCACGTCTACCAGCCAGAAAGGCACCCATTGACTAGAAAGAGACATGCATGCCTGAAGAACATATCTTCTTATTTGAGGAGGAGGAGTGTGTCTGTGTGTATGTGTGTGTGTGTGTATATTGTGTGTGTGTATATTGTGTGTGTGTGTGTGTGTGTGTGTGTGTTGGGGATAAGAGCAGTGAGAAGGGAATATAGAGATATAGATAGAAATTTTTATAGATTTGATATAAAATATATGCCCCTTACTCCACTTTCTGATTGCTTAAAAGGAATTAAACATTTTTAAAAAATGCTTTATTAGATTATCAAATGCCTTTAGTAAAAATGTATAGGCATACTATAAAAATTAAAAAAATAGGATGACAGTGTTTTCTGAGTTTTTTTTTCCTCTTAGCATATTATTTTATTTCCTCTTGGTCTATTTCTCATGCATTTTTTGCAGTGCTTTAACCACCCTGTATACACTAATTTGCATCTTCCTTTCTCACTAATGATATGAGTATTTTTCATGTTGTTAAATCTTTTTCATTACCACTCATTTTAATTTCTCTGTAGCACTGTAAAACTGAATATAAACATTTTATGCAGCCATCATTCTACTATTGGAGAGTTTAGTGGTTTTCAGTCTTTTAATTATAAATACTGCTTGATGGTCATCATAGTGCATCATGTCTTTCCACATTTTGCTTTCTTTAATTTTGAGGAGATTTACAGGATGGAATTACTGGTTAAGGGTATGCCTATTTACATGCTTAAGTATATTGTGTGGGGACCTATTTCTTGAGAAGACATAGGTGTTTAGGTTCTACCAATGCACACTTCCCCAGTCCCACTTTTCAGTCCCCAGGTCCTATCACTGATACTCCTCCCAGTGACACAGAACATCACTTCTGATGCTGAAGTTGACGTCATCTCTGTCCTCCCTACAGCCATTTTAATGCCAACAGAACTCTGAACCATCTCACTTCCTAAATAGAAGTAAAGCCTATGTTACAGCTAAAACCAAATATGCTCTGAACTTTATCCCCCTTGTTTCCAGATGTAGAGGGTAAATTTTACCTTCTGGGTGAGACTACAGGAGCTTAGTGGTTCCACATAGTCTTGGTGTTGGGGAGAAAGTGGGGAGTTGCAAGCAGCTCACCTTTTCTAGAGCAGCTCAGGAGACAGCCTGAATTGAACACAAGGGATGCAAGAGAAATGACTTAAATATTAAGCAGGTACCTCCTGTCATTCTGGTCTGCATGGGTGAAGAAAATTCATAAATAAAAATTAAATAAAACAAAAGAGCTAAAAATAAAATCATACAAAGTGGATGAAGCTGAAACTTTGAATACAAATACAATTATATGTCTTTGGATGAAATCCATAACCAGTTTTCGGCAATACCCACCTGATTCACTCATTGAATTGCAAAATCAGAGAATATAAATCAGAGTTGACAACGAGGTCTTATTTCCCTCTTTAGAGGTTTTAACTGAATAATAAATCATACAGATCCAGCCTCATGCACCTCTTAGGATTCAGTTCCATTCTCTTTATTGGTGCCTATGAACAATAATTCCAGCTATGTGATACATGCAGAGAGCAAACCTGCCTTCCTCTTGCTGTAGCCTCCCAGATCTAATTGAGCAGAACAGTAAGGATAGAGATTTGCTTACTCTAGCCAGCAAGTAAAAAATTGGCTAGTCATCTGAAAAATGTTCAGGCTTCAGTTCTCTCTGCCTGTTGCTGTCAAATTATTTTTAATATACAATTTTCTTAAATATTCCATGTAATACATGGGTATCTGCCTCTGAAAAATTCAAACACTGTGATAAACACAGAACAATATATTATAGTTTCAGCTCATCCCTCCAGTCACCCTAACTGTCCCAAAATTAATTTTGTTAGTGTAATTAGCCAGATAAGCACCCAATGTCTCTCCATACTTTTCCTATACATTTACATATATTTATTGTTATATATAATATACAAATATATAAATAATGTTCAAAATTAAATATTTTTCTGTACACATTATACACATTGTTTTGTGACTTCTTTTAATAATATGTTTTGGAATATTTCTCTGTCATATATGTTGAGGGAGCTACCTCATTCTATTGAAATGCTACATTGCATTCCATTTGCAGCTGTACAATAATTTATGCAATGTTTTATTATTGAAGAACATTTGAGTGTTTCCAGATTTTAACTTGAAGAAGCAATGCTGCAGTAAAATGTGTGTGTGTGTGTGTGTGTGTATTTATTTGTAAATGTATCAGGATAGACTTCAAGAAGTAAGATAGCTGTGTCAATTAGGCTTTCCACATTTAAATTTTTAAAAAATATATTTTATTGTTTTTTACAGAGAGGAAAGGAGAGGGATAGAGAGTTAGAAACATTGATGAGAGAGAAAGATCCATCAGCTGCCTCCTGCACGCCCCCCACCGGGGATGTGCCCCCAACTAAGATACATGCCCTTGACTGGAATCAAACCTGTGACCCTTTAGTCCGCAGGCTGACACTCTATCCACTGAGCCAAACCGGTTCGGTCACATTTAAAATTTTGGTAAACCTTGATAAATTGCTCTTCCACAGTACAGAAGATTACTATTTTCCCCACATACTTGTCCATACTGGATATGATAAATATATTTGATAAATTATAGTTGAAAAATGTTGCCTCTTGTCATTTATGTTATATCACTAATTATGATTGAGATTGAATATCTTTTTGAGTGTCTTTTGCCTGAAATGCATTTCTTTTGCTGTGAATTTTCTATTCATCACCTTCTCTAGTTTTTTCTCTCTTGCTCATTTCTTTTTTACTTCTCTCTCTCTCTCTCTCTCTCTCTCTCTCTATATATATATATATATATATATATTTCTAAATTGTGTGTGTGTGTGTGTGTGTGTGTGTATATATATATACACACACACAATTCTTTTTCTCTTTGTCCCAAAAGACTTACCTAAGACTTTTGTTGAGTATGATATACTGGGAAGAAGCTGGTAGGAGTGAGGGTTGAGGAGAGGAACATAATTTATATTGTTCTCTTACAGTGCTAGTTTATAGAGATAGCTATCTTTACAGTTTAGAAAAATAGATAACACTGTGTATGATCTAAGAAAGATTATGAAATATAAATTTTAAGGATTAAATGAGTATTTATGTAAAATTATCCATATGTTTCCTACACACTTCTCTGTTTTAGTTTATATTTTTATCCAGTATCTAAATGCAGGTTTCTAACTAAGGTCAATGGATAACTTTGCATAACTTTTATGCCAGACAAATAATAAGAGGTTACATTTTAAAGTTTGGTTCTTGGTATAATTACCCATCATCACTCTTCTTTGGCTTAAAGGACAGATATCTAATCCTTATGAAAATATAAATGGTAAAACATAATTTCTTAAATATGAGCTATTCTTACAAAATAATGTCCAGTTCCAGAATAAACCTTATTGATTAAATCTCTGTCAACACACAAAAATTTGAAATCAATTCAATTGCTTTCCTTATATATACTTTTAACTCACTTATTTTTCCATGCGAGTGAAATATATTAATTCACAATTCAAATAGCCCTATCACTCTAATTTCTTTTTCTTTATGCTGCTTGAGGTCACTTTGCTGCCACAAAGAGAATGTTGCTCCTTTAAGATAGATGAGCTAAGATGGACATATTCTAAGGTGGCCCTAATTATTCCCACCTCTTGGCAGCCATGCCTTTGTGTAATCCAATCTTCTTGTGGGCAGGACTCATGACCTGTGTCTACCAGTAGAATACAGCAAAGGTGATGGGATGTCATTTATGTGATTATATTGCATGAGTTTAACTTCTGTCTTGTTAGCAGACTCTCTCTATTGACTCTTTCCCTTGCTGGCTTTGATGACATAGAATGCCATATGGAGGGCCTCACACTGAAAGGAGTTGAGGGTGGCCTCTGGCATACAGCTGCCAAGCAGCTGAGCCCTCAGTCCAACCACCTGCCAGGAACTGAATCCTTCCAAAACCATGTGACCTGGGAGACAGACTCTTCCCACTTGAACCCCAGATGAAATCCCAGCCATGACAGACACCTTGATTGCAGCCTTGTGAGAGAGCCTGAAGCTGACTACCCAGTTAATCTGGGTCTGGATTCTTAACCCACAGAAATTGTGAGATGATAAACATGTGTTGTTTTTAGCTGTTAAATTTGTGGTAATTTATTATGCAGCAATAGAAATTATAGGAAGTTTGACAAAAAAGCTAATACCATTGTCTCTCTGAGTCTTATGGGAACACAAAACCTTGCAATACAGATTTAAGAGTGTTCTGTTGAATTGCTTTGCAATGGGAGTCTAGTGGGAGCTTTAGAAAAATAGGACCATGAAAATTCTGAGGAGAAAAAACACACACAACAAATTAAACCAATCACAAGACTCTCTGGATTCAGGACATTGATTCTTTACCTTTTCCCCTTCACCTGAAGAGTGCAATCAGTCTCAATTCAACCCTGTCCTAAGGGTTCTCAGTGGTACCCTTTTCTGACATCAGTGACTGCTTTACATTTTCTGAGGTCCTCAAGCTCTGACTCCTCATTCTTACTTGATTTTCTTTTCAGTCAGTCTTGACTCTTACATGACTTAAATGCAAAGTCTTGCATTTCTTCAACTTTCTTCTCAGCATCAACATCTTTCATTACCTTCACAACATATTTCTTGTTTTCCTCCTACTTTCTCTCTTCAAAGTTAGATACCTTTTCCCAGGCATTGAATTCCATTCCCTCTAGCTTGCTCTCCTGATGGCCTCAATGTACCAATAATCCACCATTTAAACTGAGCAGTCCTTTTTTTCAAAGATTATACCTTCCCACCAGTAATTATCACTTCCTTTTAGTCTTCAAAACGAAACAATTCTGCACTCAAACAGCAAAACAAATGAAAGCCAAACAACATCAGGACAAGACTCTGTTAATTTTCTACCTATTTGAGGTACCTAGAAGAAAATCTAGGGTCAGGCCATCAGAACTATTCACCAGGGAATCAATATTTGAGGGCACAAAAATTTAGGAATAAAATTTTAAAAGAAAATGCAAATGTATTTTCTCTATCAAAATCCCCCCACTACTTCTCTAGGGATGTCTATCAGACCCTAGGCTCAGCCCCTTGTCAGTGGACTCAGGTGGAATAAAGTCCTGACTCCTTTTCTTCCACTAATATCCAGTGATATGAAAACAAATCTTGTTTTTCCTTTATTTATCTTTTCCCTCTGCATGTCTTGAGAAAGATACTCAGTCTGTATAGTTTTGGGCTATTTTTCTGTCAGTCTTATATTTTACTAAGGAGCAGTTAGTTTGTCAACCACCTCTGACTCTTTGATCCTTTATAATCTGGCTCCTGTGGTTCTACTGAGTCTGCCCTCCTATAGATCGATCATTTATGGCTCTGTACTCAGTAAATTAAATTACTTTTTTTACTCAAGACCTATATATCTGATTTCTCCATAATATTTGAAAAAGTTGGTCATCTCTTGCTTAAAACACAACTGCTTTCTTTTTGAAAACGCTGAACTTTCATGCTTCTCAGTTCTATCACTGGCATCTGTTTTTGCTTTGATTTCTGTTCTTCGCTTATTCTCTCTGCAAGATCTCCCTTGATGATAACATTCTATTTTTGTAGCTTAACTGTTATACCCAAATAGCTATCTTCACTTTTAACATCCCTCCTAAATTCTACATCAGCATTTCCAAATGTCCCATGGAATTCTTGCCTCAAACTCAACAATATCCAGAAGAAAACTCTTCATTTCCACCACTGTATCTACTGTTTTCTGAGATCCCATTCCCTTCCCTATCCCTAACTTGCCCCCCACTTTCTAGATTTCCTCACTTCTCCACACTCATAGATGATTTTCTCTAAACAATCTTAGATTTATTTCCTCTTTCTCATTCCCACTTTTACCACCTTACCTCTCCTAGGCCCTCCTTGAACCTTTCCTGGACTATGTGATCAACTAATCCCTTGTATCTAGGCCACCAATTTTGCTTTGTGTTAACAATTCCATTGTGACCAGGATCATATTTATTTCCTTGTTCAAAACTTCCAACATTTCAAGGTAGATCTAGCAGATAATTTCTCTGTGTTCTTATTACACTTTATACTTATGCTCATTACATGACTTTCTCCAGTGAACTATAAATATATCTATATATGTTTCTTTTAAAAAATGTTTTCATTGATTTTTAGAGAGAGAGAAGGGAGAGGGATACCGAGATAGAAACATTGGTGAGAGAGAAACATCTATTGGCTGCCTCTTGCATGCCCCCTACTGGGGGTTGAACCCACAACCTGGGTATGTGGGAATCCAACTGGTGACCTCTTGGCTCATGAGTTGACAGTCAAACACTGAGCCACACCAGCCAGGCTCTATATATGTTTCTTGACTCTTTTATTTGCATCTTGATGGCAAGGATTAAGATATTTTTTTCTCCATGTCTTTATGCCTAAAATAATTTATGAAACATAGTAGGTTACCAAATAAACATTGATTTTGTAAATTTTTAGAATAGCCCTCCTTTGCTCAACAAATAAAGTGAAATGTACTCCCGTGTCTTGGTCATTACCCATCTTTCTAGACTCACCTTCCGCTCATTCAACTCTTCAAATTGCCCATGAGCTAGAAACCACCAGGCCCTTGGTAATTTGATTTCTTCCATCAGAAATTTCCTAATTTTGTTCTGCTTCCTAGTCCTATGTCATCAATGTCCTAGGACAGTGCAGCATATTAAAAGGATAAAGGATTGGGGAGTTCAGCTTTAGTTTGAATCTAACCTCTGTTCTTTTTAGTGTCATGAGCTTGGTAAAGCCACTCCCTACCTTACAGTTGAAATGTAAAATTCTACTATCCTATTTTCTCACAGGGTTATAAGAAAAATACATTGGGGATAATCATGTAAAGCTGAGCTTTATAAGTTGCATGTTAGAATACAAATATATGGCCTAGCTTTTTAAAGTTTCTAAAGTTCTTTCTTAGATTTCTCCTATTCACCTCTCTCCCTCAAACTTTTCCATAGTGAGTGAGATGAGAGATACAAAGTATTAGCTTACAATATAAAAGAACTTAGTTGTATACTATAGTTTTTTTTGATTATATAAGTTATTTCAGGACCAAGATAATGTTCTGTTTATGTTTGAATAACCACAGCAACTATAAAAATAGTTTACATAAAAATGAGTGATGATTGTAGAGATAAGGGAAGATCATTTTTTTGCTAGTGTATCTTTGACTTTAGAATCGACTATGTTCATTCTATAGCAACAAAGAAGAAGAAAAAGTCGTATTTGCTCTTGTAAGCTTAACTGTGATGAGTGTTGATTATATTGGAGGAAAAATTTAAAAAGTAATGGGACATTCCTTTTCTCCTCATGGAAAAGTGGAATACCTATTCTGACAAGATTACAGACTACTGCTTTGTTTGTCTTTTTGACTTTTTCTTAAAACCAGAATAGGAGTGGTTTAATTATTTCAAGAGCTCTAGTGATGTCTTGTTTGTGTTAGAAAGCAATGTATGTTTTCTTCTTGTTGTTTTAAGGTCTGGACATTTTGGAATTGGAGAGAATTTCTATCGATTTACATAAAAAGAGAAACTATGTTTCTCTCAGGAGTCAGAGTGACTGCTGCCTTCAGATATCATCCTGAACATTGGTAGGTCCTAGCTTCTTGCTTGTTTGCTGAATCACTCCCAGAATCGTCATTTGCCTTCTCAACAGTCTTCTGCATCAAACAATAACTTGCACATCTCAGATATCCAGACAAGTAGCTGTTTATCTCACCTTTCTTAGGTCTCCTTGAGGTCCTCCCACGATTCCATTTTACCCTTTAATTTACCTCCAAAATAAGTAGTCCTGTTGCCCTGGCCAGGTGGCTTAGTTGGTTGGAGCATCATTCCATATGCCAAAAAGTTGTGGGTTTGATTCTGGTCAGGGCACAGACCTAGGTTTTGGATTAGATCCCCAATTGGGCATATAAGGGAGGCAACCAAACAATGTTTCTCTCTCACATCAATGTCTCTTTCACATGAGTCTCTCTCTCTCTCTCTCTCTCTCTCTCTCTCTCTCTCTCAAATCAATTAAAAAAATATCCTCAGGTGAGGATTAAAAATAAATAAATAGCCCTATCACCACCAAGTAATATATAGCCATATGAATATAATTGTGAAAAATGTAATCCAAAATTGTGCAATTAAAATATGAATGAAGTCTGACTTTTATGAACATAATGCAAGATTATGCAAATGCCCTGAATTGAAATTTTTTTCAAGAATCCTGAAGTTGGCAGGATGGATGAGCTGTGTTGACACTGTGACTGTCACATGGCAGTGCCACTTTAGCTGGTAAACAGAGATATCTGCCATCATTTGACAGGATTAGTTTAACAAATACATATTTCAAATTAAGTGCAGCCTTCAGTATTCCATCTCTCAAATAAAATGCAACCATTTTGCATGCAAATGATTAAAAACATGCTATAGGGAAGTTCTGCATAATTGGTAATCTGTAATAATTAAGAAATGTATATGATGAATAGGAAGAAAGGGTGGAAGAAAAGTCAGAATCCAAGATTAGATGGTGGTGGGAGAAGGAAAAGAAGCCAGTATAAAGGCACTCAGAGCAGAGAGAGAAAGTGATAGATAATGGTTACAGAGCACGGTGTGTGCAGTGGAGGCAATTGGGAGCACATGGGGCTCTGGGTAGCGCAAGAGGGACTAAAACTCAGGGCAACGCTGGCTCTCAAGCCATCCTGTTTGGTCCCCTTGGCTCCCAAATGGAACCAGGGAAGATACAAAGGGAAAGAAGAGAGACTCTGCTCATATCTTCAGCTCAGCTGCTGCCACCTCACCACATAGAAGCACAACATGGGACCAGGACATTAAACTGTCTGCTGTGCATATTCAAGTCTTCTTCCTGTATAAGCTAAGACCGTCCCCTGGCTCTGGCCTTGGCTTCTGTTACCTCCTTTGTTGTTCCTTGGATTCTTTCATTCCCTCTTGGATAGACATGTGGGTTCATTCATTCTACTTAGTGATGCTAATTACCACTTAGTGAGTACTTTATATCAGGCGTTGCCTCATGCCCTCTATCCAACCATACGAGATATCTAGCTTCTCCCCTAAGGAAGCACTACCTTAAAAGTTTCACTTTTTACCCAACATGTAACATTACACCCAGTTTTGCTATGTGAACATATTTTGGGTGTGAGTAATTAAGAGCTGATGAGTGGCTACTATCAGGCAATGACGTCAATCCTTCTACTATGCTTCTGATCTAAACATCGGTGCTGTGTATGGACCTCCACTTGTTTTTTTGTGTCCCAAGGTCTTACATGAAAATTTAGTGTTTAACCTAAAAATATATGGTGATTTTATGTGCCAGTAGCTTCCCAGCACTTAGCGTTAACGCCTTTTACATGTTCATTTACACAATCTCTAAACAACTGTGAAATGCAAGTGCTGATGTTGCAGCTGCCCCAAGTTCCTGGTTGGTTTGGGAGGTTTATACATTTTATTGGTGTAATAAAATATTTTATAGTTAACAGAAATATGTAATTATAAGTACATATTATCAATATTACTAGATTGGTGCTTGGACTTAGATTTGCATTGATTGAAATAGTGTGCTTTTAAAATTAATTATGAAGAAAGCTAGTGGTCATTTAAGTTTCCCACATGAGAGAAAATATGGAAATAAAGTATGCTTGGGTAGTGAGTGATACTACATAATGCGATAAATGTTTTAAGAGAGTGTGATAGGGATAGGGCTTATCAACATGACAGTTGACAATGACCCCTTGAAAAATTCCTGTCTGCAGTAGAAACCTAAACAAACATCAGAAAATCTGCAGGATAAAATGTGAATAATGATAAAATGTGATGGACAAATAGAGAGAAGAAACCATGTGGTCAGGGGATTGACATTTTTTTTTGATTGGGCAATTGAATGAGTGGCCCTGCAGCAACTTGGGGAATAAGAGGTTAAAGTTGCTCAGGATCTAGGCTTTGGAGAATTCTGGGTTATTAATTGGATCTGCCTTCTTGCTCTTCAGAAGTCACAAATAAAAAATGGAGTTAGTCTTTAATTACTTTTGGTTGCGGGGCTGTATTTTTTAAAAAATGATACTCCATGCAGAGACTGAATAACTTGAGGCCCTGGAAAGTGTTCAGGTTACACAGATACACAGTGTGATAGGGGAACGTGTTAAAGGTACCAAAATCAGGCAGAAAGGGGGAGGAGGGAAACAGGGATTTTGGAGTTAAAAAAACATTTGAATGAAGGAACTACTGAACTGAGTCCTGAAGGATGAACAGTGTGTCTCCTTTGGTTGCCTATCCCTCAACCTTCTACCCATAAAAACAGTTTAAAAAAAATCCTTAACCCCAGATTGCCTGGGTTCTCATGCTGGCTCCACTACCTTTTTACACTACCTCCTATCCCTGTGGCCTTTGGTAATATATGCTTGATTTCTCTGGGCTTACTGTCCTTCTCTGAAAAATGAGAATACATAGAATTACCTACCTTGCAGTGTTGTTATAAAAATTATTATATTAACATGTACCAGACACACATCAGTGTAGTGTAAATGCCAGATATCACTATTCCAGCATGTGACAATGCAAGAGAGCATACAAATCTGCAGGAAAACAGTAGGCAGTTTTGTATCACAGTGTGTGTGTGAGAGATGAGGCTAGACAGCAAGAAATGAGGGAATTTGGATTTTATCCTAAATGCAGTAGGAGCCATTGAAATGTTTTGGCTGGGCGGAGGCGTTGAGCTATGTAGAAGTCCTAACACCCAATATTTCAGAATTTGACCTTATTTAGAAATAAGGTTGAGTCTATGTAGATGTAATTATTTTGATGAGGTTATTATACTGGAGTAGGGAGAGTCCCTAATCTAGCATGACTAGTGTTTTAAAAAAGAAGGCACAGACATAGGGAGAACATCGTAAGAAGATGGAGACAGAGATGGAAGTGATGTGCCCACAAGCCAAGGGATGCCAAGGATTTCTAGCAGCTTGATTTCAGACATTGGGTCTCCAGAACTTTGAGAGGATAAATTTCTGTTGTTTTAAGTCAGTCAGATTTGGTACTTTGTTACTGCAGTCCTAGCAAACTAATCCAGGGGTAAGGAGCATTCTGATTTAGCTGAAAACAAAACAAGTCAAAAAAACTATCAAATGAAGTAATTAGGGAGTAATCTTTATGTACCTGGAAATATAAATAAAGATATAATACAAAAAAGTAATTGGTCTTCAAGTGGCAGTAGAGTGGAAAGAAAAAGATGGGAAGTTGGGAGGCTAATTGTCTTTAGAGAAGAAAATTTTTTATAAATCATCTTATTATCTTGGGTTCTTTACAGTTAAGTTTCCTTCTGTCAAGTGGACTCCCTCATGCAAAGGCAGTTGCTTCCCTAATCCATGTAATTAACAAAAGTCAAATGCCCATGTGCATTAGAATATCTTTTCCAAAGGCTAGCCATGGGGGCCTAGGCTTCAAAAACACTTATTTCATATTTGTCTTAGGAAATCATATCTAGAAGGCTCAGTTAAAATGGAGCCAAGACCTGCAAAGATAGTTATAAATCCAGGGATTGGATTTATCAGAGACATTTAGAATTTAGATGAAAGAAGAAATCCTAAGAAAAGGGACATAAAGAAGTGGAGCAATGCAGACTTCCCAGAAGAGCAGGGTTTTAATAAAGTTGCAAAGCATCCCCTCCCACCCCTCCCACCCCCTTCACCCTCATTCCCAAAGGTCTCTTTACAGGCAAGGGTCTTTGTAGGTTGGTGAAGGGGGCAGACAGAAAGGTGACAGCAGATAGAGAATGAAGGTAGCCCCTAAATATTTTTTTCTGTGAACACTCCTGCCTCTGACAAGATCAATCCTGACTTTCTGAATCCCTGAGGATAACCATCATCTACAACATGACCATTAGCTGCACGAAATTCACTACAACTCTCCAGGCACATTTAGGCGGAGCAAAGGTGGTGAAAACAGCATTTCATTGTGGATTGTATCTTTTTTGGTGCTCGGCCAAATTTGCTGCTCTATATAATTTGCATTCTCGATTTCATGAAGCTCAGGATTTAGCATCTTTCAATACTACGATGTTTGACAGGTCTTTTCTGTCATTCATTTGCCTTCATGTTTCTCTTTGTATTTTCAGTTCCAACAGGTGCAGGTTTGCCAAAACGAATGTTAATTGCCTATTTACTGTCTCTCAGCTTGTTCAATTTACTCACAGATCATTTCCTATTCAGAGCCCTGCAGCAGTTTCCCTCTCATTTACTCCCTTAATCAGTTCGGGTTCTAAGGAAACCACATTTAAAAAAAAAAATCTAGTCTTCCAAAAACCTCACCTTTATCTACAAAAGCCTCTGCCACAATCAGAGTCGAGCTATTCCTGCTGGAAGGCAGGCAGCAAAAAGCCAAAGGAAGAAACAGATCCCCAGGCTGAATTTTCATTAGAGCAAGCCATTAAGAAACGAGGAAGCGATGCTTCCGCAGACACATCTTTCACTGAGCTTAATTCGACCTTCTTAATTCCTCATCCATTCAAAGGTTTGCCTGAAGTTCATCCCTTCTACTTAGCATCTCAGTAGTACGTTTTAGTTTCATCTCACTGATTTCATCACCCGAATCTTTCATTCCATTTGCGTTGATGGTTAAGCAAAGGAAGAAAGACAAGCAGAAAGCAAATACTGTGGCTCATCATGAGAGACTGCGTAAGGGTCTGATGAGATGAGGAAAATAGTGGTCTGGGGATATGGGTGCACTGAGAATATTTGTTCACAGGTCACTATTTTTTGCTGCTAATAATAACTCAGACCTGATTAAAGACTTAAATTTTCCTTTTCTGATATAAAATTTATGTATAATATATATTTAATTTTTCTCTCTCATTAGCTCTGTTGAACAGAGTCAGAGAGCAAAGTTTGTCAACATCTATCGTACTAGTGAACATATACCAAACCTAGGAAAGGAAAATTGGGGAAAGATACTATAGTTCTTGGAATTTTTATTTTCAAACATAAACGCTCTATGCACAGAGTTGGTGCATACCTGCATTTTGGCATCAGGATGCCTACTTACATCAAGGCACAATCGGTATGCTGCTCACACATGGCAGCCTCATCAGGGGGAGCCGTGGGTTAGACTAGATGAAGGCCGTTACCATGGAAGTTTCTTTGATTGAAGCACTATATCTGGAACACTTTGATTTAGATCATTGAAAGCCACAGCTCGAGTGAAAAACACAAAGGCTCTACTTACAGTTAGTTGTGCTGTCCGCTATGGTAGCTGCTAGCCACATGGGGCCATTTAAATTTACTTTTCAACTGATTAAACCTAAATGAAATTAAAAACTCAGTTCCTGAATCACACTGGCCTCATTTAAAGTGCTCAATAGCCATACACGCCAGTGGCTATTGTATTGGGCAGTGAAGGTATAGAATACTCTCCTTGCAAAAAATCAATTGAACAGCACTGATGGAGTGCTATTGTTTTATGGACATTCAGAGCACCTCAGGTAGCTCTGATAGAATATTCTGGTCTTTATGTCCTTCAAGCAGCCATGTCAAGAGAAATAACTCTCTTACTTCAGATGGAAAGTTCCTTTCTACCATCTGAAGGAGCACCAGGTCTTCACATTGAATGGAGGTTTTCATGGGTCACATAAATAGTCTGACATATGATCTGTAGAACTTCACGGAGGAGAGCAAGGCAAATCAAAACTCTCAGACCTTGCTAAGAACTAAGGTCAACATGAGGAACATGATCATACTTACCTCCATAAACTGTAAGTGCAAGTACACTGTGGCAAGGTCAGACGAGCCTGGGCAGCACAATAAACACCACAGTTGGTTCCACCACCTCTTGTTCCAGGAGCTGTCTTTCAGGAATCCTTTCTAAATTTCCTTATTTCATAATGTTACAGAGAACCGGAATAAATCAAGCAATGCTCGGAGAGTTTGGAGTCACACTTTATTCACCGCGGTGGGCTTAGAGAAAATGAATTCAAATTCTAAGCAGAGCTACAAGCAGAACTTCCCTTTATATTAAAAAGCCAGCCCTATGTGTGCTGAGTGGTGATCTCGCTAGTGGCCTTGAAAACAACACAGTTCTATCCAATTAAAAAATACACCTGGCATGGCATTGAGAGTATGGGCGTATCTAGTCTCTGGCCTACAAGGTAGACAGCTAAGTTTATCTTCCTCATTATTCAAGCAGGCTAGAGCAGGCTAGAAAGCTAAGTTATTTTTTTAGAAGAAGAAGCCATCTAAAAAGTAGCAGAGAATTCCAAACAGTAGTTTTACAAAATAGGGGTTAACCTTCTCACTAACTCGCTATTTGTTCTCACTCATTCTATCTATACATGTGTGCCTGAGAGCTTTGATTTGCCTGGCTCTCTTCCTTAGGTCACTTAGGTCAGCCTATTTATGTGGGTTTAGCCATAAATTGTAAAAAAAAGGAACATTAAAGTGAAAATGTGGGGAAAAGAAGAGTAAAAATTTTTATAGGTGTAACAATCTCAGTAATATACCAAAAAAAGCACAGAAAAGTTTTAAAATAGTGCCACACTACCAACCGTTATCTCTGGATGGAAAAATATGGATCATGCAAATTTTTTTCTTTACAACATTTTACATTAAATAACCCACTCTCTTATAAATAAAGAAATTATTACCCACTTGTGATGTAAGAATTATTTCTTTGTTTCTTTCTAATCTATATCAAATTATTTATATAATTTTATGTAATTATATTTGTGATCCACATGCCATTTTGTTTTCTATTTTTCATGAAGAAGTGGACAAATACATTTTGAGTAAGAAAACATGAATTGTATGTCAAAAATGAAAACACATAAATCTACCTCTCTAGACCTTGAAGCCTAGAGAAGGTAATAATAAATGATTGCCTCTTGATAAATTTTAGAATAGAGGGAAAATGTTCTATTGAAACAGGAGAAAAACCTGAACAAGACAGTAAAGCCTTTATTAAAAAAATGACATTCATATTGGCTTGGGATTCCACATCATTATACAGATTAATTTTTAACAGCTTTATTATATTCCAACCTATTGATATATCAGATTTTACTTAACCTAATTGTCTAATTATGAGTATAATAATGTCTATGTCTTATTTTCATGTTTTCACTACCTTCATTAATGCCACCTTAATTCAAAAATTCTCCCCCTAGGACTGTTAGTTGAAAGAATTGTTTAAATCAGTGGTTCTCAACCTTCCTAATGCCACGACCCTTTAATACAGTTCCTCATGTTGTGGTGACCCCCAATTTCATTGTTACAAGTTGAACATAATTAAAGCATAGTGATTAATCACAAAAACAATATGTAATTATATATGTGTTTTCCGATGATCTTAATCAACCCCTATGAAAGGGTCGTTCGACCCCCAAAGGGGTCGCAATTCACAGGTTGAGAACCGCTGGTTTAAATGGAGAAAAAACTTCAGTATGAACACTGGTTATAAGTATTTTGATGATTATTGATATATGTTATCTAATAACAATGAAAATAACAATTATTATTATTGCCTTTATTATGATTATATAAATTTACAATTTCTGCATTCACTTTGATCCTTACTTCATCTTTTAATACTTTCATCCTTTATGGCCTTGGTCTTTTCTTCTTTCTGTCTTTCTGATCCATCATCTGTCTTTTATAGACATTCTTGGTGAGTACTTTGACTCAAAATCAGATGTTGAATCAGCAGTTCTTATCTGGACTTCTAAGTGAGCCATGCTGAATAGCTCATGATCTCTGTAGTGACTAATCAGGCTTGACTCATATTTCAATTCAAAGGAAACTAATTTATAATATATTAGCTACTTCTGTATGATGAAAGCCATCATGAAGAATCAAATAAATCATTAAAATATGGACAAAGCAAACAGTAATAGTCATAATAGATAAGCTCTCTAGAAAATTTGTATAAAATGGCAAATAAATCTAGTTAACAATAAACAATGGCCATGTAAACATTTTATAGAAGATTAACTACAATTGAATAATAAGCAGATGATGGAACCTTGTATGAAATCAGAAAAAATACAGGTTAAAATGGTGGTACCATTTTCCCCCATAATATAGACAAATGTTGGAAATGATTGCTATGTACTTTGGGCAAGAATGTGGGGGAAAAGGGCACTTTAAACAAAGTCCAGGTATATACACAGCTCTTTAGAAGGCATTTTTATAGTAATTATGAATACTTTAGATACACATACTGTACCAGGTAGTTTGGTCTAAGTTATGCTCTTGTGTCTAAGAACCTCCAAAGTACCATCATTTTCAACCATACGGCTTATTTTTTGGTCTCCCTACAAATCTATCCTGGTCAGCTATCACTCAGGTTGATGAGACTGCTTCTATGTGGTACCTCTCATGGCAGGAGTAAAATGAGAGGACATTTTCCCTCTTCCCTGCAGAGTATCTCACTCAGGGGAGAGTATGCTTCCTGCTCCATAGACATCAGGCTTGGTCATGTGACTTTCTTTGGCCAATAAAATGGCAGCAGAAGCCAGGTGGGTCCCGTTGAGTGGGGTCTTTAGAAAGAAGCTAAGGTGTTTATGTATCCCATTCATTCTAGTTTAAGAAAATCCTGCCTTAAAGATGTTTGCAGAAAAGAATGTTGTCTTTCTTAGAAACTAATTGCTGAAAACATAGTTATCTATAATGAGACTGTCCTACTTGGGTCAAATTCTATTCTGGAGTGTGCTATAGCATACTAGCTACTAACTACACATCTCTATTGAAATTTCAATTTCAAGTAAATAAAATTAAGCCATTAAAAAATTGAGTTCCTCAGTCAGACTGACTACATTCTGAATTCTCCGTTGCTGATGCAGCTGGTGCCTTGCCACATGGGATCAAATATTTCCATCACTGCAGAAAGTCCCAGATTAGGTGCTCCAGGCTTCAAAGTGAATAAAGATGGAATTTAGAATAAATTATTCTAAATAATACATTATTTAGATCAAAGTAATATTTCTTCAGCTCTAGGCACTGTCATATATGTTATTTTATTTATTCCCTACAACAAGTGTGTGAGCGAGTAAGATATTATCTTTATTTTACAAATGAAGATACCAAGGCTCAGACGGATTGAGTTCAGATGGTAAACTTTGGTGTAATCTGTGTTTGCAGACCTTGATCTTGACCATGCCTCCTGGCCTCTCTTAACAACGCTGAGCTGCCTTTCCTAGTCTAATGCTTTAGGCTCACACACTCTGAAAAATATAATTTTAAAACTCTCCACTATCAAATATTTCACATTCACTTGTTATGCATAGAATAACTACTTCCTGACTATTTTCTCATTTGTGTGTACCTACAGTAAGGGGATATCTTGCCTAAAGACTTACCTGAATATAGGTATTGTTCAATGCTCAACAATTGTAAAACTTATTCTTATAAAGTAGAGTTAACACCAGAAACTATATTTCTCTCCTTCTGCCTGCCAGTGATGCCTCATTGCTTCAGCTTTTGGATCAAACCATTGTTTCAAATTTGAAATGATCTCATAGGTGGTTTTTTGGGGGACAATTTGATATACAAGAAAGCTTCTATTATAATCCCCAATTGCACAAAAATAGCTTTCAAATATTACCTATATTTGAAATCTCTGTGGACTTTAAACAGGACCTAGAATAAATTTGAACCCATTTTTGTTTCCAATGTGTCTCCTGATAGATTAGAGTTGGAACTAAAAGAGAATAACATGTAAATAGGTTTATTGTGAGATTATTATGTGAGGAGTTTACTAAAATCAAAGGTCCAGCCACAGGGCTAGGTGGGGGCTGAAACCTAACCATTGCTCAGCCCACCAAGTCATGCATAGCTCAGGTCTGGGTTAGTCAAAGAAAGTGCTGGCTTTTTCTTATCTGCATAAAGATGCCATGAATTCACTAAACCATGTTATCATGGGGACTTTCCACCTGGAGGAAGTCCATACATAGGGGAAGGCTTTTCTGATTTGCTTGAAAGTATCGTGCATGTATATGTAGTCAAAAACTTTTTTGAATGATCACAATTACTAACTTAAGGAACGTAAAGTAGGAGAGATTGAAACTCACCAAAGGATTTAAATGGCACACCTTGCATGTATTAAAGAACGAAGAGGGTTTTGAATGTGGATGCTCAAAAGCACTGATAAAAAGTGAACTTCTAGAGAAGAGAACTCTGGATAAAGATCAATTCTTCTGTTTATTCAATAATTCATTTTGAAGAAAGGCAGCTGTATGATGATACAGTACTTTTCAAGTTGTGATCCACAGAATCCTTTAGGGGTTAGCTGGGTGGGAGTGAGTTTGGGAGGCGTTGGGTGCCTCACTTCTGCTTCAACCCAGAGCAACTCAGACTTAATCCCTTCCACATAAAGGGGCTTCTAACATTTGAAAAAAAAAACTTTTATGGTTAAACTACATTTAAAAACAACTACTGTAGAAATTTTATTATAGCTTTACTCATCAATTATTCAACACATGACAGATATGCACAAGTATTATCAATTTAATTTCTAAAACAGCCTTTTGTAGTCTTCTTATCATCTCTTCATACGTGAAACAGATTTGGAAAGGTTAAGTAACTTGTTAACATCAGCTAGTAAATGGCAAGGCTGAAATTTCAGTGAGATCTCATTTCCTTCAAAACTGTTACTGTCAAGTAATCCTACATACTGCTTTGACTTGATTGCAGTATAAAAAATTGCTATTTTTGGAAAAAACAACTTCATACTGAAAATACAGTTATTGAGACATTTTTTGAGGTAAATGCAATCTTAATTATTTTGCCTATAGGAGTTTCATTTAGAGAATTATGTGGTGATTAAGGACTCATATCACTTGTCTAGCTGCATCTCCTGCCAGATCACCCACAAATCTGGCCCTTGATCCTGTAGAGAAGCTCAGTAATCTTGAAACAACCATTTCTTTCATAAGTGTCCATTTTTGCAGTCTTTTCCATCTTTCAGCAATAAACTCTCCACTGCCTCTCATCTGGAGTACTCTTATTCATCTTTCAAAGGCTAACTTTCTTACTTTCCTGACATCCTTATCCAGTTTACCCACTTCCTCCTCTGAGTTTCTGTAAAATTTTGAATAAAAAAAATTCACTGTATTGCTATATATAAAAATACTAGAGGCCCGGTGCATGAAATTCATACATGGGTAGGGTCCCTACGCCTGGCCATCAATCAGGGCCAATCTGCAGGGTGATGGGTGGGGCAATCAGGGGGCCCCCTGCTGGCACCTGCCTTGGCTGGCCTGGGGCCTTTGGGCTGGGGACAGCCCCTGTGTTGAGCATCTGCCCCCTGGTGGTCAGTGCGCATCATAGTGACTGGTTGTTCCGCCAATCTGTCAATTTGCATATTAGCCTTTTATTATATAGGATAATAAAATGTGCTGCAGTGATCTCTTTACATATAATCTCTTTACATGTAAGGCAAGAATTACGTATGACTTACCTTTATATATATATATATATATATATATATATATATATATATACACAAGAGGCCCAGTGCACAAAATTTTGTGCATTCAGGGGGGTCCCTCAGCCCGGCCTGTGCCCTCTTGCAGTCTGAGACCCCTCAGGGGATGACCACCTGCTGGCTTAGGCCCACTCCCCGGGGGATTGGGCCTAAGCTGTCAGTCAGACATCCCTCTGGCAGCCCAGGAGCCCTTGGGGGATGTCCACTTGCCAGCGGGGACCAGGCCTAAGCTGCAGTCGTACATCCTTAGCGCTGCTGAGGAGGCAGGAGAGGCTCCCACCACCACTGCTGTACTGGCAGCCTTCAGCCTGGCTTGTGGCTGAGCAGAGTTCCCCCTGTGGGAGCACACTGACCACCAGGGAGCAGCTCCTGCACTAAGCGTCTGGCCCCTGGTGGTCAGTGTGTGTCAGAGTGACCAGTCATTCCCAGTCATTCTGCTGTTAGGGTCAATTTGCATATTACCCTTTTATTATATGCCTGGTGCACGGGTGGGGTCCAGCTGATTTGCCCTGAAGGGTGTCCTGGATCAGGATGGGGTTCCCGCTTGGGTGTCTGGCCAGCCTGGGTGAGGGGCTGAGGGTCGTTTTCGGATTGGCCACACCCCCTTCAGGATGGGGGTCCCCGCTGGAGTGCCTGGCCATCCTGGGTGAGGGGCTGATGGCTGTTTGCAGGCTGGCCACAGCCCCTTCATGGTGGGCGTACCCACTGGGGTGCCTGGCCAGCCTGGGTGAGGGGCTGAGGGCCTTTTTCAGGCTGGCCACACCCCCTGCAGGGTGGTAAGGTCCTGCTAGGGTGCCTGGCAAGTCTGGGTGAGGGGCTGATGGCTGTTTTCAGGCTGGCCAAGCCCCCCAGTGGGGACCCTCACTCCTGAGGGTGTGGCCAGCCTGGATGAGTGGCTGATGGCTGCTTGAAGGCTGGCCACAACCCCCAGCCACCCAAGCTCACAGTGGAGGCTGGCTGAAAGCAGGTATCTGGGATTTATTTATCTTCTATAATTGAAACTTTGTTGCCTTGAGCGGAGGCCACAGCCGGCCAGGGCAGGCGGGAAGCTTGGCTTCCTTCACAGCTGGGGCAGCCAAGCCTCCTGCTTGCCGCCATCTTGGTTAGGTTAATTTGCATATAGTTGCTCTGATTGGCTGGTGGGCGTGGCTTGGGACATAGTGGAGGTGCAGTCAATTTGCATGTTTCTCTTTTATTAGATTAGATTGGTCCTGTGATAAAAGTCAGTTGAATGAGTAAATATATATATATGAATGACAGACACCGAAAAATTGTGATACCTTAAAAGTGTGAATGATTTAATATGGTTTAGCAGTAGTCTTTCCACCTGGCCCATTCTTCTATTCCCAGACCCTAGAGAACATTTTACCAACAAGGAAGCCCCAGGAAGTCCAGCCCAATGCTCTAATCTGGCCCATTTGGCAGCAGGCTCATTCTTCCACTTGTTAGACCTCAGCATAGGGAATCTTTTTTCCCTGGGAATGGCTTTCAATCTTAGAGTGGTACTTACAGCCTCCACTCCCTGCCCAAGAACTCCAATTGGAACACTGGTATGAAAGCTTTGGAAGTTGCCAGAGAGCTTTTTGTACTCTCTTTCTGCTCCAATGCTACTTACTTCTTTGCAGTATCAATAATCACATAATCTTTGTTTCTAACCTACTATGTCATATGATTCTTCTGGAGTGAGGACAAATATCATGACTTATTCCTCATTTTTTTACACCACCTTTCTCACTACCATCTTCATGCAGTACTCAGCACACTGTTCATCACAAGTCATCCCTGAGATTCTTAAATAAAATGACTATCTTTGGTAAATCTCTATACAAACATGCATTATCGTGTACTAATATATTTCAAGTATACCAATACATGATATTTCCCATGGTATATCACACAGGACTGTGTAAACAATATTTTTAGTCCCTATTCTTAGGCAATTTTTATTTGTTGGTAAAGAGTCTTTTTTTGTGTTTACCAGGTATTTGATTGCGTGAAGTGCTTTGTCATACTCTCATCCTCATTTGAGACCAATGGCCATGGCCACTGTCTTGCACCTAGAGTGTTATGTCTGTTATGTGATCCTGTTAGTCTAATCACAGCTTTTTGGATGGGAGTCTGGGACAAATTGAAAGCTGGATCAGTTACCTGTGAGGTGATCTGGCATGAGAATCTTAACCCATAGTATTTCTCCTTACTGAGTGGTGACTACTGGATTCAAATAGATATTCTTCTTTATGGAATTTTTTATATAAGAGCCAGAGAAAAACTGAAGTATTGAAAGTAGGAGTGGTAACACTGAAGAAGTGGAGAGGAAAGGAGAATAAAGAGAGAACAAGAGATAGGGAGACATATGTAGGAAAGGCCTCTTGATTAAGAATGATTTAGACCAATAGAATTTGAATGGACAAGATACTCAAGTAGAGCTACTAAAGTCATCGTTTCTGGAGAGTGATGATAATCCCAATTCTCCATCAAGTTTGACCAGTTCACTTATATATATATATAGTTTTGTCTTTAGTTCATGTGTTTGTTTCCCCCAAGGTTAGCTAAATGTCTCAGGCTTTTTCAGGTTACCTTGTGAAACATTATTCTGTCAATGATTTTTCAGTAAAAGAAAACATTAAAGGTTATTAACAAGCAAGTTATTTAGAAGCTCACATTCTAGCTCAATGTTTTGCATATGTACTGATTTTAACTTTAAGCATTTGGTATATATGTTTGGTTAGTGTTTCTGAGCCACTATAACTAAATTAAGATGTGGGCAGAGCTCCTCGTGTCTATTTTTTGTCTCCTCATATCTGATTTATTTCCACTGCTTTTAAATACAAATAACAAAATTTGCATTTAGGAACCAAAGAATTTCCTAAGGGATTAAAATAGTAATAATATTAATTGTCAGAACAGGTTAAAGCAGTGGAGAAAGTTCAGTCTCAAAAAAAAGAATTCTGTTACGTGACTTTCATGTAATAAAAAAGTTATAAAATCTTTTTTCAATCCTCATAAAGAAATAAATATAGTCCTATTTATGGATGTGTAATTTGCTCCAACTTACTCAATTTATAGCAAATTTCAACGACCAAATGGTGATCAAGTACCAAAAGAGTGTTGGGAGGACTTTGTGCCTTGTGACTTTTTAATGGGAATTACAACCATGTGTCATTTATGATTTGAGTATTTAACTATTTAAGGCAGTGGACTCGATTAAATTACTTTCTGGAAGTTCTCTTCAAAAATGTTCATTTATACATTTTGTATAGCAGATTTAAAAATGTGGGTAAATGCCGTTTGAACAACATAAGGATTAAAATATTTTATCAATGGCTTTGTGGATTTTAGTAGCTTTGTAACGTGGTAAGTAGCAAACACTCTGGAATATTAGCGTGCAAATGGTACAGTATCATTAGGAGTTATAGCAATAATAGATGTGATTAAGAAAGCCCCATGTGATGGTTAATAATGATGATCTTAATAAATTGTTTTTGCTCTAAATGCTCCATTCTGCTCAGTCATCCTGCTGCTTCCATCGCCTCTGCAGCTGGTTCAGATATTCTGAAACAAGAAGCAGGACAAAGACTATTTGAACGAAGGGCGATACAAGTGCAAAAACTTTACAGAAGAACCCAGAATCACATTGCCTAAGTCATAATGTTATTTCCCACATGTAACAACTCTTCTTCAAAATCCACTAGGGTGTCAACACAGTTTGAATAAGCAATTAGCAATGTAAACACTTAATTACCTCTGAATTTTTTGGAACAAAACAAATTCCCCAGGAGATATTTTTATTCCCTTCCCCAGTTTTCTCTTATAAGGCACAAGGAGCATATATACAAATAGCTAAGATGGTCTGGTAACTTTTGGAGCACTAGGTCCCATGGGAATGTGCACGTACTCAGACTTACTTCCCTTTTAACTGGGGCAAGGGATCTATTTCCATGAATGAGTTGTGTGACCACAATGTTGCCCCACCTTTATAGTTCATCTGACAGTTCACTCATGCAATGGGTCTGGATTGATTATTATTATGCGTGTGTCAGACATTGCAACCATTTAAAAATAAGAAGATATTAGAAATATTTTGAAAAGAAAAATATCCTAGTGGTAAAGAACTGAGGGTCTAAAGGGAATTTTTCAAGAAAAAAATTGAAGAAGCTTGTGAAGTCTTTAGACCAGTGATGGCGAACCTTTTGAGCTTGGCGTGTCAGCATTTTGAAAAACCCTAACTTAACTCTGGTGCCGTGTCACATATAGAAATTTTTTGATATTTGCAACCATAGTAAAACAAAGATTTATATTTTTGATATTTATTTTATATATTTAAATGCCATTTAACAAAGAAAAATCAACCAAAGAAATGAGTTCGTGTGTCACCTCTAACACGCGTGTAATAGGTTCGCCATCACTGCTTTAAACCAACAGAATATGTTTATTGAATGAAAGACAAATGATATTTCAAGAAAATTCAGTCAGTGGTCTGATGATCAGAAAACAGAGAGCCAATATAATCTGGATTCTGGAGATGCCCGCTTTTCTAGGTTTCCATAGCATAATGCCCACATTTCAGAGAACTGTTTTCTTTAGTTCCTCGGTGATGTGATCCCATGGAATAAATCTATATTATTAATAGTACGTCTTTGCTATGGACTGGATTCGTGTTATGGATCACTGGTGCTCACACCACTAAAAGCCACTTTCTATACACTTGTACTCAGTTAATAGTTCCCTAGTTTGTAGTTGTAATTCTATGCCACAGGCACTAACAACCATCTCTGAATCAGGAGCTGACAGATATGAAAAAGGTAGGAACAAAACCGAAAACCTCGTCTAGAGGAAACACAGGCTTCCCAGAGTCATTGTAACAAAGTAATAGTCCTCACCAACAATAAATAACATTTATTAAAAACAAAATCTATACAAGACTCTTTGTTGGACATTTTTCATACATTATTTCACTGAATGCTTTCTCTCACCCTACAAGGCAGAAATTATTTCTTCTGGTTTATAAATGAGGAAACCCACTCAAATGGAATAAATTGTTTTTGGCCACACAGCTAGTAATTGCATTCAAATAAAGATTCGTCTGACCCCAAACCTGTATTCTTACTGACTCGCCTGACACTAGTCATTTGCTGGTGGCCAAGCCCTGAGCTCCACACTGGGGTTATATTTTAGAGGACAGAGATCACAGTGGTGGAGAGAAGCCCAGGCTTTGGGTTGCCATGGAACTAATAATTCAACTGCTGTCCACCAAACTTAAACATCTGTGTTACCTCAAACAGGCCTCCTGAGCTGTGGTTTCTTCATTTGTAAACCAGAGCCCACAGTTGTATATACATCTTCCAGAGTTCTTGTAAATTTTGAATGAGCTAATGTATATTGCATAAGTTCCCTATTGGTGCCATAACAAATGACCACAAACTTAGGGGCTTAGAAATAACATAAATTGATTTTCTTATAGTCTTGTGGTTCAAAAGTCTGAAGTGGGTCTTGCTGGCTAAAATTGAGGTGTACACAGGGCTGCTTCTTCTAGAATCTAGTCTCTATTGGATAATCTGTCTCCTTGACTTTCTCCCAGCTTGTGGAGGAGATCCATGGCCCCTTCCTCCATCTTTAGGGCCAGCAATGGCCAGTTGAGTTTTTTCACATCACGCCAATCTCATATTGAGACTTCTGTCTCCTGCTTCCTCTTTTACAGACTCTTATGATTACATTGAGCCAACCGGATAATCCACACAAATCTCCCTATTTTAAAGTCAGTTGATTAGCAACCCAATTCCCCTATGTAACAGCATATTTACAGATTCCAATCATTAGGATGTGGACAGCTTAGAGAGGGAATAGTAAGGAGCATTATTCTGCCTACCACAAATATAAAATGTGCCTTAAAATTCCATATTTAATTTCTAATGCAATGATTAGTATTATTTTAATGTATAGATAATTCAACTATGAATCTATTCTTCTAATGAAAAACCCAAACAACTCAGATACTCATACATTTATTTATATATTTTTGTTTATTCATATGTAATATCTATATAGATATGCATATATATATGTATGTAGCATACATATATATTTACCTAAAATGGGATCATACCATACATTTTTTAAAATAACTTGGGCATTTCTAATAGTTGTTCTCACTCAATATATGTATTTCTATTTTCTACCTTATTTCTCATTCTATAGTGTTCTATAGTGAGAATACACTATAATTTATGAATCCATTACCTTGAAGTGAATTTTAAGCTTTATATCACTTGTTATTATGAACAATTCTACAACGAGCACCTTTGTGCACCCTTGTAAATGTATCTATATGGGGATTTCTTAGAGTACAAATTGATGTACTAGGTTAAAAACATTATATAATTTTTAAAGAATAGACATGCATGCATACATTTTCCATAAATGCACAAGTGCAATCAAATCACATATTCTCTATCCTTTCTCCTGTGCTCCATATCCATACCCCACCCACCAATCTACCTTTCCAGGTACCTTGGTAATAGTAATATTAGTAACAGATTTCATCTTCAGTCTATATTATATAGAGAATAATTAATTCACTGTTGCTTTATGTTTCTTTGCTCATTAAAGATATTAAACAACCTCCTATATATTTAATAGTGATTTAAATTTGCTTTTTGGTAAATTATTCATACTGGTTGCCCATTATTCCATTGGGTTGATTGTCTTTTTATTAATATATGTGTTCTTTATTGTAGAGATTAATTCTGTGTCACCTGTGATACAAACATATTTTTGCAATCTGTCAATTTTCTGTTGACTTGGTTTCTGATGAATATTGCAGTTTTTATCACTTTTTCTTATTTAATAGTCTTTTCTGAAAGTTGTTTTTACATTATATCTAAAACAAACATTCAAATATATCTCCTTATATTGTGCATCCAGCAGTAAGAGTACTATTTATTTTATACTATACCCTTAAACCTCTAAATTAAACTTACAATCATTGTCATATAAATAAAAAATATAGTGTGGTCTATTTCTGAATTTTCTATTCTGTTCTTTTGATATACTCATTTATGTCTCTATAGTTATATGATTTTAATGGGTGTACACTACATTCTGATATCTGATAAGATGACTTTCCCCTCACTTGCCTTCCTTTTCAGTAGTTTACTTTGCTTCTCTTGAATATATATCCTTCCATAAAATCTTCAAGATTATTTTTTTTTCCAATTCAAAACAAATAACACAAGCCAAACCAAATAAATAATATACCAACATCCTGTTGGGAGTCCAGATGCAATTGAATTAAATTAATATGTTTACTTTAGGAAAGATGTGTTTTCCCCTCTTTCTTGACAACAAAGCTTTCAAATTTTAGCTAGGCACATGGTTACCTAGAATACATTATTTAATAGCCTCCTTTGCAAATGGGTGGGTGGTGTGCTTAAGTTCCCATTATCCTCTGCTAGCTTCTTGCCTGGACAGGGTGAAATGGGCGGAGGGTGGCGGGGAGGTAACTGATTATCAACTTAGACTTTATGACTAGCTTTAGAAAGGGACTTTTACAGCTGTGTTTTATGTTTATTATTTTTCTCCTACTAAGTTATTTAAGAACACAATAGTAGACTGTGTTCAAATTTATATCAATCTTTGATAACACAAACTATTAGCACTTTGTCACTTTGTCACCTTATAAGGAAGGCATATCTGCCATTTGGAAAAGGGACAAAGATGCTAAGAGGCACATGTAGGTTTTTCTGGCTGTGTTCTGTCTGTCTCTCCATATCAATTCCACCTTTTCCTTCCCAACAGGAAGGCTGACATGTATGTAATACACCAATAAGCATCGTTACTCTCTGGCTTCCTACTTGGTTCACTGAGAGAAGAGAAAGAGTTTAGTGTTTTGTTCTCCAGGTTCTTTTCTGGCTAGCTTATCTCAGGTTGGCTATGTGCCTCCACTAAAGGCCACAGCTCTTGCCAGATTGTCTTCTCTGTACAACTACTCTCCAAGTGTTACTATCTATTCCCTCCCTCCAGTGCCAGGAGTGGTCATGTTGCCCTGCTGTTCCCAGCCCTGAAATAATGCCCCAACCTTTGTTTATTACTCTAATGTCTACACGTCTTATTAAAATTTTCTTAATTACCCAGTTTAGGTGTGCCACTTTTTTATCTCCAGTTTTCTGCCAATACACCCAATTTGCCATACAGTACTTTCACCCTCAGCTGACCTTCGTATCTTCAAATAGAGTCCTGAGAGTCTAGCTTTGGTTGATATATTAGACTGCTATTGCTGAGTAATACATTAACACAATCATATCAGCTTAAAAGTTCTGTAGGTCAGAAGTCTGGGCACAGCATAGCTGGGCTCAGGGGCTCGTAAAGTTGAAATCAAGGTGTCAGCTGACTGTATTCTTATCAGGAACTTGGATTCAAGCTCTTTCAGGTTGTTGGCAGAATTTAACTTCTTGGGAATGTAGGCCAAAGTCCATGTTTCCTTTCTGTGTGTTGGCTGAATGGGGTCACCCTTGGCTTCTAAAGGCTGATGTTCTTATGTCTTAGCCACATGGCCCTCTCATTACATCACAGCTACTTCCTCAAGGCTGGCACAGGATCTCTCTCCATTCTGTTATCATGGGGTTTTAAATAATATAATGTAACTATAGAGTAACTGTTTCATCATCTTTGCCATATAAGGAAACTGAATCAAGGGAGTGATATTCTTTTCACCCACAAGTCCTTCCCAAACTCAAGGGGACAGGGTTATACAGGTGTATATCCTGGGGAGGGTGGGATCAGGGAAGCCATTGCTGGATTCTGACTATCACAATGTGAAGGAATGCTGGGGCATCCAAATGCTTCAAATGTACCTCAACTATCTTTCCTATTTTCTTCATTACTGTGCCCTCAATTTCTCACCATTATTGGGGTTCTTCAATATAAAATGACTTGCTGATAGGTTTTCCAAACTGTTGGTTTAGATTCAGCTTTTTGGGTCTAATAACTTGGTGATTTAGTTTCTCCAGACAGATTCTCTAATCTTCTGCCTCCAGCAAAGTGGAAGGAGGGGAGTTTTAAACCAGATTGTGGGTCTCCTGGAACTTGTTGGGGGAAAGGAAGCTGAAATCCTTACCATCAAAATACAGGATTTAACTTACTCACTCCATCTTCAGGTCAACCTCTCACCCGTAGTGTCTTCTGCCTGTAACTCCAAGTGTGGAGTCTCTCTGGTCTGATTATTTTTCCATAAAATACCACCCTCCATGTCTTTTATGAAGATAGTACAGAAGTGGGTGCCTGTCTACACCAAGTAGTGTTGGGAAGCTGGGCTTTCAACTGCTCTCCTGTAGTCGTTTATACCAGACCCAACTTTTAATGCCCACCTTGCCCGCCTCCTTCAATGATCTCAGTGTCTCTAGCTTCTCAGCCTTTGAGGAATTCTTATTTATCTTCAGATTTTTTATGTTTGATAATCCTCTGCTCTGATAACTCATTGATTATATCTTACTAACAGCTTTCCATTTTCATTTATTGAGCTTTGGAGTGACAGATATTCCCGAGTTTACTGAATGTATTTGCTAAATAGAAAGTTTTTCCTCTGTCTGTTATGATTCTCAAGTAGAAAAAAGGACACACATGTCTTTATTCTACCATGAAAACCAAAAGTCACTGTTACGATAGGGAATGGCATCTGCTCAGGGAGTTGGGTCTTTTTTATGGGAGGAAGGCTTACGCCCATTGTCACTAAAAGGAGAAGAGATTAACAGTGTGGCCCACGAGCACAAGTGAAACTGAGAATGTGTACGGATTACCTGTGTTGGTTTTATAATCTACCTTCTCTTTGCATTGAATAAAATCATCTTTCTAAGTCACTGAAGGCATTGGAGTTGACGGAGTGAAGATGAGATGAGTTTCTGCCTCCAGATAATTCATATCAGCAACGGGTCTCCTGGTAGCCTTTTTGTTTTCCAAAACCTCTTAAAAAATTAAAGTAGTAAATATAAGACCCATGGTTTGAATAGAAAACATAAATAATATGGTACATTTGGGAAATAATTACCATTAAAAATATCAAAATTGGGCAAAGTAGGCATTTTTATCTAATATAAATCCATTATTAAAGAGTTACTTGGTCTATTGAAAGAATAATGAAACATTTCTATTTATTGAAAAGATTTTTAAGCTTTGGCTAAGACATTGTGGGAAATAGTTTGGTAAAAAAGAAACAGTAGACTTCAAGGAACTCACAGGTGGCAATATTGACACAAGTTATCTATTACTTTTAGTAAAATATAGTATAGTAAAGACTGAGCTAAGCACAGTGGATCTCAAATTTGGCTGCAGATTTTTAAAAGTGGGGATTCTATATATACCAATGCATGTGTACACACACACACACACCACACACATGCCTCCTATCATTCCAGGACAATTAAAATAGAACCTCTTGACATGAAGCTGGGCTGTGGAATTTTAAAATGCTTCTCATATAGTTCTAATGTGTAGCTCCAGTTGGATTAAGATTACAGATAACTTTGGCAGAAGATGTAGATGACAGGAGAAGTAGTTACATTTTTCTTTTTGCATTAATGTCTCATCTTATAATTTCAGAAAAAAACCCAACTTTAAATGCTTTCTTCCCTCTCTACCCTTTCTTATGGATGGAAAAGGCAGGTTATTGGTCCTCTGTCATCAAATCTCATTCTCTTCACAGTGAGAATAAAGTGGCCCACTTTAGAGGAAAGCCTCGCTCAATTAGCATTAAAGAATGTTTCTGTTTCTAAAGGTAGAGTTTTTATTCCCTGCCATCGCACTTTAATCAAACTACCAATTGCCATTCTATCCATTTAATCACAGGCTTCCTTTTGAAAGGTTTGCTGCTGAGGAATTAGTTTGCAGGGTCACTGAACCCCTATGAGCAGCCCCACCTCAGAGAGGGCTTATTGTGAATTCAAAGTCTTGCCTGCTTAGATCTCTGCTGTAAGCCTGAAGATGTAGTCAACCTATGAAAACATTGCTCAGAAATAGTTATGAGGGCACAGCCAGCCCCCATGAAGGTATTGAATTCAGCTCTTATTTTTAATCATGTTTAAAGATGGGATCTCTTTATTCCTTTTAATGAAACCTGTCTTTCATTATGAAAGGCAAACCAAGGCAAAAATAAAACAGTGCCATCCGTTCTTTCAGCAGTGTATGTGTAATATGGACATATTTCAGAACCATGAATATAAAAATGAATGTTTTTTTTAAATACTCACACAAGGATATTTTTCCATTGATTTTTAGAGAGAGTGGAAGAGAGAGGGAAAAACAGAGAGAAATATTAATGTGAAAGAATAACATCGTTTGGTTGTCCCCTGGGCTGAGCTGGGGAGCAGCCTGTCTTGACCAGAATTGAACCTGGGACTCTTCGGTTCACAGGCCTATGCTCTATCCACTGAGCCAAACCATCTAGGGCTGAACTTTTCTTTTTTTTATTAGTCTGAATTAATCTCAATGAAAATTTCTACCTTCCATTGTCAAGGAGAAAAAATTAAGTCAAAATGATTCCATCTCACTCAGAGGCAGGGGTGGCGTGTGTGTGTGTGTGTGTGTGTGTGTGTGTTTTAAACAGGACTAAATAGGTTTTAATATGTTTGTGATAGCCTCTGAAGATCCAGGTAGTTGGGCATAAACTGATATGGATTCCATTTGATTTCACAAATCAGTGAACACAGTGGTCTTTCTTAAAAACGATTGCAAACTCTTCATTACAAACAACAATGAAGGAAACTAGAAACCACAGATGGAGCTTTGAATCCCAATAGGGTTTTCAACTATGTTTGACTTGCAAATCTGTTATGGAATAAATATGGAGTGCTTCAATGCCAGTCTTCCCAGTCCCTCTTTTCTGAAATAATATTACAAATTTATTTAGCTTCTTTCCTCCTGAAAGATTCTCAAACATTCTATAAGTTATGGGTAGAGATACTCCCCAGAGAAATAGAAAAAAAAATAGCAGAAAGGAGCAGTGAACATTAGCCTTTCTTCAATAATGATGGATACTATTTGAATTCAGGATAGGAACCATCTATATTCCTCCAACATACATATTATGCAATTTCCAAGGTTTTAAGTTAAACATTTGACATTGTATTAGTAAACTACTATACAATAAAGTCTATTTTATAAAACTTCTTTATAAAAATGGAGAGAAAGAAAGCTTTAAAAATATTTATCACAGAAAAAACAATTTATTTAAAAGTGACTACTAATAAATATGTTCTAATTTGAAAAAGAGTTTTGAAACATTTTGATGCATTTAAATATTCCAATAGAGTTGGGGAAGACAGCCTTGAAGGAATGAGTATATTTATTTTAAACTCTCTCCCAAGAGAAAGATTTGCTACTTTGCTCTCTTGTTCTTTAAAAATCTTAGGGAATAACACATCTTGTTTTCTATAATCTCAGTTGATCCAAATTCACAAACATTCAGTCTCTTGAATTCAGGACTGTGTTTTGTGCCTTGTTCAAGTTGGATTGCAGTGAGCTTTCTTAGAAAAAATACTATCAACTACAGTGCTCTGGAATTAAATAGTTTTGGTATGCTTTCACTTAATAATTTATCAACTTTTATAATTTGAAGACATAATAATGAGAAAGACACTCTCTGACCCACTGTGTTTACACACTATCAGAAAACAATTTAATAAATGATTTTAGTAGAATTATTTTCAAGAATATCCATAAGATGACCATAAGCAAAGCAACATAGGGAAACCATTCTGTCAAGGTGACTAAGAGTTTACATGTCAGCTAGACATTATTTTTTGGTTGGGTTGTCTAATTACAATCCTAAATTTAGACATGATAGGCCAGGTGCTTCTGGAAATATTAGCTGTGAAGAGCTTCTTTCTTGATCAAGATTAGATAGCTCTGATATCTAAATTTTCTTCCATGAATTCATGTGAGAGTACCACAAAGAGATTACTACATGAAGAGCCTCCCAGCTTTTCATTTTGATATTTAATAATCACAAGTCAGCCAATAATCAAGTACAAAGAAATAAGACACTGAAAAGCCTGTATGATGGAACCAGGTGCTGCAAAGCATGACTCTAAATGAGCAAGCTGATTCTGGACATACTGCATTTTCTTCACCCCAAGGCTCCATTTCCAGAAGATGCTCTAGAGCAGGAGAGGCCAAGCAGTGCAGCTCCTGCCTTTTCATCCCTGCTGATCCTCAAACCAAAAAGAAGGCTTACACTCCTCAGAGCAGTCCCAGAGTTGGCTGCCACTTTAGCATAAACATTCCAAGACATCTTTGATTCTCTAGTAAATGTAGATAGAATAGATTTTTATCTGCAAGATGTGATTTGTGAAACAAATGAACCTTTCTATGCCAAGTTTCCCTTTGCTCACCAACTCCCTTGTGACTGAGATCAGATACCTAAAGAAATAAATATTTAATTTGAGAAATTCATTATAGGTTAACATACATATACCTGAAAACAGATGCCCCATTGTCCTATCAGTCATTTACACTTCAGTGTGAATTGGTTTAATCAGATGTTTTACTCAGAGCAGATATTTAATAAGAAGGAAAATAGGAAAGAAATAACATTTGTTAGGACTAGGCAGTTACATACACCATTTCAGGTAACCCAGCAACCTAGTGAAATATGCATTATTATTAAAAAGGATTCTAGATTTCAAAGAGGCTGTTACTGGCTTAAATTAACCATTTAATTAAAAAAGTAAAGTAGATTTAGTTCCGTGTGAATGAAAAGTGAATACACTTGAAGAAGAGACAAGAGGAAGAGAAATACAAGAAGTAGGAAGAGTCGGGGATCAGTGATTGGTATTGGTATTTATATTCGGTATGCATGCAAAACACCCTGTTGTAAGAGTGACCTTGGACAAAATGGCCCAGGTGAAATTTACTTCTGTGCAATAGTATTGAAGAGAAGCGATAATTGGTTCTATGTTGATTTTATGTGATATGTAATACACACTTGTATTGCACATATAAGAAGAAATAAATGTACGACAAAGGCAAAACAGAATATAAAATAGCAAACAGCAATAACAAACATTTTTTGAGCTTGCTGTCTTGAGCTCTTCTTACTGATATATGAACAGAAGAAATATTCCTAGGTTTATGCTCCAGGGACTATCAAGACACAAGTACTGGTTGAAGTCCACCATTTTGAGTACTTTTTTTTTTAGGCTAGATGCTGTATGTATGTATGTATGTATGTATTAAAAAATCCTTATTGAGAGTATTACAAATATCTTCCCTTTTGTCCCCATTGCCCCCTCCACCTGGTTCCTGCCCCACCCCAGGCCTTCACCACCCTATTTAGAGTAGACATAGGTTGGCAGTGGCCTTATTTTACCATACATCTGCGCTAGATACTATGCAACAGCTCAAATTAAACTGTTCCTCTAATACCACAAAGCTATTGTAAAATGCAAATGCAATAAAGTGAATGAAGTGCTTTATAAACTGCTGAATATCATATAAGTTCAAGGTAACTTTACAATAAATTCCAAATCCCTGTTATAGTTGTTAATCTAGGTAAATGAATTATCATATTCCTTCATTTAGGAAACCATATGACTCTGTGAGTATGATATGTAACAAAAAAAGGAGGTAAAATTGAAAGAATAAACACAAATACTTAAGAATTCAAACTGGTGTATTTACTATTAATTTTTTTCTGTGAAATGGTAACATAACATTTATTGAGTTATATCATTTTCAAAATCCTTGCTTCTTTAGTAACCCAAACGACTTTTTCTTTAACAAGTGTAAAACACTTTCAAGTAAAAAAATGATGCTACTGAGGCATCATTCAAATCAGCTGAAAAGTTTCTAACAAATGTAATGCTCTGAACTTTATCACTAAAATTCCTTTACAAGAGACACTCATGAACACTACACAACAGTATTGTCATGTAGCATAGAAATCTAATTTTTACCATGCGTATTCTGCCAATAAAGTAGAAATTTGCCCTTATATTTGGATAAAATCTCTGAAGTCAATGGTGAATCAGCTACAATGTCTTGATATATATATCAGAAATCTTTGGTTCATTTTGTCATTGCAAACCATGGTGTAGACTATGACAGGGCCATCACGTTTGCGTTGATTTTTTGTGTGTAGGAAGTGTCAGAAAAAACTTACTAGTTTGTAAGAAAAAAAAGGAAATAGAGAAGGGGCTTGTAGAATAATAAGAGGCAATTTCTTCTTTTTCCAACAGGCAAAATATTAAGTCTGAGAAGCTCCTTGAGTGACAGAGCTGAAAGGCTAATAAAACTCAGCCTTGTAAGTAAGGATAAAATCAAGACTTTTAGCCATCACAAACATGTTAAAACCTTAAAAAATAGGTTAATGTAGTACGAAGTAAATCCTTCAGTTAGAGAATATGTATCAGGGAATCAAGGCTAACGATGTGGTTCTCACCACACAGTTTGATGAACTCCAAGTGCTTACTAGGAAGTCCAGAGAAAGAGATATGCTTTTTAGGAAAACTGCAATCTTGGCTATTGGATGTGAATCTTACTACAATCCAATAGAAAATAAGTCATTTCTTTTTGAGAATTATACTATCTGGTAAAGTATGAAACAATACTAAAAACTTCTGATTCTTTGAGTCTTCAGAAAAAAGGTATCCTTGGAACCTTAGACCTACCTAAATAAATTGAAAAGGCTGCTCTGCATTCTAACAGGGTGTATTCTCCAATGTCCTCTTCAGATGTGTCAAGGAGGGTAAAAAACAGATGTTTTCAAAAGGCAGTGCCAATTGTCATAGAAATCACTGGGTTGTGGTATCTTTTCTATGGATCAGAATTGAGGTTTAATCAAGGAATATTACCTTTGTCAGGGGAAGGGATCCACCCAACATCTGCCCTGTGGCTTTAGAAATGCTATAAACAAGCAATTGACAGGATGTCTTCTAATCCTCATTTCTACCCTTTTCTGAAGGGGAATGTTACGGTTGTCCTGTTTATGCTCTACCATTTTTATGTTGTATACGCAGAGGAAGGAGGTGAGGACATGGGAAAATAACTTGTGTTTGTACTTCATAAGTGTCTGGATCAAGAAGAGTCATATCTGGGCCTGATAGAGAGGTTTTTTACATTATCCTTGATACAGAGACTACTATTTACACATAGATCCTACAAAGACCTTAACTCCTTTCTTTGACTAAGTAAGACTTTGAGCTTTTCTTCCTTGGGAAAGAGGTGAGTCTATTTTGTGTGTGAAAGAAGAATAAACCAAATATTTAGAGGCAAGGAGGGAGAACTATGAGAGTTTGTAGAACTATTTAAAAATATGCTGCATTTAAAATTTTTTATTTTCATATAATAGGATCAAACTTCCCTGCATCCTTAAGTTTACCTTTGACCATCTGGCTTGTTCTTCTCAATATAATGTGACAGGAACTGATGTGTCATTTCTGGTGAGAAGTTTAACAGCCAGGGTGTGTTTTGCCGAGCTCCCTTCACCATTGCCACAGCTCTCCATGGTGTTCCAGATATTCCATCAGCTTGAGTCTTTGAGTGAGATGCAAGTTAGGCACATCCCTGAGGTTGACCATACTAGAAATGTTGTCTGGACCAGAAATAAATCTAGCTTAGCCTAGATGACACAATAGCCTGCTCTTTTCTCTTCCCTACTTTTTGGAAGCAATCCCACCCATAGTGAGTATGTGTTTGCTTCTGCTCTTACATAGCATACACTTACAGATTTAATGATGCCTTGGGAGATGCGTATCAATAAACTCATTTGTCTACAGATATTTAGTTAAATCTTCCAGGTTTGCCTTTGTAAGTACTAAAATCGACTTTGTTCCTTATCAGTGAAGTCTTTGTCTTATTTTTAATGACACTATTCTAAGTGCTTTATGTATTGTATCTTACTTAATCTTCAAAACTACCTTATGAGGGATGTTTTGTTATTACTATTATACCTTAACAACTTGTACAGCTATTTTTAATATTATCAGTCCTTAGAGAAGAGGGATTAGGATGCAGAGAAATTAATCTTGTCCAACAAATTTGCTTCATTTACTTTATTTCATGATTACTAATTTTATTAAATAGAAGAAAATGCTATCAAAAGTGAAAAAAAATCATTTTTTTTTATTTGTACAACTCTCTTGAACTTTTGGTTTTTTAAAATTCAGCATTATGTTTTCAGGAGAGAAAGATTTAGGCTCTTTAGGAATAAGTAATCATTGTTCCACAAATAAATAATTCACTAAAAAGAATTCTAAGTAAGTAAACAAATCTGAGAATTTATTATTAAAATGTACTTATTAAGATGCCATCAGAACAGAAAAATTAGAAACTCTACAATGCTTCATATTGTCTATTATGAGCAGTATATGGTGAAAATTTGATTTCACATTGTAAATAAGGTAGTGTATCATTAGACAGAGTATAATTTTAAAAATAGTTAAATTGCCTTGTTGATATGCATAAATAGAGATAGAGATAGATAATGGTTGGACAAGAAAATTTTTTAAAATATATATATTTTTTATTGATTTCAGAGAAGAAGGGAGAGGGAGAGAAATACAGAAACATCAATGATGAGAGTGAATCATTGATTGGCTGCCTCCTGCATGCCCCCTACTGGGGATCAAGCCTTGCAACTTGGGCCTTTTCCCCTGACCAGAATCGAACCTGGGACCCTTCAGTCCTCAGGCTGATGCTTTATCCACTGAGCCAAACCAGCTAGGGGCAAGACAATATTTTTAAATGCATCTAAACCTGGGGCTGAGAATTTCAGCACAGTTCCATGGACACTGACACTGATTTCCCTAGGTGTCCACAAGATCCTGGCGTATGTCTCTTGCCTTTGCACTCCCAAAGGTGTCCTGGTATGAGCAATAATTTAGTGATCATCCTAACTATATACCATCTCTTGATTTGCATGCATGAAGTTTATATGTTTTTGTACTCAATATACTGTAGAAAAATGAGATAATAATTATCAGCTAAGAGATATAAAATTTCAAGTCACAAATTTTCTATCAAGACAAAATTTAAATGTGCAATGTAGATGTGGTTCTTGTAACAAAACTATAGAAAGTATTAGGACTATCTTTGTGTAGTTTCCAAGGTTGATATTATAATGTATTTGATTAACTGAGTGAATGTTGATAGAAGGGTAGTGTGTTGTGGATGGAGTAAGGGGTTCTTTGTCCCTGCTGTCCTCTGTATTTTCAGTAAGGAAAGAAAAGCTTAATTACCTTATCAACCAAAGCAATCTCCAATCTAGTTTGGATATATAGTTGATTAAGAATTTTATGAGCACTTAAGCCCTCCAAACAATCATGTATTATCACATTTTCATATAAAATAGTTTAGCCACCAGTCTCTTCTCAAAATCTGTAACCTTATTTCCCAGTGTAAATTTACCATGAATTGGTCTGGAGCCAGAATTCCTGACAGGTAGAGTCAAGCAACTAATGAAGTTAGTGCTTCCGCTGCACTTGCTCCTCAGGATATAACCCCATTAAGTTATGTTAGATGGAGGAAGAGTCTTCAACATAAAAGGATTATGAAAAGAAATTCAATTAACTAGGTGGATAGATGCTTACTAGATTGTAAGAGTTCTCAATGTTGGAAATTCTATTGTTTATACAATTTTGTCCCAGAGCTTTCTAAATAAGTCTTTAAGTAACTTTATTGTTAATCAGAATAAAATCAATTGATCTTGACCCCTTTTCAATCAACGTTGGCTTGGTGAATCAGTCATGAAGATAGACCCAATAATTTTACATATTTCATATATTCTCATTATCATTCATATAAATATTTTAAAGGTCAAGAGGTGTCATTTGTATCTCAGCTCTAAAATATTATGTGGTGTATATTGGTAATTTAATCCTTCAAAAATGAAGGTATAAATGTTAAAGGATTTCACCATTAAAAAGCATATTCAATAAAATTTTTTTTGATAATTCAGAAACAACTAATCTCAGTAAATTTATAATTGTATTTCAGGTTACTTAAGATCACATCATTTAAGGTGATCTGAGGTTAGGTAAAGAAATAGGTCTCTAGTTCAGCCATTGCTAATCTCTCACATTTATATGATACTTAATTTTCCCAAACATCTTTTCTAGGCATTAATTCATTTGCTTCATGATATAAAACCTGATTGAGGTATTGCTGTCTTCACTTTTTATGATACTATTCAGGCCTGAAATCATAGTCCAAATCACATAGTTATGAAATGACATGGCTCAGATTTTATCTCAAATATGCTTCCAAGTAAAATGTTCTTTTCAGATCAGTGATGTGCTGGTTTTGTTGTAATTGGAAAACTCAATGTGTGTTTATGTTTGTTTGATTTTTTAACCAGGGGTTTGATGTTTTCTCTATATTCATAGAAGAGATTTGAATAACCGCCACAAATAGATTTAAAAGTAATCTATTCCTAGTTCATATGGATTGATTACTAGGATACATTAAAATCAATGTACTTTCACCACATAAAACAAAGGAGACTCCAAACTAAGATTTAAAAAAAATCACTGACCTACCTGATATTTCCATTCAAGTGGATGACTTCATTATCCATGCATTCAGGTCACAGAATGGGCACTCTTGTAGTCAAGCACTCTAGTGTAAGCAACCAATAGAATCCTCTATGCTCATGCTTGATGTTCATCGCTGGCATACTAAACTCTTTGTCCTCCCTGACCTACTGCACTTGCAAGTTTCAGCCTTTTTTCTGTTCCAGGCTTGACCCTTGCCTGCCCTGTTCTCCTTATGGTTGGTACTATTCTATAGTTTAAAATTCTTGCTTTGCTTCTCAACTTTCACTCTTTTGTATCTGATGACATTGCTTCTGGATGTTCCGGGTAAAAATTCTTGCTGTCTAATCCAGCATTTTTTTTAAGTGTCACTTGAGGCCCAAGAAAGGAACCAGAAAAATGCGAAATACCAAACTCAGTGGCTTCACCTTTTATAAATAAAGAAATATTGCTCACAGTGACCTGTTTTAATCTTCACTTAAAAGTGGGAGCAGGTTTCAGAAGCCTAATTCAGTTCATATTAAATACAATGTCCATCTCTGGCCTCTGACAGAGTAGTGGCTACCCGGCTGGTGCATTCCACCTTAGGAATGGCTATCATTGCAGCAGTGGACAGATTCCCACTTCCTGTATATATATTACTTTAAGACTGAGATGAAAATGCTCTGTCTGAACATAAGTTATTAATAACCACTGGTAGGATTAAAGACTTCCAAAATATAGGCTGATGCCAAATACATTAATAGTTCTGAAGAAGCCATTACAGTTGATGGTGTCAGTGATCTGATGAGAGACTATAATAGGGACATCATCTCTGTGACCCAGCAAAATACCACTTATACCTTCAGTGTGATGAAATGAAAGACATTAAACTTATGGGATTCCTTAGGGCACAAAGAATGGTAGGAGAATGTTAGGTGACCTTGTGAATCAAGTCTCACCATTTCCAGGGATAGTAATAAAGGCTAAAATGGCATATATAGTCACTTATTTATGAAGTCTTTCCAATATATTTTTGAAGCTGCATAGATAATTAAAATATATAATCCTAATCCATAGCATGATAGAAACCAACCACAGCATTAATAACCACAAACAGAATTTCTTCAAATCCCTGAGCTAACTATCCAGCCATGTTATTTTTTTGTTGTTGCTGTAACAAAAAATAGTACTTTACTCCTCCAATTCCCAGTCTCAGCAGATTAGATATAAAAACATCTATTTTGTATAATGTAAGTTTCAAATTTATTTGTATATTAGTTTAATGTATGTTTATTAAACACCATTGACGTGTTTACATTTCCATGTGTCTACCCTTTCATTGAACAGAATTCATGAAGTTAGGGCTCATGAGGGACAGTTCATTGTTTCCCTACTTCAACTGTGTTTATTTTAGTTATTTTCCTCCCACCAGCTTTCTTTTTACTGCTGTGAATGTTTTGCTGATTTCACTTTTGGGAATCGTTTTTGCATTTCTCTTGATCTGTTTGAGCTGTATCTCAGTAGACACCAGAGGAGAGTCAGAATCAATATACTTAAGCAGCAATACTGGTAGGGAAATTAGGTCTTAGTGTAAGTGAGAAACAATTTAAAAGAAAATAGAAAACAACAAGAAATTTAGGGGAAAAATCCTTCCCATAGCTACATGTTTTCTACTTCATTTATATTTATTTCAACAGAAGCAGGAAATACAGCATGAAATTCCCTGTCAGCAAATACAGTTTTTCAATGGGGCAGGTTCTGATATATCCTAAATAGTAAGCAGAAATTAGAATCTAAAACTCTGTCAAATGGCAATGCTATGCCCAGTCATGTGGTGTTATTGTCATCATCATAATATCTGTGCTCCTTGGTCTATCAAAACTGTATATTTCTGTAGAAGATTACAAATACTTTCTTGTATATAAATGCTTTAGAATCTGAAAAATATCTGTGAAAGGTAGACAGAGGTTATTGTTTATATCATACAAATAAGAATATTAAGACCCAAATATATTATGTAATTTTTCTATTGTCAAAAATTTATAGGTAGAAAAACAGAGATTTGAAATCTAGTTATTTTTTAGAGCACAATTTTTTCACTATTCTCTTACTCTGCCTCCAAAGACCTTGCAGGATTAAGAGGTAGTAAAGGAGTCACATGCTATTTGAAAAATGCTGTCTCTTACTTAAGGCACCTGAATGAGCCATGCTGGACTTTACCTAAGATTGCTGAGTGCTACAGAAGCTAACCCCTTGATCAATAAGAATATTCTAGAGATAGAAAGTTATGATTAGAGAAGATGCAAAAGTATAAAACCAAGGAGTAGTTCATTGGAAAAGTTTGGATAGTCATTACATGATCACATTCTACTGTTTCCACATAGTTTATGTTAATCCAAATAGCCTCCATGGATGATAGGAGAAGGAATAAATTTCTTTGTTCCTAAGGTTGTTTTCCTATTAGGGGATACTGGTGGAGTTGGAGTGGGAATCTTGGTAGACAGAAAATTAATTGCTACATTGATACATTGGTGCTATAGAATGTTTCTCCATCAGTACACATAGGCTGTACAAGTTTGCATGTGTACATGCATATCTACACATGCATGTGGGTGTTAGGATAGAATTCCCCTGGGATCCCCTCCTCTTTCAGTAACTCTCTTGAAAAGCCATCTCTGCTTCCATGTAAGGGAAAAACTGACTAATAAGAGTCATTACCTTTAGTTAGACAGAGAGAAGCCTGGAAAGTGGCTGAAGGTGGAAGCTTATCAGAGCAAAAGGAGATGATTCTGCCAATTGATATATAAAACAAACCAAATTCTAAATCCAAGTGCCTCTTAATTCCCATCTTACTCATACTCTTAATCACCAGGGCAAAGGTAGGGAGCTCTTCTCTTACCCACATTCCCTGTAATTATGATCAGGGCAGGAAGCACACAAATTTCCCTTAGCTCAATGGTTCCAAACCTTTTTTTGGCCATGCCTCACCTAAGCATCTCTAAAATACCGATGCCCCTCCACCCCATGACATATAATTCTCATTCAAAAAGTAAACTCCTATTAACGTGGAGGAAGCCTAAACGGCCATTAACTTTGTCTAAACAAGCTTCCAAAGAACATGGCATCCATGAAAGAGAAAAATAAAAGAACAAAAGGACAGTTGAAGTGCTGAGGAAGAAATCACTAAGAAATTGTTAAAAAATAATAATATGAAGTGATATGACAAAATAGCAAAGAAATTTCAAAACATATAATAGAGAACTGAAATGCATCAGTATGTCACAATATATATTTATATACGGTATATGAGGCCCCTAGAATCATAATAAATGCAAAAAATTCACTGTTAATAACTCATTCTCAAGTTGCTCCCCTGTGGAGCACTAAACTACTGCCTTAGATTTACAGAAAAGTTGTAAAGATAGTTCAGAGGGTTTGTGTATACTCGTCACCTAGTTTCCCCTGTTGCTAATTTCTTATCTTATTTTGATAACTTTGTTGCTAATAAGAAACCAACATTGATATCCTTCTGTTAATTAACTTTCATCACCTGGCCAAGGTAGTGTTTGCTAGGTTTCTTAATACTCCTTTCCATAGTTTACTTTTTGGAGGAAAATCACTTAGCACAACCCACATTCAAACTTGGGAAGGAGTATTAAGCTATTTACTGGATGTTAAGAGTATCTACCTAAATTATTTCAAATTCCTTCAGTTTGAAGAAGTTGTTTTAACATTTCTTGTAGTGCAAGGCTACTGGTGACAAAACATCCAATTTTTTGTTTATCAGAAACTCTCTTTGTTTTGCTTTCGTTTTTAAAGAATATCTTTATAATTTATATTCCAGGTTAACATGTTTTTACTTACTTTCAGTATTTTCATACTTCATTCCATTTTATTCTAGGTTGCATTGGTTTTGATGAGAAGTTAGCAGTTATTATTTTCCTGTATATAATGGCTGCTTTCAAATGTTTTTTTTTCTAGAAATTTGGATTTTAGCAATTTGACAGTGATGGGCACAGGAGTGGTTTTCTTTGTATTTATTTAGACTGATTTTCCTTGAGCTTTTTGAATTTATGCAGTAATAATTTTCATCAAGTTTAGAAAATTTTTGGCTATTATTTTTTCAAATGCTTTAAAAAAAAATCTTGCTTTCTCTTTCATCTTCTTCTGGGATTTGAATTACAAATTTCATCAGACCACTTTTTATGGTTCCATTGGCAATTAGAATGTTATTTTGTTGTTGTGTGTTGTACATTTGTTTTATCTCTATGTATTTCAATTTTAATAGTTTTATTTGACCTGTCTTTTAAGTTTACTGGTATTTTTTATTGCAGTGTCCAATTTGCTGTGAAGCTGATTTCACTACAGATATTCTACTTTTACCATTAGAATTTCCTTTTCCCTCTTGTGATTACTTAACCATTTGCTTAAAGTTATATTTTCCTTTAAGACATTATAGATATTTATGATAGCTCTTTTAACATCTTGGTCTCTAATTTCAACATTTGTGTAATCTCTGTGTAATTCTCTGTATTAACTGTTTGTTTTTTTCCTCCTGATTAAGAGTCACATTTTCTTCTTATAGTTTTTTTTTTTTTTTTTGGGGGGGGGAGGGTGTAGGATATTGGGAATGTTACATTATTAAGAATCTGATTGTCAACTTCAGCTTGTTCTGGTGAAAGCTTGGTTTTAGCTTTTGCTGGAGTAGGTCTAGAGTAGCCTTCACCCTCAAATGAGGCCTTTCTAGGATCTCAGTCTGAGGCAGATGATGATCAGTGAGGCCTTCCCACTCTGGATAGTCATAACTCCAATGTCCCCCAGTATTGGGAAACTTCCAGTATCTCTACTTGACTCACAAGCCCCTAGTAGTTTTCCTCAAAAGACCTTGCACAGTACTTCCCTGCATATGTATAGCTCTGTATTTGACCAAAAGCACTAGAGAAGTCCTTTTCAGATTTATGGGACTCCTTATGTATGAAGCTCCCTCCTCTCTGGTGTCCTGACCATCTTCTCAGAAAACCTGAACTTTCTTTATTTTTTTTTTCCTCCTGATTAACAGGATTGCTGCTCTCTATTATACTCCACTTCTTTGTGCTGTGATTCGGACATTGGCTCCAGGAAAAACGTCTGGTGAATACGAAGTTCAGATTACATATTGCCTTTATCTCAAGGGTATTCCTATACTGGAATGCATGAGAAATTAGTCTGCGTAACTGGCTTTGTTTACTAAATACTGAACCAAAGAGAAAGAAAAGTAGAAAAGTTATGTTTTTAGAAGAAGGGGTTGAGAAGCACGATGTACCAACGACTTGAGCAGGCCTAGAGTGATGCAGTGGCCTGAGAAGCAAGGAAAAGCATAAGGCAAAGAGGGTCACTGAAAGAAGGGAAAAACCTTGATGCAAGCGCTGCTTCCTACACTTTGATTTAGAATCCACCAGACCTAGAAGTTTTTAACAGGACTCAGCCCATTAATCTTTGCAACACTCCAAACTAAGAGTCAATAGTTGTACAAAAGAAGGGATATCAGAGAGTAGTGCAGATAACTTAATTTTAATTTGAAGATTAATATAATACAGTAGTCACTCTTTGGTTTCAATTACCTGAGGTTAACCATGGCCTAAAAATTTTAACTAAAAAAATTGCAGCAATAAATAATTCATAAGGTCTTTATTATTTTTTAAAAATTATATTTTTATTAACTTCAGAGAGGAAGGGAGAGGGAGAGAGAGATAGAAATATCAATGAGAGAAAATCATTGATTGGCTGCCTCCTTCATACCCCCTACTGGGGATTGAGCTGAAACCCAGGCATGTGCCCAGGACTGGAATTGAACCTGGGATTCTTCAGTCTGCAGGCCAATGCTCTATCCACTGACCCAAACCAGCTAGGGCTTTATTATTATTTTTTTTAATCCTCACTCAAGGATTTTTTTCTCATTGATTTTTAGAGAGAATGGAAGGGAGGGCTAGAGGGGGAGAGGGAAAGAGAGAGAAAAAAAACATTGATTTGAGAGAGACACATTGATTGGTTGCCTCCCACACATGCCCAGACCAGGGACAGGGATCATACATGCAACCCATGTACATGCCCTTGACAGGGAATCAAACTCACTATACTTTGGTGCTCAGGCCTACGCTCTAACAATCAAGCAACACCAGCCAGGGCAATAATTCATGTTTTCAATTCGCACTGTTCTTAGTAGTGTGAGGAAATCTCACACAGTCCCACGTAGTCCCACCCAGGACATAAGTCACCCCTTGTCCAGGGTATCCATGCTTTATATGCTCCCCACCAATTAGCCACTTAGTAGCCAGCCATATGGTTATTAGATGGCCTGTCCTGGTACTTCGGTGCTTGTGTTTAAATCACTCCCCCCTTTTTTTTTACTTAATAATGGCCCCAAAGTAATTCACATAACTTTTATTACAGTATAGTATTAAGATTGTTCTATCTTTTATTAGTTATTAATGTTAATCTTTTACTGTGTCTAAGTTATAAATTAAAATAACATGAAATGATTTGATCTTCAACATAGAGCTTGTTAGCATTAGATTTGGGATCAGAGCCCAATGCCTCTGGCTCTTGGCCCTGGGTTCCTTCCACAACTCCCCAGAGAACTTTATTTTTCTGGTTATGGACACTCTAAGTGAGGGCATAGCCTGCCTACAGTCACAGAACAATCCAAATAAGCAAGATTAATATCTGCCAAGATTTCTGAATGCATGTTCATACTCTCAGGTGTTTCCAAAACTCTTTAAGCATGCTCTAGTAAAGTTTTGGACAGAAATATATGTGCATATTTCTATCTACAGACACTGATCTATCCTTATAGTATATATCATTTTCCATAAACTTTGTTGGCATTGTTACTACCCAAGAGGTTGAAAAGATTGATGCCTAACCTGGAGCTCTTTCCATTTCAAGAATAAATATATGTTGCAAAACTGTCTCTAGTTTTAGTCATTGCCAACCCTGTGATTCCTGAGATTGCATAGGCACATCAACAAGAACCCTTAGTAGGTCTTACATTCAACATTCTGTGGAATGAGTAATTGCATGTATTAATGAGAAACCTGGTACATGGAGTACCAACAACTCAGATTCATCTTCTCCTTGTCTAAAAGGAAGGCTATCCAAGAATTACTCCCAATTCATTATAGCTCTTCATAAACATAGACTAATGCAATTCTAAAAGTTCAACTCTTCATTTTAAAAATGAGAAAATATACATACAAAAGACTAAATGGGCCACCAGAGGCCACATAGATAGTTTGTAGCAAAGCTACAATGGAATCTGGGCCTAAGGACTTAATTCAATTGTCAGGGCCCCTATAAAGATTTGTACTATTGCAATGGGAAAAAAAACTAAGGAAAATATCTTAAAAAGCTGAATTTTTCATATTTAAAAAAGAATAAAACAATAGAATATTTCATGATAGGCTGTCATAACATGTGTCTTTTATTGGATCCGACACTCACAATCAGACATACAAACACAGAGACATACACATACTCAGAAACCTATTCTGCATCAAAATTGGGTGAAATTCCCCCAGATGCTGCTATGTCAACCACTGGTATCATCAAATATTTTTAATCTCTTTTCTGAGTACAACTCAGATAGTCAACAGCTGGGAATAAATAAGCAATATAAATCTCTATTTCTTGAAAACAGGAATGAAGTCTATACCTTTCAGATAACTTAATAACCTCTAGCATCGATTATAAATATCCAGCTTTCTGTATAAATTACATTGCGTTTGGAATATTGTACTCAGCCCTGAGTTATTTGTTTCATATATTGCATTTCTAGGTATACAAATTAAAAAGAAAGGCTTTAGAATGTGATTAAATCACGATTGGAGGGGGGTGTGTACTATCTGCATAACTCTAAAAAGTGCTCCTTTCTATAAGTTCCCTGGTTCTTTGTTCCAATTGCATTTAATTAAATAACTGCTCTAGAATTTCAAAATACATCATGAATTCGCAGTGTCAAGGGAAACGACCCAGCAACTCTGATGCTGAAACAGTTTAATCTTGCCCTGGACAGTGAGGACTCAACATCTGATGGTCACAGGCCATTAGCTGTTCTTGTCTGATACAAGCAGGGAAAAGTTTTGCCAGTTTCATGGATCAGGTTGAGCTGTGGTACTTCGTTTAGGTTGGGACAGTGACCAGGCCTGTTGTATAGCCAATCTGACCTTTGCATCTGTCAGCAAGGCTTAATGCTGACCAGCAGAGTCATGCTGAATCAGGACAGATCTTAATCAGGGCCCGTTCACCCATGGCTCTCTGTCAGCACTGAGCAACATGTTACACAGCTAACAGTGGTGGGTGGGCCTCCTTCTCACAAAGGCTTTGAAAAATTCAAATAGATCTTTATTATGAAGTCAATAAGGTTCAGCCCTGACTAAACGGAAGCCCTCTGTTCTAGGAGACACTGGTGACAGTTATTTGGCCAGTTCATTCATTGTCAGTTCAACACTTCATTTTAATCAAAATGCATTCTCAAAGAAGCTCAGACCTCGTATGCAGAACAATGAATTGATATCTGCCTGTATATAGAGATCCATGCATGAAAGGAAAGTACCCACAGAATAAGATGCATCAGTCCCAATATATACAAATTAGTCTCCTGAAGTCACAGATTTCATTATGTAAAATTTCATTACAAATGTTCTTGGGTCCCTGAGTTCTTGACCTTTTTTGTTGTTTTATAACAAAGCAATATTAAGTTCAACATATTAATATTTTAGACAATATGTGAAATGAGTTTGGAAGAAAATTAAATCCATGTCATATAGATGTATACCCATACAAATAAATGGAATATATTTGTTTTTTCCCCCCAGGAGATTTTTATCTCTCAAGTTTGGAACAATAATGTGACAATAGCATTGTGTGGCTTAATCTAGAATCAGCACTGCCTGGCATATAAGGAGCACTGAAGGAGAAGGCATGGTAGAAATTCATTTGCATGAGGTCCTAAATGCATCTTGAGCAAACTCATATGGGGGAAGGAAAAAGCCATCCATTACTTGCCCTTTCCCTGATACATCATGGTATTAGGAACAGACACAATTTGTAAGAGGAATTAAATGACCTCTTCTTAATCTTTGTATCACATTGGGACACAAGTGTATTATCCAGAGACCACTCCTCTTCCTCAGTGTAATCATAGGTCACCTTTTAACTTTGAAGCCCACAGCTTTCAGGGACAAGCTGGGATGTCCACTGGCAGATGTCATAACAGTAGTCATTTCACTATAGCACATTTCTTGTCCTCAGAGGACTATTGAGTTAACAGAAACAGATTAGGAACAGGGAAGACCAACGTCGAGTTCCAGGTTAGCCACCAATTTCCCAAACCATAACCTCTTAGAGCTTAGATTATGCATATCCATTAATTCATTTTACCAATATGGAAACTAAGATTCATTTTATTTCTTTTATTCTCAATGTTTATTTTAGTTTAGTTTAGTTTTGTTTGTTTGTTTTTTATTTCAGAGAGGAAGGGAGAGGGAGAGAGAGATAGAAGCATCAATGGTGAGAGAGAATCATTGATTGGCTGCCTCCTGCACGCCCGCCTCTGGGGATCAAGCGCAACCCAGAGAAGTGCCCTTGACTGGATTAGAACCCAGGACCCTTCAGTCTGCAGGCTGACGCTCTATCCACTGAGCCATACTAGCTAGGGCTATTCTCAGGTTTTTATATCCCTCACTAGTGTGACTGTGATTTCAGAGGACTAACATGCATATACAGACCTATGAGTAATATCACCATAACAACTTATAATGATCTTTCAAGATTCCTATGGTTCCTATAAATATGTCAAAAAGCCTATATTATGTTGTGGTTTAATAAATATTATGTAACATTGATGGTTAATAGTGTACTCTATGAAACCAGACAGCCTTGGATTATAATTAAGCTTTTAAATTTATTGGCTATATAATCTTAGGCAAGTAAAGTAACCCCACTATGGCAGTTTCATTAACTGTAAAAATGTTTATAAAAATAATTCCATCTTAAGAATTGCTGTGAGGTTTAATGATTAACACATATAAAGCAATTAAATTAATACTTGACATGCAGCAAGATCTCAAAAATATTAACTCAATAACATTATATTTTTACAAAAAGAGAAAATATGAAAATAAAATTCTGAACATTATGCTAGCCTAGAAAATTTCATTAATTCCACATAGGTTCTGAATTACTCTTTATATGATCCTTCTTTCCAAGGCCACATAACCAAGTTAAGTTCCTTAATTATAATGTAAACTCAATAAATATCACTGTGAATATTTTTCCCTTTGGCAATCTGTTAGTATTTGGAGGAAAAGGGTAAAAATTCCCACTAGAAAATAAATGGCTGTGACCTGAGAAGTTTTGTGGGGTTTTTTTTAGTTTGAATAGTGTCAAATATTTCTTGTAATCCCCCAAGAATCACTGAAGATGAAGACATTTAATCCCAGGTTGCCAAATACAAACAAAAATACAGTAAACACTATAGAAGTTTTCACATCTTTATCAGTTCTAAAACATTACACATATGAATTATAAATTAAAATTTGATTCATTCAATGTTAAGCTCAAATTGGAGGCAGGACTATATTATTCAATTAAGCAACTTAGTTTGAGATCATTGTACGTTCATGTGCAATTGTAAGAAATAATACAGAGATATATCATGTACCCTCTAAGAAGGTTTCTCAATGGCAAGTAACATCATACAAGACTATAGTACAACAATATCACAACCACAACATTGATATTGACACAGTCAAGATTCAGAATCTTTCCATCACCACAAGGATCCCACTGTTGCCTTTTTTTTTTTTATTATTTAAAAAAATCTTCACCTGAGGATATTTTTCCATTGATTTTTAGAGAGAATGGAAGAGAGAGGGAAAGACAGAGAGAAATATCAGTGTGAGGGAAATACATGGATTGGTTGCCTCCTGCATGCTCCTCGACTAGGGCCAGGGCCCAGGCCAGGGAGGAGCTTGCAACCGAGGTAGGTGTTCTTGACTAGGAAATTGATTCTGGTACCCTTCAGGTCACAGGCTGACCCTCTAGCCACTGAGCCAAACCAGCTAGGGCTGCCCTATTGCCTTTTAAAAAATATATTAAAATATATTAATATATATATATATTGATTGATTTCAAAGAGGAAGGGAGGAGAGAGAGAGATGGAAACATCAATGATGAGAGAGAATAATTGATCAGCTGCCTCCCACACGCCCCCCACAGGGGATTGAGCCCGCAACCCAGGCATGTGCCCTTGGCCGGAATCGAACCCAGGACCCCTCAGTCCGCAGGCTGACTCTCCATCCACCGAGCCAAGTCGGCCAGGGCTCCCCTATTGCCTTTTAAGGCCACATCCACTTTCCTCCCACCCACACCACCTTAACTCATGTAACCACTGTTCTACACTTCATTTCTATAACTATGTTTTTGTGTGAAATATTATATAATGAAGTCATACAGTGTGCAAACTTTTAAGGTTTTTTTCAACTCAGTATTATTCTCTAGAGTTTCATCCGCTTTGTATGTATCAATAGCTTGCTCTTTTTTTAAATTATTGAGTAGTATTCCATAGTATGAATGTAATACTGTCTATTTAAACATTTACCCTTCAAAGGATTTCTGAGTTCTTTCCAGTTTGGGGGATTTTCATGTACAATTTTTGTATATGTATGAACATTCATTTTTATCTGAAAAAAAAAAAACACACCCAGGTGTACAATTACTGGATCATATCATAGTCGCATTTTTAAGAAACTGCCAAACTATTTTCCAGACAGTCTGTACCATGTTACATTCCCAATAGCAATGTATTGAGTGATCCAGTTTCTCCAGTTCTCACCATAATTTGTGTCAGCACCATTTTCTACTTTAACTATTTTGATAAGGTGCAGTGATGTCTTTCTATAGTTTTAATTTGTATTTCCCTCAAGAATAATGAAAACGAGCATCTTTTCAGGTGTTTATTTGCCATGGGTAACTGTATACCCTCTTTAGTGAAATGTCTGTTTATATCTTTTCCATATAGTCAAATTGGATTGCTTGAGTTTTACTATTATTTTTGTGATAGTTCTTTATGTATTTTAGATGCTGGTCTGTGTTGGATATGTAGTTTGCAAATACTTTCTTTCTTCCAGAAAGTATCTGTCTTCATCAACAACACATACTCTTTATTACTGTAGCCATGTAGTAAGTCTTGAAATTAGACTAATTGATTCCTCCAACTTTATTCTTCCTTTTACAATTGTTTTAGAAATTCTATTTTCTTTGATTTTCATATAAACTTTAAAATAATCTCTATATTTGCCAAAAATCATTCTAAGATTTTGACAGGATTTTTGTTAAACTTGCATATCAATTTGGAAAAAAATGGAATTTTTATTATGTTAAATCTTCTAATCCATGAATACATTATACCTCTATTTATTTTGATGTTCTTAATTTATTTTATCAGCATTTTGTAGTTTTAGCATACAAGTGCTGTACATGTTTTACTATAATTATATTGAAGTATTTTTAAGTGGTTGTAAATGATGTATTTTTCAGTGTACAAGTACATATGCTAATATAAAAAGTATAAGTTGTTTTTGCATATTTATCTTGTATCCTGCAACCTTCTCTTAATAGTTCTAGGGTTCTACTTGGCCTTCCTGATAGCATATGGGCGGGGGTGGGGGGGACGAAGCACATGGGTTGCTTCATTACTGTTTGGCAAGGGTGGATGTTTAGACTCTTTACTGGCCTTTCTTGGTGTGGTTGGAAGTAAGATCACAGTTATGTTTCCTGTGACATTTGACTAGAGAAGTTATTGTATCAAAGTTTCTTGTCTTGTTTTGACTATCCATCTCCTGATCCTCTGGCTTAGGAATTAGCCTCTGTTTTGTCTCTTTGGTCTGTGCCTGTTGACATTTCTAGCTGCTGACTTATTTAGCTTCAAGCTGGGATATACGAGGCAAAAATAAACCCCAAGAATTCACCACTGTGTTATTTTTTCAGGTCCAGAGTCCCCTATCCGATCTTCCTTATCCTCTTTACCATTCAGAGTATTCTCTAAATAAAGATTTTAGTTGTACTTAGAGAGAGGAATAAGGAAAAGTACATCTATTCCATCTTCCTGGAAGTGGATGTTGGATATGTTTTAAGGATTGTAAGCTGTTTCATTGTTAATGCAATTAATTAAGAAATGTCAAACTCAATTTTATTACCATGACTTGGTTATTAAAATTCCCATTACCACCTGGTTGTGTCGTTCAGTGGTTGAGCATCAACCCATGAACCAGGAGGTCATGGTTCAATTCCTGGGTTGCAGGCTCAATCCCCAGTAGGGGGCATGCAGAAGTCAGCAAATCAATGATTCTCTCTCATCATTGATTTTTTTAATCTCTCTCTCCCTCTCCCTTTCTCTCTGAAATCAATAAAAAAATTTTCCTCTTACTTTCTACAATTAGATAATATGTCTGATTTGTGTGTTGGAGTAAGAAGTACTATTGACTTTTGCTTTTTTTCTAAAGGTAATTTGATTTTTTTTTGCATTAAGAATTATTGCATATGAAATTACTGTAAAAGTAATCAAAGCCTCAATTCACTGAACTCCAACTAGTCAGCAGTCTTCTGAGGCCACAATTTGTCAATAAAAGCAAACATCAAGGGTGTTTAGTCTGGAAGTACCTGTTAGAAGCTAGAGATAGGCTTAGAGAGTCATAACTGATAGCTAAACAAACTGACATGGAATAATTTAAAAGAGATGGAGCATGACTATTAATGCAAACAGAATTAGTCATTAGAGTACCTGGGAATCTATCTGATGATGATAGAGTGGAAACAGAACTAATTAAAAAATGTGAAGAACTGCACTTAAGTCCCAGCTTGACTTCTAGTCAACTATGAAATCTTCCTCAAATCAGTTAAACTTCCTAAACCATAGATACTGTTGTTATTTGGAGAGTTAAATGAGCTTATTCACTACACAAATAAAAACTACTACTATTATTATTATGCATATTGATGAATACATTTATTTATATGATTATTATTTTGGAGATTTGTTTGGGTTTGAAATGCCATAAGTCATAGATTTACAGATTAAAAAAAGAACATTTAAGGTTATCTAGCTAAGATTCTACAGATCATTGGTTCTCAAGTGTGGCTGCACATTAGAATTACCTGGGGAGCATTTTAGAAGCCTCAATGCCCTGGCCCATCTCCCAGAAATTTTGATTTAACTGATCTGGGGTGAGGCCCAATCATTAGTAGTTTTGAATAGCTCCCCAGGTGACTTTAATGTGTACAGGACTGAGACTCACCAATCTTGACAAACGTCTTAAGTCCTGACTCAAGATGTCAGTCAGCCTGAGTAATTCAAAATTATTATTGGACTAGTAATTTTCAAAACAGGGTTGGAGGAGAGGGTTAGGTTGTCTTCCAACTCCTTCTCCCTGTCCCCCAAGAGGAGGCTTCACATGTTCATTTTGAAAATATTCCCTAGTGATTCTGATACCTGTCTTGCATTTTCAAACTGCACACCCTACCTCTATTTTTCTTATCTCCTTCTACCCTCCCAGTTGGGAGTTGACCTGTTTGAAAATCTTCTATGATTGGAACCTCACCATCTGCTGGGCATCTAATTTTGTTTCAATAAGGAGAGTCTTCAATAAAGTAAGATGGAAAGATGACAAGGAGACAGATCTCAGATAATTATGAAGAAGATTCTGTGTGGTAATTTAAAAACAAATCACAACATAAGTTATATCTCCTGGAAATTGCAAACTCTTTTAATACTTACTATTCTTTATTTACTAAGCCTTTTACCTCAAAACTGTCCTGTGGAGATGGTATGATCATCTCTAATTTTCTAATAAAAAGGCTAGTTTCCTAATTTTCACAGAGGAGATAGCTGAGGCATATGGAATATAAATAAATTGACTAAGGTAGTCAGCAAGTGGGATTGGAACTATAGCAGTCGCTCTTACAGCTAGCTACATTCTGACACAAGATTTCTATCCTTGGCAAGGTTCTTTAAAAAAAAAAGAAGTGGTGTTGTTTCAATATGTTCACAATATGTTTTCAACACCACTACTTGTCTCTGAAGAAAGGTTTGATATACAAAAGAGGCAAAGGGTTGCTGCTCTGGCCAACATCAAAAAAGGATTGGAGGAACTGAAGAATCAGTCTAGGAGTCATTTTATGGAAGACAGCATGAGTGAGGGCAAGGTGGACTAGCTCAGCTGACTTTTCCACTGGCTGCTGATCCCAGCTAAGTGTGAACTCGGCACTCCTTGCATTTAAAGCTCTCTGTAGTGGCTAGCTCACTAATTCACTGCTGACTGGGCTTGTGTAAGAGCACACATTAAATATTTAAACCTTGTCCTTTCTCAGATGCAGAGCAGCAAAGATGATTTTCCACGGAATTTAGCATTAAACTCAGGCAATTTGTACAGCTGTGCATATAGATGGGTTTTCACGTAATCTCTAGAGGCCAGGGTCAATGTTCTCGTACATTTTAATACTGTAGATGACACAGTGAGATCCTTCCAATTTATATTTTTTCATAATTGGACAGGGCAGTATGTACACAGAAACATCGATTTCTGCTGACAGTTGAGCGGAAGTTAATTGTAATTTTAATGTAATTTGTTCTATGGGTGATGTTGAGCCCTGGAACATAACTAAATCCATTTTAAAAGAAATAGGTGTGTGTGTGTGTGTGTGTGTGTGTGTGTGTATGTGTGTGTGTTATAATATTAGAATGACCCAATTATACAGTTGTCATGAAGATACCAAATATAACTTCCCCTGATGAATACTTTAATTATTTTCCCACAGATATATTTGTTTAAATGAATAGAAACCTGGCCTTTATTATCAACACAGAGTTTTACCCAGTCAGGTTTTGGGGTGACACAGATGTCACATTGCTTGAAATAAATGCAAACATTATTTACCAAAGTACGGTGTAATGCCGTCTAATTATTAAAGTTAAGCTTATCTGCAAGAAGTGTAGTTAATATTTAGTCTGGGTGAAGCAGTTCTTTATGAAGATTTTTTTCAGTTAGTAGAGCAAGAACATGCTAATAGTTGTGTTGGTAATTCAAACATTTCCTGCTGTGGTAGAAACAAATGTAAAACTGAAGAAGGATGGTGTTCTCTGGCTCTGAAATTTGCTAATTGCAGAGCTATTCAATTATAGGTAATATCCTTTTATTGCTAATAAGATTACCGTGTGTCAACACAACTGCAATTCTGAAATGGAATTCGCTCAATTTGCCTTGTATGGAATTTAAACTGTTTTGTGTAAAAGATTTTAGAAAATTAGCACTGAAATATGAATGACAAGAAAAGGAAATCAGCAAAACCTAAAATCTCTTCCCATCCAGATGCTTTTCTTTTGGGACAGTTTCAAAATGGATTTTGCCACCAAAACAAAAACAGCAAACCCAACGACACACAAAAAGGCATGTGATTGAATCTACTGCTATCTAGGTGAAAAATTTCTATAACTATTTCACAATCTGCTTTGATAAAATCTGGTATTATCCAAACCCTCCACTCCACCCAGTGTGTAGTATCACGCTAGGTACAGAACAAGCAAAGAATAAATGTAAGGTTATAGTTTAGATCAGGCAATCAACAAAGCATTGGAATCAACTAGTTGAGAGGAAGGGGCACATAAAATGTATATTCCTGAATGTATTAATCAAGGTTCTCTGGTGAGTCAGAACCAATAAGATAGATAGATAGTTAGATAGATGAATGATAGATAGGTAGGTAGATAGATATACATATAGATGTATATATTGAATAATTAATAAAGAAAACATATTGTATATAATATAATTTATATAGAGAGAGAATGAGATTTATTATAAGGAATAGGTTCATGTTATTATGAAGTCTGAGAAATCCCCTGATCTGCCATGTACAAGCTGGAGAACCAGGAAAGCCAATGGTGTCAACTACAGTCCCTGTTCCAGGAGCACTGACAGTGTAAATCCCAGTTCAAGGGCAGAAGTCTGATGTCTCAGGCCATGTGGTCAGGCAGAGAGAGTGAATTCTCTCCTCTGCCTTTTTGTTCTATCCAGGTCCTCAGTGGAGGGGACGAGGCTCACCCACATGGGGCACTTGTCCACTTTGCTCAGTCTACAGATTCAAATCCTAATCTCATCCAGAGACACTCTCACAGAAACACCCAGCACCTTAGGGCCCAGTCAGGTGGCACATAAAAGAAACCATCACACTGGGCCTTACCTCAGATCAATGAAATCAGACTCTCAGAATGCAGAGCACAAGAATGCGCATGCTGTATTTGATCCCCTGTACACTTATACGCATCGCATTTGAGAACTAGTGGCTCTAAGTGATCATTCACATACTTGGTTAATAGCTTTTGTGCATATCCAGTGTCCCTCAATCTTGGCTGCAAAGACCATAGAACAACTTTTCATCTTTTCCCAAGAAGACTGAATTTATACACTACTGCTACATGTAGCTGGAACAGAGGCTTCCATGATGATGATTTTTAAATCAAGTGTTTCTAATGATGCCAGCAAATCCAGGTGTCTGGCTCCTCTGGACATGGTAGGATCCGAGAGGAATATAAAGGACAGATTGCTTGGGAAATCTGATTTTTCCTCCTAAAATGTTATATCTAAAAATGTGATCTATGGATCTATGGATCAGAATAATTGAGGATTACAGGCTCATTCAATCAAAATCACAGAGAATGAGTTCAGAAATCTGTATGTTTTGACATGCAACATTACAACATCCATTTGTCCCACCCTTCCCCCAGTTGAGTCACCGGCATTTGGTGATCTTGGGAAAGAACATTCTTCTCCTTCCCCAGGATTTTGGCTCAGTAGGGAGTGCAAGCATCTCAGTTTGCATGTAAATTCTTCAGCTTCAGCACTGAATTCCCCATGTTCTGGGACACTCCCCAGTACTGAGCAAATTGGAACAGTCTGTCCCTCTAACTAAGACCTAATTTCAAACCTTGTTCTACCATATATTACCTACATGGCATTTAACGTGGCAGTAAACTATTTTGAGATATAATTTCCTCATCTGTAAAATGGCTATAACAGTTATGAATCATAATAGAATCATAATAGAATAAACAGGGTTTATGATTCTATTCTAGATAAATTATGGCTTTGCTTCTATATGAATTATCTTAGTAAGAGAAGCTGGCTAAACTATTTTGAGATACAATTTCCTCATCTGTAAAATGGCTATAACAGCTATTTCACAGAGATACTGTGTGGATTAAATAAAATTTGATGTGATTACATATGCGATGCACCTACCAAGCAGTTGTTGTGCAAATGTTATTTTATTTCTGTGCCATTGAAAAAAAATTGTATCCTCAGGCCCAAGGGGAGGATACTGTTGTACACAACAAGAGGGTGGATGCCATTTAATTTGTTTCACCTGCCAAAAAAGAGAGATGCTTCTTTGTCAGTAAATAACGGGTTGTCATAAACTGTTTTCAGGCAGATTTGTTTTTTTGTGTGTTTTTTTTTCCAACTGGCCGATATGCAAATTGAGTCATGATTCATTTCATTTCCATGTAAAATTAATTAACTATAAAATTCTGAATATAAACAAAAATAGGAGAAGGATGAGTTCAAAATATGGAGTTATTAGTCTTGGAATTTACAGAAGACATTTAACTCATATAACTAAAGCAAGGAACAATTCTGTAATTTAAGGAGATATTTAAGGAGCACAAAGCCCTTAGGCCAGATATGTTCTTACTGCTGGCTTTGATAAGCTATATAGACTTAGGCAGATCTCAATTTTTCTAGAACTCACATTCCACACTTATAAAAGGACGAGGTTGGAATAGTGTATTAAATTGATCTCTAACGTTCCTTCAGGGTTTATGATTCTATTCTAGATAAATTATTGTTTTGCTTCTATATGAATTATCTTAGTAAGAGAAGCTGGCTACTTTTATAAGTTAAATGTTGATGGTGTAATAGGGAGATTAATTTTAGATTCCTCTCCTTCATTTTGAATCAAAATCTTTCTTTTATAAATTATTCTCACTGGTCTTAAATCAGTCTTTAACAAACTTAGAATAACTCTATTTTTCTTTTTAGGAGTTAATTCTTCAACTATTTGAAGCGAAACACCCCCATGAAGCCTTGACAAATTTTATTTCCACTTTTGCTAGAAGTGGCCATTACATGGTCATGTTTAACTGTGGCAGGTTTGATTAAAGTCCTGAGGATTTCTTAGGTTAGGTGAGACTGTCCTGATCAATTTATGACTGAATAGTTAAAATCCAGCCTGGTGATTTGGATAGGCATGTATAAGCATCTAGTTTGGATATCTGAATCAAAGAACTTTCTTAGTCAGGTTAGAATAAGAGATTTAGAAATCAAAGAGTGGATTGAGGGAAGGTTAAGTTGGCCGAAGCTTGTAAAGAAATCTCTGTAGAGATTGAGAAAAAGGTATTTAATCAATAGTTATATTCCAAGTTGGAGTTGAGAGGGCTTAAATCTAGATTAGAGACAATAATCATTCCTTCATTCATTAATTCACCAAATATTTATTGCATAACCACTCAGTGCCAAGCACTACTTGGGCCATGGGATATATTAGTGAGTCAAGATAAGCCCAGCTCTTAACCGATGCAGCATAGGTTCCAAACCTACCAACTGTCAAGCATCTCCTTTTAGCACATTAATGATCTAAGTGAATATTTCTGTGATTAAGTTTGGGGAGTGAATGTGATCTATAGCATTGTAAAAAAAAGTTCTGAATTTATTCTGTGATTCAATAGGTCTGGCATAAGTCCCAGGAACATATGCTTTTAATAACCTTCCTAGGTTATTCTGAAATTCAAGGCCCATAGGTTATATTTTTAGAGCTGTTATTTTAGAAGGAAAGATCATATTTTCCAAGGAATCTGTCCTTTATATTCTTAAGGGATCTTATTAAGTCCAGAGGAGCCTAGACACCTGTATCTGCTGAGGTAGTGCTTTCTATTTATTGATATATGGCTTGTTCTACGCTCTGACAATATCTGTACCATTCATCTTCACCACCACTTCCTGCTTTCCACCATACCTATACGATTCATCTTCACCACCACTTCCTGCTTTCCACCATACCTGTACGATTCATCTTCACCACCACTTCCTGCTTTCCACCATACCTGTAATATTCATCTTCACCACCACTTCCTGCTTTCCACCACACCTTAGGGATCTGGGGATACATTTTCATTTGGCAATGTTATTGTTTAAGGACAAGGCCCAGAATTACTTGTGTTGCTCTATATACATTTTATTTCCAGTGGGAATATTCACTTTTTCTGGATAGTAAATTTTTACTGATGTAGTCAAATAATATCTTTTCAAAAATCCCCACCCAAGGATATGTTTTTATTTGTATTTAGAGAGAGGCAGGGAGATGGAAAGAGATAAATGTTAATGTGAGAGAGAAGCATCGATCATTGCCTCTCGTATGTGCCCTAACCAGGAATCCAATCTGCAATCTAAGTATGTGCCCTAACCAGGGTTCGAACTCTCAACTTTTCGATGTATGGTCCGATGCTCCAACTAACCAAGCCAACTGGCCCAGGCAAATAATACATTTTTTTCTCTCTTTAGTGAAGTCATGTTTTCAGTTTTTATTGACCTGGTAGTCAATTAAAACTTTTACATCTTTTGCATATTTCTCAAATAAAGTTGTATTATCTATTGTAATCTGCTCTGAGCATCCATAAGTCAGCCCCTTTACACAGGGGCAAAGCCAGATTCTCAGTGTGTAGTTATCTCATGTTTTACTGAATTGATCTCTCCCATCCTCACCCCCCAACCAGGGCCATGAGCAGCTCTTCAACGTCTTCGGTCCCTTTCCTGATTTTCAGGGTTAATCCACTGTACCTATAATCTTGGATGTCAGCAGAAATCCAACTTTCTGTACCACACATCATAATATACATGGTTATTCCCTTGCAATTGTTTATACTCAGTGATCTGATCTTAACTCCCAGACCTCTCACCTGCTCAAATTCTTCAGTACCTTTTAGAATCATAATACAAGCATACGACATTCTGTTCTCAACCCCTGTTTTGATGTCTTTTTATCCTCTTGCTTAACTGAAATGTGGCTGCACTGAAGATATCACATCTCTTTGACCCTTTGAATGAAGACTGTTTTTACTTCTATACTTCACATAACTCAAGTGTTTTTCTTATTCCCTATTGCTACTTGAAATCCATTTCTCCCTCCTCCTTAAAAAGAATAGCCTTTTTCAAGTTTAACACATTAGCCATTTTTAGTTCTCACTTCCATGACTGTCATCTATTGAAACTTGTTTACTCATCCCATTCATAGAGCACCTAGGTCTTGTCTCCATAGCTGTGGTTATTCCAGATTTCCTCATGCAAATGGATAAGACATCTAACCACTAGATTCTTAGAACCTTCATCTACTTGTTTCTCACATTTACTTCAATCTCATTTAGCCAAATATCATTGCCTATAACTACACTACTTCCAAAATATTAGTTTCAAACATTTCTATAATCTGATTATTAACTTCCCTTTTTTTCCAATTCACTCTAATATTTGTATTCTAATAATTTTCCAAACTCATGAAAACCTGCAATCTATTTATTCAATTTTTCACTATCCATCAATCACTCTAGGTTATCACGCTCCCTAGAAACCTAGATTTTTTTTTTTTTATTTCAGTCCTGTGTGCTTTTACAAACCTTGTAAGTTTTCTATCCTCTCTTGCTCAATATTTTACTCTCCTGAAATATCTCCAACCCTGATTAGTTCAACTATCCTCTTACTTTGCACCTATAAATAAGTAGCTCAATAATCAGAGAAAATTCATTAATTGAACTTCTTTTAAATTTATGTCCACAGTATCAAAAGTAATCTGAACATTGACAGTCCTGCAAAATTTACCTATTCAATTTACTTAGCTACTCTTGGAAGTGACAGTTTTATGCCTTCTTCTCAAATATTTAATACCCACACCCTATATACTGTCTTAGCTAATGACCTTGCACACAACTAATGGAATTAGATAAAAATTAATTCATCTTGAGCAAAAATTCCATTGCTTTACTGTGTTGTTTCCCTGATAGTTATCCTGATTGTAGTTTCCCTTGTTATAGTAAAAATGATGTCCTTACTTAAGACCAAGTAAATTTGTACCACAAATTACCATCTACCATCTTAAGGTTTTAATTTCTACAATTAAAATTTTTTTCTGCTGAATCATCAAATTTCCACTCTTTACTGGTTCTTTTAAAACATCTTTAAAAATGTTGTATTTTACCATATATAGCTTATGATAATAATAATAATATACCGTATATAGCTTTATAGTTATGATGCTATTTTCTGCTTCTATTCAAAGGGAAAAATTAATGAAAGTTGTTCCTCATATTTGTGTTCTCCATTTACTCACCTCACATTTTGTTTCCCACCCACTCCAATTGGACTTTAGACTTCATAATTCTATGTAAGGAGTTCTTAGCAAGGTTAAAATTAATCCATATCTTCCCATGGCTAATAGTTAGGTTTTCATCATATTACTTATTACTGGTGCCCTCTATAGTATTTAACATGGTTGATTATTACTAGTAGATCCATGCTGAAAAATTTTTTTGTTTGTTTCTAGGACACCATGCTCTTCTAGTTTTCCTCTTGCTTCACTAACTGTACTTTTTCAATCTTCTTTCATAGCTTTCTGTTATCTATGAAAATCTCTAATTATAGAATGACCCAGGACTCTGACCTCAGCTATAAGCCATCTGATCCTCTTTATTATACTTCCTCATTATGTGATTGCAGTGAATTCCATTGTCTTAAATACTATTTGTATTCCACTGAATTTTTAAAACATCTCCATTCAAACATCTTGTTAGCACTCAAGTATAATATAGCCAATGAATTTAGCCAAATAATTATGACTAGAATATTTAATAGGCATCTCAAATTGAATATAGCCAAAGCAGAACTGTAAATTGCAATTCTCCCCCTCAGTCCACACTATCCTAGTCTATTAGTTAAGTTCTGCTAGCTCTTCTGACAAAATACAACTAAAATTCAACAACTCCTCATCTCTACTGCTATATATAGTCTCAGAAACCATCATCCATGTGGAACTCTCTCCACATATGTTCCTGTTTCCACTCTTGTCTCCCTATGGACCAAACAACCACAATGATATTTTCAAAAGTAAACCAATGCATGTGCTTACTCAGCACAAAACCCTGCAATAGATTTTCATTATGTCTAGAATAAAAACTTACTGTGACCTACAAGGCCCTACATGATCTGTCCTCTGTATAAGTGTCCAAATTCATCCTCTCAGTTGTTTATGATACAATATCCACACTGACATACTTTCTGTCCTTTGTGCTTACCGAGGTCCTTTCCATTTCAGAGCCACTATCCTTGCTGTTTCTTGTGCTTTGATCATCATTTTCTTGCATATTCTTGCATAGATGTCTGCATCTGATTCAGGACTCGATAAAGATACTACCTCCTCATCAAAGGTCTTCCCTGATCACTCTAGCTAAAGGGATTCTTGTTACCATATTATCCTATTTTATCTATATATTGACCTCATCAGTTCCTGAAATTAGTTTGTTGTTTTGTTCCAGGTGTTGATCATATTTTTCACTCCCACACTCCCCATTGACATGTAAGTTTCTATAAATATTAGGTGCTATAATCCCAGGGCCTGTAAATGCATCTGACAAGTCATAAGCACCCAATACTTTTTGAATGATCAACAGTCATGGTAGCACTTCTAGTATTTTGCATCTGCTGTGTAACTACCTGAATGTAGACTTCTTACAGTAGGTCAACATTTCACTCTGTTGATTCTGGTCACTGTTCTGGCCCATTGAGCTGTCTTTAATATGCATCTCTTACCCTTTATGAAAGACCTTTCCTATTAGTTCTAAGCTTTCTTCACATATATCTGTTTCAATTTTTTAAAAAGCACTTATACAAGCAGAGCTGTAAGGTGACAACTACTTGAAAGGGGCCTAAGGGGTGTATTCTGGAATTTTTAAAAAATCTAAATGTGAGTTTTTTTTCTCCAGCCTATTCTTGTTTTTGCAAAATAAAACAGGCATTTAACCTGTGAATCAGTTTTCTCATAAATCAACTGGAAATTGCAGTATTTAGTTTGCAAGGTTGTTTTGAGGTTCAGTAAAATATAATTTATATAAAATGCTCAGTGCAAACCTTGGCATGAAGAAGTTGTACAAATATGAGACTATATTTCTTCCTGGTCTACATGGGCTAGGTAAAGGGGAGTCTAGATTAGGCAAGAGACAAAGAAAAGCATTATATCCTCAAACATATTACTTTACACATATGAGTTTCACAATTTTTTAAAAAATTTATTTTATTATTTTTTACAGAGAGGAAGGGAGAGGGATAGAGAGTTAGAAACATCAATCAGCTGCCTCCTGCAGACCGCCCACTGGGGATGTGCCCACAACCAAGGTACATGCCCTTGACCGGAATCAAACCTGGGACCCTTCAGTCAGGCCGATTGCTCTACCCACTGAGCCAAACTGGTCAGGGCAGAGTTTCACAATTTTATTTTAATTACTGCATTACCTTTTAGCATTTGAGTTTCCTTTCTCATGAAATAAGGAGCTTGATCAGATGATTTAAGTTCTTCTAGCTATAGAATCTCTGATCATAATAGAAGTAATTTACATGAAAGATGCAATGATATGAAACGTTTTGCCTTAGCCCACCACAAGTCCAAGTTTCTAGCTCCAGAAGGTGGGGTGAAAGCAGGCTTACAGTTGTAAATATGCAAAACAGAGTTTATTCTTGCATTATTATTTATTAATGACTAGAGGCCTGGTGCATGAAATTCATGCACGGTTGGGGTCCCTAGGCCTATCCAGCAATCAGGGCCTATTAGGACCATCTCACCCAGTCCCAATTGGTGTCGGGTCAGCCAGGACCTGCCATCTGCCGGCCAGGGCCTGGGGACCTGTGGGCCGGGCCTGCTGGGACCATGGGAGATTTGCCAGCCCGGGGGGAGGGACCTGGGGAAGTTGGCTGGCCATGAGAGGTTGGCTGTGGGAGCACACTGACCACTAGGGGGCAGCACCTGCATTGAGCGTCTGCCCCCCTGGTGGTCAGTGCACATCATGGCAACTGGTTGGCCAGTCATTCCAGTTGTTCAGCCCTAACGGTTGTTTAAGCATATATATATATATATATATATATTTATTTATTTATTTATTTATTATTATTATTATTTTCTATATGCAGAACTATAAACCTGCTTTTATCCCACACTCTAGTTCCATTAAATATTCAGGGATTTTTACATTGTATATTTCAGCTTTAGATTTCTAGCTTGCTGTCCATCTGGAGACACTGACCATAGTTGCAGGTGGAATGGGTGGTGGGGAGAGAGAAGACTGAGCAAGTAAAGATAATATTTAAGTCTGGGCCCTTCAAGAAAGAGGCAAGGCAGTTACAGTAGGAGATTGTTGAGGAAGGCTTCTGAGAGCCAGGGGTCTCAAGAAATCTGTGCAGGGAATTGAGTGGTATATCAGGAGGAAACAGAGAATCCCAGTCAGTTATAAGAGAAGGTTATATTTTACTTTTTAGTTTTGAGAGTTTTTATCTTGGTTAACAATCATGTGGCCAGCAGTATAGGGAGCAATTGGACACTTGGTGAAGTTTTTTTTTTTTAAATTTGAGTCAGAATATGTGGGTTTAAGACCCATACCTTCCACGTTTTAGCTGTGTGGCCTTCACTGAATCATTTAATGTCTGTGTCTGTTTTATCAGTTGTTCACTGTTTTATAATTCCTACTTCAGATAGTTTCTCAGATAAATATTAAATAAAATTAAAACATCAACATTTCTCATTATTCCTGATAAGAATTACCTGGGATTTCTGTCAAATATGCAGATTATAACGATTTATCCTGAAAAGGTCTGATTCAGTAAATCCTGTTTGGTATGAGGGAGAGAGTAGTATCTAAATGTCCAAAGTTATTCCTATTATGGGATAGAGATGGAGGAAGTTATTTGCTTGTTTTTGTCTGTTTATTTAGCTGTCTACCTACCAACCTACCTACCTACCTATCATCTGCTTCTTTATTTTTACTGTGCATTGGGAGATAATGCAAACTTGGTTTAGAATAATAATACTGCTAATTATAAACTGATCTATTATTATCATCTATCCTATCTAATAAAGAGGGGATATGCTAATTGACCCTCACATCATCGCAAAGATGGCAGCTCCCATAGCCAATAAGGAGAGAATATGCTAATTGACTGCCCCGCCCTCAAAGATGGCGGCGCCCACAGCCATTGGCGGTGCCCAGTCCCTTTAGCCCTGCTGGGGCACCTGACTCTGGAGTCCCCCAGTCCTCTCAGCCCCCCAGCTGCCCAGGGCCAGCCTGAGGTGCAGGCAAGCCTCAGATGGCAGCTGCCCAGCCACCCAGGGCCCGCCTGAGGTGCAGGTAACAGGGCTGGCTGAGGCTTGCACTGCTGGCAGTGGCATTAGCAGAGCTGTGATGGGGGCGTTGTTTGCCCCTGAGGGCTCCCAGACTGTGAGAGGGGGCAGGCCAGGCTGAGGGACCCCCTCCTGTGCATGAATTTTCATGCACCAGGCCTCTAGTGTGTGTGTGTGTGTGTATATATATATATATATATATATATATATATATGCGCCTAAGCAACTGAACAACTGAATGACCGAATAACCAGTTGACTGGTCGCTATGATGCGCACTGACCACCAAGGGGCAGATGCTCAATGCAGGAGCTGCCCCCTGGTGGTCAGTGCACTCCCACAGCAGGAGTGCTGCTCAGCTGACCAGCCCGTCCCAGTGGCTCATTAGCCGGGCTGCAGCCACTCACTCCCTCAGAAGTCCTGCAGGCCCAATCTCCTGAGAATGGGCCAGGCACCAATGGACTGGTGCTGTCGGCATGATCCTGACAGTGCCACCAGCCTCCTGGAAGTCAGCCTCGGGCATCATGGCAGCTTTAACACTTCACAAAGAAGAAAGGATATAAAAGCAGCCGCCAGGTGGCTCCTGACAACCAGCGTGAATGTCAGCAGGATGGATCCAGATACTGGGCTGGCAAGGGCATACCACCACCTGCCTGGAGGGCTGATCGCATCCCGGGCCCCACCCCACAACCCTCAGGACAGGCTCCAGACACAGGGCTCACAGCTGGCGAGTGCCACTGTGATGGCACGAGCCTCTCTTGAAGAGGACTGACTGAGTGCGAGCCAGGCAGGTGCAGCAAGGCCAGGATGAGTGGGAGCAGCAGGCAGTGTTGGACTGCCAGTTTCAGCACAATCCCTGCAGGTCACACCCAGGTACCCCACCCGTGCACAAATTTGTGCACCGAGCCTCTATATAATAAACCTCAATATGGTGGATAGAGAGAAAGGTGGAGAGAAAGAGAGAAGAGGCAAGGAGCAAGTCACAGTATATAGTATTATGAAGTTAGGAGCATGTCAACATCATAAATATTTAAAATAAATGCAACACTTTCTCGTATACCATGTTTACAAAGATAAAACTACAAAAATACCACTTTAATAATGTGGCATATGACAGATATTTAAGCCTTGTGGTCTATTCAATTTATTGTCTTTTATTTGATTAAAACTGAATTAATAAAAAATGAGATATTTTTCTTTTAAATTGCAAGTTAGCAGGCAAATTGCTTTTGTGTCTCCAAAGTTCCAAGAGCCACAGAATAGTTTTGCTTATTCATTTTCTAGTTAGTTGCTTTGAGTTACAAAGTAGTACATATGTGACTTATTACCAGCAAGAGGCCAGGTGAAATTTAGTGAACTACACTGAAGTATTAAGAATCTTTTACTGTTCCCCTCATGCACTGAACTTTCCTTTAAGTAAGCACCTAAAAAGTGCTAAAAAGAACTTGCAAGGGCATTTCTAATTGTATGTGGCATCAATGGTCCTCAAGTCTACTTCCTTTTGGTTGCCATTCTGAATTTGGTTTTTCTAAGTCTTCTGTATGTGAAAGGGTATAGTTCCTTCAGCAATCATCTATGCATGAATTATTAGCATGAAGCACTAATGGATAACTTCATATATCAGACCTAGCACTTTTCATATCTTGCATATAAAATGCCTAAATAACTATATATGACTAATTGATTGTTTCATTCACCCATAATTCAATAGCCCAACATTTTATCACAAGGAGTAAGCCTACTGGAAATAACAAAATATAAACATCATATTCTTTAGGTACTTGTAAGAAATAATATCTCTCTCTCTCTCTCTCTCTCTCTCTCTATATATATATATATATATATATATATATATATATAACTAATATGCAAAGTGTCCCCTTGGGAGTTTGACCAACCGGGAGTTCAATTGCTCACTGTGACCTGTGCTGACCACCAGAGGGTGGCACAGAATGAAAGAAGGCCCCAGCTGGCAGCAAGCAGCTGGGGAAGGGAGGCCCCAGCTGGCAGCCAGCAGCCAGCAGCCAGCAGCCAACAGCTGCTAGAGACACTACCCGTGCACGAATTTTGTGCACTGGGACTCTAGTTATCATATAAAGGGTTCTAATAATATGTTATGGGATTCTAAGGCCCGTGACACTGCTTCTAGATGTGTATATGTATGCACATGAATTTACATATTACTGCAAATTTGCAAAAAAGACAAATTATCTTCCAATATCTCCTACTGTAAGGCATTAGCAGTTTTCAAAACTATTTTCCCTCCTTCTCTTCATCTCTCTTCTTAAGTAATCCATTCCTCCTATGAAGAGTGCAGCATTAATAAATAAATAAATAATAAAAATACTAGTGAAATAAATGTTTTTGTCCTTTTAGAAATTTATTTTTTTTTTTTTTTTTTTTTTAAATATATTTTATTGATTTTTTACAGAGAGGAAGGGAGAGAGATAGAGAGTTAGAAACATCGATGAGAGAGAAACACCGACCAGCCGCCTCCTGCACATCTCCCACTGGGGATGTGCCCGCAACCCAGGCACACGCCCTTGACCGGAATCGAACCCGGGACCTCTCAGTCCGCAGGCTGACGCTCTATCCACTGAGCCAAACCGGTTTCGGCATCCTTTTAGAAATTTAGATGTTTTAAAAAACCATCACAGTAAGAGGAAAACTTAAGAATGACTTAACAGAGGTAGAATTTTAGACTTCATTGTAATTGAGTAGAGAACGTTTTGAAGTGAGAGGGTGAGTAGTCTTTCTGGCTTTTCTTGAAACACGACAGAGCATTTTGACAACTGTTCCTTGGTAGATATAACCATGGTCCTTTGAAACAGACTGTGCAGGGCAGGAGAGGGACATTGAGGCAGACAGACTGCATTTATAGAATTATTTGTGGAACTAGCCCAGTACTTGTATTAACCCTGAACACTATTACACTCTTTTTCTAACCCTCTGTTTATTCTGCTGCTCAACTATATACTGTTGCAGCACTCCTAGAGCACTGAAGACATTAGTTTTCCTTTCTTGGAAGATTTTCTGCATATTTTCTCTATCCAATGGTGACTTGGTAGTGATTTTCCTTTGGAATGACCCCAGGACCACTCAAAACTTAGTGTTCATTCTTAGAAACTTATGTCATGGCAAAGCTCAGCTCTTGGTTTGTATTCTCTACTTGGTTCCATAATAAAGATTTTAGAAGACATTTATGAACCTTGGTTGTTGAGTATTTGCTTTTATGCACCTGACATCTTCCTTTCTTACTAACTGATTTCTGAAGGGTTATAAATTCTCACAAGTAGAGAATACCAATTATGGACCCTGTGTAGAATGATGGCTTTAATGAGAAGCTTTGTAAATGAAGTCTCTACTGGGTGTGCCACCTTCCTTCACAATTCAACTCAAAATTCTTCAGAGCTTCAGATTTTTAGTCCACCATGTAAGGAACTTAGAAGGTATCAGTCCAATACTTATAACAACAATTATGACAATAACAAACTGAAAAAAAAACAGAAATAATCAACAACTCTTCTTTGATCCATCAAAAATTTGAAATCACAGGGCAAACTGATTGAAGAGACAAACAGGTGGATATAGGTAATCATATGTTGTAGAAGAAACCACCACTACAATCAGTATTAGGGCAGGAATTATAACTGTAGTTGATGAATTGCTTAAGGTTCACTGTGGACAGGCTTAAGAGTTAAAAAAATTTCATGGAAGCACAGTCTTAGTGAAACCCACATACTTTCGTGAGTTTTTACCTCAAAGAGTCCTTTCAGCTACTCATGGGGAAGATTGGAAAAAAAGTTCCTTGTGCTTCTGGCAAGGGAAGAAAAAAAGTAGCCATTTTGAAATATGCCCAGAACATTCTGTTTCTATTAACAAGAACAGCCCTCGAAGAAAAGTATTTTGCAGAGCCTAATAACCAAATGGGGTTTATCAGAATATTGTCAAAATGTTAGTTCCTCCCAACTTGATCAATAGATTCAATTTAATCTCAATCAAAATCCCCAAAAAGATATATTGATTTTTAATTTATTTGTTATTGAATTTATTTGGGTCACATTTGTTTATAAAATTATATAGGTTTCAGCTGTACACTTCTACAATATATCATCTGCATATTGTATTGTGTGTTTACCACCCCAAGTCAAATCTCCAATAAACTATTTTGACAAACTGATTGCAAAGTTGATATGGAAAGGCAGAATAGCTAATACAACATTGAATAAACAAAGTTGAAGGACTGACACCACCCAAATTCAAGACTTACTAGAATAATAAAGCTAGAGTAATCAGGATAATGTGCTATTGGCAAAAGAACTGACAAATAGATAAATGAAACAGTGGAGAGCCAAGAAACAGATCCACATAAATATGGTCAACTGAAATTTGACAAAGAAGCATGAGCAATACAATGGAGCAAAGATAGACTCCTTAATGAATTGTGCTGGAACAGCTGGACATTCACATGTGAAAGAAGAAGAAAAAGAAGGAGGAAGAGGAGGAGGAGGAGGAGGAGGAAAGAAGAACAAGAAGAGAATCTAGACACAAACCTTATACCCATGAAAAATTTAACTCAAAATGGGTCATAGAGCTAAACACAAAATGCAAATCTCCTAGAAGATAACATAAGAGAAAACCTAGATGATCTTGGGTATAATGATTTTTAGATACAATACTAAAGACACAATCTATGAAATAATTGATAATCTGATCTTCATTAAGATGAAAAAGTCTGCAAAAAACAATGTCAAGAAAATGAAAAGATGAGCCACAGCCTTAGAGAAAATATTTGCAAGAAAATCACCTGATTAAAAACAAAACAAAACAAAAACTGTTATTGAAAACTAGAGGCCCAGTGCACAGATTCATGTGGAGATCAGGCTGAATCTGGCTCTCCAACATCCCCAGAGGAGTCCCAGATTGTGAGAGGGCAGTTCTCAGGTGACACGCCCCAAAATCTGGCTCCCCCCTCTCTGGTTCCGGGTGTGTCATCTGAGAGCCACAGCTGCCAAGTTACCACAGCTTGGCAGCTCCTGCATGGAGTGTTTGCCCCCTGGTGGTCTTTGTATATCATAGCTACTGGTCGGACGGTCAAACGAATGGTCACTTAGGCTTTTATAGATAGATATAGATATAGATATAGATATAGATATAGATATAGATATAGATATAGATATAGATGATACAGATAGATACACACAAACATTCTTAAAAATCAACAATAACAAAGCAAATGACCAAATTTATATTCACCAATGAATATATACAGGTGGCAAATAAGCATATGAAAGGATGCTTGAAGTCATCTGTTGTCAGGGCTCTGCAAATTAAAACAATAGTGAGAAACCACTATACACCTGTTAAAACGTCCAAAATAAGTAACAAATAATGACACCAAATGCTGTACCACTCTCCTGGGGTATATTGATAACAGGGGGAGGCTGTATCTGTGTCAGGGCAGTGAGTATATGAGAAATCTCTACGTTCCTCTCAATTTTGCTGTGAACTTAAAACTACTCTAAAAGATAAAGCTAAAAAAATTATCTTTAGGCAGATACCAATCAACTATTTGGTGTCTATTTCACTTAAATTCATATGACTTTTTCGATTTTTGACTCCTGGGTAAAGAATGAGTATCAATCCTGGTTTTTCACCTGACAGAGTATGAGACATGGAAGGGACTAACAGAGGATGAAAAGGCGGCCTTTATTCAATGTCAGTAGTGGTCTGAGCCCACTACTACATCGGAGTCCAAGTAGAGTTTCAGAATCACCTAACATGTCCAAAGGGATCAACAGGCAATGAGGATTTGTCACATCACTAAGCCTCATATAAACCCTGAATTATTCCTTGGCAAACACAAACACACCCCATGTTCTTAAATAGATGAAGAAATCTTACCATTAGAATTACTACTTACAAGTTGTTTTCCAGATTCTTTCCTGCATTACCCTTACACCTTCAATTGCTTTCAACATATCTACTCTCCTAGTTCTCAATCTTCTTACTTCCTATCATAGTATTTATATTAAATTGTTTATTACTGAAAGGGCTTAATAAAATCCTTTAATGAAGTTGGCATTTTTGTTTGCTTGTTTTTTTTATTTATTTTTCTTTTTTTGGCATGTTTTCAATCTACCTGAAAACATCTTGATATATAATTTTGATTGCATTATACCAAAATCACATGGATTTCATTCATTTACAGTTGAGCATCAGATGGGAGATGTACTGGTTATTTATTCCTACTTAACGAATTACTTCAACTTACTAATTTAAAAAGCAAACACTTATTATAGTGCAATTTTTTTTAAGGCAAGGTCGTAGGAGTGACTGTGTGATTCTGGCTCAGAGCCTTCCATGAAATTGTCCTTAAGCATTTGGCTTAGGGTGCAGTCATCTGAAAGTTTGACTGGGGTTGAAAGCTTCATTTCCAAGATGGCTTACTCAATGGTTGTTGACAAGAGGCCTCAATTCCTTGCTACATGGGTCTCTCCATAGGGCTACTTGAGCAGCCTCACAATATGGTACTTGGCTTTCCTTAGAGTGATACAATGGACAGCAAGGCAGAAGCCATGATGTCTTTTATGATTCAGCCTTAGAAATCATACATTATCATTTTTACCATATCCTAGTGGTTATATTGGTTGGCTTCATTCATTGTAGAAATGGCCGCACATGGCCATGAACACCAAAATGTAGAAATCATTGGGGTCATCTTGGAGGCTGCTACAATAAGGCATTCAGATATATGTGTTATAGTGAAAGAATATCAAACTGACATCCTCACCCTCCAAGAAAATCACATGGATAACAGCTTAGGTAAGACCTTTACTTACATTTATTTAATTGATACTCATGATCACTCTTTGTAGATTCCTAATTTTAAAAAAGAAGCTGATATTTTAAAAAGTTTTAATAACTTATTCAATATTATACAACTAGCAAGCTGTAAGACTAGATTTGAATACAATTAAAGCAATGCTGATCCTCTTTGAATTTCTATAGAATAACATACTTTTTTTCATCTTGACTTTCCTGATGGAAGAATGTGCATAAGAGCATGCATCTTCATCATAATGGTTATTCATTTCTCTTGGCTTCTGCACTAAGTCAGGCTGCAAACTATGTTAAATATGCTGCCATGTAGATATATTAACTCCTCCCAGAATTTCTTTCTTACTGATCCCTTAGTAGATAAGGAAACTCTGTGGTTGAGAACCACTACTGTGGAGCATTTCATTTTCAAAGGGAAAAATATATCCTATTTGCCATTAGTAAACCCTAAGCTTTAATGTCACCATCACACATACTTATCGTTATTAGTTATTGTGATTAGCATACATCTTGAAAATCTTCAGTCTGAACATCAACTTTCATCTTATAGATGAAAAAGGACATTTTTATCTTCTAATCATGAGTCTTGGTGGCAGCTTTTGCTCTTCCAGATACAGATTCCCTTGAGGAATAAATGTGTATAATAACTGCAATTTTCATTCCCATCACATGTCTTCAGACACAGAGCCCTGAAGATAGGCTCTGCCTTAACATTGATTCATGACTGCTGTTAATACCTACAGTTATGATTTGGCACACAAGGTTTCAACTTCAGTTAAAATACTGAAACTACTGCCAAACAGGTAGAATGGTAGGGTTGCTGCTTTAACAAGAGAGACTGCTAGACTTGTTTTGACAAAAAAAAATATCTAAGGTTTGTATTGTGCTTTATTTATGCAGCTGAATTATAAAGCTTAGACTTTCATGTGCAAGTGTCAGTTTCACAGATGGTCAATGTTTTAGCTTTCTTCCTGCTTCACAAGCTTGCTCACAACATATGTCTTTGTCTTGCTTCATTTCTTAGTCTCTGGAATGCCAATGGTGATGCTGAATTCTGATGATTCCTCACCTCAAAATAAAATTAGGGATTCTTCTTCAAAGCTTTCAAGGTCTTGAATGACAATGAAAAAGGAGGCTGCTCAAGGTTACTATTACACTAAACTATTACTGGGAAAGAACATAACATAGCATTATAAGAATCATTCTCAGAAGGAGCATTCTCTGTGGCTGAGGACAACTTTGAAATGTTTGAGTTGATGTCACAGTTAGAGTAACATTCCAAAATGCAGGTTTGAGAAATAACATATGATCCATCTCTAAGCCACCATTTAGAAAAGCTGGTTAAGTGAAGGCTGTTAGATGTTATTTAAACATATTTTTAATCATCTCATCTGTAATAATGATTTTATGCTCACAAAGGAAAATTTTCTTATTTTCCAAAGACATTTTGAAATACATAGGACTAAAATGACCTATTGTCTGTGTAATTTTCTTTAAAATACATCAGCAAATAAAATAAATGATGCAAATATGATAAAATATTAACAGTTGTTAAATGTAAATAATTTATATCTGGACATTTGATCCATCCTTTTATATCATAAAAAAGTGAGAGAAAAAATTTGCTGAATGAGGTACAAAAATTAGGGAAAGAATGGAATAGTTCAGGGTAACAGAAGAAAGGGCTAATGGTCATGATCTTTCTCTTTCCTTCCCTACAATATGAGTCAGATTGCTGTCTAAATAAATATTGAACAAATACTTAAGGAATATATTTTAAGAGATATTAAATTATGTATCTGTCTTGGAACTTGGTCTATGCAATAATTCTTCATATATCCATAGGTCAGAGACTCAACCCCTGGCAGAGGACCAAGACCTATAAAGTAAAGTAGATGGGAGAAAAATCTACCACATGATTTAAAAGAACTTCCCCTAGAATGAGTTTAAATGGAAAGATACTATCTCTATATATTTCAAGTTTGATAAACTTAAAATACAGCAGTGTGGATCCATTTTTAAATTTCCCCAAAAGGTAGTACTACTGTTTCACTGACTGTTTACAGTGACCACTTACTTTTTTTTAAAAGTCATTATTCACAGAATAATTTGTTTAAAAGATAGGAGAGTACATTTTTGTAAGGATTTTATGCAAAATGACTGATTTTTTTTTAAAGTGTGGTAATCAGGAAGTACTCATCAGTTATCTGAAAAATGTTCATAATCCTATTACATCATATTGTAAAATGAATTATGTAAAGTGATACCATAAACCAAGAAGACACTGTTTGGGGAATATTGTTGAGGAGTTGGCCAGCTCTTTTAAATGCCTACATGTTTTTTTTTTTCAGTGATGTGGAATGTGGGTCTATCCTTGAGAATTTTATTTTGGTTTCTCCTATTACTCTTCTTCCTATTCCTCCTTCTCTCCCACAACCCCACCACACTTTTTCCTCCACCACCTTCTCCTTCATTGTTAGGTAATTCAGCATAGCATTTTTTAAAAAAGCTAACTGGAAATATACAGTATTTCCTTGTAAATTAACTGTATGTGCTAAGGAAAGCAACAAAACAGAAAAATACTTCTCTCTCTCTCTCTCTCTCTCTCTCTCTCTCACACACACACAATTTCAAGAAAGCAATGATGACAAAATATATTCATTAAGTATTTGTTCAATATTTATTTAGACAGCAGTCTGACTCAGTAGAAAATGAGCTAATCAACTATACAACTGAGAATCAGAAGAGAACCCAAAGAGAAGTTGGGAAAACTGAGGCCAGCTGTATAATTTGATATTGTCACTAGTGATGATAAATGCTTCCTATTTATCAAAATTGTCTTAAGTGAAATAAAAAAGAAAGTTCATGATTTTGGTTAGTATTGGTTCAGATTAGCATTTCCTTGAGTAGCTTCAAAGTTGATGCAATTTAAAAATTAGAAGGTAAGACTTGGAATAATCCTTCAAATACAGATTATTTAAAACAGAATATTAAACTTGAATCCTGGTAAAAACAAGTTTAATAAATATTCTTTCTTTATTAATTATAATTTTGAGTTTCTTCTCCAAGCTCACCTTTACTATTTCAAATGGAATTCGAGTTGTGAGCATTTGACTCTATAAAGAAAAAAAATAATAATCAAGACAAGTATATATTTTCTCATCAATAAAAACATGTTTTTTCATTGTGTTGGGAGGAAGAAAACAAAGAGTCTAGCTACCACACTCTCCTGATCCAATATAAATTTCAGCATGCACCTGATAGCAAGTTCTGTTTTGTTATTAATTTGGTAATATTGAATTGAAAAATAATTTTTTCTAACCCTTCGTAGAATTGGCTCAACAACACTTAACATCATTTTTGGTTGAAATACTCCTAGATAAAGAAAACCCTTAGATTTCACTTCTCACAAGATTAGGAAAAGGAAGAAATAAAAAGAACAATATCCTTGAGCTAGCATTCTGACCTTACAGCATTGTATCAGAGTATCATTAATGAAATTAAGTTTAAACTGTTTTATCACATACAACCAGCAAAGGAAAGAAATAAGAAAGGCAATAGTGTCCTCTATCTTTCTATCTACCTGCCTATCTCTTTTTTAAAAATATATTTTATTGATTTTTTACAGAGAGGAGGGGAGAGTGATAGAGAGCTAGAAACATCAATGAGAGAGAAACATCGATCAGCTGCCTCCTGCACACTCCCCACTGGGGATGTGCCCACAACCAAGATACATGTCCTTGACCGGAATCGAACCTGGGACCCTTCAGTCCGCAGGCTGATGCTCCATCCACTGAGCCAAACCGGTCAGGGCATGCCTATGTCTTTATATCTATCTTCAGATATGCTTATAAGCACACATTTTTTAAAGAGTGAGGCAAGATTAGAACAATGTAGGAAATTATAGGAAACTGTACCAGATGGCAAGAGCTATAGAGGAGACAAGTTCTCTCACCTTTGATGGTGAGATTATATGTATCAACAAATCCCTAACACATATGCTTTTTTAAGAACGTAAGAACATAAATAGACTTTTGAATTTAGGAAATAAAATTTCACGGTAATTAAGATGAGAAATAGTCATTATCCATTTGGATTCATTCCAGTTCTCACAAGGGCAAATTCCTAAACTGCCATTTTCTTTTCCCATTATAGATTCTGGCACCAGGGCAAGATATTAGGATTTTAATGCCTTAATATATTCTATGAAATATACTAGTGTGCTTTACTATTATGACCTTTTGGCACATCATATTTTGATTCGAATGGCCATTTCACTCTTTGCTCTCCAGCTCAGGGAGGCCATAAAAGAGCCAAATGAATGGATTGACTATAGCTAGTCACAATACAGAATACTGAAAAGGTCATTGGATCTCATTGGCTGTGCTATTATTCATGGAACATACAGGAACTTAAATATTTGATACCATAGTCTTGTGACAAAGAAATCCAAGAAAAAAATTGAACCAAGAATCACTTCCCATGGCAAAATTGCACCATAATTCAAGAATGAGAAATAGCAGAAGCCTAGTACAAGGAAAAGAAATAATTTTCGCTTTGCGCATCCTCCCTTTTTTTTTTTTTTTTTTGGTAAGATATACCTATGAGCACATATTCTCAAAAGGAAAAGAAATTATAGAGGCAATCCTAAAAATTTTAAGGGAGCAGCCTGAAATTAACATAACTCAGGAATTGAGATCTCAGCAGTATTTTCCAAGTTTCTAGGTCATGTTCACTTATTTTCTAGAGAAGAGATTAGAGGGCTACACTCCAATAGAAATATAAAAAAATTTGTTCAATTTAAGGTAATATGGTGAAATTCCCAAGAGGATACTTTCTCTAATAGAAACTTAAAACATTTTTCCAACTATATATCATACTAAGTAGCCAGAGAAGCTCCAAATCCCTTATTCACAAGGTAAATTCTTAGGTGGTTCACTAACTACCATGTCTGATAAAGCAACATTTATTGCTGCCAGTATTTTGTTATTTTAGTTAAGTAAAATCAACCATTAAGAATAAAGGAACTGTGTATCAAGTTGAAGAGACATGAAGAAGCAATTCATCAAAGAAGAAATACAAATCAACAATGAAATCTTTGACAAAAAGCTCAATCTCACTAGCAATTCTTTAAATGCATTTTAACAGCAATTATATTAATTTTCCACTATCAATTATTCAAGAACTAAAAAAGAAGACAGTGCCTTGTATTTGTGAGAGTGAGAAAAATGGCATTGTAATCTTTGTTAGGAACATATTTTAATAAATCTTTGTTCAGAAACATTCAAAATATGCACAGCTTTAATCAGCAATCCAGCCTCTGGATTTCATCCTAAGGAATAAGTTAGATATGTGCAGTGACTTCCTATATAATAAAAGCCTAATATGCTAAGAGTTCGACTATTCGTTCGACCGTTTGACCAGTCACTATGACACACATTGACCACCAGGAGGTAGACGCTCCGACCAGTAGGTTAGCTTGCTGCTGGGGTTTGGCCTATCGGTACTGGGCAAGAGGGGCAGAAATGCCCTGGATCCCTCCCGCGGTCCTTCCCCGGCTCCGATCATGCACCAGTTGGGTCCCTCGGCCTGGCCTGCACCCTCTTGCAATCCAGGACCCTTTGGGGGATGTCAGAGAGCTGGTTTCAGCCCAACCCCTGCAGCCCAGGCCACAGGACCCCACTAGTGCATGACTCCGTGCACCGGGCCTCTAGTATTTAATAATGTTAATCTCAATATTATTAATAAGTGAAAAACTGAAGACAAGAAGAGATGAAATAAATTGTATTCTGTTTACATCATTTAACTTAAGGAAATTCTTAAGGCCTTTACAACCTGTTCATGATATGTTGCTTATGTGGGGAAAATAAGTAGCAACTTAATATCTTGAGTATGTTTCAAATTTTGTAAAGTGTTTATGAATGCATGTAGAGTTGTATTATTGTATGAAAATCTAATTTTAACAGTGGCTAAGTAGGTGATTACATGATGATATAGTGGGTGATTTTGTGTGCCTGTGCTCATATGTAGGAAAAAGTCTGGTAGAATAAATACCAAAATGTTCACAGCAGTTAATTTTGAGAGGTAAAATTATAATTAGGGATAATTTGTGTATGTATATGTGTGAGTGCCTGCTTTTCTGAATTTTCTCAATACTCTATAATTAATGTATTACTTCTTTGAAAACTGAAGAAAACACCATTTTTTCAAAAAACAGCAGTATCCAGGAGAGATTTATTCAAACAGTGATAAAAATCAGAAAAGAAGATGGGAATCACAGTGATTCTTTAGAGAAACATCAGATTTCCTTGGGAAATGTGCCACTCCCTTTACTGAATTGTCCTGTTTCAAAGCAGGGTTAGTTTTCTAGGGTGAGTGGGAGAAGGATGGGAAGATACAGTTAGAAAAAAACACCCACGTTTTTAAAAGTTAAGAAGGAAAATTTGCTGGTCATTCTAAAACTAAATTTAGTAAAAATATGTATCCCTTTTAAAATTTCTAAAGAGGACCAGGAAATATGAAGCAGCCTGAATGTGAAGGTTTAGTGCTTAGCAAGTCTTATGATCTGTGTCTAATGGCATGAATCTCCCTTTCACAAAACTGCATAAACTTCACACCTGGCAGACTTTCCTTCCAAAAGCAAAACTTCTGTATCTTGCCAAGAGTTTCTTTAACAAAAATTAAGCCTGTATCCCCAAAGTATGGTGTAGTTTCTGTTGGTGTCAGGAGAAAACTCAGTTAGCTCCTCATTTCCTGGGATGTTTAGCTTTCAGTGCCTTAAAGGTGGTTTGAGTTGGGTTAGAGTAATTCAGTTGTGGGGTTCTTACCAGTGCAACATCTTTATTTACTACAAAGCCATGAACTGATAGAGGAAACTTTCTATCTCACAAATTCTTCTTTGAATTTTGAAAATAACAGTCCTTTGGAATATGTGGCCCTATCTTGACTTCATTTTGGGTATTACCATTATGCACTTGGAATATCAAAGGAACTCAGTTCCACTGATCCTGGTCTAGAAAATATGACTGCATTCATTTGTATTATGTTCTCTGTATTTTTTCCTCCCATCTTTTTCTGAAGCTAGACATCACAGAAGCTACTCACAGTTAACTTCCTCTCTGTATTTGAAATTACATAGGGTGATCCAGAGAGGAGAGAGTATTTTGAAAGGCAGCAAGAGAGAGGAAATTCTTCTTTAGATTTGCATGAGATCGAAGTTAACACACCCCTAGATCAGAAGAAACATACATCCTACTTTCTGGCAATTCCCTCATATCTGAGGGAAACTTATGCTATGCACTGGGGTTCCCAGTCTTAGCAAGGATGTTTCTCCTCTACAAGGCATAGAAACCAGAAAATCATCAGACTTAAAAGAAAGAAAGTGGACTTGGTTTCTTTTAGAATACTCAGTGTGTCCCAATATTGCTTGAATCTTTGCCCATCCTTGGGGGAAGGAGATAGGTACACATATGAGCAAGTTTACTGAAACTCTTGCCAGTCTAGCAGAGTAGAAGGTTGGAGTCAAGAATGGCTTGCTTTAAAAAGGTAAAAATGTAATATTTCCCATGTATCCAAATTTGCTGTGGCAAATTTATAGTGGCTGCATAATTCTAGGAAATATACACAGTCTTCCTTAACAAAATTCTGAGTGGACATTACTGTTTTGGTTTGGTTTGGTTTTTTGTTTTGTTTTGTTTTGTTTTGTTTTGTTTTTGCCTAACTATATACTCTTCCCATACCTCCAAAGAAAATACTTTTCTATACCTAATTGCTTTGTATTTTCTGTATTTTTTAGCATTCTCCAGTTCTCCAATGAACGTACTCTTAAGAGCCATGTGGAATGTACTTTTCCTTCATAACACTTCATAAACTTTCCTGGTCTTCCCAGGCAAAGTGACTTACTTTTTTTTCTAAGTAGGATTATACTTGGAAGTTCTAATTCACAAAAACAAATTATTTCAGGACCTCTAAATGTGCTGAAGTATTTCCCTATTAAGCCATGAGTTTTTTTAGATCAGGAAAGAGATCATTTTATAAACCATCTTATTTCATGAGCACCTACTATGTGCCAAGCATCATGCTGCTCAGAGATACAGACCAATAAAGATACTTCTTCAAGTTTAAAATGTGGGAAAATCAATATGTATTAGAGTAAGATACATCTAAACTATGATCTAGATAAATTCCCTCATTCACAGATTAGGAACCCGAATCACAGGAAACTTGTATTGCTTAAAGCAGCAGTTTTCATACTTCAGGTTTTAGCAGATTTTAAATTGTTAGACCCACGTTGTTGGACCAGACCCCTGGAGTCTCTGCTGAATAGGGACCACGTGCTGGGAAACAGCAGCCTCATGTCACACTGATAGTCATCCAGTGGCTCAGCGACACTAGGATCCCAGTCTCCTGATGGCCCTGAGGTAATTTCCCATAGTTCTTTGTGACAGCATTAGTCATTCATGACCATGACATGAACATATATAAATAATGAAAAGACCATGCAAATGAATGGCTGGGTTTTAGAACTGCATTTAAAAAATGAAAAATCCAAGGCAGAAATCAGGGTAAAAAGGTACCCTCACCACTTTTAAGGATATCCTTTGGGTCAGGGAAGCTGACCAGCTTACTTGTCTGGCCGGTATAGACAGACCTCTCCCACTTCTCTCTGATATTAATTCAGCACCTTTTTTCTTAGATTTCCCCTGAAGCCTTTGCAACGCCCCCACATTTCTGGTCCTGACCTGCTGCATCAGGGCTTGGAGTGAGGATTCGGTGGCTGCCAGCTTCCTGTCTGCCTTTTTCCCAGGCACAGGATTTAGGAAAACTCTCTGTGTACTTCCTCTTCGCTGGTGTTCTGGAACAGAACAGCCATAAGAAAGGAGCATGTTTCTAACATTTAAAGACACCTATACTGATTTCATTTCCCATGTACATCAGGGCTGAATGTTAACATACTCCCTGCCAGGCCGTACAGCACAAGCTGGCATTTGAGGGATCCAGGGAGTCAAAAAGCAATAATGTTTTAACACTTACATAAAACCACCTTTTGTTTAATAGGAATAAATAATGTTCCAATCATAATAATGCCAACTCTCTGCACACCGAGCTGTAGCATCTAATGAGATGGGCCCTCTGGACGTGAGGCGGGTACATCAGTGAGGAGAATGCAGCAGAGCAGCAGGAAAAAATAGTTCTCATCCTATGCACTGCTAAAGCAAACAGCTGAAGAAAACACCACGTAATTAAACTAATTTTCTCATGCTTCTTAAAGAAACAGATTGACAGTGCTCTGCAATTAGGGACAGGTGATATGGATTTTTAAAATAGAATTTCAATAGAGTCACTCAGAGCTGCTGAAATTAAAACAAAACCATACAACAAGCCCAGAACAGAGCAAAGAAAAACGGGAAAATATATCACCTCCTGTCTCCATGTTTCTGCATTTTTTCCACACTCCCAACATGCCCACTTAGCTCCCAGATTATGGAGTCAAATGTGATTATTTATAGCTCGTTTGTCTTCTTTATAATTGCTTCCCTAGCACTGAGCACTGTGTCTACCAAAAGGTATATTCTCAATAAATGCATGTACAGTTTATATGTTAAACGTTGGTTCTTCACCTGACTTTATCTTCCTGGGCTGCCTCGCTGTCCCCTTTCCATGGGCACTCCATCCAGGCTTCTACCACAGGGACACACCCCTCCATGTTGACTCCGGGCTGCCAACAGTCCCACCTGGACACACCCCATCAGAATGGCCTTGTGCTCTCTACTTCTTACCAATACTTTCCCTCCCCACATTGTGTTGCCCTGGTCCTAGCAAGCCTTGACTATGTAAGAAACAGCTATTTTCTGAATTTTTCATGAATTTTTGTGGATGTTAAAACTCTGAAGGATTTTTCCAGTAAGGGAAATCCAAAATAAATCCAACATAAATAAACAACTGCTGGGATTCTTGTCCCAGCATCAAGAAGGGTTCAGGAATTTGGAGAAAGCTGTGTGTAGATGACATAGGAATCCAGAGACTAAGAGTCCTGAGACGAGATATAATTTTGAAAGGCATTGGGGGTCAGAAAAGCTTAGCTAAAAGAGCTAAGATCCAAGATCTTAAGTCTAAGGTCTTAGGTTCTCTCCGTCCCCAGGACCCCATGCTTTTTATTAACACAACTTGTCCTGAGGCGAGGCAGAGATATGCACTTCAAAGGGTCAGGGTTTGGTACGGAGTCCATTGTCAGAATGGGGGAATTAGCCTACGGCTGTTCAGGTGTTTGGCCAGTAGGAGGCAATAACATGTAGATTAAGATGCCCTTTAGCTGTCTGGCAGCCACAATCAATTTAATGTATCCTATTCAGGTTTGGGGAAATGCCTTTAGCCATTCCCAACAGGTGACTACATGTGTGACTCAACCCTGTTGAGTTCCCAAGTCTTATCAACCTTTTGATGAAACTCTTGAAATTATGACATGCTGGAATTGGTCTCCGGCAACAACCATAGGAGTTAAGGTTTGTGGTACAGGCAGAAGAGAAAGAGAAAGCAATGTTAGGGTCAAACTGAGCCCAATGACATCGCAGATGACTGCTCATACCATCTAAAAAGTGACCCTGGGAGCTCCCTTAAAGCTCACTCAGTGAGGTGTACTGCTTTCAATCTTCTACTTTCCCTCAAACATGTTATTTTTTTCTTTTTGATGGATTGCCTGAAATCTCAGTCTGCTTCTTCCTTTGCATCTCTGCCTACATACAATTTTTAGTGAAATGACAGAAGGTCCTTCCTAACCATCACCATTACTAGCATTGATGCTAAGAGTGTATCTGGCCCCCAATCCTTAGAGCTGGGGTGCTACAAGAGATCAGGAAGCTGTGAGCATGGAATGACATCAATCAGGGAAATATGGTATCTGGAAGCAGTGCAGTTTAGGGAGCTTCATGGGTTACTATGTGAGCCTGGCAAGCCATTTACCTCCATTCATAGGTGAGAAAACCAAAGCCAGGGAGGTTAAAACTCTCTGTATTCCTCAGAGATTTGTAATAAGAAAAACTGAGATGATATATATGAATATTGAATAAATTTTAAAATAGTGTAATTGGTCATTGGCTAAAATATACAATGTCCTCCCTTTCTATAAACTGTGGAGAAAAGGTCCAGTGTTAGCTTTCTAAATCATTGATAACATTTTTTTATTTGACACCACATTTCATCAAAGCAAGTTGGCCACAGTTGACTTATTACTTGATCTGTTTAGATTTGCGTAATGCTTGAATCTCAGTTGTTTCCAAAATTGCTAATTGGTCCATCTAGTAACTGCAAGAATATACTACATATATCGATGTGAATGCAAATAGTAATGACGGTAAAGAATGTTTTTCTTCATGTTATCATTGGATGAAAGGAGTGGAGAACTCCATAAAAGGAGTTGGATCTGTTCCAGGGAGGTTTTTCTTTACCTTGTAGGTTAAATTTGGCCCAAGTGTTGTTTAAGCTTACTGAGAAGGTGGTGCTTGCATCTGATGATTGTGCAAGCCGGTATGTTCACAAAAGACCATATGACTGCTACCCTCTGGTAAGCTTGGCCACCTGAGGAAACACTGACTGCTCTTTTCTGAAGCCCATGCCACTTGCCATTTCTCATATACCTAACAGATCTTCTCACACTCATTTTCCTCATCTCCGATTCACAGCCTGTTTTTGTCTCATTGTCTTAAACCGAAAATAAACACAGCCGCTCACAAGGCTGTCTGTACAATATGCTCTCCCACTGCAAGCCTCCCACAGAGCAGATGAATGTTTATATGTGAAAGTTCACTTTTCCACAGGGTGGTATGAATAATATTATCTGTGGGTCTCACTACTCCAGAACTTCTTCAAATTGATCACTCATTTTTTTCCTTCATATTTATTTATCTACTAGAGGCCCAATGCACGAAATTCGTGCAAGGGGCTCGGCCCTTGCAGCCCTGGCTTCATCCAGAAGGTCATCCACTGTTCAGCCGTCCAGTCTAATTATCATATTATGCTTTTATGATTATAGATTTGTATTTGTTGAGGTATAATTCCCCTACAATAAAATGCACAGATAATAAACATTAAGTTTCATAATTTTGACAACTGTATACCATGAGTATACATACACCCATGAAGTGACCACACCAAATAAGCTATAGAATATTTCCATTATCCCAGAAATATGTTTTGTGCCCTTTTTCAGTTAATTTGCCTAACATTTATCTCTCCTTACTCTCGTCCAGCCCAGAGGAAACCACTTTCTGGTTTTGCCATAAATTGGTTTCCCTGCTTTTGGTCATTATATAAACGGATTCACACAGGTATCTGCTCTTTTGTGTTTGGGTTGTGTTGCTCAACATAATATTTGCAGATTCATCAATGCTGTGTGAACAAGCAGTTATGTTCCCTGTTTTTGCTGAGTAGTACTTCACTCTGATTATACAGCAATTTTTCAATCCATTTCTTCATCCATAGACATATATTAGGTTGTTTATAGTTTGGAACTCTTACAAATGAAGTTTATATACAAGATGATTGTATACAAAACACATTTCACTTCTCTTATATTTACCTCCTAAGAGTCAAATTGCTGGGTCATATGGTAGCTATTTGTTTATGAGAAACTGCTGAACAATTTTCACATGGTTGAAAGATTTTGCACTCTCACTAGCAATGAGAGTTGAGATTTCTCCCCCCCCCCCCCCCCCCCCCCCCCGCCGCCCCGCCCGCTATTGGAAAAGGTCATTAGAAGAATGTGACTGCTGGTTGACTCAAGAGCTGACACAGGCAATTAGAGGCTCCTCACCTCCTCCTTTGTCTTTGGAGTGTGTGTTCTACCCACCGTTTCCTCAGTGTAGACCATTTTCAAGGACACAGCCTTGAGAGGCCAATGTGCTATTAAGACCATCTGAACCCCTTTATGGTCTCTATATAAACATTTAAGATTCTAGTGGGGAGGTATGAAGATCTATGCATCTTTTGGTCCCCCAAGAAAAGTTTTGTAGGTAAATTTCCTTGCTTATTAAACCTGCCACATTCCAGTCTGGAGTGACCAATTTTGGGGGGGAGTAATATATGAACCAACATTTAAATTTAAGCCAAAGTTTGGTATTGTCATTATCTATAATAATAAAAGCGTAATATGCTAATTAGACCAGACATCCTTCTGGACAAAGCCAGGGCTGCAAGGGAAGCCCAGGTCCCAGGTTCTGGAGGGAAGCCTGGGTCCTGGGTTCTGGAGGGAAGCTGGTGCCAGCAGTCAGGGGAAGGAAGGCCTACTCTTACATAAATTTTGTGCATCGGGCCTCTAGTTTTTTTTATAATAGACATTATTATAGTTTTAGATTGCATTTCTTTGATGATTAATGATTTTGAGCACTTTCTCATGTGCTTATTAGCCATCCCTGTATCTTCTTTTGTAAAGTGTCTGTTGAAATTGTGGCCCATTTTTAATTATGTCTTTTTTGTTGTTGATTTATGGAGTTCTTTATATATTCTGGATACAAGTTCTTTGTCTGATAAGTGTATTGTCAATAAATTCTCCCTTTCTAGGGCTTATTTATTTTCTCAACAATGTCTTTTGATGAGCAGAATTTTTAATTTTGGAGAAGTCCAAATTATTATTTGTGTGTGTGTTGTTAGTATTTTGTGACTCACCTACAGAATATTTTCCCAGCCAAACTCGCAAAGGTATTCTATATCTTTTTTTTTTTTTGGAAGGTTTGTGATTATAGTTGCTATTTTAGGTCTATAATCCTATATAATAAAAACCTAATGTGCAAATTGTTCGATGGGAGTTTGACAGCTTGCTATCATGTGCACTGACTACCAGGGGGCGGTGTGGAATATGGCAGGCGTCAGTGACGTGGTGCTGGCAGAAGGCGGCAGTGGAGGTGCTGCTGGCCCCAATGGGCCCCAACAAGAGGGAGGGATCATAGTGGGATGGTGGAGCTGGTGAGTGGGTGGTGCCAGGCCAAGGCAGGTGCGAGCGGGGGTCTGATCACCCCACTGATCGCCCCGAAGACAGCAATCAGCAGTGGCATCAGGAGGGAGTCAGGTGGGGGATCAGGCCCTGATCAATTGCCCCACAGGCTGGATGGTGGAGTAGGTGAGGGGGTGGTGCCAGGCCACAGCGGGGTGCCTGGCGGAGCTGTGGGGCTGTGAGGCTTGGGGCTTGAGGTGGGTCTGTGAGTTTGGGGGTGCATGTTGGAGCCCGATCCCCGCAGGCCATTCCAAGGGACCCCACCAGTGCACATATTCATGCACCGGGCCTCTAGTCTTTCATAAATTAACTAGAGGCCCGGTGCATGAAATTCGTGCACCACGGAAGGTGTCTCTCAGCCCAGCCTTCATCCTCTCCAATCTGGTACCCCTCGGTGGATGTCCGACTGCCGGTTTTGGCCCGATCCCACAGGGTCTAATGGGGGTGGCCATCTTGTGTGAGAGCATGACGGTCAATTTGCATATTACCTATTATTTATTATATAGGATTGTATTTAGTGAGTTGAAATGTGTTTCAAGTCTATATTTCCATATGAATGTTCCATTGTTCTATTACTATTTGTTGAAGACTATCCTGTTTCCACTAAGCTGATTTGATACTTTGGTTGTAATAAAGTACAGTGGGGCCTTGACTTACACGTTTAATTCATTCCCTGACAGAGCTCGTAACTCAAATTACTCATATGTCAAATCAAAAGTGAACGCGTGAGACACATGATGCTGGTCTGATGTTGTGGCGTTCACTGTAATGTTTGCTGCACCAACTAGCGGTGGGGTATCTGAAGCTGGCTCATAACCTGAATTTTAGCTCGCAACTCAAAGCAAAAAATCAGCCGAGAGACAGCTTGTATCTCAAAAAACTTGTTAGTCGGGACACTCGTAAGTCAAGGCCCCACTGTAATAATATTACTGCACCTATCTGAATTCTCTATTGTCTTCTTTAGGTTAATCTGTCTAAAACATGCTGATATAACACTATTTTGATTACTGTAGCTTTACAGAAAGTCATGAAATTGAATATTAAACTTCCTCTAACTCTATACTTTAGTGACATTGTGTAGGATAATACAGAATTTTGATTGGAATTGCATTGAATCTAAAGATCATTTTGAGAAGAATGAACATTTTGATAATACTGAGCCTTCTAAAATATGACATATCTCTTTATTCATGTAAGATTTCTTTATTTCCTGGTAGCCATGTTTGAGAGTTTAAGTGTAGAGGTAATAAACATTTTTATTATATTTATTCAAAAGTGTTTAATGTTCTTTTATGATATTACAAGCAGTATTATTTTTAAAATTTTACTTCCAGCTGTGTTTTCCCAACATATAGAAATATTAACTTTATTTAATATGGCCTTTGTATCCCTTTTACTTGCTAAATTTTTTTTATAGTGCTAGGTAAAGTTTTTGTAATTAAATTCCATAATGGTATTCATGTATGCAACAATTTAATCTGAGGTTAAAGATAATGTCACATCTTTTCTATCTTTATGACCTTTATTCCCTAACTTGTCTTATTATACGTGTTAGGACCTAGCAGCAGAGTATACATCTTCATCTTATTCTCAATCTTAAAGAAAAATTGTTGATTGTTTCACTATTAACAATGGTATTAACTGTAAGTTTTTCATCATTAGACTATATAAGATTAAATAAATTCTCTTCTATCTTTAGTTGGCTGGGCTTTTATCATGGATGGTAATTGAATTTAGCTGAATGTTTTTTGCTTCATCACTTCTGAAGATCACAATCTCCTTTATTCTTTTAGAGTGGTAATTTACATTGATTAATTTTCAAGTGTTAAACAAAATAAACATCCCAGTGGTACATCTCATTGATCATGATGTATTAGCTTTTCAATAATTGTTGGAATTTATTTTCTAATATTTAATTAGGGATATTTATCAGCATTTTTTCTTCTAGTAGTATTAGAGCTATGCTTGCCTTGTTAAATAAGTCAGAAATTGTATCCTCAATGTCTCTTCTCTAAGTTTGCAAGATTATTTCTCACCTAATTATTTTCCAGAGCTTAACCAGTTAAGATAGCTAGAATTTTTCTTACTATAAAATTAATTTCTTTGATAAATATACTGTTAAGATTTTTATTTTGCTTTGTTTTAATTTTGATTAGTAAAAATGTCTAAGGTATTTGTTCATTTATATTTAAGTTGTTAAAGTTATTGAAAAAAAGTTGTTTATAAATATCCGTATCATAAATTTAATATCTGTAGTACTTTGTGTGATGAACCCTCCTTCATTCCTGATAAACTCAAGTTTATTTTCTCTCATTTTTATTGATTAGTGTTGTTAGAGGTTTGTCAATGTTATTAATATGCTTAAAAAGCCAAAGTTTAAATTGTTGATTTTCTCTATTGTTTGCACATTTTCTATTTCAATTATTTCCACCAACATTTCATTTTTATTTTTCTCTGTGATTTAATGTGTGGTTCATTTCCAGGTGTATCTTTTTTAGAGTAAACGCACATTTCAATGATTTTCTACCATCCTTTAATAATATATGAGAGACCCGGGGCACGAAATTCATGCATGGGGGGAGGAGTGTCCCTCAGCCCAGCCTACACCCTCTCCAATCTGGGACTGATGGCTCCTAACCATTTGCCTGCCTGCCTGCCTGATTGCCCCCTAACCACTCCCCCACAGGCCTGATTGATGCCTAACTGCTCCCTTGCTGGCCCAATCACCCCCAACTTCCCTCCCCTCATGGCTCGATTCCCCCCAATGCCCTCCCCTGCCAGCCCGATTGCCCCCAACTGCCCTCCCCTGCTGGCCCAATCACCCCCAACTGCCCTCCCCTGCCATCCTGATCTCACTCTCAACTGCCCTCCCCTGCTTTCAGATCACCCCCAATTACCCTCCCCTACCAGCTCAATCGCCCACAACTGTCCTCCCCTGCTGGCCATTTTGTGGAGGCCATCTTGTGGTGACCATCTTGTGGCGGCCACCTTGTGGCAGCCATCTTGTGATGACATTGTGACAGCCATCTTGTGATGGCATTGTATGAGGGTGTCACATGATGCCACCTAGGCTTTTATTATATAGGATTCTCTTAAAGATAAAAATTTCTTCTAGGACCTGTTTTAGCTACTATGTAAAATTATCTTGATATCTTATACTTTTATTTTCATTCAGTTCAAAAATATATTTTAATTTTTGTGATATTTTGATCAATGAAATATTTATGTGTTTTTAAATTAATTTTCAAGTATTTGGGAATTATCTGATAATTTTCTGTTAATAATTTCAAATTTAATTTTATTACCACCTGAAAACATTTCTTTGTCTACACATGATTCTTTGAAAAATACTGAGACTTCTTTAAGGTTTATCCAATCATGGTGAATGTTCCACATCTAATTAACAATTATTCTGACATTAATGGAAGTGGTTTTCTATGATTATCAATCAACTAGATCTATCTCTAGTTTTAGCTTTGTCATTTTTGCTTTATTGAGTTTAAAGCTCTATTATTTGGTTCATTAAAAATTATGACTTCTCAGAATTCTCACCATTTGCAACAGCATGGATGGAACTAGAGAGCATTATGCTAAGCGAAATAAGCCAGTCAGAGAAAGGTAATATCACATAATTTCACTCATTTGTGGAATATAACGAACAACATAAACTGATGAACAAAAACAGATCCAGAGACAGAGAAGCATTGATCAAACCATCAAGCCTCAGAGAGAAAGTAGGGGAGGGTGGGGATAAGAGGGAAAGATCAACCAAAGGACTTGTATGCATGCATATAAGCCTAACCAATGGACACAGACATGAAGGCGTGAGTGGGGGAGTGGGTGGGGGGAAATGGGGGGATGAGGACACATATGCAATACCTTAGTTAATAAAGAAAAGAAAATAAATTATGACTTCTCCCATTTGTTTATATTTTCCTGAGTTTCCCTTGCCCTTGGAGACATATAAGCAAGCTAAAAAGCTTCTGCATAGCAAAAGTAATCATCAACAAAATGAAAAGAGAACCCACTGTATGGGAGAACATATTCGCCAATGATATATCTAATAAGGGGTTAATTTCCAAAATATATAAAGAACTTTTACAACTCAACACCAGGAAGACAAACAACTCAATTAAAAGTGGGCAAAGAACTCGGCTGGCATGGCTCAGTGGTTGAGTATGGACCTATGAACCAGGAGGTCATGCTTTGATTCCCTGCCAAGGCACATGCCTGGGTTACATGCTTGATCCCAGTGGGAGGCATGCAGGAGGCAGCTGATCAATGATTCTCTCTCATCATTGATGTCTCTATCTCTCTCTTTCTCTCCCTTCCTCTCTGAAATCAATAAAATATATTTTTTAAATGGGCAAAGGACCTGAATAGACACTTCTCCAAAGAGGACATACAAATGGCCAAGAGACATATGGGAAAATGTTCAAGGTCACTAGTCATCACTAAAACTATTACCTCACATGTGTCAGAAAGGCTACTATTAATAAACCAACAAACAACAAGTGCTGGTGAGGATGTGGAGAAAAGGGAACTCTTGTGCACTGTTGTTGGGAATGCAGACTGGTACACCACTGTGGAAAACAATGGAGTTTCCTCAAAAAATTAAAAATGGAACTGCCTTTTGACCCAGTGATCCCACTTCTCAGAATATATCCTAAGAATCCAAAAACACCAATCAGAAAGAATTCATATATATGCATATATATTCTTTCTGATAGCTTGCTTATATGTTTCTTATCCATTTATGTTTATAGCAGAATTATTTACAATAGCCTAGATCTAGAAACAGCCTAAGTGCCCATCAGTAGATGAGTGAATAAAAAGCTTTGGTACATTTACACAATGGAAAACTGCTCAGCTGTAAAAAAGAAGGAACTTTTATCCTTTGCAACAGCATAGATAGACCTGGAGATTATTATGCTAAGCAAAATATGCCAGTCAGAGAAAGACAAATATCATATGATCTCACTAGTAAATGGAATCTAAGGACCAAAATAAGCTAACCACCAAAATGTAATCAGAAACATGGATGCATGGAACAGACTGGCCAGTGCCCAAGAAGAGGGGAAGAGAGTGACTGGATAAAGAAGGTGAAAGAAATAGCTAAAGAACATATATGCATACTCGATGGTCATGGATAAAAGTTTGGTGAAGGCCAAGTGACGGGGAGGCAGGAGTGGATGGATGGGCAAATGGAGGAAAGGGAGACACCTGCAATTATGTGAACATTAAAAATTGTTTAAAAAGCAAAAAAAAAAAATCAAAAATTATCACTTCTATGTCTTCTTGTGAATATTCCCATTTACCATTGGAGAAAGTCCCTTTTTATTTCTGGTAGTTTTTTCTGTCTTGATGATTTGTTTTGCTAGTTCTTACATTGTACATACTTTTCCACCCTGTTATTTTTCTATCTATATCTTTATATGTAAAGAGTACTTATTGTAAATAGTATAGAATTGGTTATTATTTTTTTATTTTCTGTCAATCTCTGACTTTTAATGACATTGATTAGTGCTTTAATATTAATATGGTTTTTAATACAGCTAAATTTTAGCCTACCATCTTAATTTTTATTTTATATTCGTCTCATCTGTTTTTTGTTTCTCTGAAACACCTTTCCTTTTTATCTTTTTTGACAAAATAAAGTTTCTTATTCTATTTACTCCTTTATAATATAAATTTCTTATCCATTTATACTTTTGTTATCCTAGATGTTTTTTCTACATATCTACAAATGACATTTTATGTTATTATTTTAGCTTTAAACAGTAAATGGATTTTTAAATAAATTTAAGAGTAGATATACATATTTATCTGTGTAACTATTAATGTATCAATGTGCCTATGTAACTATCAGTCTAGTATCTGCCTATTTATGCATCTGCCATATATCTATCTATCTATCTATCTATCTATCTATCTATCCATCTATCTATCATCATCTATATATCATCCATCTCTATCCATACTAGAGAGGATGAGAAAAGTGTTTTCTATTTACCACATATATACTAGTTCTCTTTATTACTCCCCACAGATTCAGACTTCTACCTGTTTTTACTTCCTTTGTTCTTGGAGATCTTCTCTTAACATTTCTTGTAGTACAGGTCTACTGGAGATAAATTTGTCCATAATTGGCTTTCTGAATATGTTTTTATTTAGCTTTAATTTATGAAATATATATTTTACTAGAGGCCCAGTGCATGACATTCATGCACTGGGAGGCGGGGGTTCCCTCAGCCAGGCCTGCGCCCTCTCGCAGTCCAGAGCCCCCAAGGGTTCCTTAGTGCTGCCGAGGAGGTGGGAAAGGCTCCCACCACCACCACCACTGCTGTGCTCGCCAGCCATGAGCCTGGCTTCTGGCTGAGCAACGCTCCCCCTGTGGAAGTGTACTGACCACCAGGTTGCAACTCCTGCATTGAGCGTGTGCCCTATGGTGGTCAGTGTGTGTCACAGCAACCAGTGGTTCTGCTGTTTGGTCAATTTGCATATTAGGGTTTTATTATATAGGATTGCTCATAAAATTTTGGATTAGAAAGTTTTTCTACTACCTTAGAGATGTCATTTATTTTTCTTCTATCCTCCACTACATCCATCTGAATGTCAGCAATCATATATATCTTGTTCACTGTATATATTGGTTTTGTTTTTTGTCTTACTGCTTTTTTTTTCAAACTTTATTTTACCTTTTTTTTTTTTCTTTTAGTTTGACTATGATGTTCCTAAATGTCCTTTTCTTTTTATTCATCCTGCTTCATTCACTTTTGTGGATTGATGTCTTTCAACAATTTTGGAAAATTCTGAGCTATTATCTCCTCAATTATTGCTAGTGTTGCATTCTCTCTTTTTTTCTATTTCTGATACCACAATTATACATATATTAGACCACTTATTATTGTTCCATTAATTTGTGATGCTGTCTTCTGATTGTTTTATTCTTTTCTCTTTTCATGTATCAGCTTTATTAATTTCTATTGACCTTTCTTTAAGGTCATTAACATTTTCCTCTGTTGTGTCAAGTGTGTTTTAAACACATTAAAAATATTTTAATTTCTGATATGTTTTTTCATTTATAACATTTTAAAAATTTTCCCAGCTTTCTTGAGATATAATTGACACCTAATATTATGTAAGTTTAGGTGTACAACATGATTTATACACATATGTATCGCAAAATGATTACCACAATAAGGTTATTTAACACATCCATCACACACATAGTTATAGTGTTTTGGAAGGTTTTTGGTGTGGGTTTTTGTTTGTTTGTTTGTTTTGGTGGTAGAACATTTAAGGTCTACTCTCTTAGCAACTTTCAAGTATATAATGCAGTATTTTTAACTATAGTCATCATGCTTTATAGTAGAGCCCTTGAAATTATTCATCTTGTAACTGAAACTTTATATCCTTTGACCTACATCTCCCTATTTCAATCACCCACTTCCAGCTCCTGACAACCACCATTTTACTCTATCTCTATGAGTTTGACTTTTGTAGATTCTACTTCTAAGTTAAATCATATAGATAATCTCTTTGAAATCCTGATTTCATTTCCTTCGGATCATATAATGTTTTTGTTTTGTTTTGTTTTGTTTTTGAGGAATTTCTATACTGTTTTTCACACTGGCTGCACCAATTTACATTCCACCAACAGTGCACAAGGATTTCCTATTTTTAATATCCTTGCCAACACTTATTATTTCTTGTGTTTTTAATAGTCATTCTAACAGCTGTGAGGTGATAGCTCATTGTGGTTTTAAGTCACATTTCCCTGATGATTGCATGTTCAACTTTCTAATGGGGTTCAAAAATTTTGCACCTTATCTGGCTTGTGGTACATTTTCTTGTGATTTCCCCACTCCATTCTGTAGAGAGGCAGAAGTTTGATAAGTAGTTCTCATTTAGAACACACTAAGCCAGTTCTTTTTCTCTTATGAGACCATTTTCATTATTTTTAGTTCAATAAATAAGCACATCTGCTGTATAAGAATATTTTACAAAACTGTGAAATATTTTATGAGCCTGAATGTATACACATCTACACTAATAAAAGAGAAACATTGTAATTAGCATACGACCGCTACCCTTTTCATTGGCTAATCAGTGAGTATATGCAAATTAACTGTCAGCCAAGATGGCGGCCGGCAGCCATGCACTGAAGGGAGCAGGGAGGCTTGCTTGCTGCGGACTCCAACGTTCCCCGCCTGCCGCTGCCGGCCTCTCAGTTGCAACTCTAAGCAACTATGTACTAGGTTGCAAATAAGAAGCTAAACAAAACTCCAGAAACCGGCTTTCATTCAGCCGGGCTTTAGCATGTTTTCAGAGGCGAGGCCTCAGAGCTAAAGCTGGCCCAGAATAAAAAATAAAAAAAAAGAAAACAAGGAGCGGTTGGAAGCTTCCGTCACTCACTTCCGGAAAACAGCCCTCAGCCTCTCACCCAGACTGGCCAGGCGCCCCAGTGGGGACCCCCACCCTGATCCAGGACACCCTTCAGGGCAAACCAGCCTGCCCCTACCCATGCACCAGGTCTCTATCCTATATAGTAAAAGGGTAATATGCCTCCCAGCACCGGGATCAGCGTGACAGGGGGCAGCGCCCAAACCCACTGATCGCCCTGCGGCTCTGTGTGTGACAGAGGGCGGGGCCACAACCTCCCTATCTGCCCTGCTCTGTGCCTGATAGGGGGGAGCTCCCCAATCCCCTGATTGCCCTGCGGCTCTGTGTTTGACAGGGTGCAGCGCACCAACCCCCTGATCAGCCCTGCTCTGTGTGTGACAGGGTAGAGCCATAACCTCTCCATCAGCCTTGCCCCGAGTGTGACAGTGGCGGTGCCCCAGCCCCCTGATCGGGCCTGCTCTGTGGGTGATAGAGGGTGGCACCCCAACCCCCCTCCATGGGCCTTGCTCTGTGTATGACAGGGTAGAGCCATAACCTCCCCATTGGCCCTGCCCTGAGTGTGACAGGGTACAGCACCCCAACCCCCTGATCCGCCCTGCTCTGTGTGTGACAGGGGGCGGTGCCCCAACTCCCCTATCGGCCCTACTCTGTGAGTGACAGGGGGTGGCATCGCAACCTCTCGATCCGCCCTGCTCTGTGCATGACAGGGGGCGGCGCTCCAACTCCTCAATCAGCCCTGCTCTGAGCCTGACCAGGGGCTGCACCTAGGGATTGGGCCTGCCCTCTGCCACCCGGAAGCAGGCTTAAGCCAGCAGGTCGTTATCTCCTGAGGGGTCCCAGACTGCGAGAGGGCACAGGCCGGGCTGGGTGGGACACCCCCCCGCAGTGCACAAATTTTTGTGCACCGGGCCTCTAGTCTTATATAATAAAGAGGTAATATGCAAATTAACCCTCACTCCCTCACAAGATGGCTGCCTATGACCAGGCCAACAGGGGAGTTAGTGAGGGATGACCAAACAACTGAACAGCAGGCTGTGTGGAGCAACCAGGCTGGCGGGGGTGCCTTGAGGGGTGACCAGGCTGGCAGGGGGGGCAGTAAGAGGCGACCAGACCAGCAGGGGTGGCAGTAAGGGGTGACCAGGCTGGCAGAGGGGTGCAGTTGGGGGTGACGAGGCTGGCAGAGGGGGGCAGTTGGGGATGACCAGGCCAGCAGGGGGGCACAGTAAAGAGGGACCAGGCCAGTGGGGGGGGGCAGTTAGGGGTGACCAGGCAGGCAGGCAGGTGAGTGATTAGGAGCCAGCTGTCCAGGATTGTGAGTGGGATGTCCAACTGCCAGTTTAGGCCCAGTCCTGGGGATCGGGACTAAACTGGCAATTGAACATCCCCCAAGGGGTCCTGGATTGGAGAGGGTGCAGGCTGGGCTGAGGGGACCCCCGCCCCGTGCATGAATTTCATGCACCAGGCCTCTAGTTACTTAATAATTACCATCAAGACAAGATATAAACTTGCAAATTTAAAATATATTTTTATTGATTTCTTATGGAGAGGAAGGGAGGATAGAGTTAGAAACATAGATGAAAGAAAAACACCAATCAGCTGCCTCCTGCATGCTCCCTACTGGGGATCAAGCCCACAACCAAAGTACATGCCCTTGACTGGCATTGAACCCAAGGACCCTTCAGTCTGCAGGCCAATATTCTCCACTGAGCCAAACCAGTTAGAGCATAAACTTGTAAAATTAAAGAAATTGCTGTGATTTTTTTTTTAATTAAGAGAAAAGCTTTTACGTGTCTGTGGGGTAGTTGGCTGTTTTAGTGCCACACACTAAGTTTTAAATAACAGTAGCCAGAACCCCATGATTCCATGTCAACATTTAATTTGCATTGGATGACAAGGTTCCTGACAAAATACCCATCTCCAGAGGGCTCTAGGGACTCTTGTGGAGTCATTTCATGTTTCATCTTCTGTCTCATAATTCCTATAGATTAGAAAAGAGAGGGAATTATTATTCCTTCTTTACTGTTGAGAAGCAAGATGAAGTCACAGAGGTGTCAGATGTTTTTGTCCAAGACTGTATAGAAGTCAATCAAAATTAGCAGAAGGAAGAAAACACAGGAAGGCAACCAAGACCTGTCCTGGTCAGTCAACACCTAAATCCTACAAGACAAAATTGTCTGTTACACTTTTAAAGGTCTCTGGAGACAGTGATGACCTACTATGGTATTTAATAACCTTTTAGATCAAGGATATGTTTGACTAAACTCTGACAATCTTCCCATGGCCTCAAGACCAAGCATAGGAAACAGACTTAAGTTGAAGTAAATTGTCAGTTTCATACATATTTTGGTACCTAAAAATGATGCATCTAAGTTATTTTTTCTTTTATGCTTCTATCTCCCTAAAATCGAAGTTTAGTAATATTTATATGAAATATTCCTTATGTAAGCCAGATAAGTTCTCTACTTATTAGTAATATCTACCTTTAATCAAGCATTTGTCTGAAAGCTTAAATATCTTATTTCATTTATTTTTCATTAAAACTATATAAAATATCTCATTTAATTTTTATAAAAATTATTTGGATGGTCTTGTTCACAAATCTGTGTATGACAAAACAAGTATATGGTATGTGTTTGTATGATTCTATTGCCTGTACTTTTCATTCTTTCTGCAATCACTTTCTATTTTTTCTGTAATAAATCAAATTTGGAAATAATTCTTAATAAGACAAAATGATTTATTATGGGCTTTTATTAAATCATGAGTATCATTGATACACTTAGAATTTATATATATATATATATATAGTCTACACCAGCGGTTCTCAACCTGTGGGTCGCGACCCTTTTGGTGGTCGAACGACCCTTTCACAGGGGTCACCTAAGACCATCCTGCATATAAGATATTTACATTGTGATTCATAACAGTAGCAACATTACAGTTATGAAGTAGCAACGAAGATAATTTTATGGTTGGGTCACAACATGAGGAACTGTATTTAAAGGGCCAGAAGGTTGAGAACCACTGGTCTACACACTCTTTTTTAGGCAAACACACATTGTGCAAAGCACTACTGCACCTTAAATCATCATTTTTGGTTTTAGTCCTTATTTTAAATAAGTAAATTTTAGAACAGAGGTCAGATTTTTGTTTTCATAGGAATTAAAAAAATAGTAAGCAGTTGTCATGTTTTCAAATTGGTAGATTTCACCAAAAATGAGGAATTTCCAGTTCCTCTTGAGAAATCAGAAGAATGGACACTTGACTCCCATTCTCATAGAGCACAAAACAACAAAATCCTTTAGAAAGGGCATGCATTCTTTTGCTTTAATTGCTTTGTCCTTGGATGTATTAAATTTCCAATCCTTTTAACATGAAGACACAATGCTTTAATCAAAGAACTGACATGCTAGTTGCAAGCTAACAAACGGGAAAATTAGAGCCTTCACTGGCAAAGTGGGCACAACCCTCATTTAAAAGGATGTTAGCACCAAACATCTATGAAGCATTGTATATTTTTGCAGTTGGCATTTTGTTGTTCTTATAGTTGAGGCTACTTGATTGCCTTGTGAAGCAGCTTTCTGATTCAGTCTAGAAAAGTGGGGATTGTGTAATTTATCTAGCTGTTTTAGGGAAATCTTATTTCAGCTTTCTGGATATTAAGTAGATGGACTCATGCTTTTTTAATATATAGAAATTTTAATAAACATCATTAATCCCACTATATAAAATAAAGACAAAAGCAATGACAATGTCCAAAAGCATAGTAAGAAGAAGCATTAGGATGCAACTATATAAGGCTATTTTTTAAACCACTATATATATTTAAAAATATCTATCATCTATCTATCTATCTATCTATCTATCTATCTATCATCTATCTATCTATCTATCATCTATCTATCTATCTATATCTATCATCTACCTACCAATATGATGTTATATTATTATATTCCACACCAGTGCACAACTTAAAAAATATAAATTCCATATTACATATATTTTGATGTTAGATATCTATCTATCTTGTATAATTTCAATTTGGATATACAAAGAAATATACTTGACAGTCATCTACCAAATCCTAGCCTGTTTGCTAACAGAGATGCTCCTTGAGTTAGTTATCAGAGGTGCGCAGAAACAAGGTGGTAAGTGAAGATTTGGGTATAGAGGCAGCAGAAAACTGAAGCAAAGGCTTATCTATAGAGAATTACTCACAACTTACCCTTTAGGTGATGAGGAGTTGTTTATAGCTATAAGCAGGGAGTTAACCTGGTAAACATTTTTATATTCAGAAATTAGTTTTTATGACAAAGTCATTGAAAAAAATATTTTTACAGGGACAAGGGATAAAAGAGCAACAACCTGAAGGCCATTGTAGACCTTAGCTAATGCTTTGTTGGCAAAAGGAGGGTAGACTCAAAAAAAAATTCAGAGACATGATCAAGTAGATTGTGGAAGAAAGGGGAGAGAGAGAGAGAGAGAGAGAGAGAGAGAGAGAGAGAGGCAGGCAGACTGTGGGGAATCCCAATCTGGACATCGGAATGAGGTGTTCCTATTTAAAATGACAAGGTGAATCCAGGAGGAAGTGGAAGCAGAATGCTATTTACATATCTGGGCAACTAAGAAATTATTTTAAAATCAATTGTGACATATTTTCTCAATCAGAAACATTTTTTTTTCTAGATTATTTGGGAAAATATGCCTTTCACCCCCACCCCACCCCCTTTTTGTGCATTTCTTTACCCTCCCTGCCTGGAATTCAACCACACCATGCTCATTCAAGAAACATTTGTTAATCAAGTTCTTCTTTCTTCCTTCTTCAGCTGCCTGTGCTGAGATTAAGCTTCATTATGGAAAGAATAATCAATATTTTATAGTACCTTTCACCAGAGGCTATCAAATGTAATGGTAATCAAATATTTTTGTTCTTTTTAAAATTGGGAATCAGTCAATATTACCCATTTCCCCCACTGCCATTTATCTGAGCTTCATCAACTATTTATGTAGATGATTTAATCGCAGCAAGGAACATTTCAATGCCATTGACATTCTCCTCTTGGGTGCTTAGTTTTCTAGCAGACTAAATTGACACATGTGATAGATGAAGTTTATAGTAAAATGGAGCCCTTCCCCCCAGATCTTTACTAAATAACTACACTATTTTACAATATCTAAGCAAATGTATTTTATAGCTGAAAAATAATTTTATTGACTTGATTTTAGGTAGTACAGCCATACCTATTTACATGGGGGAACTGAAAATCAGCTATCCGAGCTGCTTACTAGTAGTGACCTGCCTAAGTTTGCTTGCTAGTTAGCAGTCAGGTTCAAATGAGAAAGTTAAATCTTCTGTTTCATTCTGACTTTTGATTCTATATTTTCCTTTACATACACAAATGATGCTGGATCCTCATCCTGAAGCTGAGCATCCATTGGGAGGTCTTTGTTCACAATGACGACTGACAGATGTATAAAACTTTTATTTAGCTATTGAGATCCATCCAAGTTCTCAGGACGCAGATAGGTGGTTGGGCTTATGAGTTCTTATTATTATTTTACATATTCTAATGCCATGATAAGCTGGACAGGTCAACTAAATCTTAGATTTTCTGTTGTGATTGACACAATTATTTTAACTTTATTTTATTCAGAATCCTTTCGCAGATTTACATCTCTAATACCTAAAATATGGAAAGTCAATGCATATAACAAGTCCATTTGCTATGTAAACTGAAATATTTCATAATATGAAGTCTATGAAATATATCCAGAGAACAGACTGATGGTTCCCAGAGGCATGGGGGTTGGGGGAGCTAGGTGAAAAAGGTGAAGTGACTAAGAAGTACAATCGGTAGTGACAAAATAGTCATGGGGATGTAAAGTACAGCATAGGAAATATAGTGACTAATACTGTAATAACTATATACAGTGCAAGGTGGGTACTTAAAATATTGGGGGAGATACTTTGTAAAGTATATTATTGTCACATCACTATACTGTACACCTAAACAAAACAATATTGAATGTAAACTGTAATTGGAAAAGAAATAGTCTATGATATAGGTTGGGTGAGATGAAAATGCTCAGACTTGTGTTTTTTCAGGAAGAAAAAAAAAATTTATATTTATTCAATAAATATTGATTGGATTCTTTCTAATTGCCAGAGACTATATGAGCACTAAAAAGTGGCCAAGAAGAGCTTTGTCATATGAATATTGTGATTTCAAATAGTGTGTAAACTCATTGGCCCTGTGCCATAGCTTGTTGAGCAGCTAACTCAGAGGAAGCCTAGGATCTGCCCTTTTCAAGCCCACTTTCTGACCTCATCTTTTTCTTCAACTCATATTTGCAGCTCTATAATTGTGGCCACAGCAGAGCCCAGCATACTGCAGAAAGGATTCACGTGATGCTTCATTTCACTGAGTCACCAGGGGGACTGGGGCAGGCTGGTTAGAACCTAGACAGCTCTGTTCACACAAAAGTATCCTGCTAATCAGTGATGACAAGGGAGGAAATATAGGCAAATGCCTATTAAAATGGAATTAGAAGTTTATTTGTTTTTGTAAAATACATTTGGTAAAGCTTGCCAGAGTGTGGCAGTGGTTCTTTAATTATGCAGAAAGAAATCTTTAGAAATGAAATGGCTGCAGGCTATGTTAAAGGGAATACTTTTGTAACAAGTATCTTTTTATCTGTGTTTATGTGTGTGTTGTGTTTGTGTGTATGGAGACGGGGGGTGGGGAGGGAGAGAAAGAGAACAGATAGAGGAAAAAAGGAGGTCTATGATTAACTGAGAAGAAAAGATCTTTATTTAATGGAATAATTGTAGGCTCAGTCTTAGATATGCTCTTTTAGTGCCATTTCAGGAAGCTGTTAGTTTAAACATTCCCTCGCATTGTGGGTGCCATTTCAGGCCCTGGCATTTATAAGGTATATTCAGCATTTACGCATGTTGTGGTGTATCTTTCTCCCTGTCAAATGGACTGTTGAGTCCATGAGAGGAACCCCCTAAGGAAAGTGACCCTAAAGCATTTTATCTTTTAGAATCCAGCTTTGTTAATATTTTGGAATAAAACTATCAGATTCTACACAGGCAAACTCTGTAGTACCTGCTAAGTGGAAGGGAGAGCATATCATATGTGTTTATTTTTCAGTTTCAAGGGGGGCTGTGGATGATTTAGAATTAACAAAATTCCATGAAGCCTAAGAGAGGTTTTTCTTTAACTCATAGGTTATTTTCTGCTAGGTTCCCAAGATTGCCCTTATGTTAAAAAAATAAATAAAAAGGCCAAAGCCATATTTGGGGTCTACATGCTTTCCTTTTGGTGTCTTCCTCCAGCTCAATTACTAGCCAAAAGTACCCAGTGAACTTCTGCTTTGCCCACGTGGATTAGATTTCTGCCCTGGTAATTCTTACACCCAAGTATCCATGCATTCTATTGAATATTCCTTAACATTTGCCTTGCAACCCAATGTTTCATCCTTTGGATAAATCTTCACCCAGGAAGCCAGCCCTGCTTTCGTTAAGAAGTTGATTGTTGGGGGCAGTGTCTGGTCTTGAATGTGGAAGGCAGTGGCACAGGTGGGGTTGCGTCCCTAAGACTGGAACAGGGAGCTGGGCCTACAGATGTCAACGTGAGCTCCTTGTTCTCACCCCTTCTGCACTTGGAATCTGGCCTACCTGGTAGCAGGTGTGTCCAGACCACCTGGTGCTGTTGTACTTGCCACCACCTCTGCAGGGAGCTTCGAACCCACTGTCAAGAGAGGATGAACATAACTCAGACTCAACTCTGCTTCCTGCTTGTCAGTGTCTTGTCTCCCAAACACATACCATTTCCACTTGATGCCATCATGCAGAACAGGATAAAAGGGACTTCGTGACAGATTCAGACTGTGAGTGAAGAATGTTTCATATGGAACCCTGCCTGGAATATTGGGAATCTGGTTGGAAGGCTCATCTGATCTGGCTGCTAATTCATCAACCCCTAGACACGCTGTGGGCTAGCCTGCCCTCCCCTACTTGCTTTCTTTAGAATGCCTGCCTCTCTTTCTTCCTTTCTTCCTCTGTCCTTCTATTCAAATCATAACTCTTCCTTTAATACCCACTCAAATCCTCTCTGTGAATCCCACATGATTACAGTTGAGTGGCCTTGGCTGCCTCTTACATCTTAGAGGTCTTAGTGTGTGTCCTGGGAATGGCCAACTGCTGACCCTTTGAGGGCTGTGCCCACATTATGCATTTTTGCATCCAAGAAGTAGTTACTGTAGAAGCAGAGGCAGAGGCAGAGACAAGAAGAAGAAGAAGAAGAAGAAGAAGAAGAAGAAGAAGAAGAAGAAGAAGAAGAAGAAGAAGAAGAAGAAAAGAAGAAGAAGAAGAAGAAGAAGAAGAAGAAGAAGAAGAAGAAGAAGAAGAAGAAGAAAAGAAGAAGAAGAAGAAGAAGAAGAAGAAGAAGAAGAAGAAGAAGAAGAAGAAGAAGAAGAAAAGAAGAAGAAGAAGAAGGAGAAGAAGAAGAAGAGGAAGCCATCAGAAACAAAATATACTAATGATAAATGTTTTATAGTAATTAATTTCTGGATACAAAGATGAACATGACATTAAGAAGGAAAAAAGATAGTTGATTATTCTCTAACAATAGATTACAGTACATAGCATTAACCATCACAAGCCAAATTGCCCATATTTATGGGAGCCTTCATGATGGCATGTGACTCAGTCAAGAGAGTGAGACTAATACTTTAAATTGTAGGCACTATAATAGTCCTTGTAAAAAAATTGTTTTTAAATGAGACAGACTTTTGGATGACATTCCTCAAATCACTACACAAAGGAGAGAGCCTTACTAATGACTCACAGTCTGCTCTCTCCTTATACCGTTGTCTTTACCATAGAAACCTAAAATCATATTGTTACCATTTCTTTCAAACTGGTCATCCATATTCATGAATTTCATAATCAAAACAACAACTCTACACAACAGCTACAAATCCCACCTTTCTAGTAGCTACAGCTCTGATGAGGATGTCACAGAAATCTGTCCTTTGCTTTACCACTTACAAGGCATTGTCACATAGATTAACTCGATTGAGCCTCACGGTGTACTTGCAGAATGGCAGAATATGCATAAGGATTTCCATTTTTGCAGATGTGGGAATGAAAGCCCAACAATGTTAAGCCACTGTCTCATACCCGTATATTCCTAGATGGCTGAGCTGTTATTTAAGTTCATGCATCCCGGCTCTAAAATAGCTAAGATTTCCACAAACCATATCACCTCTTCTGAAGCACTAAAATTCTTACCCAAGGGGTGCTATCCTCATTGTGATCTCAAATCATAAACCTCAGAGAAAGTCTTTTTTTCTTCCCAATAGTTCTTTTTCTTTAATGTTATCCTCTCATCACCCCTAGATTTACCTTTTTCTTTTTGCTGTAGCATGAATCACCTTTTAATATCTTTTTAATGATATGTTTCTCTTCTTCCATGTGTCTTAAGGGCAGGGCTATTTTTTTGCTGTTTTTATTTTTGCCATGGAGTTTTGGTCAAGTGCCTGGTAAAAGGATCGCCAACCTATTGTTCGCAGTCAATAGTTTTTGCATGACCTCCCAAGCTATGAATTGTTTTTTACATTTTAAAGGGTTGTTAAAATATAAAAAAAGTTGTTGGAAACACTGAAGAATATGTGACAGAGACTGTATGTAGCCCACAAAGCCTAAAATATTTACTATCTGGCCCCTTATAGAAAAAGTGTCCTGGCCTAGAAATTTGCGCACACATGGTAGGGGCTCCACATGTTCACTGAATGAATATATGCATGCACACGTGTGTTGAAGTGGGTCTAGGTCCTTGGAGTTAATTGCTGGCAATAAGAAACATGCAAAGAGAGAACCTGGGCTCCTTGTCCTCCCACTGTGAGCCATTGGCATCTGGCAAATATAACAGTGTTTTCTGTCCCGTTGTCATTTCCATCTCCATAGCACAGATGTAGGGTAGGCATCTCAAAATCAGGAGCTATTCATCAGCTAGTGGAGAACAGTCATTGTTATTTGGGCTGTCAGTATAATTAGCTCATCTTTTAGAAGCCTTTGCACTAAAGCTTACTTGTTATTGGAAACTTTGCCTCATCACCACCATTCACATGCATATTAGTGTTTCAAAGAGCATGTTGCTATTTTGATTTTTTAAAGGAGTTAAGATAAATTATCAAGTATCTTTCTCACCCGTCCCCCACCCCCCCACCCCCCCAGCCCTTGAAGATAAAGCCCTTTGGTCTACATGGAGCTAATGGCCAGTATTCCACGGAGCCTTTGATAATGGCCCAGATAAGAGTGAAGAGCAGCCAAGCACAAAGTACACTGTAATAAGGTCACTAAAGCTGTAAATTACTGGTTTTCATCCTTAGATATGTCTTGCAGTGGCCTGGGAGAGTTTCGCTTCATTAAATGTAAGAAGTCGCAACTCAAGCTAAATCTCCCTAGAGATATTAAATGCTGAACATATGCAATTACACCAAATGATGCTCCCAACTTGAACAGCCCAAGCTTGTTTTTAATACCATTATCTCAATTTCTAACCCATGTTCCCTCTGTCCTCCCTGTCCTCTCCCCGCAGCCCTCCATGTCCCCCCTTACAAATAGCATATGAAATACCAGCCAGGGCTCTGGTGCAGGACTGCTGGCTGCTTCTCAGATCTCACTGTAGATTCCCACAGGTTTTTAGAACCAAATCCTGCCTCTGTAGTTCACAGCAGCCTTTCCTGCCCACATCTTATTTATGGTACAACAATAATAATTGGGCCTAAAATAAAAGTAAGCTTGAGTTAATGCCATTATCATTAGAAATATTTAATGTATAGAGGCAATTAGGACGTTCTCCTGGAAGTATTGTGGAGCCTGAAGGGGAAAAAGATGGAAATGGTGCCGTAATCTCATTTATCATATTAACAAACAAGCGAGCATAAGGCCCTAGGTGGGTTCTCCCCCGAGTCTCTTCCTTGACTGCATCTGCCAGTAAGTTCTGTTGAACACCAGCACAACCTATGTTTTAATTATTACAGATTTCTACTGACACCAGACACACAATCCAGGGGCAGAGATGGAAAACCTTTTCCATGTCACTTTGGAGATCTGACTTGATTGAACTGGATGCCTTTTCCCAGTGATGCCTTCTTCCATTGCAATATATTTTTCTTATAGTTTTTCTTCAAAGTGGGATGATTAAAAGCCAACGTTGTGGTGCCATTTATGTTTAGAAGTGTTCTTGGTCATTTTTTTTGTTGTTCTATCTCTGGTTGCTAGCCCACGCATCTTTCTCTCATTCTGTTATCAGAGAACTGTGTGGATGGTCTTTCTCTGTTGCTAGTGGGAGTGGTGTTCGTGGGGTACCATTGGAACACACATTTCCAGAGATCCCTACAGGGAGATGCAATATGGTAGAAAGTTTTATTTTCGTGGAATTACATCCTGCATTTCTAAAGTCTTATTTCCCTTAATCGAGTTCTGGAAGATGTGCAGCTGGGGATTCAGTAGAGCTGAATGTATGTAGAATTAAAATGTATTTTAACAATAATATAAAAAAATGGAGAATCATAAATGAATATTCAAAGGTGCTAGTATTGTCTAGAAAGTGATAAAAATCCTAATTTATGTTAGTTTCTAATAAATCAAATATGAATGTTTTAAACTCTTATAGGTAAAATATATATAATTAACAAGCTAATATATAAGAAAAATTAAAAAACAAAATGACTAACCCAAAACAAGGCAAAAAAGGAGAGCAAAGGGAAACAGAAAGCAAAAGTGAAGATGATAGTTACATACCCACATATATCACTAATTTTAGTACATGCAAATGAACTAAGCTCTATTAGATGACAAAAACGTTATACTGCAAAAAGAACACCCCAGCTAGAGTGTAAATTGGTACAATCGCTTTGGAAAACTGTTTGTCAGTGTCTGATAAAGCTAAATATATGCAAAAAAACACAAGCAAACAAACAAAAAACACACTCAACAATTCCACTCCTAAGTATGTACCATTAGAAACACAGAAAAATATGTACCAGAAGACATGACATAATGTTTATAACCATACTGCTATTCATTTCCTCAACCTGGCAAAAACCCAAGTATTTACCATGAGTAGAATAGTTAAATATTATTATTATACATTCACACAATGAAATATATGGCAATAAGAGTGAATGAGCTACACCTACATACATCAATATGAATGAATTTTACAAATATAACAGCAAAAAACTGTACATACAAAAGAGCATTTATAATATGGTTCAATTTATGCAAAATTCAAAAGTAAGCAAAACTAATCCATGATGATTGAAGTCAAAATATTATCTTAAGGTGTTTAGTGACTGGGAAAAGGGCATGGACTTCTCTTTTGGAATTTTGGTTCTGAATACATCATTGTGTTTACTCGGGGAAAATTTATGATTTAGAGTGTTATATTTCAATAAAATATTTCTTAACAAATAACAAACTTTGTTTAATATGCCTACAAATTTTGGGGTGGGGTTAGAGAGCCTAGGGTGAGGGGATATAGGCATAAAGGCAATATCATGTTTGAGGGACAAACTTAATTCCAGCAGCTCTGCTGAAAATGTCAAATTTCTAGAAACATTAAGTGCATTTATGTGGATTGAGGATATAGATTGAGAATCTGCCAATTAGTCACTGAGTTGGAGATTTTAAGTAAATCCTTTTGGGAAATGTGCAAGCAATTCTTGATATTGTTTGCAAAGTACTGTGAGAAGAAAATGTGAGACACATACAAAATAATACTCTTTTTATTAAACAATGCACTAACAATGCTTCCTGGTTTGTAGCTAACTAAACTGATGGAACCGTGGAGATTACTTCATGCCCATTGTTTGGTCTTAGAAAAGTGGATCTTAGGTCTCAATGATCTGAGAAAATAAACTCTACGTTTCTAGGAAGCCTTTGGGATAAAGTGTCTTCCCGGCTTTTTTTTTTTCTTCCCCCAAACAACCAGTTAATACTATTTAAAAGCTAAAATCCTCTTAGTTTGGGAAGGCTATTCTGGTCACCATGGATCACAAAATATTGTGGCTTCTTTAAAAGTCTGACTTAATAATTTAATTCTGGCCAATAAATGTAATAAGTTCCTTCAGCCCAACCCTGACCTTACTTGTGGGACAGATTAATAAAGGTGAAAAGTGAGTCACATAAGTGGTGCATTGATTCTTTTGGAAGCCATTGAAATACCTGGCCACTAGGGAAATCATAGGGACAAAATTTGGCTGCACTATACAGCCCATCAGGGATAGACTCGTGAATATACTGCTGGGGGTTGTCTTCTCAAGATTCCAGCTGAATGCCTCCACTTTTAAATTTTTTTGAATGAATTATTTCAGTATCCAACCCTAAAAATGATTTTTGGTTGGGAAGGGTGATCAGGTTATGGAGGAGTGGTGGGACATGGGGAGAAATGAAGGGCATAGAGTTTATCAAACAGCATAACATGTGGTTTCAATACCAAGCAAATGCTTTGTATTATTTTTTAAGACCCTAAAGGTAAGAGTTGAGACACTAATACAAGTCAACATTATTCATCACATAAAACAATATTCCTCAGAAATGGACACTCAATAAAGATAGAGGATAAGATCAAATGAATTTTGCCTGATTTCTCCAGAAAAGAAGTGATTTTGACATTTCCAATTCATACTTTATAAAACTTATATTCTCCTATGTTTCTTTTATTACTTACACTCAATACTTTTGACAGTTGTGTGTGTGTGTGTGTGTGTGTGTGTGTGTGTGTGTGTTTCCACAAACCAAGCAATTCTGTGACACCAGCTGAGTGCCCTACAATTTAATGCAGTTCTGACATTATTTATCTAGTGGTAGCATCAGATTCCACAGACTAAGGGCTCAGTCCTACAATACTGAACCCCCCACCTCCCCCCCTCCACACACACATTCAGATGCCAGTCCCAAGTCCAGGTCGTCACCTGTGCTTATGACCACAGACAAGGTATAAATCAAAGTTTCCCCGTACCTCATCCTTGGGTTCAATTAATTTGCTAGAGCTGCTCATACAATTCAGGAAAACAGCTTGCTTACTAGATTACCAGTTTATTATTAAAGGGTAGAACTCAGCAACAGCCAGATGGAAGAGATTCATAGGGTGAGGTATAGGGAAATGGTGTGGAACTTCCATGCTGTGCTCTACTCTCCAAACCCTGTTATGCTTTTTACAGGGGGGGGGGGGGGGCGCTGATGAGGCATTACATAGTCATGGTTGACTAACTCATTGGCTATTGGTGACTAAATTAAATCTCCAGCCCCTCTGTCCTCCCAGGAGGTCTGGATCTTAGAACTGACCCTTCAGTCCCCTGGTTGGTGTCCCTGGCATCCAACACCCATGCTTACGGGCTTCCAAACGTCTCCTTACCAACATAAACTCAGGAGTGGTTGAAAGGGGCTTGTCATGCCTAACAATAAGACACCTTTATATCTCTTACCACTTAAATTTCAAGGGCTTTAGAGACTGTTCCAGAAATGGAACTAAGACCAAGTATATATTTCTTATTATAAGCCACAAAATCACATACCCCTATTTCCCACCCCCATTAATATAGACAGAAGCACAGACATATAAAACCAAACCAAAACACCAGAATTCCTTCAATTATCAAGAATTCTGATCAAAGGGAACTGTAAAAAACTCTAGTATATTCAATCCAAAAAGTATCTATGACATCTGATTATTCCTTTCATTCTATGAGACCCATTCAATGTATATGAGTATTTTACAAACCACTGATTTATCTCCCTAAGAACTTGAAAGACTAATTAGTTGTTAATTACCAACTATTTTATGGTTACATTGAAGGTCTAAAATAATAATTACCATTAACATATTGCATTCACTTTCTGAGGAGCCCCCTGTGCATGCACAGTTTATTAACAGAACTGACATGATTGCTACTTAGCTTGTATGTTTGATTTATTTCCATGTAGGTTTAATTTCATTGCTTTTTCTCATTTTTGCCTGTTGTATAATTCATGCAATATTGTTCTAGGTGTATGACACTGTCACTTTATTAGCCACACTATACTTTCTATAATCAGGTAAAAATGAAATGTGGTCTTAGGATGTTTATTTATTTATTTATTTACTAGAGGCCCAATGCATGAAATTCATGCAAGAGACTTGGCCCTCGCAGCCATGGCTGCTGACTCGGCCCTCGCAGCAGCCCCAGCTTCGTCCAGAAGGTTGTCTGGAAAACCATCTGGTCTAATTAGCATATCATGCTTTCATTTTTATAGATTACTGTTTATCATAAAACATATTTCTAAACCACTTTCTCTAGAAACTTTGAATTTGCAACCATGTTTTAAAGTTCTTTTTATTTTCCTTGGATATCAAAGAATATTTTTAAAGGCACAACAGCTGAAATAATTGCTGGAACTCCTAAGTCATAATGGTACCTAACAAGGAATTAGAAAATAATAACCCTACAGCAGCAAGAGCTGACACAGTAATTAGATCATTCAGTGGGAATCTGATGTGCTGGAATGGGAAATGCAGTCATGTTTCGTGAATTTATTTATGACATTTAATCAGAATTAGCATTTTTTGACAATTCTATCAATTAGGATGCAAATAAATTTATGTATCCAATACTAACTACAGTACCTAGCTCATTGAGATCAATTTTCAAAGGTTAAACATAGGGATTAAATTATCAAATAATTTTAACTTTTAGAAAAAGGATTCTAGAAAGACTTGGCAAAAAATTTAAATTAAGATGCTACTTTGGCTGTAAAATATCTGAAACCAATTTTTAAAAGTATCTGCTCTTCTTTTATGAATCTTCTCCTTTTGTAGTGAATATCCACTATAGTGTGCTAGGCCATAAAAGGCTGTATGATCCAGGGTCTGGAGTTAGGAATACAGAGTAATGCTTATAACAGAGCCAGATAGTTTTTGATGCAAGAATAGTCTGTTGGAAAGAGGATACTGGACAAAAGGTTGGGAAGGTAGGTTAGAGCCAGAATGTGAGGTGTGTTGAATGTTAGGCTAAGGAATTCATGGGAAGCAATGGTTATTAGTTTCTACCTGAACTATTCTTGTAACCTCCTAACTGATAACCTTGTTTCCAGGCTCATCTAACACCTATCCATCAGAGTGAGAGCGGTTGCCTGAATTTCATATTACTCTGTTATACGCCTTTCTATGGTTTCTTATTTATTTCAGGATAAAATCCAAACCCCTGAGCTAAACCCACAGGCTGTCACCTGATTTTTTCCACAGCTCAATTTATTTATCCCTACCTAATCTGTCAGTTTCTTCAAACCATAGTGCTTTCTCTCTTTGCAACAAATTCCCTCTGCCAAAAAGTCTCCCTGATACTGTTTTCACTGATCCTTCCTATCTTTCTAAATGGGGTCATAGAACATATTTATGTCCCCCCTTACCATGACAGTGTAGTTAAGATACTTCTCCTCTGTGCTGCCACAGAATCTCTATTTTGACAATGATACTGTTTTAAATTGCCCTCTTACTTAAATGTTTTCCCCAAATAGACTGTGGCCTCCTTAAGGGTGGGTATTTTGACTTTTCTCTTTTTTTCTAGAAAGCCTACAATAGATGTTTAAATATCTATTGAATAAATGGGTGCTGAAGCCAGTGTATGGCATGATTGGGCTGTGCTTTAAAAAAAATTAATCTAGTATTAGTGAGAATGGATTAGGAGAGAAGAAATAACACTGAAATATGGGGGACAAGGAAAAGGCAAGGATGGCTATACCATAAACATTTCATTCTTATCTGTAACTAATAATTACTAGTGTCACTCACTATACAGACTCTCTGCATGAACTCTTTTGACTCTTATGACTCCAACTACTACTTATAACTGGATTACTCCCAAATCAATATTTTCAGTCTTGATCTGTCTTCTAAATTTCAGTGAGGTGCTGGAAAGGAGTACAAATATCAGGTGTAAACTCAGGTAGATCTCAGTTCTTATTGTGACTTTGACATTCAAAATTACTTTTGCTCTGGTCTTAACTAAAATATTTAAAAACTCAGAACCTTGGCCTTGAGAGAATAATTCTTATCATGATTAATTATAAGATATAAATTAGGTAAGGTTTACACTAGGGTAATCCTTGGTGTCTGGTTAGGTTTTCATTAATGGTAGTCATTTCCATTTGTTCATTGGAGTGTAATACCTACATACCACACAGGTATATACTTGAGGTTCAGTTTACCATATATACCCTATATATGATGCTTCTTATCTATTTTTTTGGAATAATGGTAAATGTAGCCTCCAGTCTTATATGCCATAAATCTAGTGGTCATCCAAGACTTCCCCTCATCCCTCAATTATTTACATGCAAATGGTAACTAAATTTTTTGTACTGACTCCTTAATATCTTTTGAAAACCTCTAATATTCCACTAAGGCTATCTATAGTCAAGCTTATATTTTATCTCCTAAGAGTCTCCCTATGTCCAGTTTCAGTTTGTCCTTTCATTCTTAGAGTCCCAAGAGTGATCTTTCTAAAGTGCAAGTGTAATCATGGTAGCCGCGAGCTTAAAATACTTTAACTATCTCCCTTTTATAAAATAGAGGTCACACTTTCTAGTCTGACCCAAATGCTTAAGTTCTTGCTTTTCTTCCCAGTCTCATTTTTGGGCTTTTTCTTACTACACACTGTGCTCAAGACACGATCTCTTCCATAGTCCACATTGTGTCATTGTTTTCTTGAATTCATGCTTTTATATACCTGTATTCTTCTTCTCTTGAGGAACTCATCATTTTTCAAGATTGACCTAAGTATATTTTTGGATGCAATTTCTTAATCTGTTATTAAAAGGGCATTAATTTCCTCAAAGGATACAATAAAATGTATGTTACACTGATTCCATGTTTAAGTAAATACTCAACTGACATCTATGTGGAAGCTTATCTATGGCTTATAAATTGCTGGGTATTTAGGGCTACAGCGATGAGCAAGACACATGTAATCCCCTCTTTAAAACATGTCATGCAGAATGAGTTGAAATACATTCATTTATTGTGTGTAACCTTCCCCATGTTTAAGTAGACATTCAACTGTAATGTATGAGGAAAATTCTATATGGCTCATGAAGTACTGGGTATTGAGGTTACATTGGTGATCAAGCCACACATGATCCCCTCATCAAAGCAGTTGGTTGATCAAAGACATTTAAGCTAAATAGGCTGAACTAAATTTCTATTTAAATGAGGGCAGAGCCCTAACCGGTTTGGCTCAGTGGATAGAGCGTCGGCCTGCGAACTGAAGGGTCCCAGGTTCGATTCCGGTCAAGGGCATGTACCTTGGTTGCTGGCACATCCCCAGTAGGAGATGTGCAGGAGGCAGCTGATCGATGTTCCTCTCTCACCGATGTTTCTAACTCTCTATCCCTCTCCCTTCCTCTCTGTAAAAAAAAAAAACCAAACAAACAACAAAAAACAAACAAACAAACAAACATAAATGAGGGCAGAGATCTTACCTTCCAGATGTTTATAACTCTCCCTTGCAGTGGATTAGAATAGTGATGATCCTTATTGTGCTCCAAGATTTCAAGCTAGATAAAAGGTATTTGCTATCCCCATTTCAAACCCTTAGGGGAGATAGATGAACCAGCATTGCCTTCTGGGTAACATCAGTATAAATGTAGAACATGAAATGCAGATACATGACAGCATTCCAACCAGAAGTCAACTGCAAGCCTATTTTAGAGTTGCAGAATCTCATTTTTAATGCCTGAGGATTTCAGAGCCATTAAGTTATTGGTTAAGGTTCTGTTTCTTTAATTCAATTGAAATAATGTTTCAGTTAAGATTATTAGGCAATCCAGGCAAAAATAAATTTAAAAAAGAAAAAAAAAAGAAACAAGAAAGGCAGGTAGATCCTAAATGACAACAGGTCACTTGAAATTAGTTTCAGTTCCAGGATGGTTTGTCCATTCTCTCACAAAGTGAGAGAATAGGTATCTTGCCTTAAGCTATTTGGAGAAAAATAAAACCTTACAATGCTAATAAATAATGAAAATACTCCCCAAGAGATTGAGCCTATTCTTAAACTTATCTGTTTTCAAATATAAGTTCCTTTAAGGCAAATAATATATTATATATAATACCAAAGAATGATATCTATACTAATAAAAGCCTAGGTGGTCCTTGTGCATGACGTCATCACAAGATGGCCACATGCACAGCGGAGGCAGGGCCCAGCAGCCACCTCGTGTGGAGGAGGCCAATCAGGCCAGCAGAGGAGGGCAGTTGGGGGCCATTGGGCTGGCAGGAGAGGGCAGTTGGGGGCTATCAGGCTGGCAGGGGAGCAGTTAGGCGTCAATCAGGCTGGCAGGGGATCAGTCAGGGGCGATCACGCTGGCAGGCAAAAGCGATTAGGGGCAATCAGGCAGGCAGGAAGGCAAGCAGTTAGGAGCCAGTGGTCTCAGATTGTGAGACAGATTCTGACTGCCAGTTTAGGCCCTTTCCCTATGGGATCGAGCCTAAACCAGCAGTCAGACATCCCCCAAGGGTTCCAAAATTGGAGAGGTTGCAGGCCAGGCTGAGAACACTCCCCCTCTGTGCATGAATTTCATGCACCAGACCTCTAGTATGCTTATAAATATTTTTGAGACCCAAGGAACTAATTTCCAGGGATTGGGGCTCATAAGTTATGATTTCAACATGAGCCAGCCATGGTGCAGTAGTGCCCATGTGTAAGTGATTGAAACACAGTCTTAGAGATAAACTGAGTCAAGTTGTTAGTGTCTAGGTCAGAATGGAAATCAGGAGCTGTTCTTTCTTTGGCAAAGCTATTTTTCAGTTAGTATATCCTATTTTTACTATAGAAATGTTTCTCAACTGTGGCTGCATATTAAAATTACCTGCATAGCTTATAAAAGATATACTAATGGTCAGGCCTGAGTCCTAGAGATTCTAGAGTGTGGGGCTCAGACATTCTGACGAGTGTAACCACCACCCTATGGGGGTATTACTTAAATGTGTTTTTTAGGTAAAACCTTTTATATATGAAGAACTCATAGTGACACAGTCAAAGATCATCTTTCCAGATCTGTGCTACTCTGACTCAGTTTCCCACCTCCTCATGGCATTAAATCCCTGCTCAAGTCCATGTATCAGTTTTCACTCAATAAATATTAGCAAGCCCTAAAGTTAGGATTATGCAGGGAAAAATTCTGCTGCTGCTATTAAAATCCATAGATTGATTCCTGTCCTCTATTAACCCAGATTTTCTTTTTAAACTTAGGATCTGAGGATTCATGAAAGCTCTTTTTTTATGTTGAAAAAATAACAACAAAACGATTTAATGTGAGGATTAAATGAGGTAATGCATGTGAAGCACTTTGCACAATGTTGGCCACTGTAACACTCAATACATGTTAGTTGTTACACACATAACATCTTCTTGAATCTATTTATAGGTGTTCCTGCACTAGCCACAGAAGAAAAATATCTTCTTTTAGTGTTATCTGCTGAATTGTGTCCTCTCCCAAATTCACTGTTGAAGTCCTAATTCCCAGTGTCTCAGAATGCAACTACATTTGGAGAAAAAGGTTTTAAGTAAATAATTAAGTTGAAGTGAGGACATTAGTCTGGGCTCTAACCTAATATGACTGTCGTCCTTAGAGGCAGAGGAAATTTGGGCACATACATGTACAGAGGGAAGAGGATATGAAGACACAGGGAGAAGACAGCCATCTGTAAGTCAGAGAGAGAGACCCCAGGAGAAACCGACCCTGCTCACAATTTTGATTTGAGACTTTTAGTCTCTGAAACTGTGAGAAAATAAATTTCTGTTGTTTAAGTCACCCAGTCTGAGGTACTTGGTTATGGCAGCCAGAGCAAACAAATACAATTTGTTACTCCAAAAATTATTCTGGTAGGCATTTGCTGGTATCCTCCACAATGCTCTTTTTTTGAGACTCTCTTTTTCCAATAAGGATACACTAATTTACTGTTTGAGAATCAACCATTTCTCCATCCTTAGCCAAATCGTTGGGTCTGACTCAACAACCTGCTCCAAGAATAGGCTATGGTTATTGCAACGATAGCCCATCCTTCTATATATTGGGATGGGCCTTTAAAACTACCAGAGCCAGGGATATGCAATGACATTTAGAAATCTCCTAGGTTAGGAACGTTTCCTTGAGGGTTATACAAAAAAGACTTTTTACAATTTTTTATTTTATTTATTTTTATTGCTGACATTATTACAGCAATAAAATGGTTCCCCCTTTGCCACCTGCCACCTAGATCCTTCCCTCCCTTCCCTCTGGCCCTCACCATATTGTTGTCTGTGTCCATGGGCTATGCATATGTTCTTTGGCTATTCTCTTCACCTTCTTTCATCCTGTCTACTCCACCCACCTTCCTTCTGACATGTGTCAGTCTGTTTCATTTATCCATAGATCTCTGGTTCTATATTGTTTGTCAGTTTATTTTGTTCTTTAGTTTCCACATATAAGTGAAATCATGCTATATGGTATCTGTCTTTCTCTGACTCGCTTATTTTGCTTAGCGTAATAATATCCAGGTCCATCCAAGTTGTCACAAAAGTTACATTTCCTTCATTCTTATAGCTGTGTAGTAATTCATTGTGTAAATATACCACAGCTTTTTTTATCCACTGATTGGCACTTGGGCTGTTTTGAGACACCAATCAGAAAGAATAAATGCACCCCTATATTCATAGCAGTGTTGTTTACCAAGATCTGGAAATAGCCCAAGACATTGTCTTTCTATTGGACATGCCCAGGAAATCGTGGCTCTCTGGATGCTCTGGGAAGATCTTGCATTAACAAGAGAGAAAAGCTTGACTGAGGATGTAGCCACAGGCAATCAGTACAGAAACATATGCAAGGAAACTGGATCTCAGGTACATATTTTGAACCCTCGATCATGCTCTATCTGATTGGACAACCTCTGGACTCTTCTGTTTTGTGAACAAATAAATACCCTTTGATGGTTAGGCCAGGTTGAATTATGTTTTCTTTTATTTATATCTAGATAAAGTGTCCCGTATCATGCATTATGTTAATTATGAGGTTCTGGACTATACTCTCCGATAATCAATGGCCATGTTGTCATGTTATGATTGCACACAATCCAAAGTCTTTACTATGGTCCCCAAAGTCCCACATTGCTTGGTGTCCTGCCTGCTTCTCTGATTCCATCTCCTATGACTCGCAGCCAGGTCTATTCTGCTGCAGACACATTGGCCTTCTCAATAGGGCAAAATTAAATTCCACCTCAGGACTTTTGTAAACGCTACCTCACCTTCCAAGAGACCTTTTTCGTATGGTCTGCTTATTGCATATTTCCTCACTTCATTCAAAGTCTCCACTGTGAGATCAGGGATTGTGTTGATCTCATTTACTACTGTATGCCAAGTATTTAGAATGTTGGCACATAGTAAGCACTCAGTAATGTGTCTCAGATGAATGAGTGACTTAAAAATAATAATAAAAAAAATGCCCAAAAGAGTTTCTACTCAATGTTAGCTAACTGTTTTCTCCCCATTATGATTATGAAGATCTAGTCGGACATTTTCTAACTAGAGACATTAATTGGGTTATATATAGTTATGTCAGATTCCAGTTGCAAGAAACTAGACCCACTTTAGATTTTTTAAGCAGAATGGATTTAATATGAGGAATTAGGGGCAGGTGCTCATGGCATCATTGGATGGTTGAAGGAGTGGAAGAATCGGGTAAGCTTCTCCCAGGAATACCTCCTGAGCACAACCACTGAGCTAGGTCAACATTGGAGTGGTTGCTTCTGCCATAACCTATTTTCCACATTTAAACCCAGAGTGGCGGTTTTCAAATGTAGCATAACCTCTCTATGACAAAGTCCAAAGAATTCAATTGATTTCCTTTGCTCTTTGTCTGAAGAACAAAATTCCTAATACAGATGTAAAGGCCCTGTGTAAGTGTGAGTCCCACATTTTACTGGGAACTTACTTTGTACTGTTTCACCTGGTTTCCTGCACCTGAGCCTCACTGTGTTCTCTTAATCCTTTTTTTTCTTTTCCTAATCCCATAGCCCTTGGAAAATTTTGGTAGATAAGATGAATTGGCTTCGACATCATCCATTACTCACTTTTTATTTGCTTATTTATTTTTGTTACAGATTCTGGAAAAGGCAAACATTTCCTTTTACTGGTATGCTTGTAACTAGGCTTTATAATATGACTTTAGGTCACAGCAATTAGATAAAGTTATATAAGAATAGCATATGTATATGCTATGTGGTAGATAATGCTAAATAGTTTCCTAAGAGATTGTATAAAATCCATTCCCACCAGCAGTGCATGAGAGGTTCAGTTCCCCATATCCTCAGCAACACTTGGTATTAGAGTTTGTGTAGTATTATCTCATTTTGTTTTAATTTAGCATTTCTGTAATTATTAATTGAGTTGAGCATTTTTTCAAAATGTAATGGTAACTCTAGTATCCAGTTTTGTGACTGCCTGTTTTTGTCCTCTGCTCACTTTACTATTGTATTGACTGTTTTAATTATTTTTTCTTATTGGTTTGTAGATGCTCTTTTTATATTCTGGAGAGAAGTCAAATGCTTTTATATGCATTTCCATACAGATTTTAAAATCAGCTTTTTCCAGGTGAACAACAGAAAAAAACAAAGCCTATTTTATCTTGATTGTGATTGCATTAAACCTATAGATAAAATGGAGAAAAGTGACATTGGTATGAGTGAGTTACCTATGGTCTCTGACCCCTACAGTTTCACAGGAGATGCACCTCTGAAGAAAGACATAACAAATAACACACCATAGCACTGCTTCATGCTCCAAGCCTAAATGGGGGTAGAGGGTGCTGGCAGAAGAGCATTGGATGTGTTTTGGTTTTGTCTTCCCATGTGTTAACCAATCTCTAAGAATAGAGCCCATTGATGATGGGAATTGCTTCACCTTCTCTTCAAAGAAGAGGATAAATGTCATTGCCCCTTCCTTTTTTTTAACCAAGATACAAAGAAATCGCTCTAACAATATGTTCCACAGATCTAATGAGAAAACCAGAAATCGTTTAGTCATCTGAACTAGATGTAATCTATTAACAAAAAGGTTACCTACTATTCTTTCTACTGCCAACTGCTCTTTCATCATTCTGCTTTGACATCTCTCAATATGAAGAGCCAACATGATCTACTTTTCTAGTCAGAAAATTTTGTTTATTTTCCATATTTGTAAATTTATTTTGACCATCTGTTCCATTTCTGTTTCCCAGGATACAGAGTAGAGTTCAAGCCCAGATCCTCTATTTTTTTTCCTCTTTCCTCTTATTCAAGCAAATTCTATTAATTTTTTTTTCTTAACTCCTGAAAGACTCCAGGACCTAATAGCATTCCATCTGAAGTGATAGCCACTTATTTCTCTTGCATACTGTTAAGGTTTTCTTCCCTATCTTCCCATGTCCCAGTTCTCATTAACACGGCATCAGATTTCGCTCATGCTGGTGTAACAATTTTTGTCAATCTTCCTTCAGTAATTATCTTAATTCCCCCAGAAAGCTCTTTTTATCCTAAAGGTTCAGAGACCCATTCTGTGAAAATAATTGTGATTTCTTTTTAAGCTTTCATGTTGCTTTGTTCACAGTTTTCCAGGTGACCATTAAAAGGATAGTACAACCAGACCATCATAAGATTAAGACGGGATGGTCAGACACTGTAAAAGCATTCTCTCTTCTTTCATTTATAAGACATAGTGTTCAAATATTCCACTATGTTATTCTACTCACAAAGTCCCTGGAACAGGCGCCTCTCAGCTCTCCTTAAAAACCTGTGGTTCTCAAGTAACTAATCAATTATTGTATCTTTATCCAAAGCATAAATGCCAAGCACTTACATAGGGGGTTGCATAGTGTAGCCATTAAACTTGAGTGTTTTGAAGTTAGAAAATGTGGGTTTTAATCCTATTCTACCAAAAGATTTTATATAAATGTTTTCATTATGAGTTGGGTTGTTTTTCTTTAAAGTTCGTGGGCCGAAATTATCCCAATTCTTAAGGATGCACCCTAGGGGGCTGTCTATACAGTGTGGATGACATGCTTCCCATCTGTAAGAAAACACACAAAAGGAGTCCAGGATCCTTCCCAGCATCCTTTGTGACTCTCCCTTTGCTGGTGGGAGCATCCTTCCTCCTAGCTAAGGGTGCATGGAGCTCTCACACCCAAGCAGTGAGAGATTGCCTCCCTGCATAAGGTTGCAGATAAGGGTCAGGTGGGAGATTGCCTCACTGTGGAAGGTCAAGGTCGCAGGTAAGGGTCAGGTGGACTTAACCTTACTCAGAGGTCCTCGCTCTGTATCCTGGTTTCTCTGGTCCGCCAACAATGAGGGAATCAAATGGGAAAGGTAGAATCCATTCCCAGCCAAGATTAGCACTTTAAATTTCCTAGAGTTGTAATCTCCTGTACACTGGCTTAACTTTTTGCTTTTACTGAACCTCAATCCTTGCTCTCTTTACTCCCAATGTTATGTTACCTTAAAGAGTTTTACTTTCTTTAAAACAGGGAAATCAACTTGGTTGCCTCCCACAAAAGCAACTGGGAGACAGACTAGTTGACCTTCAAGGCACATCTCAGGTAAAAACAACCTCCTTTTTACTTATAGTGTCTCATTAATGATAAGATTCAATGCTTGAATAAAAACTTTCAGGTTATTCTGTAAATAGTAGTGGAAGAAAATTTTAAATTTCTCCTTTTTTAAGCTTAAATATCACTCTTTTTTTGGATAGTGCTTATTTGCATATGTATGCAAATTTTACTCAGATATGCTGGGAAAGGTCTGAAGTACCACTTTCCCTCATTTGCTCCACCTAAATTTTCTTACATTCCTCTTCTCCTTTCAATCACTTAAGCAACCTCCACAATTCCTAAACTTTTAGATTAGCCTTTGAACCTTTGTCCTATGCCCTTCAAAAATGCATAACTATGCCTTATGCCTTCTATATTCCTAATTTATTATTTCCAATCAATAGCTCTTCTAATAATCAAGAGAAGTGAGTCACTGTGATTTCTTCAATTTACCCTTATGAACACATTTTTAAACACTTTCATTTCAAAATAACAGAGCAAAATGACATCTCACAGTTCTAAATTCATTTCACAAAGATTGCAATAAAGGCAAGAGGCAGGCAACCCACAACAGGGGAGGGGCAGGGTCAAGCCTTGACTCAGAAATTCCTGCCCGCCCTCCTTGTAACCCAGCTGGTTCGGATTGTGACATCACCAGCTCCTTAGAGGCAAGGGCACCCCAGAGGCAGAGGCAAGGGCTTGGGACTGCCCTGTCCGCCACTGCCAAGTCCCAGTTGCTGTGCCCAAAATTGAGGGCTCAACAAGGGGCGGGGGCCCTGTTGGACCCGGTCTCTCTGCCTTCTCAGTCTCATCCCTGGAGGGCGCTGAGCTTGAAGGGAGTGGTACATTCAGCAACCCTAGTGGGTCAGCCATGCTGATCACTGCAAGAGGCCATATTGTCTCAGATTATGGGGTGTTGCTGGGGTGCAAGGGGCAGAGAGTCTGGGAACGCATGTCCTGTCCCCTCACCACTGACTAGAGCAAAGGTGGTTGTAGAGTCCATTGGACAGTCTCTCTCTCTCTCTCTCTCTCTCTCTCTCTCTCCCCCCCCCTCCCCTCCCTGCAGGAAGTCTGTGCCTCAGGGGGAAAGAAAGCACTTGGAGTGATGGCATGCTCTGCTCCTCCACCCAGGGACACAGTTTTCTGTTCTCATTCTGCCTCTGCTGACAAGAAAGCGCTCTTACACAGGATATGGGTCTGGACCACAGATACGGTGGTCTGTGAGGGGCCGACTGAGATAGGAAGAAGAAAAAGGCAGATGGCTCTCTGATTAAACCTGAGTGGGATCTGGGCCAGGGAGTGGACTTGTGTTGTGGGTCAAAGTGTGCTTATGGAGGGAGTTCCTGTCCTTTGGCATGCCTCAATTTCTCTCCCTGGCTGTCTATAACAGCCAAGAAGACCTGGGATGCTGGGTGACCCACCCTTATTTGCACTCCCTGGGTGGGTCAGAGTTTAATTACATTTTTGTTAGAGCCCTGCAAGGCCACCTCCACCCCTTAGGTTAACCCATGCACCTCCATGAGGGCCCTTACGTAAGGACATCCAAGAGTCTTGGACCAGAGGGAGGAATTGCCTCTTTGATATTTGGAGCTGGGCAGGGACCCAAGCACTCGTTTTGTCATTGGTCAAGCTTTGTCTTCTGGCTGGCGGGGAGCCTAGTTGCTCTCTCCAACCGGGTCTGACTACCAGCTTATCCTTGCATGGGAAATTTTTTTTGTGGCAGTCGCCCTGGTACTGCCCATGTATGCTTTAGTTTTGGCCCTTGTGGTGGAGAGTACCTCTGGGATGGGATAGTGAAGGAGAAAGGAGAAACGCCCACATAAGATGGCAGCCTTGTTTAAGTGGCTGGTGGGAATCTGTTAATGTCTCCAAAATTATAAAGGGATAGCAGAGGAAGGGATAGAGTCCATGGGTCCCTCACCATTCAATGTGTAGAGGTTGACTTCTAAAGTTTCCTGGCCAATGCATCAACTGAGTGCTTGGATGCCCTTTCCCAGCCAATGCACCAACTCAGAGGGGTTGTTGTCCTGAGCAGGAAGCAAGAGTGATTTCTTTCTGGAACCTTGTCCAGACGGATTCAAAGAATGAAGCCACGGACAAAAGGTGGTAAATCAGTGGTTCTCAACCTTCCTAATGCCGTGACCCTTTAATACAGTTCCTTATGTTGTGGTGACCCTCAATTTCATTGTTACAAATTGAACATAATTAAAACATAGTGATTAATCACAAAAACAATATGTAATTATATATGTGTTTTCCGATGGTTTTCGGTGACCCCTGTGAAAGGATCGTTCGACCCCCAAAGGGGTCACAACCTACAGGTTGAGAACCGCTGTGGTAGATGAAAAGAGTGGAAGTTTATTGAAAACAAGTACAGACTCCCAGGTAGGGAGAAGGTTCCAAGAGGGTAGTCCACTAAGCTCTTTTTTGCTAAAGTTTAAAAAGGCTTCAGTTCTTTGTCTCTTCACACTGCCTTCCAATTTTTAGAATATCAGCTTTAAAGCCCAAACTCCATATGGTTTCCCCCTTTTTCCCTCTCCCTTCAGTGGTAGAATTCTCTATCTCCTGTGAAAATTGGTTTTCCTTTTTCTCCCATTTGTCAGCATTTCTCAATCCTCTGTGAAAATCTGTTTTCCTCTTTCTCCCCATACCCTATGGCTTTTCCCTATCTTCTGTGAATGTATGTCTTCCTCTTCCCTTATCTTGTGGCACCCTTATTTTTCTCTGTGAATGTATGCCTTCTGGCAGCTCCAAGCCCTCACCTATGCCTTCCTCCACTATGGAACCTCTTTATTCCTAAAAATCCCTAAACCTGCCTATTTTACCACTAAAACTCCTTTCAATCAGGGCTGTTAATACACACTGCTAGAGCAAACCACATTAAAATTTCAGTGGCTTAACACAAGAGAAGTGTGTTTATTTATAGCTCTCATCAAATCCAGCTCAGATGTTCCTGATTCGGTGGCTTTCCTCGTTGGCTGAATTCCAGGTGACAACAAGGGACCCATGTCTTTTCCATTTAGTGACTTCTCGCATCTCTGAGGGACTCTGCTGAATATCTAGCTGATGAGTATGTAGCAAACCACAAAAAAATCACAGGAGCATTTTGGGGGCGAGGGGGAAGAACATTATTTCCATTCACATTTCATTGAACATAACCAGAAATAGGGCCCAAACTACTTGCAAGGATTGTAGGAATTGAAGTCTTCCATGTTATGAAGAAAAGATTAAATTGTTAACACTAGAAAGTTCCTTTTTAAAAATGTTTCTTCAAATGTAAGGTGGAGCTAATAGCAATGCTTACGTCATAGGTTGTTGTGAGTACGCCTGACCATAGGAGGTGTGTGATAAATGCTAGTTATTATTACACTTGAAAGGATAGCACCAGGCTTCTTAGACCAAACTTCATTTGCAGTAACACCACAAGCTCTTGAAATATTGGGAAGGCCAGAGACTGAAAGGGGCCTGTGAAAACAATTTTCTAGTTACAGACATGGAGGATGAGAAAAGGATTCTGCCGCTGCCAACTCCACAAAGGACATCTACAGACTGCTACTAGACTGATCCAAAACCCAGATTTTTATTATTGGATCACGTCCATTTAAGCTAAAACAAAAGGAGGTCTTCATCTGATAGCCTAGATTCCAATGAGATCAGTTTGGAGGAGGGGAAGGAATGCTGTGACTATCCTGCAATTGTATGTAAATGAATGTATGCAATTTCAAATACATTTTTCCTGAGGAGAGAGTCCCTAGTTTCATTACCTTTTAAAAGGGTTCGGTGTCATAAAAATCAAGAAGAATCAATCTTGAAGGAGAAACAAATGTCTAACCTTTACGTCATGGCTGGAATTCAGTTAATTCCCTGTGACCTCTGTTTTGACTGGACAGGGTGTGATGACCTTAGGAAAGGGAAGGTAGAATCCTTGCAGAACATGCCTGTTGAGCTGGGGATGTCTTTATTTTGCACTTTTCAAGGGGGCTTTTTTTGACATTTCTTACAAGGGATACTGCATTTCTAGAGGTCTAGTTTAGTCATTAATTTTATCTTTTAAAAATTTGCGCCAGTGATCTTTATGTGCTGTTACCCTGTTAGAGTCCTTTTTCTTTAATTGAATTATATTGACTATAGGCTATCACAGCCTCTGTTCATCTCACAGACATTTTGGACTTTTTTGATGCTACACGTTTTGACCAGCTGGAGTTTACTTCTCTACCCCATTGCTAAATGGACACTTCCAGTCCTTTACCCTGACAGCTTTCCACTCTTCACTCCAGTGGGCCTCTTAGTGATGTTGTCTCCTGTGGATGTTTGAAGACTTAGGATAGACACTGACCTTATAGGTTGTAAGAATTTTGCTGAATCTAGTGTTCATATCAGTTTTAGACTGTATTGATTATATAGTCAACTTTATTGAGAAAGATAATATCCCATTTTTCAGTGAGCACTATTAGATAAAGACCTGTAATTTTAACTGGATGCTAAAAATGCATAGTGACAGCTTTGTAGAGATGTCTTTGAACAGAAAGGCAAAATGTCTTGATCAAAAAAGGCCGATACCCAAATTTCCACTCTCATCTATCTTGCTTGTTTCTCTTATCTACCATCTTCTCTCCCACAAGCTTTCCATATCGGCAAATGCCAACATAATCTATCCAGGTGTTGAAACTGGAAACCTGGAGTCATCCTTAATTGTTTTGTCTTTTCCCTCAACCACAATAGCTATTATAAAGCTCTTTAATTTCTGCCTTCAAAATATATTTCAATCTTCCCACATTCATCTATGCTACAACCTCTTTTACCACACCATGATATTTCTGCAAGTGACTCGTTCTCCTGTTTCTTTCTGTTATTGATTTGAATCAATTCTTCATGCCAAAGCAATAGTAGTCTTGCTCAATGTAAATTCTTTAAAAGCTGATAATAGCCATCACTGCATTTTAAATGCAATCTAAACTTCTTATGTTGGTCTGCAGAACCCTGCCCATCTTCTATCTCATCCCTTGCCACTCTATACTTAGTTCATGAAACTGTTTTCTATTTCTGGAACATGCCAGGTCAATTCTTACCTTAGGGCCTTTGAATGTGCTATTCTTTCTACCTGAGATGTTCTTCCTCTTCAATTTCTGTATAGCTAATTTCTTTTCCTTCTGGGTGTCTCATTTTGCTCTTCTCAGAGATGCTTTCCCTGACCACCCCAAGAATATTCCTGGTCTTCTTTATTGCATCTCCTTATGTATTTCCCTTTTAGCATTTATTATAAGCTATAATTTTATTTACTTTATGTTTTTTCCTTTGCCTATTATCACATTAGAACATGAATTCTTTGAGTATAGTGATCATGACATCTTGTTAACCTCTTTTTGGAAAAGACATTATATTTATATATATACATGTATATATATGTATATATATACATATATACATATATATATACACATATATATGTGTATATTTATAATGAATTATTAGCTAATATTTTGCATCCTGAGCTTGAAAGTTCATTCCTTAAACTTCCTTGCACTTAGTGAACAGTAGTGGAGTAAGAGTCCAGATTACAGCCGTGGACAAACTACGGCCCGAGGGCCGGATCCGGCCCATTTGAAATGAATAAAACTAAAAAAAAAAAAAGACCGTACCCATTTATGTAATGATGTTTACTTTGAATTTATATTAGTTCACACAAACACTCCATCCATGCTTTTGTTCCGGCCCTCCGGTCCAGTTTAAGAACCCATTGTGGCCCTGGAGTCAAAAAGTTTGCCCACCCCTGGTCCAGAAGAAGCATAGCAAAAAATAATGCTTCTTTATTTATTCATGGAATATAATTTTATTACCTGTTTAGTAAGTGCCAAGTGGAGTGTTAAACACTGGAGTTTCATAGTAAAGAGAAATACATTTTTCTCATGTCTTCAGGATGTGCACAATGTAGTTCAAAAAAACAAGTTTCTTCAATAATCAAAGAATTAGCATAAATTTAAAATTGCAGTAAATGCTACAACTGAGAAGTAAAAGGTACCATGAGAGCCCCTTGTCAGGAAGAAAGAAGGAAGAACATTCAGAAAACGTGTAGCATGTGTGCAGGTGGAAGGGACCATGACAAATACAAGGGAATAAAGGAGGGCTAGTGCGACTGGAGTGCCCAGAAGGAGGACTCCAGCCCTAGCTGGTTTGCTTAGAGGATAGAGCACCAGCCTTCAGAGCCAAGGGTCCCAGGTTCGATCCCAGTCAAGGGGATGCACCTCAGTTGCAGGCTTGATCCCTGGCCCTGGTCCAGGGCTAGTATGGGAGGCAACCAATCCATGTGTCTCTCACATTGATGTTTCTTTCTCTCTGTCTCTCCCCCTTCCTTCCACTCTCTCTAAAAATAGATGAAAAAATATCCTCGGGGGAGGATTAATAGAAGGAGGACTCCAGTGAGGTGAGCTGGACCAGAGGCAGGAATCATAAGACATGAGCATTTAAGAACTTTGTTAGCTCCTGGAGAAAGAGGATAGTAGAAGGCAGGAGTCAGTAAGAATTGGCAGGGTCAGATTGATGTTCCCAAGGAATCAATCTGTTTGCCAAAGTGGACATTATGTAGTTTAGTGAGGGGGAGGTCATTGATAGCTTTAGGGTGAGTTTTAGTGATGTGAGGTAGATAGAAAACTTAATGTATGAAGTCAAGAATAGAATTAATAGTTAATAAAAGTATATAGCACATGAAGGAGAGTAATTAAATATAAATCTATTGTTTATTAGTCAATTCCAGGAGTGGTAAACTGTGAAATAATTTGTGTTACATTTAAACAACTGACCAAGTAATGGTAGGGAGAGAAAAATTAATTCTGATTATAGTTAAGCTTGTATTTACTACAATGCATATGCTTCAACCTAAAGTTGTTTAGGTGTTTTACAACCAGCACACATAATTAGGTCAAATAATAACCAACAGGATAGTCTCCTGGGATGCACCAAATATAATGGGTTGTAGTATAGCTGATCTGGCTTTGAAGACAGGTCCTGATACCAAACTGAACATGCTTCCTCCCATGGGGAAGGCTACTGTGACCCTACATATAAATCTTGCAGTTTGCCTCTCTATTATAAAAGAAAAACCACTCAAAAATCTATAGCTCACCATTTTTTATATATGTCCCCTAAGGGAAGAACATATTATATCTGTAATTTGAATTAAACATAAAGATAAGGATTATGGTCTGTTTTTAAAAATAGACTTCCCAAGATTTTCCTTTGACCACTCCCCCTCCACCCTCCACTACATGACTTTAAAAGCACTTCCAACTATGCATGTAGAATTCAACTCATATCCAAAATGGACAAGAGCATGCAGCAACTCCAAAACCTCCCCATCACATGTCTTTTTATTTATTTATTTATTTTTATTTTATTTATTTTCTTGCTTAAGGTATTACAAATAGTAGTACATATGTCTCCTTTCTTTTCCCCCATTGACTTCCCCCTGGTCTCCCCTATCCTCCCCCCGCCGCACTTGCCCTCACCCGCCCCCCGCACCCCGCAGTGTCTTGTATCCATTGGTTATGCTTATATTTATGCATACAAGTCCTTCAGTTGATTTCTTATCCCCCAACCCTCCCTGCCTTCCCACTGTAGTTTGACAGTCTGTTTGATGCTTCTTTGCCTCTGTATCTATTTTTGTTCAATACTTTATAATGTTCTCTATATTCCACAAATGAGTAAGATCATGTGGTATTTATCTTTCACTGACTGGCTTATTTCACTTAACATAATGCTCTCCAGTAAAATCCATGCTGTTGCAAATGGTAAGAATTCCTTCTTTTTCATAGCAGTGTAGTATTCCATTGTTTAGATGTACCACAGTTTTCTAATCCATTCATCTGCTGATGGGCATTTAGGCTGTTTCCAAATCTTAGCTATTGTAAATTGTGCTGCTATGAACATAGGGGTGCATATATCCTTTCTGATTGGTGTTTCTGTTTTCTTGGGATATATTCCTAGAAATGGTATTATTGGGTCAAATGGCAGTTCTATTTTTAATTTTTTGAGGAAACGCAATATTATTTTTCACAGTGGCTGCACCAGTCTGCATTCCCACCAGCAGTGCATGAGGGTTCCTTTTTCTCTGCATCCTCACCAGTATTTGTCATTTGTTGATTTGTTGATGATAGCCATTCTGGCAGGTGTGAGATGGTACCTCATTGTTGTTTTGATTTGCATCTCTCAGATGATTAGTAACTTTGAGCATGTTTTCATATGTCTCTTGGCTTTCTGTATGTCCTCTTTAGAAAAGTGTCTATTTAGGTCCTTTGCCCATTTTCTTATTACATTGTTTATATCTTCCTTTTGTTAAGTTGTTTGAGTTCACTGTAAATTTTGGAGATTAAACCCTTATTGGAGATAACATTAGCAAATATGTTCTCCTGTGCAGTGGGCTTTCTTGTTGTTTTGTTGATGGTTTCTTCTGCTGTGCAGAAGCTTTTAATTTTGATGTAGTCCTATTTGTTTATTTTCTCCTTCGTTTCCATTGCCCTAGGAGCTGTATTGGTAAAGATATTGCTACAACAAATGTCTGCTATTTTGATGCCTATGACTTCTTGTAAGATTTTTATGGTTTCCCGCCTTACGTTTAAGTCATTTATTCATTTTGAATTTATTTTTGTGTATGTTATAAGTTGGTGGTCTAGTTTCATTTTTTTTTTTGGAAGTATCTGTCCAGTTTTCCCAACACTGTTTTTTTGAAGAGACTGTCTTGACTCCATTGTATGCTCTTGCCTCCTTTGGCAAATACTAATTGAGCATAATGGCTTGTGCCGATTTCTGGGTTCTCTATTCTGTTCCACTGGTCTATATGTCTGTTCTTGTGCCAGTACCAGGCAGTTTTGAGAACAGTGGCTTTGTAGTATAGCTTGATATCTGGTATTGTGATCCCTCCAACATTGTTCTTCTTTCTCAAGATTGCTGCAGCTATTCGGGGTCTTATTTTATTTTAGATGAATTTTTAGAGAATTTGTTCTAGGTCTTTGAAGTATGCCATTGATATTTTAATGGGGATTGTGTTGAATTTATAGATTGCTTTGGATAGTATGGACATTTTAATGATGTTGATTTTACCAATCCATGAACATGGTATATTCTTCCATTTGTTAATGTCTTCCTCTATCACTGTTTTTCAGCATCCTGAAATTTTCTGAGTTACAGGTCCTTTGTCTCCTTGATTAACTTTATTCCTAGGTATCTTAATTTTTTTGTTGCAATGGCAAATTAGATTGCTTTTTAAATTTCTCTTTCTGTGAGTTCATTATTGGTGTTTAAAAAAGCCATAAGCTTCTGGTTGTTAATTTTGTATCTTGCTACATTGTCAAATTCATTTATTAGGTCTCTAGTAGTTTTTGATGGAACCTTTGAGGTTTTCTATGTACAATAACATGTCATCTGCGAATAAGGACAGTTTTACTTCTTCTTTTCCAATTTGGATGCCTTTTATTTCTTCTTCTTGTCTGATCGCAATGGCTAGTACTTCCAGTACTATGTCAAACAGGAGTGGTGGAGTGGGCATCCCTGTCTTGTTCCTGTTCTTAGGGGAAATGGTTGTAGTTTTTGCCCATTGAGTCTGATGTTGGTTGTGGGTTTGTCATATATGGCTTTTATTATGTTGAGGTATGATCCTTCTATTCCCACCTTGCTGAAATTTTTTATCAAGAAAGGATGTTGGATTTTGTCAAATGCTTTTTCTGCATCAATGGATATGATTATATAGTTTTTTTTTTCTCTCAGTTTGTTTATGTGGTGCATCACATTTATTGATTTACAGATATTATACCATCCTTGCATCCCCAGAATAAATCCCACTTGGTCGTGGTGTATGATCTTTCTAATGTAATGCTGGATTCAATTTGCTAGAATTTTATTGAGAATTTTGGCATCTATGTTCATGAGGAATATTGGTCTGTAATTCTTTCTTTGTATTGTCTTTATCTGGTTTTGGGATTAGGGTAATCCTGGCTTTGTAGAAAGAGCTTGGAAGTTCTCCTTTCTCTTGGATTTTTTGGAATAATCTGAGGAAGATAGGTTTTATTTCTTCTTTGAATGTTTGGTATAACTGCCCTGTGAAGCCATCTGATCCAGGGCTTTTATTTGTTGGAAGTTTCTTTTTTATTACTGCTTCAATTTCCTCCATAGATACCAGCCCATTCAAACTTTTTGATTTAGCCTGATTGAGTTTTGGAACGTCGTATTTTTCTAGGAATATGTCGATTTCTTCTAGGTTGACCAGTTTGTTGGAGTAGAGTTGCTCATAGTGTTTTTTTACGATTCTTCATATTTCTGTTATTTCACTTCTTTCGTTTCTATTTTGTTTATTTAGGTCCTCTCTCTTTGCTTCTTGGTGAGCCTAGATAGGGGTTCATCAATCTTGTTTGTCCTTTCAAAAAACCAGCTCTTAGTTTCATTGATTTTGTTTTGTTTTGTCTTGTCTTTTATTGTTTGTTTGGTTTTTGTTTTTGTTTTTTGGTCTCTATGTCATTTATTTCCGTTCTGATCTTTATTAGTTCCTTCCTTCTGCTCACACTGGGCTTTTCTTGTTGCTCTCTTTCTAATTCTTCAAGTTGCAGAGCTAGATGGTTTATTACCAATTTTTCTTGTTTTTTGAACTTCCTGTAATGCTATGAACTTCCCTCTCAGGATTGCTTTCATTGTGTCCCAAAGATTTTGGATTGTTGTGTTTTCATTGTCATTTGTTTCCGGGATGTTTTTTTATTTCTTCTTTGATCTCTTTAGTAACCCACTCATTGTTTAATAGTATGATATTCAGCCTCCAAGTGTTTGAATTTTTGGATTGTTTTTTACTGTAGTTGATTTCTAATTTTATGCCATTGTGATCTGAGAAGAGCTTGATTTGATTTCAATCCTCTTGAATTTGGAGAGATCTTGCCTGTGTCCCAATATGTGGTATTTCTTTGAAAATGCCCCATGTGCACTTGAGAGGAGTGTATATTCTGTAGTTTTGGGGTGGAATGTTCTAAAGATGTCAATTAAGTCCATCTGATATAGTGACTCATTTAGGATTGATGTTTCTTTGCTAATTTTTTTGTCTAGAGGATTTATCTAGTGATGTTAATGGGGTATTAAAGTTTCCTACTATGATTGTGTTGCTACAAATCTCTCCCCTGATATCTTTCAGAAGTTATTTTATGTATTTTGGTTTTCCTGCATTGGGTGCATAAATGTTTACTAAAATTATATCCTCTTGTTGTATTGATCCCTTTAGAATTATGAAGTGGCCTTTCTTGTCTCATGATGGTCTTCACTTTGAGGTCTATTTTGTCAGATATAAGTATTGCTACCCCAGCTTTTTTTTCATTTCCATTTGCCTGATAGATATTTTCCCATCCCTTCATTTTCAGTCTGTGTGAGTCCCTTATTCTGAGGTGGATTTCCTGAAGACAGCACATATATGGGTCATATTTTCTTACCATTCAGTCACTCGATGTCTTTTGATTGGAGCATTTAATCCATTTACATTTAATGTTATTATTGATAGGTACTTGTTTGTAGCCATTTCTGTACTTTATGCCTGTGTTCCTTCCTCCCTTTCTATTTATTTTTTTACAGCATTCCCTTTAGCATTTCTTGAATTGCTGGCTTGGAAGTGATAAACTCCCTTAACCCTTTTTTGTCTGCAAAGCTCCTGATTTCCCCTTCAAGTTTGATTGATAGTCTGGCTGGATAGAATATTCTTGGATTCAGTCCTTTGCTTTGTATCACTTTGTATACTTCATTCCATTCCCTTATAGCTTGATGTGTTTCTGTTGAGAAACCATTTGATAATCTGATGGGGGATCCTTTGTAGGTAACTTTCTGTCTCTCTCTTGTAGCCTTTAAGATTCTCTCTTTGTCTTTAACATTTGCCATTGTAATTATGACATGTCTTGGTGTGGGTGTTTTGGCATTCATCTTGCTTGGGACTCTCTGTACTTGTGTAACTTTTTTCTTTCCCATATCAGGAAAGTTTTCTGTCGTTATTTCTTCAAATAGATTCTAATCCTTGCTGCTCTTCTTGTCTTTCTGGCACCCTTATTATACATATGTTACTTCATTTTGTGTTGTTCCAAAGCTCTCTTAGGCTCTCCTGCTGCTTTTTAATTTTTTTCTCCAATTGCTGTTCAGATTGGGCTTGTTTCTCTACCTTATCTTCTAACTCACTAATTTGGTCCTCTGCTTCTTCTAATCTACTGTTGAAACCTTCCATAGCATTTTTGATTGGAGCTATATCACTTTTGATTTCTTCCTGATTTTTGCTTAGGTTGCTGATTTTCTCGTCCATCTGGTTTATGAACTGTATGACCATTACTCTGAATTCTTTTTCTGTCATGTTGCATGCCTCAATTTCACTTATTTCCTTTCTTGGCAATTTCTCTTTTTCTTTCCTCTGGGGATTGTTTCATTATCTCCCCATTCTAACTATAACCAGAAGGTCCAAACGCCGAATTGCAGGGGCCTGGGCCATGTGCAGTGGGAGCTTTGCATCACCCAAGTGTCCCTGAAGAGCTCTGACACCACGACATGTGACTGCCAAGGGTTAATGGGAGCCACGCTCACCCAGGATCAGCATCACTGGCTCTCAGTGCGGCCTTGTGCATGCACCTAGAATCAGGGACCCTGCCTGTGTTATGCTGAAAAAGAGACCCTGCTGGCATGTGCCAAAAATCAGAGTCCCTTAGCACACGCCAGGAGTCAGAGTCCTCCTGTGCCCGTGCTGAGAATCGAGTATCAGAGTCTCTGTCACTTGGTGCGACCTCGCGCCGAGAATCAGGGTCCCTGTGAGTGCATGCACCAAGAATTGGAGTCACTGGCTCTTAGTGTGTGTGCGTGGGGAATCAGGGATCCCATGTACGCATGATGAGAAACAGAGTCAAGTCACTGGTGCTCAGTGCTGCCTCTCGCTCAGAGAATCAGGGTCCCCGATCTGCTTGGGGTACCAGGTTGCACAGCTGTCCTCTGTTGGTGGGAGGTCCACTCCTGCACTGCAGGAAACAGATTTCCATGTGCGCTTGCCCAGAATCAAAGTTAGGTGGCCCAGCTGCCCTGTGTGTGCATGGGGTCTGGTCACACAAGTGCGTGCTGTGGGAAACAGACTCCCCGTTTCTGCATGCCCAGGCTCAAAGTCAGGTAGTGCAGCCGCACTGTGTGGGCAAGAGGCCTGCTTGCGCAGAGAGGGTCTAGAAGTTCCTATGCTGCTGCAGTGGGCCTGCGGAGAGGGGGATAGGCTCTGTGACTCGCAGAAATCTGAAGCTGGGATGTCTGGAGTCTTGGTGTCCATGGATCTGCAGCTGTGGTCACAGGTCTTTGTCCCAAGTGACTGTAGGACCCTGGTTTGCTTCTGAGACTACATTGGGTGGTGGTGACACTAGGATCCTAGTCTCAACCAGTTCTGTTCTTCAAGATGGCATGGTTTCTGTGCCGGTGCTGACAGCCCCAGAGTGTTTGCAGTGGCAGCGGGGTTTCACCATCTAAGATTGCCCAGTTTGGCAGCCCCCTGGAAGACCTGCATGATCTAACTGTCCCTAGCTCACACACACACACACACCACACATGTCCACACACTCCTCTATCGCTCCCTCACTCTCTCACACACTCTCCCTCCCTACCTTCTTGCCAGTTGCTATCTTTTTCTCCCACGTGTCCTTTTAGATCAAATACATCAGATCTAAATTTTTCTGCCGTCATTTGCCACCGATAATACCATGTTCCCATGCAGAAGTCAATGTAAAAGTTTATGGTGTTACTGACTTCACACAGCTCCATCAGACCTTGGCATTATTGACTTAAAGATTCTTGGCTCAGCCTTTAACATTTTTTTTTTTTAAATTTAACTTCACAGTTACCCTTTGGTTTATTAGTGCCAGTGCTCAGAGCTTGTTATTACATAGCTACAGACTTATTTCTAAGAATGTCTGCCTGTAAATTACACTCCCGCCGTTCAAATGCAGAGTCAGAATGTAAGAAATACCAAGAAATTGGAAAAATAGGCCTAGGTAGAGCTCAAATTTCTTCTTGCTCTCTGCCTGTTGAGTATATTTCCTAGTAAATATTTTTTTAAAAAAGAATTTAAAGGAAAATGTCACTGGCATGTGGACTATCTGTCTCAAAGCAGATGGCACAGTTTTGCATGGGGAGAAGGATGAAATGTCACATGCATGGCTGCAATGGAAGGATTTTGAGCAAGTGGTGTTCCTGGGAAGCTAGCCGGCAGGCTCTGACATTAACGGTTTTATTAAGTTCAGCTGTGGGCTGGAGCAGCCCTGGCTTCCAATGTGTAGTAGTGTTTTAATGGCTGTCCCTCGGGTTCATGTGGGGTGGTGTGAAAAGTAATTGTAGGGGTTGGCAAGATTGATAGGGTTGAGGTGGACGGGGAGATAATGTGCTTTATTTCCAATATTTTCATTTACCCGAAAAAGAAACATGGATGGATTACTCAAAGATTAGAAGTTGCTTTTTAAAAAAGAAATTATCTACAAAGATGACAGTCTGTCCCATTTTGAAAATTTTCTAAATTATAGCTCCAATGAATCCTACATTGTATACAAAAATTGCACAGCCTACGGTGAAGTCAGAATCTGGAAGAAAGTGAGTTTGCAAACACATTGTCCTCTAAAGAAAGCCAGCACGGTTGAGCAGCGTGACATTTGTGACTATTGGGGTGTCATCTGCAAACACCAGGCGTGGGTTATTCTCTTGCTTCTATTTCCAATGACCTGACAAGGGCAAGAGACGAAACCATGTGATTAGTTTATTGTGCTGTGTTCATCTGTGGACCACATTATGTGGTAATACCTGTTTCCTTTCTGAAGAGGTTGTTCTGATGTTTTTGAATTTTGTCATTTTAAGAGAGCCTTGGGAGATAATGAGTTGTGCTTTCAGCAGAATATAGCCTGTTTGTTCCACTAATCATTTCCCCAAAGGACTGTAAACAGTACACACGGACTTCGGGCTAGTCCTCTGGATAGTATAAATAAATGTTGTGGGTCCCTGGTTATAGTATCATCATGCCCTATTACGCTAGAACAAAACAGATTCTGCCATGATGGGCTGATAATAGGTGTGTATATAATGGCAAGTTTTTGAATTTTTTATCCTCTGTCACTTGATATCAAACATCACTAATACCAGTTGAAAATCATGTCTACATTTCTGTGTCATGAAGCTTTTGTCTACACAAGACTAAAGTAACTAGATAATTCAATCAAGACAATCAAACTAGCTATATGTACAGAGAAATATTTCAATAATGTTTACTATTGAGCCAGAGGTATTAGTGTTCTGTCAGCATAGATTAAGGTAAGTTCATTTTATTATGTATAATGAAGAAATATAATACAAAAGGCTGTGGAAAGCTATATTTAGGTATGTAAATTCAGATTCTTTTCTCCACTCCTCACAATTATTTTAATCTCTTTTCTGCTTTCTTATTCCTTTTAGAAGCACAGCTTCTCACATTAATATCTTTAAAATTGTGACAAAAGACACAGTTTCCAAAATGTTTATGTTGTTTTTCTTCTAAAGTAGAGTAATAATTATTTCCAGAGCAATGATAGTTAGGTGTAAATGAACTTTAGTGGGCCTGGATGAACTGTGGTGCACACATTATGGCTCGCATCCAAGATGTCCCTGGTATATTGCATACCGAATTACACTTTAAGTGACCTATTTTTAGTTATGAGAAATGTGCATTTTCCCATATTACCACAATATATTTTTCTATATTTTCCCCCATTCTTTAATGAGGCAAAGATGTCATGTGGTTAAACATGTTAAAATGAGAAATGGAAACTGGAAACATAAATAACCAGAACAAAAACAGGAGCTTTAGAAATATACAATAAAATCATTGGACTATCTGCAAAATGTTTTTGTTTAATTTACTTCTATCTCTCAAGAAAAATTGCCTAAAAATTTACGTCAGACAATTTCCTTTATGATTCCTGAGGAGAGATAACCCTCCTCAAAACCAAATGCATTGACTGAAACTATAAAACCGACTCTGTCTTGGTCTCTAAAAATGAGAGTAGTTTGCTCCCTATACCTCCCCACCCCACCCCACCTCTTTTAAGCACCTTGACATTTACACATTATTTCTAACTGGAAGCCCCACCCCCACCCCCCACCCCACCACTGCCTTCACCTTCTTTTTTAGGCAGGTATTTGTTTGTTGCAGTCACTAGGCTGACCTTTGCTGGATACTTTGTCTGGAAATGAGATTGAGTAGATAGATAGTTGATAGATACATGATAGATAATATTGACAAGAATGGTAAAGTGATACTTTTATTCTCAGTTTACTTCAAGTTCATTGATAATTTTTGATGCTCTCTAAAAATAACCTAACTGGCATTGTAATGTAAAGATTAGGAGTTCACAGGAGGATGCCCTCCAGGGAGTCTCAGACTTATGTCAGTGGGAATGTGGCTCTGTGACTAGAATAGCTCGAGAGCTCATCTTTATATCCAGCACCTTCTAGTTTAACATTGCTACCCTAAACATAATTTTCTTTGATTCTCATAATATTCCTGTGGGGTCTTAAGTGTTCTGCAATGATTTTTTAAATATTAAAGACAGAAACTACACTTGCATCAGATAGTCAGCACAGAGGAGGCAGCAAACAGCATCTGAAGGCTCCTGTGGTAGGCATTAATTATTTAGTTGCTAAATGTGAAAAGTTCAGGGGTTCCAGAGGAAAGGACTAGATTAGCACAGACATTTGTGGGTGGCAGGGTTAGGAGAGGGCACCTGAAGGGCTTAGAGCAGCAGACTACTCATCAACAAGTATGAAAGTATTTCATCTATGGGTCTGGCACACTGGTACATGGCAGTGAATATGTACCTTGATAGTATTTTCTGAATATGTTATCTTCCCATTAATTCTGTTCTCTGTACTATTTTTTTACATCAATAGTAAAGACAATGTCACTTCATAAATATCACTGGTTTAGGAATGTGAAAGTTTGTATTCTAATCCCAGCACCATCACAAAATAAATATTGCAATTTTAATCAAATCACTTAGTCTCTCTAAAGTCAGTTTCTTTTTCTACAAATGAGGATTATAGTATTTGTCTTAGTATTTAAAATAATTAAGTTAATAATAGCTAATTCAATATGTGCTGGGCTTTTTTGTGGATGCTTTATAAGGAATAAATGATTTAAGCTTCATATCATTCTGATGATATAGATACTAATACTTTCTTTATTTTTAGATGAAAGAACTGGGACACAAAGTGGTGAAGAAATTGCCTAAGATCCCATACATTAAACACTGTAGGGCTTAGATTTGAACCCAGATGCTTGGTCTACAGTCTTCACTATTAACCACTATGCCCAAGGCTTACTTTTCTTTATGAGAAAGCCTTTTGAAAAACAGCAACAATCTATATACATGAAAAACACTGTCACCTTCAATAATGTATTTTCATCATTGTTTTTGGTGGTTTTATAACCAGAAACAGAAACTAAGAAGGTTTCTTTTGCCTCTAAGAATAATTATCAGCCCAATATAGATGTTTGGCTTTGAGAAGTATTTTTTATTTTAAGATCTGTGGGAGTGCCGTTGCTACACTCAGTTTTTATTTGTGGGTTGTTGCCATGGCTGTGTGTTTCCTTCATTTATATTAGAATCAATACTTGGCATCAGAATATAAGTAATCATGTTGAACCAGCATAGACTTTTGTCATCAAGGATCTCTGATTAGGTATTGCTGCATAATGAAGAGGCTGCACAGTGATATTAGCAGTGAAACCTTTGGCATTTGAATGTTTATCAGGTATCAAGAACTGCACTAAGCACTTTGCATACCTTATTTCATTTAGTCTCCCTGGTAGTTGACCAGTGAAAAACCTAAGATTTAAATAATTGAAATAGCATTCAAGGTAGGGCTTGACTCTAGTTGCTCCAACAAAAATGCCAGTTCCTAGTTACAAAGCTTAATGTGAGACAAGGTATCGACTGCCTAGGAGCTAAGAGTAGACAACATATTTTAATGTCTTCGGTGAATATGTGTAATCTTTACATGGAGCTATCAGCAGAGTATCCCCAGCATTAGTTGAAATACGTTCAGAAAAAAATAGTATTAAAAAGTCAGGTATTCTCAGAAACTGAGAATATGTTTCTAGAAAAAATAACCCATTCTAAAATTAACCTGTGCAGGTAAAAATGCTTAGGGGGAAAATATGTTTAATTAAGGAAAACATGATTAGCAGAAGGTTGTAATCAGGAAAAAGAAAATCTGAAGAAATATTCAGTTAAAGTTTGCTAATAGACTAAAATAGGGCCAGCATGGCATCTAGAAAAGAGAAGAATTTGTCAGTATCTCTCTGCTCTTCTGAGGAGAGGGAGCTTTGAGTTTTCATTGTTTATTCCATGCTTATCCTGTGAAAGCCACAGTTAACGAGCTGTTAACAAAACAGACAGAATCCCTGTCCTCATGGAACTTACATGTTAGGGAAGGTAACTGAATATATAGTATTAAATAGTGAAAAGTGCTTTGAAGAAAAAAAACATGGTAAAGAGATAGAGAGTGATAGAGGATGGTTATTTTGATGGGGTGGCGTGGGAAGGTGGTATCTAAGGAAAGGTAAGAATAAATTGAGAGCACAGGTCAGGGGTCCTTGGGAAAAGATCATAGCTGAAAAGGTAGAGGAAATTTCTTCACCTCTTTTTTTTTCTCCCAGTTCTTTCATCTATAAGCTGGAGAAAATATTAGTATACATATCATCTGAGGCAGACATGCACGTGTATGTTTGGAGACTGACAGATAGGTCTGTGTGGCTAGAACAGAATGACTAGGGGGAGAATGGTGGGAGAGGAAGGCATAGAGATAGAGGAAAAATAAAATAGGATGTTTAGGTCATGGTACAGTTTTAAATTTTACTGTGTCAGGGCAAGCCACTGGTTTTTTTTTTTTTTAGTTTGTTTTTGGCACTCTTTAATTTTTTTTTTCTGTTTAAAAATTGTATTGTATTTTATTTAATCTTCATTGGAGGACATGCTTAGATAAGGAAAGGTGAGAGAAAAAGTGAAAAGGAGAGAGAAGAGAGAGAGAAACATTGATCTGAGAGAGATACGTCCATCAGTTGCCTTCTGTACATGCCCCAACAGGGGATCAAACACAAACACAGGTATGTGCCCTTACCTGGAATTGAACCTGCAACCTTTCAGAACACAGGACGATACTCAACAAACTGAGCCACTCTGGCCAGGTTGTTTTTAGCACTCTTATAAACATCTTTTTCCCCCCATTTTTATTTTTTGACATGCAAAAAGCTCTTTAAATTTAATGCATACAACATGATGAGTTTGGAGGGAAGTATACACCCATGAAACTATCACTATAATCAATGCCATAAACATATTCATCACCTCTAACCGTTTTATGTAGGTGAGTGATGTGATCAGAGTTCAGTTTTGAAAGAATCACTCTAGCTGCTCTGTGTACAATAAACAATTCAAGGTAAAGGGTATAAAGTGTGAGGCCAGTCAGGTGAAAAATGGTGGTGCCCCAATCCATGATATAGGTAATGAAACTTGTGAGAGTGATTGGACTCAGAATATACTTAAAAGCAAAAATTAACAGTATAAGGAAGAGAATTAACCCCACATAGTTATGTGTCATAACATATAGGCTATAGATAAAAAAGTACAATCTACGTAACCCATAATGCACCTTCCTCTTGATATTTACAAAGCATGTTAATTTAGGAAAAGGTCTTAGAAGTCTTGCAGTAACAGCACTTTAAGTATTTAACCTGGTATTGATGAAATCAGTTTGACTTCTAGACCCCTTTTTCATATAATAGTTATTACTATCTACCAGAACTTGCATTATATAAGTATACTTCAGAAAATCTTTTATTAGAGTCATAGAAATAATTGTTTTATTCTAAATTCAATTTCACCATCTATACTGCTAGATAAAATTTAGCTTCTCATGTAGATTTTGGACAGGGACAAAATGTAATTACCAAAGAAACAAAAACCGTTTGACAATTTATTATTGGAAAATAATTAAGTGTGATTCTAGATAAAAGTTTGTTTTCTTTTGTTAATTTACTCAGCATGAGTTATTCTCCAAGAATTTAATCATTTCTAGGTATAAGAATTAAACCAAGTTCTAGACATACCAAGAGACAGATCTTGGACTGTGGTGACCCAAGTGTGAGTAATGATACTTTGGCAAGAATTAAGAAATAAATCTCAGACTAATTTAAAAAATAAGAAATAATGTTGGACTCACATATCAAAAAAATTGAAGAGTTAGGTCTGACACTATGGGAAGCTTGTTGTGGCTTCTTCACAAATTGACCAGAATTTATGTTTTTTTCTTTCTCTATTTTTAGTTCTGATCCCAGGGGTTGATACCATTCTCATCAGCCTTCCCCCATGTTTACCTTAAAGTTACTATATAGGAAACTTCTCCCTCTCTGTATCCTGCAGGAAAAGAAAATATTTCCATAGAAGACCTGAATTTCCATTGCATTGAACCAACTTAGTTTATATGCACAGCTCTGAACCAGGAAGTAGAAATATTAAGGTTTTTTAGTATATGGGCTACATGAGGAAAGGATGGGTAATGAAATTAAGAGGACGTGCTCTATTTTTTTTAAGGATAAGTAAATATTAGATGGCTCAAAACAACAAAGTTTACACCCAGTTTCTATTTGTTTTCACTACCACAATAAGCCAATAATACTTGTTCAAATTTTAACAGTAAGATATTCTGAGGGTTTCATTTCTAATCTGATGTTTTTACTTTAAAAATAAATGTTCTAAGGCTTGTATTTTTCCATTTTTTAGTAAGTTAGTCGGCTATTTTTATTACCAATTTGTACTTCCTGAAAACTAGCTCTTTTGTGGTGAATATCCTGACAAATTCTCTAAGCTGTAATTGTCTTATTTATAGGAAATAAAATCATTTATTATACTTTTATAAAACTCTGATGCAAAAGTGTCTTAAAAGTTAAATAAAATTTTTATCTATCAACTTATCCACATTCCTGTTCTAGATAGTTTCTGATTATGTTTGGCCAGTTGTTTTTGCTACATTTTAACATTCCATAACTACATATATATAAAGCCCTATAAAGGTTTATAATAAGGAGTCTAAAAATCTCTTTTTATCAGCCAGAGTCATGAATTATAACCTGTGGGCCAAGAAAATAGTGCTCCTCAAGTATTATTTTCTGTTGTTATGGCTTAAAAAGCTATGCAAATCGATAGTTAGGTTCTCAGTTGGTTAAAAGTTACAGGACAGACAAAGATCAAGCAAGTTTGAGAAGACTGTTCTTTATTGGCCTATAATGACTCAATTCTAACCTTTCCATTGACCCCAAATAATTGAACCATGAAATCACTTGGAACCGCAGACAAATCTTCCATAATTATATATTTTCTCCATGCTTACTGCTGTCATGCACACAATTCCATCAACAAAGATAATGGTGTGCCTATACCCAGAGGAAACATACATGGATTTAATAAGAAATATAAGTTTGTGCCATGTTCAAGGAACTCCACTAGCCAGTGGTGGACACAAGGATGAATAAGAATGAGGTAATGATAATTCAGCAGGAACATGAGGGGAGATGAAGTTGGGTGAGTAAATACACATTCACGAAAGAAGATGAGAGATGTGTAATACGAGGAATCAGGGTATCTCATAGCACTAATTTTAACTTAACCTCTCTGGCTGGTATTTATTCAAGAGAATGGAAACTGTGTTTTTCATATGTACATTCTCATCACCTACTACATTGCCTAGCAGATCATTCTCCTCCTAGCTCCCCAACACCAAACAGACACACACACACACACACACACACACACACACACACATACACACACACACACAGGTTCTTAAGTCCTATTTGTTATTGAAATGAATAACTTGGGTACCTGATGACCTCTATATGCTTTTTCAGCACTAGCATTCAATGAGTCTAAGAGAATTTGGCATGGCCCTTTATTACTACGTTATCTCCAGTGTTTATGAGGATAGCAGGCCCAGAAGCTAGTAGCAGAATGATAATTCATGTCCTTCTTGAGAAAGGTCAGCAGTTGCTATGAGTAAGTAGACTTCCCTGGTAGAAGGAAAATGCTAGATTATACTTATTCTATTCTCTCCTCATTCTTTCCTTTTGTACTGTTGCCTTTTGCCAATGTTGACTTCTTGTGAAAACGTGAAAGGTCAGGAGACAGCATGCTAAGGAGAGGTGGATGCATTTCTTTTTCATTTGTATTTATCTAGGCAAAGAAGATTGAGCTGGAATAGAAGTTGATCCACATATTGAACTGTGGGCTGACACTGAATGCTGACGCTGCTATCTTCTAGGACAAGACTAAAATAGGAGAAGAAAGGTATACCAAAGGTTGCTCAGAATAATGATTTAGAAGCAGCAGAGAAAAATAAGTGAATATCAGGAGGTCTTGTGATATGATAACAGGTCAGTCATACTTCGACAAGTAAAAGTAAGTCCCCTAGAATTTTCTACCTGGGAAAGTAAGTAGAGACCAGAGGGGAAAAATGAGGAGAATTATATACAAGAAATGATTAAGCAAAAACTGTTTCAGGTGCAGGAAACTTTAAGTTCATCTTGAACAAGATGAAGGAATATTTAAATCTGAACAGCCACTCATATAAATAAAAAGAGTAAAACATAGGGAATTGCCTACACTCATACTAAATTATTCCTATGGGGTTAAGGGTTATCAGCCAGGTTGGTACCCAGATTTGTAGATGTTAGAGAATCTGAGGTGATGATGACGCTTTTTGATGCTTTATATTCTTTATTCTTTACCTTTTCAAGGTAGAGCTTGCTTTGTTTCTGTTTCATTCAGCCACTTTAAATAAAGACAACAGTAACTGCTAACTAAACTTGCTGATTTAGACAAAGTTAAAAAATTTAGACAGTAGTTGTCATAATTTAGAATTTTTCAGAGTAAATCCTATATAATAAAAGGCTAATATGCAAATAGACCAAATGGCAGAACACCCAGAACAACCAAACAACCGTACAACGGGTCGCTATGATGTGCGCTGATTACCAGGGGGCATGTGCAGAACATGGCGGGCATTGGCCATGGCAGGATGGTGGAGCAGGTGAGCGGAGGCTCCAGACCAAGGCAGGTAACCAGTCACTGTCATTGGACAGGCCTCTGGTGGTTTCTGAAAATTTTTTGTGGCGCTCACACCCTGAGGGCTTCTCCACCTCCCCCTGCTCCTGAGGGGCGATTGGGGCAGCAGCTGCTGCTCACACCCACTGATGGCACTGGCCCCAATCGCCATCAGTGCATGAGAGCAGCGGCAGCAGGAGCAGGGCTGCCAGCAGACAGGGGACGGGGGGCCAAGGTGGGAGGGGCCGGGTGGGGGCCAAGACGATGAGCCGAGACCTGCCCCTGTGCCTACTGCAGCCTCTCGGCCCACAGTTCCTTTCAAGGTGCACGAATTTGTACACTGGGCCCCTAGTAATATATAAATGATACATATTTATACACAAAAGCACACAAGTATACACCTAGTTGTCCACTTTTAATTTTGTCAGGAATAAAAATAAGCAAACAATATCATTTGGTTTCATCATTTTTAATAAAGCATGGTAATAGAAAACATGGGAAGGATATATTCTAAGAAAAAATGACAGAGCTTTAAATTGAACAAATTTGAATGATAAAAAATTCATTAAATTGAAATTATTACTCATGCTACAGACATTTGAAAAATTAATTATGGATTGCACCAGTGCATGGAGTGGCATATGGAATATTATGAACTATGCCACAAGTGTCCAGAACAGGATAAATGTACTGTTTTTTTCTGCTTCTCTCTGTGTTTTATTTCTTCTTCTCTCCCCTTCCTCTTCTACTCCTTTTCATATCTGCCCATGTCTTGAAATATAGTGGCATAACTGGTCTGTTCTTGCACCTGAGGCTATCAAGGTTGCTGACAGCTTGGTGAGAAGCTTTTCTTGAATTGTTTAAATACTGCTATCTTCTATTTTAGTACTGGGATGGGAAACACTAAGTGAAAAGCAGTTGGGGTAGAATGAGGGAGATGGTCGGTATTAAAAATAGCTTATTGGATGGAAGGGCAAGTGTAAGATTGTGGGGAGGGTGTGGAACCTGTCAGAAAGTCAGGTATCAGAAAACTAAGAATTGACACCAAGCCTAGGGAAAACAGTATTAATGGTTGAGGAGAACTAAAGGCCAGGTATAAACATTTGAGCTGAGGTGAAGACAATTAGGAGTAATATACTTGGGCAGTGATTACTTGTGATTATTTTTACCTACTATCTGAGAATTCTCAAGGTTTCAGGTTTCATCGCTCTTTTTTGACTATGGCTTTTCCATATCTCAGACACCTTAACACTAGCTGTATCTATTGGGATTAAAATGTCAAGGCATACATTTTTTTATGTTTCCAATTATTGCATTTTACTTTTTAAACAATAATCTAGCTTGTTAATAAAATACTATTTTATTTTTGTAGAATAACTTACTAGCATGTCTAGACAGTATTAAAAGATTCTGGCATGAATGTTTGCTTATGCTCATTATACAGTGCCTTCAAATTCACATTAAAGGGAAATGAACTCCAAAGTATTGTCTATACTTTTATTTTTATTTGGTTTACTAACATTTTATGATTTTTAATCACTCAGAAGAGCCCAAGAGTATTCTTACGTTAATTCTCTTCAACACTGATTATTTTCCACTGCCTGTCAGAACGTCCCATATCTGTATCCTGGGAACACAGTAACATTTGCCTGTCTCAATCAGTTAACCTGATCTACACCCCACACTTTCTGCAGTTTCCTATTTCAAGAATACTACCATTGTTCTCTTCGTCAACCACAAGAGAACATTTACACTTCACTTGGCCTTCTCTCCCCTCCCAACCCACATTATTTGTTGTTGTATTCCAGTTTTTATTTTCTTAACATTATTTCAACCACCTTCCCTCTCTGTATTCCTTCTCCTTTGACCCTAATTTAGGCCATGGCTCCCACTAGCCTGCACTTTTAACAAGACTAATTTTATGCCAAGTTTGAACATAGTATATCTATTGAGATCAGTGTGTCCTCACTGCCTAGGAGACAAGACTCAAAGTTATCAGCCTAATTATTAATATCTTCTGGCCCTTGTTTTATATTCTTCCAATCTTACTTTGACTAACTGATTCTCATCACCACACAAATATGCTTATATTTTTTTCATCTTAAGAAAATATAAAATAAAGAAAAATTATATCTGGTTCCTATTTCCTCCTCCAGCAACTGCCTCATTTCTTCTCTTCCTTCTAGACCAGTGGTTCTCAACCTGTGGGTCCCGACCCCTTTGGGGTCGAATGACCCTTTCACAGGGGTCGCTTAAGACCATCAGAAAACACATATGTAATTACATATTGTTTTTCTGATTAATCACTATGCTTTAGTTATGTTCAATTTGTAACAATGAAAATACATCCTGCATATCAGATATTTACATTACGATTCATAACAGTAGCAAAATTACAGTTATGAAGTAGCAATGAAAATAATTTTATGGTTGGGGGTCACCACAACATGAAGAACTGTATTAAAGGGTCGTGGCATTAGGAAGGTTGAGAACCACTGTTCTAGACCCTATTAAAGAAGTCTGCACTCTCATCTCCATTTTTCTCTTCACACACACTCTTGGAAACAGTCCAATCAGATTTTGCCTTAGTCATATCACCTTGCCCTCCTCACGGTCCTAGCTTCTGTGTTGCTAGGCACCATGGTCGTTTTTCATTATTCATTTAATTTGATCTGTCAAACACATTTGACTTGGTTGATTCCTTTCTCTTCCTTGGGATATTTTCTTCTCTTGGCTTCTACAACTCTCCTGATTTTTCTTCCACTTTACTGGTTTCCCTTTCTTATTTTTTTTTCACTGATGTTTCTTTATGTCTCCAGCTTCCAATGTTGAAGAGTTCCAGGGCTGAGTCTTTGTTCAACTTTTCTTTTGTACCTACTCTTATTTTTAAGATGATCTTATATGGTTTTTCATGTCATTTATAATAATTTTATATCTCAAGTCCAGACTTCTCCCCTAAGCTTCAATCTGATATGTCTGTTACTAGAAAGGGGACCTGGCCCAGAGTGGGTCTGCCTAGGGCTGACCGCTAGTGTGTGGGTTCTGGATTTTGTTCAGGAAAGATTCACAGTATGAGTCCAGGTGATTTTTAGAGAACATTTATTAAAGCTGGGGATGGTGAAACGAGGAAGGGCCTAGGATAAAAGAAGCAACAGGAGAGGGACTAAGTGGGGAAGTGAGCCTAGGCTGGGCTGCTTTGGCTCACTAAGAAGTCAGAGAAAAGGAGGCTTGGAGACAGAGTCAGAGGATAAGCCTGGGATGAGCTGCTGCTACCCATTGCTCTCTGGTTACAAGCTTTATGGGGTGCCTTAGAGTTTAGAAGATGCATGCCTGTGGGGGAAGTAGAGGGGAAAGGGTAGTCATGGGCATGCTCCTGGGAGGGACCATTGATTTGAGGGTTTTTAAAAGCTAAGAGTTTAGGGGAGGATCAATAGAATATTCATGAGTTTTTAAGCTGATGTGCCACAGTGAGATTTAGTCCCTTTATCTGTCCTTGGGTATGGTTGGCACAAATGGCACTAATTGGATTTCTGATATCCATCTCCCTGAGTAGGGTGATTTAAGTTATTTATGTTCTGATTGGGGTGGAGAAGTGTAAACCATTTACTCTCAAGTGTCCTTGGTTTAGGGAAGATAGGATATACAAGATGGCTGCAATTGCTTTACCATTTAGCTATCTATCTTAGTTTCCCTATTCTTCTTGTTCTGGCTTACTAGCCTGTTCCACAACTGCCCGATTAACACTACACCTGATGTCTCATAACCATATACCAATTAAGATGCCCCCAACTGAGTTCCTGTTATTTCCCACCAAAAAGCAATTTCTCTCTGTCTTCCCACGTCAGTCGTTTGTCTTTCTTTTAGTTGCTGAGGCTAAAAACCTAGTTGTAACATTTGATACCTCTCTTTCACACATGGTACCTTCACCATCTATCAGAATCTGAGCACTAATTCCCCCACCACCATATTGGTCCATTCGCCATCTTCTCTCTTTTGAATTATTGGCTAGCTTTCCAACTTATCTCCCTGTTTCTGTTCTTGCCTCCTGCTATCTTCTCTCAACATAGCAGATAGATTAAGCATTTAAAAATGCAGATTGCATCAAACTCTTCTCATGGCTAAAACCCTTCAATGGCTTTTTAATTGTCTCAATGTAAAAATCAATATATTTACTCTCTTCTATGTATCCTACATGAACAGGTCCCAGTAATCTTGCTCTGCTTATCTCTTACTGAATTTCCTTTCGCTGATTGTCCTATCACATTACCCTCCTATTCCCAGCTTGCTTCCGTTTCAGGACCTTGGGGCAGATAGATTTTTCTCTGATGAGGATGATTTTCACTCACACATCCATATGACTAGTTCAGGTTTTGATTTAAAATTTACCTTCTCACTGAGGTATCCCATTCAACTCTCACCCCACTAGTTCATGTTTCTATATTTTGAGTTCTTTTTCTTTTTAGTTAATATGCATTATTATATTATGTACTATTTTGCATGGTATCTGTCATCTCATAGAATGTCAAGGATTTTGTCGATTTTGTCAACAACTGTACCTCCGGCATCAAGAACAAATAGAAGGTGTTCAGTAATTAATTGTTGAGTAAATGAATGTACCTCCCACTCCTTTTCAGCCTTTGCTCCTGAAAAACATCCCAGATGTACATTGTGTTATTTTTCACCCCTTCTTTGGTTTGGCAGCCTTTCTCTTTGCTTGGAACATCTTTCATCCTTTTCCTAAATTGCTGCAAGGCCAAATCTCATAAATTCTTTCCATTTTTAAAAAGATTACCTTGTTTCTTGCTACTTTTCAATGCCTTTTCAACCAGAGTTCTTGGTTTTTTTCTGATTCTTCACACAGATTTGCCACGGTTAGAAGTATTCTCTCTCCTTCTGAATAACCTTAGCATTGCTCCCAAGTGCCCATCCTCAATCAGCAGAGAGTTCTCCCTTTCCATTCTCAGACTCGGCACTGTGTACAAAATCAGTTATGTTGTCTTCAGTCTTGATGCACCTTAGGTTTGTCTCTGTTGTTACAGTATTATACCACTTGTCTCTATTTATCCTTGATTTCTTTTTAATGACTCTTTTCATATGTCTTTTGTTTGTAAACTAGATTTAGAGAGCTCCTTGAGTAATTTCATATATTTCTATTTCTTTAGAAGCTTCCTTTCTTTCTCTTTGTCTCATTGGAATAATTTGCCATTGAAGTGGTCTTTAAGCTGTGGTCTGCAGAGGCCTGGGTTCTGTAGAGTTTTTTTGAGATAAAGGAAAAAGTTGAGAGAATAGAATTCCTAGAACCTTTCCACATTCACAACCCTAGCCCTACACTTATTTCTGCTGTACCTGTTTAATATATCACAATTATACATTCAGACATGTGTGCCTGCACAGTTGCATGCACACACATGTGAACAACTTTTCTTTGACAAAAAATTCTGTTTTTAAATATATTTTTTAAAACTGAATACATGACCATGGTACAGGAATTTTCCATTTCTAATTTCCTTTTGAAATACTCCAGAGCACATTTATGATTCGTTTTTCAACTTTATGAGCCCCAAGTTGTGATCATTGTTGAAGCCCAAGTTCTTCTAAATTAAATCATAGGTAATAAAGCTGCAAGGATGCTTTTTGAACTTCCTATATAGCATCCTGTTTTTATAGATGATGCAGAAAATAGGCCCTAAGATGGACTGAATTGTTCACATTCACACTGCTCATACAAAGGTCAAAGATCAAAAGTCAGAAATGGGTTTCAAGAAAAATGCATATTTTGTACTCCATCTTGCCAAAATAACCAGTATTTTCTTTTACCTTAGGCTAGTCTGAAATATTCCTCAGTCCATTGACTTGTCTTAAGGAAAGTCAAGGATTTACCAAATATTCTGAATTTAATAGGTTTAGTAAGTTCCTAGCAGCTATTTACATAGTAGGAGAGTTCTACTAATGTTTGCTCTATTCAACGTGCCAGTTTTATTTCATATATATATAATTTCAGAAGGGAGAGAGAGATAGAAACATCAATGATGAGAGAGAATCATTCATTGGCTGCCTCCTGCATGCCCCACATGGGGGATCGAGCCCACAATCTAGACATGTGCCCTGACCGGGAATTGAACTGTGATCTCTTGGTTCATAGGTCAACACTCAACCACTGAGCCACACCAGCTGGGCAAGGTGCCAGTTTTAGATCCACATTATGATGATCTGGTAGTAAAATATAATAAAAAAAACAACAACTAATGAACAAAGCCTGTGAAGGTGACTTGTGTAAGAGATATGACCTTAGTCAAGTTACTTTATATTTCTAAACTTTGGTTCCTTATCAAATATTAAAATGGCAGGAATAAAAGTATTGTTATATAGATTAAATTAGATAAATTATGTAAGAGACACTACCTCAGAGTAGTCACTAGATATTGATAATTGAGTAACAACATAAGTAGACTAATTATATAGCATATTACATTATTAATATGACTTCTAATGTCAGACACATAGACTGAATTCTTTTATCTGGCTCTGCTATCAATGATCATATCAATTGTATGTTTTTGATAAAACTCTGAAAATCCCTAATACCACACCAGTACATCTGCCTCTTGTAGTCTTAGTGGGGACGTGCCTGGCACAAAGCATACAACAGATTTTTGTTTTTCTCTATTTAGGAGTTGATATAAATGTGGCATTTATCATGTAATATTCCTTGCTTGAAATCTTGTACAGATCTCCTGATGATGCGTGACTGTGTTTTATTTATTTAGTTTAAGCAGAAGAAATAAAACAGATGGGCCTACCTATACCATCAGTCCTCCTGAGCCAATATAAAAAACCCCAGTGAGATGAATGTGATTTATATGCAGATCCTGGGAGGAAGGGGAACTACTGACCTCCTGTTCCACTGTCTGGAATTTCCCCGGACTCTGAAACGGGGAGTTTAAAATATTAATGCTTTGAATAATAAATTATAGTACATAGTAAATGAGGCATGAGCATAACAATTTTAATTAGTTTTAGGCACATTTTAATGATTGTTTGGCTATTAACTCCAGTAAACATAAAAATGCAGGGGAAAAAGATGTATGAATTCCTTATTACTTAGCTTTGTTTTAACTGAAGCCTTTGCAAAGATGTATATCATTTTAATTTTGGTTCCAGAGGCTTTTATGTAAATTAATTGCATTGGAGAATTGGCAAGAACATGATTATAAGCTTTACATTAATATAACAACAATTTAACAATGGCTGATAGATGGGCCACAGCCATGCAATTATCAAAAGTGAGCCACTCTCTTGATCTCTAATTAGGTCTGTAAGCAAATAGAGATTTGCCAGTACTAATTGCCGTATTAAAGCTGGCAGTGAGGAAGCAAGTGAGCTCACGTTAAGGTAGTCATCACAGGGTGCTGTATAGCGAAAGATTTTCCCATTTTCTGATTTAATCAGATATGTGATTCAATTATATATGTTGTGGAAATAGACATTTAACTGAATTGGAAAGCTTTCTCCTCCATGCTCAATACAACCATATGTCTTGTTAACTGCAGACTTCAGTGCTTCAAGTCTAAACAATAAGCATTAGGTTAAATGTTTTGCCACCCTCTTTACTGCCTGCTCAGATGGCTGTCCTCCTCTAATAGCCCTGACTCTAACAGTACCTACGATGTCTAGTGCTTTGTGCCGGAAAAGCACGTAGATGAGACAAGATGTGCATTTTCTTCCTTTGCTGCTCCATGTTTGCAGGGATTAAAAAGCACTCAAAGGGGATTTAGAAGGCATTTGAGCACCAGGCTCACTATTGTGAAACCCATTTTAAAGAAGCCTGGAAATCCCTTATTTCCTTCAGTCTTTGACTAAAAGCTTGGTCCATTATGCAACAAAAACTCTTTTATTTTTTGCTCCAGCTTATTCCAATGTGCACATCAATAACATTTAAAGGGACTTTCGTTTCGGCATAGGTTGAGTTTAAACTAGGTCTGGAATGGGTGATTTTCTAGGGACTATCCTATAAGAAGTCAACTTGGAGAGAAAAGGCCATGTAACCAGGGAAACCGCATAGGTTTATGTTGGCATGCATTTGCATTTGACTTAGCAGCTACTCATTAAACAATTAGGAACATGAATAGGTGTGCCTATAACTGACACAGGTGAAGAGATCTCAAGGGAGGACACGACTCAGTGTTTGGGTGTCAGGCATAGAGGGTGCTAGGCCAGCTAACAGGGCAAAGCCCTCCTGAGCTCTTCCTTAGGTGTGAGGTGTCAGTGACCAGCTATGGAAAAACATGAAGCCTGACCTTCTCCCTCTTCATTACCTTCACTTACTTACCCAAACCTTTGGAATCCACGATAGCCTCAGGATAAGAGGTAGAATTCCCATAATGTGACCGTCAACATGCAATTAGAAGAAAGAAATGCTCACAGAGCAGGGGAAGCCTTGGAGCAGGAGAGCAAGGTCAGGAAGATAACATCCCATCAAGGGATCGGCTTGGCCAGGTGCTTCCCCAGAACTGTGGGAAAGCAATAGTTAGCACAGAATTTGAATTTTCCTCCTTCATTACAGTTTATTCAAATTACCCAATCCTTCATTAAAATCATTAATCCCAATATGGCCTCATATGATTATGTTTGGGGGAATAAAACCACAGAAACCGCAAAAGAGAACATAGCCTTTCCTACCTCAACCTTTTCCCTGGCACTCCTGAAAGGACACCATTTTGTACTGAGAGGCTGTGTCCAGAGAACCTTCCAGATGATAACTGGCAGCAAAGTAATCAAATGACTATGCATCTGGTAGATGAAGGGCGAGCAGCTCTTGGGAGTATCATTCTGGAGGGTTCCCTGGAGTAAGGTCAGCGAGGCAGGTGGTTCAGGAGGAGGGAGATCTTGTGTTTCTCTCCACTTTACATAATCACAGTATGAAAATAAACTTTTTCACTCTGTGTGTGTGTGTGTGTGTGTGTGTGTGTGTGTGTGTGTGGTCCTAGTAGCAGTAGTAGCAGAAAGGGCACCTGTTTTGGGACAGGTGCCATTCAAAGTGTTAGTAACTTTTTTGGCAGGTTTAAATTTGATAACTGACATGGTAGAAATATGTGACTAGGCAAAGGATGCCATTTGTAGTTTGGTGGCTACTCGGCCAGTTCACCCTTCTCAATAACTAAGAAAGCACTCCATTTGTACTTTAATAACAATAATAATAATAATAATAATAGTCTAAACTAATAAAAGACAAAGATGCTAATTGACCATACCTTCGCTACGCCCATCAGCCAATCAGAAGAGTATGCAAATTAACCCAACAAAGATGGCCATTAAATTTGCACACTGCAGGCAGGGCAGGGCAGGGCAGCGCCATCCACCGCCCACCCCAACCCCGGGATCGGGCCTGCCATGTGTGACCCATGGAGGCAGGGCAGGCACTGCAGGATTGGGCCTGCCATCTGCCACCCGGGGACCGGGCCTAAGCCAGCAGGTGGTTATCTCCCAAGGGTTCCCAGACTGTGAGAGGGCACAGGTCGGGGTGAGGGACCATCCCCCCCTCCCCCACCGCGCGCCAGTGCACAAATTTTTGTGCACCAGGCCTCTAGTAATAATAATAATAATAGCTACTCTTTTGACTACCTGTTCTATGCTAGAGTTTTTGCCAAATATGTGGGTACATATGCAAGCACATGTACCTATAATATTTTTATTTTTCACAATATCATTAAAATGTAGGTATCATTATCTCTATAAATAAAGATGCTGGGGTGAAATGACAGTAAACAGCTGTTCAAGAAAATGATGAGGCTAAATGTAAAGTCAGGGCTAGGTGAGCCCCTTACCCACACTTCTTCCCAGCAGGCTTATGTTCCTGTTAGCTATCTGATATGACTTGAGTCATTTTAAGACCTTAAGAAGACTATGCTTGTAATGATGTATAAATGTTGCCAGTATCTTATGCTTCTCTCTGCTAGCAATAGAGTTTTTCTTACCTATAAGTAAACAGAAGTATTGGGGGTGAATAACACCAAAATGCTGGTCCTTCCTCCAGTCTTTCCAGGAAGGCTATAAAGCTAATATTCTAACATTATGTCTAATATTCTAACATTATGACTTATTAAGATGTCATAATGTTAGAATATTAGACATATAGAATATTAGGAAGAGCACCGTGTCACAACAAATCAAAATAGCCAGATTCTTGGGCTTCAGGCTCATTATGGGTTAAAAGGAAGGTTCTAAAATAAATCTTCAAATTTTCCTCTTGCTATAAAATTCAGTATGCATTTGATGTTATTTGTATTAAGGCTTTGTGGTTTTGTGGAAAGATAACATATCAGCCTTTCACAAATTAGCAGGACTAATATCTACATATTAGTCTCTTCCCATTACATAACAAAGAGCTGCCTCTTGAACAAAGGGAATAGAATGGACAAGCAATCATGGTGAGGTTACAGTAGGGAGATAAGAAAGAAGAGTCGGTTATTTGGGAGGGTAGTAAGATGCTAGAGAGTACAATCCTGGGGTTCCTAAAGAACTTTTGATCTCTGAATGCCAAGAAGATGAAATACAAAAGAGTATAACAATATGTACGAGTAACAGATTCTCACAGATAAAAAAGATGGGCAACAGAGACAGCCATATTTAGAAATTGTACCTTGATGTGGTTCTTCCTACTAATAATACTCAGGTAGCCTAAAAAATACAGAGTTTTTGCTCTGAGTCCTGATTCTAGTTTTTATTTAATTCTGCCTTGCTTGATGTCTGCTGTTTTTCAACTCCTTGACCTAGAGGCCAGTAGCAACTTGCACAGTAAAAAATCCCTGATTCTGAGAGTCAACCAGGAAGTCAAGAAGCCACTGAAAGCTGGACTCCTTGGCATCACGCTTCCTGCTCTTGCCTCCTGTTAGTACTTCAGGTTCTAGCAAGGTCTTCTTCCCAAGACTCTATTACCAATTTACTTGGCAAGAGACATGCTTCATTGAACTAATGCTAAATGGTCACCTTCTTAATTTTAATGTTCCTGCCCTTAATTAGTAGTTTAGTCTTTCAGACCTACATTTGTTACACTTAAATGGATTTTGTAATTGGCTTTGTATCTCAGTTAGCTTTGTTGCCCCATTCCAATTCAGAAAAGCAACCAATTAGTTCAGGTTTTCCATTCCTCCTTACTTCCTTGGAACAATTGCCCTATCTCTAATTGTTTTTAATGCAACTAATATAATCCAACAAGATCATAGCTGGGCACTGCTAATGCACTTTGTGAAAGATTATTGAATTTATTAAGCCTTTGGCCCAAAATAGCTCCCAACAAATGCATTTTGAGGATATGACAGTCTTTGTGAGTGAGTTAAAGACTCATTAGTTGGTCTGCTAGTGTCCTTGCATGGAAACTGTGATTCTTGTCAAGTCCATTAACTACTTTACAAAACAAGAGCTGTCATTTCATTAAGCTGCTCCACACATATCAACAGCTCCAGGGTGAATGCTGGTCACTTCTTGTCTATGTCACAATTTTTTTCTGAAATCTGACTTCCTCCACTGTATGCCAGCAGCCTACAAGTCTTCATGGTATAGAGTGATACCATGCACCTAACTGAAGAAGCAGCAATTGCTTTAAAAATAATAGAAAGTTAGAGTTTAAAACTGTTGTATTTTTATCTAATATTCTCTGTTTGCTAAAGAAATAAATTTAAAAAAATATTGAAATTATAGCATTCACTCAGTTCGCTTTCTAGTTAAGGAGAGAATAGGGACTGGAATTGAAATCTATCTTCCAATCTAGTTTCTTTTTGAAAAATCACACTATCCCTCTGGTGGTCTGAATATTTTAATTTCTTTAATTTTTCCATTTACTTAATAAATAAATAAATATGTATGGATTTTTTTTATGGCAGATGCTATTCTAGTGTGGAGATATGTCAGTAAACAAGACTAAGTCCTTGCCTTCATGGAGCTTAAGTTCCAACTAGGTTGGCCAATAAATCAATTTAAACATATGATAGAATAGAAGGTTAAGTGAAAATAAGTCAGGATAATAGGGATGGAGATTAATGGGGTGTTCTTTAAGATAAGGTGTTAAAAAAAAAAGCAGTGATTTGTCTAAACTCAGGGTGAAAAACAAGCCACACAAGAAGGAAAATTGCAAAGGCCCTGAGGCAAAAATAAATATATGTTTCTGTTCATGGAATAGCAATGAGGCTAGTGTGTCCAGAAGAGTGAGAGTAGCTGAAAATAGTAGGAGATGAGTACATATTTATAGATAGTGATTATTTCTAGCTGCTATATGAGTGGAACTGCAATTCCAGTGAACGTAGAAAGAGAACATTTATCCTATCAGGAAGACTGAAAGTGGCTGCATAATCTGGAAATATTAAGTTTTCTCAATGATAAAGGAATAAAAAAATTCAGTCCCATAAAATATCCATCCAGGCCAATAGTATGTCTTAATTTCAACCTAAATTGACCGAGAATCGATTGAATACAAGGCTCTGGAAGACATACAGTGAAGCAGAGAATAATTTTGAAATGAATTGAAAAGGAAAAAGAAAAGAAAACCAATGAATGAAAAAATGCCAAGTAAAAGAAAAGATTAATAAAACAGAATATGAGATGCCATTGAAGATGTAGAGTGCTGGAGAGGTTCAGGGGGCGGACAGTGTGGCCTGCTGGAAGACAGGCATGTGTGATGCAGAAGTAACCTGCAAACTGGGAGGCAAGGAGTAACATACAAACAAGATGTTGACAAGCAAAGGCATCTGGCTGGGAGCCATTGCAAACTGAGAAAATAATATAAGTAAAGACAGGAAAAGGAAGGTGGATTAGTGAGGGATGTGTAGCAAGAAGTTCAGGTTGGTTGGAACACAAGTGTAAGAGAATATTGTAGATAAGTTAAAAAGATAATGAAGAGCTTTGAATGATTTAATCAGGAACTTGAACCTAATTAATTAGGAAATATGGATCTATTAAAGGTTTTGTATCAGAAAGTGATGCTGACAAAGAAAAAAAGTAGGTTCCCTTTAGGTCATTGTGAAGCTATGGTGGAAGAGCTTAGAACTACACTAATTTTTAATGTTAACCATTAAATTTTTAGGAAAGATTAACTTTTCACTTGAAAAAGATTGCATTATCTCTTCCTTGTCCTAAAAGGCATTTCTTTACAACATAAATGCTTTGTCAGAACACAGCCTTATACCCCATCCACTTTAATGTCTGAGATTGTCTCTAAGCTCACTGTTGTCTGGATAACTCAGAGACCAAAGACTGAGTCACTCAGAGTAGCTAGAATACAAGGCCTCAGAATCTTAGAATAGTGCAATTCAATTTTTAAAAGAAATTTCACAAATTCTGGAAAACATAAAGAAACTTCAGCCAAAAGCTAATATTATCAATTATTTTTTAAAAGTTGTTTTTCAGCATGAGCTCACTTGTATTTATAAAAATCTTCTGAGTATCTGAACATGAAAGTGAGAGTGAGGTCAGCAGTGATCTTCTTTGGCCAACGAGGATATCAAAAAGAGCAGAAATGAATTCAGACTTACCTACTTCCCCACTATACGCATCTCAACTTAGATCTGGGTGTGAACTAACGGTGCAGCATTGTTCGTGCTCCAATCTGTTCAAATTCCTCACTCTGGCTCAAAAACAAGAATTTGAAGAATTTCTGACAAATTTTATCCTTTTCATATCCCTCAGTTCCTTTTGTATGTTAACCAACTGCTCTGACTCTCCCCCCACCCCTGAATCCAGGCACCTCAAAAAAGGCGCATGTGTGGTTGTAAGAAGCCTTGGTGCCTCGCAGGACACCCTCATGTATTCAAGCCTCCTCCGTTCGGTTGGTGTAAGCCTGGAGAGCTGCCCTCAGGAAATGCCATGGATTCGTGCTCCTGTAGGGAGAGTGGGCTTCCATCTACTCTGCCCCACTCAGCAGTTGTTTCTTCACATGGACAGACAGGTTCTATACTGAGCCCTGTGGTTGACTCTCCAAAATCTATCACACTAGTTTCCAGTGTTGAAATAGATGCCTTGAGGAATTGACTCCAGCTAAAGTGAATCCCATCGGTCTCATTCTCAGCCTTTCCCATGCCAGTGTTGGTCCAACCCACACAGAAGGGTGGGCTTTATGGTTTATACAGTTTTGAGTTATTTATTCCAAAGTTTGGAAATCCATTCTTTCTAAACTTGGCTATGGCAATTAAAATGAGAGTGAGGTACCTCAAGGAAGAACATGTGAGTTAGAGACTATGTTTAGCTTTGCTACATAATATAGTATTAATAGATAATGTGAAGAAATCTGATCTCAGGCCCCTCATAATTACTCATTAATTCCAAGATATGTTAAGTAGCTTAAGTGTCTTGATCCTCCAAATCAGTGGTTCTCAACCTTCCTAATGCCAAGACCCTTTAATACAGTTCCTCATGTTGTGGTGACCCCCAACCATAAAATTATTTTCGTTGCTACTTCATAACTGTAATTTTGCTACTGTTATGAATCATAATGTAAATATATGATATGCAGGATGTATTTTCATTGTTACAAATTGAACATAATTACAACATAGTGATTAATCACAAAACAATATGTAATTATGTATTTGTTTTCCAATGGTCTTAGGCGACCCCTGTGAAAGGGTCGTTTGACCCCCAAAGGGGTTGCGACCCACAGGTTGAGAACCGCTGCTGCAAATCTTTATTAGAAGATTGGGGGGGTGGGATCCCTACCTCACAGGATTATTATATATATTAAATGATTAAGCTATATGAGCTAGAACTTTTCCTTGGATCATCCATACCTCCTCTTGTTTCACTTCGAATTGGGGAAGTGGTCAGAGGAGTATCTGACAAAGGTAAAACAATAAATAGATCCTGATCATATCTGTGTGTACATGACAGGAAGCAGGAAACTCAGCACTTGGGCTACAGATGAGGCAAGACAATATGGAAAGAAAGAGAACATGACCAGTTGTTGAGCCACAAAAAAGAAGACTGACCATAAGCTACACCAGTGGTCTTTGAATTGCCCTTGGCAGAGTGCTCTGAGAATCCTCCCTGGTGTGTGGGCATCTGAGAAATGGGGTGGGGGAGATATGGAAGTTAAACAGCAGAGCTCTGGGAGCCTTCCAGCTTCAGCATGTGGGTTCTTCCAAATTAAAATAGCAAAAGCTTTAACAGAGACATCAGCTACCTAAGTTTGGGGCTAAACGGTAAAAATGAAAAACAAAATTGCAAGAAGGAAATGAGGGTATGTGGTCTTGATGCTGAACAGGAAGAGGACCAAGAGGAGAAAAGGAAAATGGGCTCAAGCAGGAGGACCAGAGGCTTCAGGTCTTTGGGAAATTACCAAGGGGTAAGCTTATTTTTAAAATTTTTAAATTACTTAAAATATTTTAAGAAATTTACACTATAAATCTCTCCCACCCACTCAAATCATCAACAAAATGAAGTTTCTGATAAAGTGGTTGTCCTAGTTTTTATCTATGGAAGGAGTTGATTTTCTGATACATACTTATTAAAGTAGCCTGAGTGCGCATCATACAGTTTTGTGGATATTTCCACTTAGTATCTCGAGTACAGAGGTTCTCAACCTGTGGGTCGAGACCCCTTTGGAGGTCGAACGACCCTTTCACCGGGGTCGCCTAAGACCATCCTGCATATCAGATATGTACATCACGATTCATAACAGTAGCAACATTACAGTTATGAAGTAGCAACGAAAATAATTTTATGGTTGGGTCACAACATGAGGAACTGTATTTAAAGGGCCAGAAGGTTGAGAACCACTGCTCTAGATAAATTAAGCATATAATGTAGCACAGAGCTTTGCACATATTGGGACTGTCCTGACATTAGACAAGCCCAGGTGATATGAAGCAGTCACATTGGCTGTTTAGGATTTTATTGCCCAGCCCCTGGCCACATGGTGGTGAAAGGATTAAAGGTAAGTGACATTACAGACTCAGCAGGAGAGAAAAGTAATCACGAGATCGAATAATTTTTAAAACTGGATAATTCAGGCGTAAAATAACCGATTCCAGCACCCCGCCTCCAGAGTCTCCAAGGAGCTGTAGAAAAGCTATTCACAGCAGTTTTTTTGTTTTGTTTTGTTTTGTGTTGTTTTTTTTTTCCACAGCAGTTCTTCCGGATCTGCTGCAGCAGCTGCTCGGATGTTCAGCAGGGAAACCCAGGCAGATGTTGCACACCTTCCTTTTTATCACCTCCTACAGGAGTGCAATATGGATTAATCGGGTGTTTATACGGTTCAGTCCACCAAAAAGGAAACACAGCCCCCGAGCCTCATGATACAGAAGTACAGAGGCTAAGAAAAACTTGCTTTTCCAAGGGAAGGGACTCTCAGTGTCTGCATGCTTGTTTAGGCAGGAAGAAATGAAGAGGAGGAACATAGATCATCTAGGAGGCACAGTGCACTCGGGAAAGGAAGTACAAACAGAGAATAACCGTCATATTTCTAAACGAACATACCTGACATTAACTGAAAGGATGTCTTTCTTAGAGTCTCCTTGGCTGACTCCCAGTTTTAGCCACGCTCCCTGCTTAAAATCGTGAGCTGTGTTGAAACCATCTTGCCTGTGGTCTTCACGCTTAGTGCACTCACCCAGGGCCATGCTTGATGGTCCATGGTGACAGAGGGAAACACAACTTCTTTTTCGACATACCTTTAGTTCATTCTTTTAAATTTCTTCCTTAGAGATTATTTTTAATGTATATATTCAATAGCACATTTATATCACTTATGAATAAGCAAATGCATATGTATATGTGTGTGTGTGTGTGTGTATATATATATATATATATATATTTTGAAGGCTTAAAATATTTCTTGCAATTAGCCATTTATAATTAAAAAATTGGATACCACTGTTCTAAAATACTTAAAGAATCATCAGGGATCTGTTTACAAGAAGGATCCAGAAAACTAGGGAAAAGCTCAATCTCTCTTTGACTGTGACAGTACTATATAATTTGGATGGCCTTAAGACCTGGCCTGGGTTTCTTCTTAAGGAATTGTATTCCTGGCTGAGAAAGACCCTTTTGTAACAGCTTGAAAATATGGTTTCCTGGGGTTACCCAGGGAATGAAAATGCTACAGAGAAGGGAGGCTAAGAGCTGGGTAAGCTCTTTTCAAATTATAAATAAGCAGCCAATTTCAGTGATTTTTCTCTGCCTTGTTAGGTTGTCACCTCTCAACTCACATATGGAACTGACCCTGAGAATTAGTGATCCCGTATTCCAAGGCTCTGTAGGAACTCGTTCTAGCCCTGTATGTGATGGAAAGCCAGGTACATCCGGGCCCGTACAGAGGCAAGCGTCTTTTTACTAACCAGTTCTCACCAAAGAAGCTAAATGTGTCTACAGGTAAAGCATGCTGGAATGACATTCAATTTTTAATTTTAAGATTATTCATAGGTGAGACATCAAAATCTGTTGTAATTGATAATGTATTTCTTCAAAGGATATCAAGTAATGGATCATTTTATTATGAGCTTCAGTACTAGGCTTAGTATTTGGGTAGAAATTTGTTAATCCCGCCTCCTGCAAACAAAAATAAATTAAAGAAAATTCTGGTGACTACAGAAATCCAGCAAACATATTGGCTTAAGATTAGTCTTAGAGTGGAACTTGGTTTTTGTTTTTAGATTTCAGCATTTTTTAAACTGGATTCTTCTAAAGTGAAGCAGTCATGAGGCAAGACTCAGGACAACTTGGGTTTTGTGATATTTTTACTCCCACACTGGGAAAATCAACGGAAATTCAAAATTGCTTTTCTGTGCCATGAAATAACAAGGGGTTTGAGTTTATCCACCCTGATCACCATACAATCAAATAAACTAAAAATAGCTTGGTTGGGACACAGATGGGGAACTCCCCTGAGCAGGATATCTTTTGGGCGTGAATGATGGGACTGTCACCAATTTATAACCGTTTCTTACTGAGAAGAGCAAGGGCAGACCATGTCTACCAGTAAGAAGTCAAAATATTTAATCATATTCCCCTCCTTTTGGCTTATTTTCAATTACCCTCACTGCTTGCTTTGCATGGAGTATTTTTTTTGTTTTTATTTTTGTGGGGTTTTGTTTGTTTGTTTGTTTTTGAGTGCTAGCATTCCCTAGTGACTTAGGTTAAAGGGGAGACACAAAAGCAAAACCGGGGGAGGTTTACAGGAGTTGGACATGGAGTAGTTCTCTCCCAGGGCGCCAGTGGTGAGTGAAGTCCACATGAATCAGGAATACACTCTGACAGCCAATGGGCAGACCTCAAATTGGCCCCGAGTCGTTCTATCATCATTTTATAATTACATCTTCACGAACAGCAGATTTACATGTGTTAAGATTCATTTAGAAATGGCACACGAGCACCTGCAATTTGGCATTCCAGTTAGTGCCCCAGTGTATCAAACTCTTGATTAATAAACTCTGAAGTGTTGAAATGATTCTCTGTCATTAATCATATTCTCTTCTACTTCTATATTACCTGAAATCATTAGAGGAGAAGAAAGCCTGAAGTGCAATCAGCTACCAGCATGTTAATGCAATGACTTAGGCTCTTAGCTCCAAATAAGCAAGAGAAATTAAGTAAGTGGTAAATTACACTAGATGTGGTTTTTACTTTGGAGGAATTGTGGCAGCAATTCTTTTTTAAAGCAGGGGCATTTTATGAAAATCACCTTTTGATAGCATCTAAGAAAATGTGTGATTATAGACAGACGGAGTTTTCCCTGCTCTTGTAAAAGTGTTAGGCAGAAGGAAGCCCCCAGTAGCAATTCAGGAACTCATCCCAGTTTTGTGTGGAGCTATTGAAATGGGCCATGCAAAAGCGGCAGGAAGCTCTTTTACATTATCAGTTATCTCATTCTTATTCAAACACATTTAATTCACTCATCAATCAGTGCTTACTCAGAATGCAGACTCTTTGAGGAATGGATCTATGTGTCTATATTTCATCAGGATCCAGTAGCCTCCTAGTCTGGGAAAAGATTACAGCAAAATCCAGGACATATGAGGTACAGAGTCATACAATGCACACTGGCTGGTCCGTGTAGACTTTTTCCCTATCAGGAATGCACTGAATTATTGTGCACCTAAGAATTAATGTCTACATGCAAAATTGTGAAGGATAAAAGAGCTTTACAAGGCAAAGGCAAAGAAAAATCTTTTGAATCAGACCAGCTGACTTATTATGAGTGTTAAATCCTAATATTGAAAGAGATTTTAATGTTCAGACTGGAGTTGTGAAGAGATATTTACCTTGAATAAAATAATTATTATGTGTCCTTTGATTCTTGTAACTTAAATATTAAATCTTTTTAGTGTCAAGGATCCTGGAAAAGTAACCGAACTCTCTAACTCTGAGAAGCTGTGTTAGAGGTTATTCTTAAATGCTCATAGATAAATAGGTCACCCTGCCTGTAATGTGTTGGGTTGCTATTTCTGGTTTATATGTTGAACAGTATGCTTGCCTATGCTATTTTCCCCTAATTATTTTATGTTATTGAGTTGGCCCTGGACGTTACTGAGGCTAAGAATGGAAAAATGCTATGTTGAATATATATACTACTTACACACTCTAGGCCCACACTCATGTGCATTAAACTCAGATGTTTATTCAGTGTCTTCTCTCATTATTTGTTAGGTGAAGGCCTTGGGCCAGCTGATCTCTGGATGGCCCCCAGCTCACCCACTATAGGAATCTTCACTGGATGCACAGAGATGTAAGCTCCACCAGGGCAAGGACTTTGGCTTTCCTGTCCGCCAACATTTTTCAAGGAACATTTACACCCATTATTTAATTGTTTCCCCACAGCAATCAAATCAGACAGGACTATACAGCTAATACCTCACTTTATAGAAGAGATACATGAAGTCAAGAAGTTAAGTGATTTTGCAAATTTCATAAACCAGTGGTTGAGTCAGGATCTGATCCCAAGATTTAAATTACATATATATATATATATATATATATATATATATATATATTGCTTTCAGAGATGAAGGGAGAGGGAGAGAGAGATAGAAATATCAATGATGAGAAAGAATCATCCATCAGTTGCCTCTTGCATGCCCCCTACTGGAGATGGAGCCTGAAACTTGGGCATGTGCCCTGACCTCCTGGTTCATAGGTTGATGCTCAACCACTGAACACACTGGCCAAGCTGATTTCAAGATTTTTTTATGCAGAGTTACATTTTTGAGAGCTAGTGGCCAGTGGTGTGCTGGTGAATATTTAACACTATGAAATATTTAACACTATGAAATATATATATATATATATATATATATATATATATATATATAATTTGATTAAATATAATAAAATTTACTGATATAAAGAATGTTTAAGGTACACTTTATAAAAAATTATATGAATATACATTACTCTCTATTGAAAACCTATAGTCCAGTGATTCCCACAGAATGCTTTTGTTGATCTCCGCCAGATTTTTGTATTTGAAGTCAACCTACATTTGCAATTCAAACATGATTTGACAAATAGGGCTTTCCCCTAATTTTACTACCCTTTCTTAATAAATTCATTGTCATTAAATCTGATATGTGATGTACTGTAAAACTATTTGTCACCCTTATTTAAAATTATATTAATTAAATCCAAACTTTTTCAACTTCAGCACTAAATGAATTCCTGGCTTATTGTGTTTTCTTATTTGAGTGGTTAAATCCTAATTCAAGCCACCAATATGACTTTACTGAGCATAGAGTGGGGGAGAGATGTGCAGTGATCCCCAATGATACAGTATCTTCACTCTACAGATGCAATAGACATGAAACCGAACACCATAGGTAACAGTAAGATGTAATAATTAAGAAGTAATGAGTTTCAAGTTTTATTACTTTTGCCTTTAATGTAAGTATTTACTTGTAAGTTTTTATAATTTAAGTTTTAATAATGACTGTGCTTAACATCCAGGTTTCAAAAATTGCTGAAAATTCAACAATTAGCTCTTACAGACAAGTCCACAAAGGCCTGAGAGATTTTTTCTTCTTAAGTAATTATATTTTCCAACTCTTACTATTTTAGAGTTCAAGTAGGAAAAGTACTTTGCCTACCTTGACATAGGTATATTTGGCTTTAAGATGCTCATAATATTTTTGTTTGGTGGTTGTAGTTGTGAGATATGAAAATGGAAAACTCTCTAATTGAGGTTCTATGATCCCATGATGAAGAATAACTGCATTTACTTCCTCCCTCCTACCATCATTCTGGCTGGAGATGCTCTCTGATGACCATCTGATAGACTTCCTCACTCCTCATTCACTCTCTGGGCATCATTGGCTTTCCTGCTGCCTGCCCCTACACTACTCTACACACCAATCTGTCTGACCCATCTTTCAGAGACCTTGCACATTGCTCACATCAATGCAAGCTTATAAAATGTCTAATTCTATAGCCATGCAAAAGTACAAACCAAACCAACAAATACTAAAATGAAATATTATTTTGACTGCTTCTCAGTGCTGTAGTTGATTATACACATAATGAAGGTGAGGTCAAGGAAAGTCTGAGAACTGAATACAAAAGAGTGGCACTACTCCTTTCACATGACTGCAGGCCATCTTTAGACAATTTGGTCTCTCCCTACAACTGGGGGCTTGTTCATCATGTAATACACTTCCCAAAGCTCTTCTTCATTCCCCTTCTCATTCAGATAAAGCCTAAAATAGCAAAGATCGTGAGGGGTGTTCATGTGTGTTTCCACTGAAAAATTTACTGCCTCTGGTAGGCAGAATTCTAAGATGCTCCTTCCCCCATCAAATGCCTACCCCCTGGTTCTCTGTGTACATACCCTGTGTAATCCCCTCCCCTTGAGTGGGTGAGGGGTGACCTGTGAATATGAGGGATAATGCTCCTATGATTAACTGATGTTGGCTTAATTTAGGCAAAAGAGAGATCATTCTAGGTGGGCCTGCCTGACCTGATCAGAGGACCCTTTAAAAGAAGGCAAAGTGTCATAAAGATGTGTCCTTGCTGTCTGGAAAGAAAGCAAACAGCCATGCTTTGAACTACCAATCAGGGTCACGTGGCATAGAACTGCAGTGGCCTTGAGGAAGTGAGGGAAGCCTCCAGCTGACAGCTCACAGAAAACTGGAATATCAGTCACACTGCTTCAGGGAAATGACTTCCCTCCATATCCAGTGTTTGGAGGAGGACCCTGAACCTCAGATGAAAATCACAGTTCCAGCAAACATCCTGATTTCCATCTGGTGAGACCCTGAAGAGAAGACCCAGCTAACCCATATCTAGACTCTTGAACCATGGAAACTGTAAGGTAATATATTTGAATATTTTAGCCTCTACATTTGCTTATGTGGCAATCCCATTTAATAATAGACAAACATGGTAATTGACCTTACCTTCGCTACATCTCCCATTGGCTAATCAGCGTGATATGCAAATTAACAGCCAACAAAAATGGCGGCTAATTTGCATACTGCAGGCAGGGTAGGACAATGCAGCCACCACTGCGAGAGCTGCCATCCAGGCCCCTGTGTGAGACCCCAGAAGCCGCTGGCCTGCTGCCAGTGATCAGATCCGATCCCGGCTGCAGGCTGGCCCCAGAAGCCCCAGAAGCCCTAGAAGCCCGTGATCAGGAGGAGATGGGGGTCCCCTGCCCATGCCTGACACCTCTGGTGGAGGCATCAGGCCTGAGCAAGGGGCCCATCTGGCGATCGGAGGGTGTTGGAGGTCGACGCCTCTGGCCGAGGCGTCAGGCCTGGGTAGGGGGCGGAGCTGGCAATCAGAGGGGTTTGGGGGGTCCCCTGCTCAGGCCTGACGCCTCAGCGAGAGGCGTCAGGCCTGGGCAGGGGGACCGAGCTGGCGATCAGAGGGAGATGGGGGTCCCCTGCCCAGGCCTGATGCCTGGGGGGGATGGGGGTCCCCTGCCCAGGCCTGACACCTCTGGCAGAGGTGTCAGGCCTGGGCAAGGGGCCGATCGGGTGATCGGAGGGTGATGGGAGTTGACGCCTCTGGCCAAGGCATCAGGCCTGGGCGAGGGCAAAGCCGGTGACAGGGGAGGGAGATGGGGGTCCCCTGCCCAGGCCTGAAGCCTGGGTGAGAGGCGTCAGGCCTGGGTGGGCAGCGGAGCCGGCAATCGGAGGAGTCTGGGGGTCCCCTGCCCAGGCCTGATGCCTCTGGCTGAGGCATCAGGCCTGGGCGAGGGGCCGATCTGGTGATCAAAGGGTGATGGGGGTCAACGCCTCTAGCCAAGGCGTCAGGCCTGGGCCAGGGCAGATCTGGTGGCTGAGGCGTCAGGCCTGGGTGAGGGCAGAGCCGGTGATTGGGGGGGAGATGGGGGTCCCCTGTGCAGGCCTGAAGCCTGGGCCAGAGGTGTCAGGCCTGGGCCGGGGGGACCAAGCCGGCGATTAGTGTGAACTACAGAGGAAACACTTTTTCTGACTGCTCATTGGTTAAGCTCCCTGTATGACACTGGTAATAGTAACTTGGGTAACAAGAATCCAAAAAGGTGATCTAGGGTTTTTCACCATACTTCTGGCGAAAAAAATGAAGGTCCACTGCCGGAGGGCTAAGAAATGTCATATCCTGCCCTAGCTGGTTTGGCTCAGTGGATAATGTCTTGGCCTGCCGATGGCAGGGTCTGGGTTCAATTCTGACCAAGGGCATGTACCTAGGTTGCAGGCTCCTCCCTGGCTGGGGCCCAGGTCAGGGCTCATGAAGGAGGCAACCAATCAAAGTGTTCCTCTCACTTTGATGTTTCTCTCTGACTTTCCCTTTCTCTTCCACATTCTCTAAAAATCAATGGAAACATATCCTCAAGTGAGGATAAAAAAAGATAATAAAGAAATTATTATTATATGAAAGACACATCTTGAAAATGCCTAAAGAAAGTTGTCATTTTTTCATGGTGAAGGGACTGGAGTCCATGTTGATGAAAAAACCTTGCTGGCAATGGCTTCAGCAGCGGGGTGATGGGGCTGGTGCCTTCCCCTGATCAGCCCAGTCACCTCCCACAAAGGGAGGCCAGACTGCGGCTTAGGCCTGTTCCCTAAGGGGAGCAGGGAGCGGGTCTAAGTTGTCACTAGGACATCCCCTGAGGTCTCCCAGTATGTGAGAGGGGGCAGGCTGGGCTGAGGGACAACCCCCCGCAGTGCATGAATTTCATGCACCAGGCCCCTAGTACTATATAATAAAGAGCTAATATGCTAATTAGACTGAACAGCAGAAGGACTGTTCGGATGACCTTCCGGATGAAGCCAGGGCTGCGAGAGCCGAGCCCCTTGCATGATTGTCATGTATTGGGCCTCTAGTAAAAAATAATACACTCTCTGAGGCTTCCACAGTCTTTAACTCCACTAATATATCCATTAGTCTCTGAAGCTCCAATTGGTCTTCTTGACTCTCTCTTTAAGTGGACCAAGTATCCCTTCATGTATTTTAAATTATATCATTCTTAATACAATAATAAAATGAATCTCACAATCTAAAAATAATTTTATGAATGTATAATGCACTATAATCTTGTGCAATCACACACATTAATGCGTTTTTTAGGATGAAACTACGTTTTTGAGTAGATAAAATATATTACAATATCTATTATTCATCTGTGAATGGCCTATACATATTGAATACAAAGATACTTACCCGCTACTATTTCCTAATCTCATTGTGTTATCTCTCAATGACTCATTTGGTAGCTATTCACATTCAGAACAGAACAAGTGTGCATTAAATGCCATACCATCTCTTTAGCTAAAGGACATTGGCACTGTGCCTGCGATTCTGTCCTCTCTTTATTTTTTTCATCATCTTTTACTCCTGTCCTCTGTATCTTTTTCATTGATGTACAAGCATACTGTCTTTCTATCATCTTAAAAAAACAAAAATTTTATCTTGATACTGCCCCCTTCAGCTACTGCCCCTTACAGGGAAACTGCTCACAAGAGTTGTCTAAACTCACCATCTGCAAATCTTCCTCTTTTCTCCAGTCAGACTTCCAATGCCAGTACTCTCCCCATCTGCCCTTATCAAACTATTTGTAATATTTGACAAACTGCACTGTTCCCTCCCACTGAGAAACCTTTCATTATTTGGCTTCCAGTACCCAGCTCTCTCTCAATTTCTTCCTCCTGCCACTGACTCATTTCTTAGTCTCTTTTGTAGATTCCCTTCATTTCTCTAAACTTTCTACACTCTAACTTGCTTCTCCTTTCTTTCTACACTGGTGGTCTTATCCAATCTATACTCTGATGATTCCTAATTTTATTTTTATCTCTATGGATCTCTCCTTTGAATTGTAGGCTTGCATATTATCTATACTATTAAAAGGGTAATATGCTAATTAGACTAGACATCTTCTTGATATCCTTCTGGACAAAGCCATGGTGGCTGGGGCCGAGGCAAAGGCAGTTAGGGGTGACCAGGCTGGCAGGGGTGCAGTTAGGGGGCAACCAGGCTGGCAGGGGGGTAGTTAGGGGGCAATCAGGCCAGCAGGGGGCCAGTTAGGGGGCAATCAGGCTGGAAAACAGAGGCAGTTAGGGGCAATGAGGCAGGCAGGCAAGTGGTTAGGAGCCAGTGGTCCAAGATTGCAAGAGGGATGTCTGACTGCCAGTCCTGCAGGATTGGGCCTAAACTGGCAGTCGGACATCCCCCAAGGGGTCCCAGATTGGAGAGGGTGCAGGCTGGGCTTAGGGACACACACCCCCACCCCATGCACAAATTTCATGCACTGGGCCTCTAGTATTTCTTATAAATACCTCAATTTTAACATCTAATAAATATCTCACACTTACTGTGCCTAAAACCAAACTTTGCCTTTCCTTCTAAACTTACATTTGCTGTATTATCTTTCTCTCTTTCTTTCTTTCTTTCTTTCTTTCTTTCTTTCTTTCTTTCTTTCTTTCTTTCTTTCTTTCTTTCTTTCTTCTTCTTCTTCTTCTTCTTCTTCTTCTTCTTCTTCTTCTTCTTCTTCTTCTTCTATTTTGTTAATTCTCACCCAAGGATATTTTTCCATTGATATTTTAGAGAGAGTGGAAGAGAGAGAGAAAGACAGAGAAAAACATCAATGTGAGAGAAACATCAGTTGGTTGCCTCCTGCACGTGCCCTGACCAGGGCCCATGACAGGGAGGAGACTGTAACCAAGGTATGTCCCCTTGATAAGAATCAAACCCAGGACCCTTTGGACCACAGGTTGATGCTCTATCCAATGAACTAAAGCACGTAGGGCTTATATTCTTTTTCATTTTGGCAAATAGAATCTCAATCGTTCTAAGTGTGCAGCCAAAAAAGTTAGTCACCCTTGACTTCCTTTTTCCCTCACATTCATAGAATCTATCAGCAAATTCTATGATTGCTACCTCCAGTATGTACTCAGAATCTAACCTTGTATTAACACATACATCACCATCCTGTTCCTACCATCATTTCTCACCTGAGTTATCACAATGGTCTTCCAAGTGATTTCTGCCTTCTTCCTTCATCCTTGTAAAATTTACCATAAAAGAAAGTAGCTAGAAAATAATTATTTTTAAAAATAAATATAGTTTTATTGATTTTGGAGAGGAAAGAAGAGGGAGAGAGAGGTAAAAACATCAATGATGAGAATTGTTGTTTGGCTGCCTCCTGCACACATCCCACTAGGGATCCAGCCTGAAATCTGGGCATGTGCCCTGGCTGGGAATCAATCAAACTGTGACCTCCTGGTTCATAGGTCGATGCTCAACCACTGACTGGCTAGGCTAGACAATAATTCTTAATGATATAATTTAAATTGTCACTTTACAACCTAAGATTTCCCAATGCTTCTTATCTATCTATAATAATAAAAGGGTAATATGCTAATTCGACCTGATGGCTGAACGACATTCCAGATGACATTCTAAATGACCTTCCAGATGAAGCTGGGGCTGCCTCAGCCCTCAGAGCCCCTTGCACAAATTTTGTGCATCAGGCCTCTAGTATCAGAATAAAAGCCAAATCATTACAATGACCCATTTTATCATAGCCCGCATGAGTTTACCTCTCCCTTTTCACTGTCTCCCACCTCCTCCTCTGTCATGTTTCCTTGGCTCCACTCTCATGGATCCCCTTTCTGTGTTCTGAGCTCTTTCTCCTGCTTTATTTTCTCTATGGAGAATGTTCTTTTCTCACATATCTTTATGCCCTATTCCCTTATTGCCTTCAGATCTTTGCTTCCTTCTCACTGAGGTTTTTAAAAATTCTATTTTAATTGTAATCATCCAACCACACCCTAATACCTCCTCTTCTCCTTTCTTGATTAAAAAAATAATTTATTATAAACTGATATGCTAAGAACTTAACTCACTATTTTTATATTTATTGTCTTTCCTCTCTGCCAGCATTAAAATAAAGCTTCATGAGAACTGTCTTGTTAGCCTATTCAGTTCACTATATATTCCCAGGATCTAGAAAAGTACTAAGCACATAGTAGAGACTCAGTAAATATTTAGACTTTCCTTATTAGCAACAAATTATAAGAGATCTCACAACTTATTGCACTTTATAAATACTGGGTCCTAATGAATTAATAATTTATAAGTGATTTTAAAATTTACACTTAACCTATTAACAAATACATATCCCTGAATTTCACATTATCAACAATTTCATTAAAAAATTTGATAAGGACATAATCCAAAAAATATCAAACACACCATACTGAAAGGATTATTGTGATTTAACATCTATTTGCCTCTTCTTTCTTCCAAATATAAGCACAACTTAATTTAAAGGAAGATGACTCTGCTCTCACCTACATGTGAGGACATGATTAGTCTAAGGAAGATCCTGTTTCATTGCCAGACATAGTTCAGAATGAGCACATCATCCTAATATGATCAATGAAAAGAGATTTGCTGGAGACTTCTAGGAAAATCTTTAACTCTTAAAGGAGAGCCATGAAAGCTACTCTTGCCCATTTATCTGTGACCAAGAAAGTGGTGGCAATGATTGTGCCTGGCAGCCACTCTCTGACCATGAGGATAGATCGTTTCAGGAGGAAGGTGTGGCAAGCATAATGGGGAGAAAGAGTGAACCACTGATGCCACTGTTCAAGGTCTGAGTCAATGATATTTGAAGTCCCTCTACCTCTACTTCAATGATATATGAACCAATAATTTTTCTTGTTCAAGTAACTTGGAGCTAAAGGCATTCTAATTGTGAAATTTTAAAAAATGGGCTATCGGAGAAAATAAAAGTTTCTCAACATGCTCGCATTATGGGACAAAATTTACAGTAGCAAATTTCTCAGTCAGTTACCTAAGTAAAGGAACAAGTGACGAGAATTAATAGCATTTCGCATTGAAAGCATTTAGCAGGTTTTATCAACTACAAACTCAATATGAACCAGCAAAAAGATGTGACGGCAATAAATCCAACAATATAGTAAGGCCAGATTAATAGGAATATAATACATAGAGAATAAATTCTGGGCCTCAATAATTCAGGCACAGAGCAATATTTCATTAAAAAGCAAATTTAAAAAATGAAAACTGGTTAAATAATTTAAAGTAAGCCCAGTCTTTACTTACATCTTTAGATGAACATTAAGTGGGGTTTATTTCATAAAGCAAAAAACACTTCTGAAAGTCATCTTTCCCTCATTCCTCTCTCCAACCTTCTTAGTCTTCAGCTACTTAGAGGTCTCTCTTCCTTTCACCCCTCACCTTTGCTCTCCTCTCCACTTTTCTTTCCTGTACTCTTTAATGTTTCTCTTAATTCTCTCTCTGCTTTCTTACTCCTATGTTATTATATTATATTTTGTATATGAGTAAATGTTTTTTAAATATTTTTTATTGATTCTAGAGAGAGGGGAAGGGAGAGGGAGAGAGAGACACATCAATGATGAGAGAGAATCATGGATTGGCTGCCTCCAGCATGCTCCCTACTGGGGATTGAGCCCACAACCCAAGCATGTGCCCTGATAGGGAATTGAACCAGTGACCTCTTGGCTCATGGGTCAGTGCTCAACCACTGAGTCACACCGGCTGGGCTATGAGTAAATCTTAATCTGTCTAATGCAGCTGTTTAGGTTAGGTTTTTCTCTCCTTTATCTCCTCTCTATTAATTAGTTTTATTTGCACAATAAAATTCTTTACCGGTAAGCAAGAGGGATACGTTGGAAGAAATTCCATGGTGGATGGAAAAACAAGCATGACTATTCAGATACAGATAGCTTTGGGAACCATTTCAATAATATCCATTTTAAGAGATAGTTATCCTCCATATTCTTAGCTGATCAGATTTTATTTGGAATATATAATGTTCAATAGCTGGTATAATATTTTAACAGCGATATTAAAGTATTCGTGAATCTGTAAGATAATGTGATGCAATGTTAAGTCAGCATGTTACATAAAATATGACCGAGGGGACTGGAAAAGCTTGGTGTAGAAAAGTGTTGTGTATAAGAGTTTTTTTTTTTACCAAAATGTACATGTTCTGTGCTGTCCAGTATAGTAGCCATGAGCCTCAAATGGCTATTGAACACTCTAAATGTAAAATATGGCCACTATGATTGACTAAATTGTATTTCATTTTAATTCATTTAAATTATAATTTAAATAGCCACTGTATCAATCAGGGTTCCATCAGAGAAACATTCATTCATAGATAGATAGATAGATAGATACATAGATACATAGATACATAGATACATAGATACATAGATACATAGATAGAGATATGGAGAGAGAGGAAAGAGAGAGAAGAGACGTTTATTGCAAGGGGCTGGTTTATATGATAATGGGGGGCTGGCTAGTACAAAAACTATAGAGAAGGGCTGGCTGGAAACTCTTGGGCAAGAGAGCTCATTCTAAAGACAGAACCTCTTCTTTTTCAGGGAAACCACCAATCAAAACCTTTCAACTAATTAGATAAGACCCATCCACATCACCAAGGATAATCTCCTGAATTAGAGTCAACTCATTGTAGATGTTACCTGCATCTGCAAAATACCTTCTTAGCAACACCTAAATTAGTGTCCAACTAGAAAACTGGGGGTAAAGCCTAACGAAGTTGACACATAAAACAAACCACTAACCCCATGGAATGGTGACTACCATTTTGGACAGTAGAGGTTTAGAAAAAAATTAAGTTAGACATGATAGGTAATGTCACATATTGGAATAACAGTGACGGGAATAGGAATCATCTTTATGTTCTTATAAGGGATAAGAGATATACAAGCCTAGAGTTTGAACCTTCCTCTTTCACCGAATGAAGAAGAAGAATTAACATTTTTAAATTATTCAAAATGGTGATAGACTACTTGCAAAATAATGGGCCCCTAATTCCCAGGACTCTAAAGAAGTGATACAGTGTGAATTTTTCACCTAGCATGTGCCAGGGCTGACCAGCTGACCCTGAGCCACGGATGAATGATTACTCTGACACATGTTTCTGTGAAAGAGAGGGCTAAAGGGACTGCCTGGCTAGAGAAATGAACAGCCCCATTCACCTGCCTCCTCAGGCTTTTATTGTAACAACAGGGTAAGCATCCTTGAGAAGATACATGTGTCTGCAGTGTCCTTTAAGCAAGGATGTCTAAAGACTAAGCATAAAGATTCCAGTAAACATCTGGGGGCTCAGACTTGTTTGGAAAAGTCAAGGCAGAGGCAGTTGACTTCAGCCAGCTCCTATCTTGTGTCTCTCCACCCCCCACCCCCCTCCAATAAGCATGGAATGGTTGCCTGGCATGGATGTAGAAAAAGAGATTCTTTTATTGGGTTGGGCTTGGTATAAATCAGCTTAAGATTCCATAACTTTGGCCCTGACTGGTTTGGCTCAGTGGATAGAGTGTTGGCCTGCAGACTGAAGGGTCCCAGGTTCGATTCTGGTCAAGGGCATGTACCTTGGTTGCGGGCACATCCCTGGTGGGAGGTGTGCAGGAGGTAGCTGATCGATGTTTCTCTCTCATCAATGTTTCTGACTATCCCTCTCCCTTCCTCTCTGTAAAAAAATCAATAAAATATATTTTTTTAAAAAAGATTCCATAACTTTGAGAGTCAGAGCAACAAAAATCTTAAATATTATAGTTAGACTTACACCCCAAAATTCTATTTTAGAAAGAGAAGAAATGTGAATTTGCATGTTCCTTTAGGTACTGGACTTGGAGAAACATTAGTAATGCAAGGCAAGACATACAATAAAGCTATGATATGTGTGTGTGTGTGTGTGTGTTTTTATTTAAATCTTGATAATAAATTCTTTCTATTCCCCTTTCAAAGCATGAAACCAAATAGAAGATTGGTCAGTGTGGTAAATAACTAAGATTTTATAATCAAACTTAGACTTAAAATTTTTAATTTTTTTCTAAAAGTTGCATTATTAGCACAAACAAAATTATGTTGTAAAATTTGCCTTAGTGCCCTCAATAATGTCACTTGTACCTTTGTCACCATTCTTCACATGCAACATACATAATGCTAATTCTTCCCACCTTGATCTATCTTTTCTCAAGAATGAACCTGAAACTCATCCATACACCAAAGCATAAGTGACTAATAATAGCTTACGATTTAAAATCTTCTCTGAAATTTCAAGCTTTGAAGTCATGAAATCTAGTCCTTAAAATTCATAGATAAGAAGGTAGTGAGATTCAGTAAAAAAGTGATGTATTTAAGATTACAGTTCTTTACTGGTGGAACCAAGGGTGGAACACCTGTCCCCACTCACTGAGCAGCGTGCCTTTCAACTACACTAGCTTTTAAGGTAACCATGTTGCAGCAGGGATTAAAAAATAAAATGGAAGGAATCAGTCTCAACACTATAGTTTAGGTCTTCAGCAAACTGACGAGTGCTACATTCTGGGCGGGAAGAGTCTAAGCCACTTGCCTCTGACTTTTCAGTATGCTAGGTAGTTACTTCTTCCTGTAAGATACTCTTACAAATCAAAAATAGACCCCCCAAAAGTTGGGGTTTTTTTGTTGTTGTTGTTGTTGTTTTACCAATTTTCTGTATTGCTTTTGCTGGTACTTGGTGACAGACTGGTCTGGGTCAGTAGGGGAGATCCTCATAGTGAGATGGAGGCATCCGCAGAGAAGAAACAGCAGTAAAAGGATGGACTTGGCAACACTCTTGATCAACTTTACAAAAAGCCAAATTAGGGTACTCAGGGGATGGAGACTAAGTGGTCTGTTTGTTCTTACTCCAAATATAGAGGTAAATCCAGATGCACAAAAAACATCAGCAGGGGCAGGCTTGTTCCCAGAACCCCCTGTTCAGGCTTATTTAGACTCAAAGCTAAAGAAATCTTGGGGAGCAGGTAAAAGTCTATTAATTTGGCAGTGTTCACAAGGGTCTGTCAGTAGGCCAAAATGGGCCAATTTACACTTCATCAAGGATTTTTTTTTTCTGTTTTACCAACAATATCATGCTTTTCTTTTTCTTTTTTTCTCTCCTCCTTCATTTTTTTCTCATTTCTTTAGCTTTAAGAGTTTTTGTAACTACTATGGAATTATGTGTTGCTCTTCTGTAAAGCATATATATATATATATATATATATATATATCTTAGTCTCTGTTTTTAAAATTGAATATATATGTAAAATAAAAAATACAAGTGGATATTTATTTAGCTAAAGAAATTTTTTTTGAAAAGTATCTTACTTTATATCATTTTTGCTTCTTACCCTAATTTTTACTACTTTTAGTAAAGCTTTGAGGTTCTATTTCCATAGATATGCTTTACCTATGAAACTGGATCACTTCCAATAGCTAGAAGTTCTCAGGTTTTATCTGGTGACTTGGAGTTGAAACCTCTGCAATCCTGAGACAATTTTCTTGAGATACTTTGCTTTACCCTCTTGAGGGGACAGTCAGAAAGAGGTATGAAAAAAGTTAAGGCACTCAGCAGATACATTTATTTAACAAAATACTTATTTATAACAACAGATGGCAGTTTAGCTTTGAAGAGGAACCACTTATATAAAGAATAATCTTTTCTCTCTTGGATTGGCAGGTTAAATGAATAGAACACACACACGCGTGCGCACACACACACACACACACACACACACAGAGTAGACAGCAACAAAGAGAATCACAGCATCATTTTTCCCATTTGCCCCCATGCTTGTCCTGCTCTGTGGATCATATGTCTATACTAGTGGCCTGGTGCATGAAATTTGTGCACATTAAAAGGGGAATAATTAGAGGAAATATTTTAATATTGCTATTTGCCCTTTCTCTATAATAGAAGGGTCAGAGATGAAAGAAATTAGTAAAATATAATATGAAAATCTTCCTCCTGTCAGAGTCTGGGGCATGCCACAGGACCCAGAGTCAAGTCCCCTCCCACCTGCATTGCCACAAAATTGCAGGAGACTCAGACCCAGCCAGACCCACCCCCATTGGGCTAGATCCAAACCCAGCCGACCCCACCCCCGTCAAGCCCTGTCAGGGTGAGGGGTGCTGCCTAAGGTACCCCATCCTGGGCCGGGGGGCATGCCTGAAGTCCCCCTCAAGCCCTGCTGGGCAGGGGGTGCAGCCTCAGGTTCCCCGGCCCAGGCCAGGACAGGAGGCATGCCTTGAGGTTCCCCATCAAGCCCCATGGGTGGGGGGCATGGCCTGAGGTCTCTCAGCCTGGCACCAGGGTGGGAGGCATGGCCTGAGGTCCCCTGGCCTGGTGCTGGGGTGGGGGGCACAGCCTGAGGTCCCCTGTCAAGCCACACTAGGCAGGGAGACGCAGCCTCAGGTCCCTGATGATTGCTTGTTAAGGGAACTCGGCCTCCACTGTGGGTGCATCCATCTTGTGTTACAGAATCCCTGCCTCCACTGTGGGCGCAGCCATCTTGACTGTCACGGTGTGATGGGAAATTTGCATATTCCCTCTTTATTAGATAAGATGATCAAACAGGTTTGGGGAAAAGAATATATATATATTCCCCAAGCCTATTTGATTTACCTTGGGAAATTATAAAACATATTAACAAATTAAGGATATGTTTTATTTGTGCCTAACATAGTATTTTCTAAACATATTTACCCACTTAAATTTTTTGCTAAGGTGCCTATTAACACTTAATGCTTACTTAGATTCCACAGTATACTAAATTCATGCTAAAGTCACTTCTGGAAATTCTGACCTTGAATAAAGATTAAGAAAATCATCATCAGTGTTGAAAGGTAGGGATTTGGGTTAATATTATTTTTGTTTTTGTATGTTATAAATGATCCACATTGAATACAAACCATTTTTATAACACGAGAAAATGATTATTTAACAGACGAATGGAATAGGGATCTGATATACACTTGAGAGCAGTCCCCATTGGTCCTCCAGCACAACACTGACACCCTCACTGAGCTGTTAGCATTTGATTTCCCCACATTCCCTCACTCTTTTGAGAAAAGATGCTAAGGACACACATGAAAAGTAAATGGTGTCATCTGCATGAGAGGACACATCAAACCTTCAGCAACCATTAATGTCAGGGGATGGACTTTTAGATTAACATGTTTTCCTTTAGCTGACTTTGAAAATATTTTTTTTTAAATGTGACAATGAGGGGAGAATGACACAGTATTTTCACTGATTGGCACTCTTATTTAAGCCATAAGTTCTCTGTTCAGAATGCTTTCCCCCATAAGTAAACGTTTTGTAGGAGTTTAGAGCATTCTGTAGTCCAGCTACCAAAAATCCCACACTAGCCCTGGCTGGGTGGCTCAGGTGGTTAAAGTGTCATCCCATACACCAAAAGGTTTTGGTTTCAATCCCCAGCCAGGCACATAGGGAAGGCAACTGAGTAATGTTTCTCTCTCACATCCATGTCTCTCTCTCTCTCTCTCTCCCTCTCTCTTCCTTCCTTCTTTTCTCTCTAAAACCAATAAACATATCCTCCAGCGAGGATTTTAAAAAGTCCCATGCTCCTTAATGATTATTCCAGTCCAGCTTTGTACATTCTGGCACCGAAAATTCAGTCTCTTCGCCATCCTCTCCTTTCATATTTTCTTCTAACCTTTCCTTCTCTTTTTCACCTGAATAATTCCTATTTACCTTACAAGATCAAATTCAAGTCCCAAACTTATAAAATCTCCCCAATATGTCCAGTTGTATGAGTAAGAAAAGTCGACCTATAATGAATGATTTCCTTAGGTTCTCTCTCTCTCTCTCTCTCTCTCTCACACACACACACACACACACACACACACACACACACACACACCCCAGATGGTCAGGCTTTGATCTTCCTATCAAATACACTGGCTTGCTCTTTATCCTAAGTGAGGGGATAGGCACCCCGCAGATGACTCTGTTAAGTATGTGTTTACTATGTGACATTAGCCCGTATGTATATGCTATACAACATTCTTTTATGTGATCCTGTGTAATGTAATTTCAACTGCTGGAGTTTTGTCTACTCATCCCCACCTATAGCCAATGGAGACACCTCAGTGAAAGTCCTAGTGAAATCACTGTAAGCTAATCAAAGAACAAAGCACAGTAAATTTGTAAATAGGACATTATGCATACTATACAGGCCAAAGAAGCCAACTCTTACAAACACCCCATGGAATGCATCAACTGGCAGGCACTACTTCATAATCAAGAGTTGACTTGCACTTAACTTAACTAAGCCAGCAGAGACCTTGGGCCAGGGAATTTGTCCAAAGAGAGTCAGAGTAACTGGTTGGAATAGAGAAGTCCTCACATTCTTCTTGACACAAATATCGCATTCCCGTTGTTTAACCTAGCTAACCTCTATGAATCCCAATTTGAAAAACGGGGGCTAAGAGAAAAAACTGCTGTTTCTTGAGTGTCTGTATTCTGGAAACATAAATCAGCAACACAAGCATAAGAGCTGAGTACCTGCGCAGCTTCTAAAAAGCACCTTTAGTCTCCCATCTAGAATGCATGGATTGGGAAGGGAACTCCAGACCTTTGGTGTCCCTTGAACAACTATCCTGCATGTATTGAAAACCTAAGTTGGATATCAGTGGAACTTGACATACTGGCAACCCCTGACCAGTCTGAATTCCACCATGAAAGGACAGTGAGAGGAACCCATGGTCTTTAGATAAGGATTCAGGCCTCGTAATTTCTAACTCCTTTGATCAGTTCATTTGTTATATATGCAGTGTCCTCAAATACATTGTCCCTTTGTCTTTTGGGGTAAACTCACCTTGCAATTCCCAAACCTAGGTAACCCAACTCCCATGGACTTCCTCATATCTGTAAATATTATGTCCAAATGCAATGGGTCACATAGGCCCCTTTTGCTCATCTTCTAGACTTCTCATGATTGTAAGTGGTGCTACCATTCCTTCTCTGACTCCGTGCACCTCAGCCTCCTGCCTAACCCCTCTCCTTCATCCAGGAAAACATACAGAATACAAGTGCCTGTCTCAGCATCAGGGTATTAAACTAACCCTTTGCACGAGGGACCTTCCATAGCTTCAGGTCAGAATGCTGGTAGGACTTTAGTGGCATGAGGGTCTCGTGCTTTCATGCTTTTATCACTCCTTAGCCGTTACTTAAATTTTCAAGCTTTCAGGTGGGAAAAAAAGGGAATCACTTTCAAAAGACATACTGGCACGTGAGTAAATCAAAATATTTAGACCTTTCTGCTTCACAATGATGGCAGGGGCTGAGGCAGGTGCAAGGGAGAGCAATTATCTTCCCTTGCAGCCTCCCTGACAGTCATGAAATTTGTTGATTCTTTTGTATGACAAGCTACAAAGAGGAGAGCTGTCCTGAATATTTGCCCCCTGCGAAAGTGCAATGCTGAGTCTGGAAATGAAGCTCTGGCAGAAGCATGGCCCGGTATCTTGCACATTAATCAAGCAGAGCAGCTTCATTGTTGTGCCTCGCTCTCTGCTGTTCTCACAGAAACTCAAAGAGCAAGCTGCCGCAACGCTACAGCCATCCTGCCAACTTGACAAGAGTCAATTCATTTCAGTTACAAGGCAGCAGGGGCCACCTTCCTCACAAGCCAGACGTGGGGGAGCTGTTGGGACCTGCTCATTGTAGAGTCCGTGCCAGAGAGGACCCTTGGCCAGAGTCATTCCCAGTGCAGTTGTTTACCTTCCTGTGTGTTTATGCAAACACAGGTGGGCTCAACTTGTGCACCACTTGCAATTAGCCTGGAAAAAGGGACAAAATCAAATTTCAGGCTATGCAGCTGGTTGCAGAATCTCTTTTAGCCCTTAGTCAACTTCCTTCCTTCCTTCCTTCCTTCCTTCCTTCCTTCCTTCCTTCCTTCCTTCCTTTCTTCCTTCCTTCCTTCCTTCTTCCTCCTTCCCACCTTCTCTCTCTCCCTATTTCCCTTTTTTGTCCCTTTCCCTAAGTTATCTGTTCTAAGCTGAAGATAAGTTGCAAAGCACCCAATCTAAGGGATTCCTGAATGACATCACTAAAGCCTAAAGGCTGAAAGAATCTCTAGAAATTGAATAGCCAACCCCAGACTTCCAAATGCTTCCCAGAATGGCACATGACCCCTAACCTACTATAAGGATATAAAATACTGAAAAGCAAAAAATATTTCCAAAGTATTTCTTCTTGAAGAAAGACTGTGGAGGTGTTCATACCCTTCCCTCAATGCTCTCCACCTGTAATGATTTAAATGAAGCCCCTGACCAGTCTGCAGAAAAAGCATCTGGTAGAGTTTCTTGCCCATAAATTTTCAACTCCTCACACAGTGGCTGGAGAAGTAAGTAGCCCACTAGCAGAGGTAAAATTTATGAACCGCCTAGAGCTCACCCAAGTACCAGAGAGAAGGGAAGTGATTCACCGAAGAGCATAGCTAGTCTCAAAATTCTCCCTGGGGTTGGAAATTGTTCTGGGTAAAGGGACACGGGTCCCCTTTGGGACCTGAGTCAAGAAGATGGAGCTATTACCTAGGGAGCCTGCGTGTAAATTTCCAATACAAAAATGAGTGTCTCATTGCTCATGCAGAAAAGTGCTGTGCGTTATACTGTTTACCCTAATGACCTTCACAATGAAGGACTGTTAGTCTGCAAATGCAACTCTCTCTTTATCCAAAATGCAGCAAAATCCTGGTGTGGAGTAAGAACTGGAATTCATTCTCCTATGAAAAGTGACTGAATTTACAACATTCTTTAAAACAAATTCACAGAAGAAACTAAATTTTAAATAGGCATATGTTTGCCTAGAAGCAAAATAAAGCATCTGAGTTTTCCCTTACTCTGTGCCTAATTCAAATTTTGTTTGGCACTCTGTAGATCCCAGGGAGGCAACTCCCGGGGACTTTGATGGGCTAGAAAAGAAGCTCTAAGAGTAATGATCCAGTTTCTCAGCTGGCAAATATTTTCTGACTCTGGACAGCTCTCTTCCCATTCAGCTCCTTCTGCTCACTGAAACGGAATCATAATCAGTTCCAGATCTTGCTTTTTGGTCCAGGGAGGTGGCAGTCACACTGTTGCTCCAAGGCAGCTGCCATCTCTTGAGTTTACTTGGCAAGGGGCAGCCAACACAAGGTGCTGGATGGCTTTCAGAGCGGTCGTCACCACTTTATTCAGTGCACAACCGACAAAGCTGATGCATGTGGAGTCTCTTTAGAATGAGGCTTGTCAAATAAACCCCATGTGTCTTTGGTTCTTGGAAGAAAGCTGATTGATTTTAAAACTGTCTGCTTTCCCCCCCTTTGGTTCCTGACTCTGGGATATCTCCCCAGGGAACTGCCTACAGTGGAAATTCCTAGAAATATTCCTATCATATGCATCATATTTGGCACAATTTGGAGAGTTGATAATGGCCCCTCTTTCCCAGGAATCTCCCATCCTATCTAATAAAGAGGGAATATGCTAATTAACTATCATGCCCTCAAAGATGGCATTGCCCACAGACACAAGATGGTTTTCCCCTCAGCCCTGCTGGGGCAGCAGGAGCGCGGCATGCTCCATGCACCTGCCTCCAGAGTCCCCCAGTCCCCTCAGCCCCCAAGCCGCCCAGGGCTGGCCCGAAGCGCAGGCAAGCCTCGGATGTCAGCTGCCCAGCGGCCCAGGGCCGGCCGAGGCTTGCACTGCCGGCAGTAGCAGCAGCAGAGGTGTGGTGGGGGCATCACCTTCCTCTGATCACTGGGTCACCTCCCGCCCCTGAGGGCTCCCGGTGAGCGGGGGCAGGCCCAGCTGAGGGACCACCCCTCTAGTGCATGAATTTTCATGCACCGGGCCTCTAGTTATTTATGAGCTTTTTTTCCCCCCCACCCCAACACCCCCCCCACACACACACACAAATGCACACACAGACAGATACACACAGACAGATACACACACTCCTTCAGGAACAGTTACAGTGTTTTTCATAGGCAGTCACACTCATTAAGCTTTGCTTAGTGATACCAATGCAGTAACAGTATGAAGTGCCAGGCAGGACATATATTATATAAGATTCCATTCTGCCCTAACCAGTTTGGCTCAGTGGATAGAGCATCAGCCTGTGGACTGAAAGGTCCCAGGTTCAATTCTAGTCAAGGGCATGTACCTTGGTTGTGGGCACATCCCCAGTGAAGAGTGTGCAGGAGGCAACTGATGGATATTTCTTTCTCATCGATTTTTCTAACTCTCTATCCCTCTCCCTTCCTCTCTGTAAAAAATCAATAAAATATATTTTTTTTAAAAAGATTCCATCCTAAAGAAGAGTACTTTGGAAGGTAAAAATGGGGACATTAAAAAATTAAAAATATTTTCTAAAAATTCATTATTACTCCAGATCTTAATTTTACAGATATTTTCATGTGTGTTTGTGTGTGTACGTAAAAAAAATTACTATTTGTCTTTCACTTGAGATATATATGTAATTATGTGGAGAAAATGTTACTCACCAAAATGTCTTTTAGAAATTCCTTTCAACATAAACAAATATAAAACCTGACAAAGCATTTGAGGCAAGTGTTTCCATATAATGACAGGCAGTGCAGAACCGTGACCCTTGAGAGGAGGAGCACACACATTCTGAGCCCCCTGTTTCTCCAGGCTTTCTTCCTTGGGTGTGTGTGTCCTGTTATGGAACGGTGAAGCCAAACAAGGGTTAAAGTCTCACCAAGCCGAAGAGGCAGAGTTTGAAGCTCTGAGTGTCAGGTGAAGTAGCTGGAACCTTTAAGGCAGAGTGTTGAAGAAGGACATTGCACTATTAGAGAGGGGTAGCCACAGACTCTGCATGAAGATTCACCATGGGTGCTGGGCAAACTGCTGACTGTTAATAAGCAGAAAGGACCTATTGAAAATCAGCTGTTGCATGGCTGAGAGGTAAAATGACACACCAGAAAGGGTACTGAGCTTGGAGATGGTGTTGGGCAGGGAGAGTGAAGAGACAGTGCTAAGACTTTAAGGTATTTAGTAGAGACACCAAAATGACCATGCCTGGAAAAAAATTAAAGTAAGAGCCATGACTTAGGACTAAGGGAAAAAATTAGATACTCTGCAGCAAAAATTAAACTGAGAAAGAATTACTACTAATTTAACTGCCTATTAAAACAAAACTTATAGCCCTTTGATAGAAGTCAATAGAATCATCAATCCTTACAGCATATCATTTACAATGTCCACTTACAATGCAAAATTAATACACATGTCAAGAAACAGGGAAATAACACCCCACAAAGAAGTTAATAAGGAAAAAACAACATTACCCAAATGTTAAAATTAATAGCCAAGGATCATAAAAGCAGCTATTAAAAATATTTTAAAGACATAAAGAAAAACATGGTCATAATAATAAACATAGATAGAAAATTTTGGTAGAGAAAGTATAAACAAGGGGAAATTCTATGACCAAAATTAAAATTTGTAAAATAAAAAAATTCATGTATGTTCTTAACAGCAGATTGAAGACAGAAAAATTTAAAGGCAGATCAATAGCAATAATCCACTCTGACATTTATAAAACTCCACATTCAACAACTAAACAAGTCACATTCATTTTCTTTTCATTGTTGATAGTATTACAGATGTCTCTCATCCTAATCCCTTTGCCCTCATCCACCCAGCACCTGCCCAACCTCAGGCCTTTTCCACACTATTGTCTGTGTCCATGGGCTATGTATGTACTAGTATGTATATGTGTACTTTGGTTAATGTCTTCCTGTCCCACCTCCCTCCTCTCTGAGATCTGTCAGTATGTTCCATGCATCCATGCCTCTAGACCTATTTTGTTCATTAGTTTATTTTGTTCATTAATTCTACATATAAGTGAGATCATGTAATATTTGTATCTTGGAATGGTTTATTTCGCTTAGCATAATAATCTCCAGGTCCATCCCTGCTGCTGCAAAGGGTAAGAGTCTCCCTCTCTCTCTTTTATAGCGGCATTGTGTTCCATGGTATAAATGTACCACAGCTTTTTTTTATCTATTCATCTACTGATGGGCACTTGTGGTGTTTCCAGATCTCAGCTATTGTAAATTATGCTGATATGAACATAGAGGTGCATATATTTTTTCTGATTGATGTTTCAGGCTTATTGGAATATATTCCCAGAAATGTCATCTCTGGGTCAAAACGCAGTCCCATTTTTAATTTTTGAGGAAACTCCATACTGTTTCCACAGTGGCTGTGCCAGTCTGCATTCCCATCAGCAGTGTACTAGGGCTCCCTTTTCTTCTCATCCTCTCCAGCACTTGTTGTTTGTTTATTTATTGATGGTAGCCATTCTGGCAGGTGTGAGGTGATACCTCATTGTAGTTTTCATTTGCATCTCTCTGATGATTAACGATATTGAGCATTTTTTCATATGTCTTTTGGCCATCTGTGTGTCCTCTTTAAATAAATGTCTATTTAGGTGCTTTGCCCATTTTTCAATTGGATTGTTTGTTTTTCTGGTGTTGAGGTGTATACATTCCTTTTATATTTTGAACATTAACCCCTTATCGGATGTGTCATTGGTGAATATGTTCACACATACAGTGCATTCCCTTTTCATTTGGTTGAGGTTTCTTTTGCTGTGCAGAAGCTTTTAGTTTGATGTAGTTCCATTTGTTTATTTTTTTTCTTTGTTTCTCTTGCCATAGGAAATGTATCGACAAAAATTCTCTTTAATTATAAATGAAACACATACTTGCTCAAAAAATACATCTCAATAAATTTCAAAATGAAATCTTGCAGAGTATGTTTACAAACTAGAGTGATGCTAATTTAGAAATCAAGATCGCTAAGATATTTAGAAAATCCCACACACATTTTTGAGGTAATTGATACACTTCTATAATAGCCTATGGATTAATGATAACTATAATGATGGAAAATATTTCAAGCCAAATGATATTGAAAATATGACATATAAAATGTGTGGAATGCAACTAAAGCAATGCTTAGATAGTAAGTTAAAGCTTCTAGCTTAAATGTTACATTAGAAATGAAGTAAGGTTTAAAACTATCTCATAGTAAGGTAATAGTAGTCACCTAATTCCAAATTCTCCACTCCTTCTCCAACAAACTAAGTGAAAAAGATCAACAAATAGCACACAAATCCACAGCGTAGACATTAGTTAAAGATGGAACACTTTAACTAAAAATTAATTGTAAATAAAATAAATGCAACCCAAATTCCAACGGAGCTCCTATTGCAAGCTTTTGTTGAAAATGGTGGGTACAGGAAAAAGGCATGGGAGATAAAAGAAAGCACCTGTAAAAGGACACTGGTTTGTCCTCTTAGAGTGACTATAGTAGGTTCACAGGACTGAGCAATGGCGGTATTTGAAATGCAATGTTATTGGGAAAGAAGAGTAAAAGAAAATTGAGTCTGCCTTTAGCAAATAAGAGATAAACATGAACTTAAATAAATTAAATAGGAGACAAAGCAAGAGGGTAAAATTTAGGATCCTATGAGATCAAAGAAAATCAAAATAGTTGAAGACTGCAACACCTTCCTCACCTACAAAAGAAGCCATTCATGAATCAAACTTAATTTTGCTACACAACAAAGGACTTCAAAACCTTAACCCTGTTTACAGAAATGACTAGAAACAAAACAAAATGTCAATCATTTAGCTGATAAACTGTAAAATGTTTCCTCCAAATAATCCAGAAGATAATGTATTTCTGCTTCTCTCAAGAAAACAGAGGAGCTTTTGCCTGGGCATCTAACCTATGGAACCTTTGCTCTAAAGGAGGTGGAACTAGACTGGTTACATTTTCATGTGGTCAATTCCTTCCCTTGTAACTGTCTTCATTTCCTGACCTCACAATCTCTCCTCCAACTACTGCAGTCAGACCTCTGCTTACAGCCTCAGCAAAGTTAAGTGAAGGCCATCGCGTTGCAATCATGAGAGTGTTTCAGTCCTCCTCTTCTTCACTTTTCGCAGCATTTGCTAACTTTATTATGCTCTCCTTCAGGGCTCTCACACAGATTCTGTGCAAAGCCAGTGTTACCTACTCCGACCCACCCTCCTTATTGCAATCTATCACCCCGCACCTCAACTCCATAATATCAGAACAAGTCTTTCTTCGAGATTTCCTGTCTTCACAAATTGAAACCAGTTATGCATTGCAAACTTGAGAAGGATCTTGAGTTGTAGAAGCTCGCTTTTCAAACCTACTCTGTTCCCAAATCTCAATCATTTTATTTCTAGTTTCAAATTCATCTTCTCTTCTGCATCTGCAGGGACTACCACCTTGAGGCAGGCCTTCATCAGCTCTTCCCTGGACCAGTCTCCTCAATGATCTCACTACCATTTCTTTCCCTCTATACTCTGTCCTTCACTCCGCCATTAGTGTGACCTGTATACCACATATATCTGACCATTTCCCTCTTCTGCTCAAAATGTTTCCTTGGCATCTTTTTGTCTATCAGTTTATATCTGAACTCTTCTGCAAGTTTCACAGTAACTTTAAAACCTGCTTATTTCCTGCTTAGTCATTTTACTTGTCTTAAACTCTCTCTGCTGTTCCTGATGTTCACTCTGTGAATTTGTTTTCTAACTACTTGCACACCATGAACCTACATTCACATATATTATCCTAAATCTGCATTTGGTGATCTTTGTATATTCTGAATGCCTAAAAGTAACAGAAATTAGGGAAGAGATTTCTGCCATGAAAGAGAATAACCCTTTCAGCAAACAAGGAAACAAAAACAACTATTGGTTCTCAATGCTTTGATATGGGTGCCAAAGAGAGATTATGGGTGGACATTAAAGTCTGAGGGGAGAATCAAGTTGATTTTGAAAAATTTGATGCAATTTAACGTGTTATTCATTTTAAATTCTGAACAACATTAAATGAAGTCATGAGAGAATCTTGAAGACAGGGATCTCACTCAGCATTGGCTCTCTCTGTCTCTTAGGCTTTGCACAAAACATCTTCATGACCCTCCTTCATGTCCGGCAGGATCTGTGGTTCAGCACCATCCTCTCTATTACCAATGAACAGCACCTCCCTACTTCATGGCATAGCACCAAGCACCCCTGCATTTGTGGTCATTTACATGCCCTTAGGCTATTCCATGGTTTTGCATTCTTTCCCTTGAATGTATTTCCTCAGAGAGAGTCTGGTTAAAATAAAATTTAAGACAGTCTCATCAAGATGAAAGCAAACTTCAGATATTATGATAAAAGTATGGATTGGGGCATGGGGAGAAGTGCTATGCCATGTAGCCAGTCTCAGTATGGCCTGGAAATACATATAAAGGCATTTTACTACAAGGTCTGTGGCATATAAACAGCCTTCTCCATGACTCCAGCTGCCCGTTCTCCAAAGAGCTCCAGTTGGCATCCCTGAGGGGCAATTGTACATGTGGGGAATTTAGCATCAGTGAAAGGAGCAACCCGCAGTGGTCCGGGCTGTGGGGGAAAAGTAGGAAGTATTGAGAACTGCAGTTGGGACAGAAGCAGTAACCTGGGGATTTAAAACTGCCCCAAACTCTTTCCCATACACATAATTTGGCCAGGTCCAAGGAGACAGCTGTGCTGTTAAAAGAGTAAATGCATGCTGTTGTGATGCTTTTAATTGAAGAAGGCATAATATTAGACCAGACTAGGGTCCCACCATAATTAGAAGACAATTTAATGGCCAACAGTCATGGCCAGGAACGGTGGGAAATCAGCTACTTGGCATTTCCCTCACTATAGTCCATAATGGATTAATTAAAATTGTATAAGGATAAAGCGGTGCCCAAGGTAAACATAAAACCACATGCAACTGTACTGAACAGCATTCAGAGCACTATAGCTCAGGGCTTGCTACATACACTTGAATCTAAAAATGCTAAAATGAAGGCCTCAGGGAGCTCTCCCAGCTCTGCCCTAGACTTCCACTCAGCCTCTGCTTCAAAAGGGTGCAGCTTTACAGCCTGATCACTTCCAGCCCCTACAGGAAGAGGCTGCAGAACAAATTCCTTCTCTTCAATGCTCATCTCAAAAATGGGCTTTTTCTCTCCCCACACTTCCTGCCACCTCATTTCCTGGGTTGGTTCCACCTCATGAAGTAGCTGAGTTTTCCATGTTGCCCACCCACAAACGTTGACGGTTTGCAGATACTTTTTCAGAAGAAAACACAACCATTGTTTGCAAGCATCTCATTTAGTCTCAGATGTAGCAAAAATCACATGATAGACAGAGTGTGGACTGGGAGCTAGATAGCCTTAAACTTTTTTCAAACTGCCACTTACCAGCCTATATCATTGAGGATTTATGTTCTGTTAAAATGAGGCTAGGCATACCCACTGGGAGTCATAAGATTGTGTCCATACTGAAGTCAAAACGTAATGTAAACCCTTTCTCTTAGCATACCCTCAACTGTATCTGTGACAATTGCCCTCCATGAGCTCAACTGAATAATGTTAGTAGCTTCTCCGTGTTGTTGCTACTGAACCAAGAGAAAGGAGAGGGTAAAGGACACGGTATGCCTGGAAAGCAAGGACAGTGAATTGATTGGCACCTTTGATCATTAATTTTTCAGTGGGTGGTAGATTAGTATCTGGTTCACTTCTACTCTGTAGCGATTTGAATGGCCGCCTCTGGAAGTCTGGGACATTTGCCCCACTAATGGCACTCAGAGAGGCCAAATGGGCTCTGGGAGGGTGTTGTAAAAGAAGATGCATGTAGATTAAACCTAATGTATAATCTACATGTGGACCTATAAGGTTTCTTGAGACATGGAAAAGTGGTGCTTCTGTAACTCGGGTCAAGCAGTAGGTGGAAACATGTTCTGAGGAAAGGAGAACCAGAAAGCACTCTTTGGCTACAATAGTCCCCCCCCCCCTCCTTATCCATGGGAGATATGTTCCACAGCCACCCGTGAATGCCTGAAGCTATAAATAATACTGAACCCTAGATACACTAAATTTTCTCCTATACATACATACACACCTATGATAAAATTTAATTTACAAATTAGGCAATATCATGGATAGAAGATTTATTTACTGTAGATCTTAGCAATGTCAGCATATGATGTTTTTCTTTCCTTACTGAGAGTTTTACCTTTTCGTTTAAAGGAAGCACTTTCCGATTTCTCTTTGCCATATATGAATTGCCAGAATCACTATTCTTTTGTTTTGGGCCCATTATGAAGTAAAATAAGGGTGACTTGAGCACAAGCACTGCGATAACCCAACCATTAATCCGATAACCAAGTTGGCTACTAAGTGATGTTATGGGCAGGGAGTGTAGACAGGATGGATAAGCTGGACAAAAGGATGAATCATGTCCCTGGGCAAGACAGAGCAAGACGGAGCATAATTTCATCATGCTACTCAGAGTGGCATCCAGTTTAAAGCTTAAGAATTATTTCTGGAATTTTCCATTTAATATTTTTTGGACTGCAGTTGACTATAGGTAACAAAAAGATGAAAAGCAAAACTGCAGTTAATGGGGGAATACTATATTTGGGTGTTCTGTATGTGAGGCAGAGTGGAGGGTACAGCCCAAGTTGACTTTGACGTGCCAGGCTGTATAAGTTATCTACAATGAAAAAAGTTCAAGTCACCAAGATCTCTAATTCCAGTGCCTCCACCAACTGGGGAAAGATCCTTTTCTGGCTTCCAAATGGCTTAGAAACACCAGGGTCAGCAGTAGGAACCATAAAGATGAAGACTCTTTCAAAGGTATGTCTTCATTTATGCTCTTGGTGGGGCTGGTCTGCCCCTTTGCATAATCAGAACGGGTGTCACCTTACGTGGAACACTTGACAAAATGTGAAATGCTAAAACTTGGAGCAAGAAATTTGAACCCTGTGAGTTTTTCATTTGGGTTACTGGGATTTGTCTCCAGAGGGGCCTTGTTAAGTTGAAAGATGATAATTGGCAAGGGGAGAAATTAATATCTAGACATTCCCTTTTTAATATAGACATTTTTTAGATAAGAGGACACATCTTGACCCAAATGATTATATGGGAATTTAATCCATTTGGAGCAGGCTAGAAAATTCCAATGTGCTGAGATTGGGCTCATTTCCTTAGAAAAAGTCAAAGTCAAGTCATATCACTGATATTTCTTTGGAGTATTTATATTAGATTGACTTCCTGTTTTGACAGATAGGTGCTATTTTATTTATTTGTTTATTTGGAAGATCAATTCTTATCTGAAAAGAAGCTGGAAGGACCAAGTTGACTCAGATCTATGTAGCAGGTATCAATAACAGCTCACACTAGCAATCTGATAAGGTACGAGAACACTCTATTTAATTTTATGAATATATGTATGTTTTCAGTAATACAATCTGGAATAAAATTGAAATTCACATGGCAGGTTTTAAGCATTGAGTCAGCATTCTTCAAAATTTGTGTGTGCTAATTAAAAAAAATATTGTCCTAAAGCAATAGATAAGAAGTTCCAATGAGAAAATAGGAGTGAAATATATACAAGCACTGAATAATTTTAGAATCCAGGACCTTCCAGGAGTGAGTATTCAGAATATTATTTCCTAAGTCAGGGTGCAAGTTTTAAGAAACCAGAGACAACATGCATATTCTAGTCTGGAATATTCCTAGGGTGGGGAAGGAAAGATGGGACATCTAGGTGCCGGAGGAGGGATAGAAAAGAGGTGATGGAAAGGCATAGAAAACACATTTTAACTATTTCCAATTTTTTAAAATATGTTTTATTGATTTTACAGAGAGGAAAGGAGAGGGATAGAAAGTTAGAAACATCAATGAGAGAGAAACATCCATCAGCTGCCTCCTGCATGCCCCCTACTGGGGATTTGCCCACAACCAAGGTACATGCCCTTGACAGGAATCGAATCTGGGACCCATCAGTCCACAGGCAGACACTCTATCCACGGAGCCAAACTGGTTAGGGCAACTATTTCCAAATTTTTACCTTGACTCTGGAAAGTTCCATTAAGATCCTTCCTTCTCTTCTCTGGGTTTTCAGACAGAGACAATTTTTGATTACAGGTTTTTTAAGGAGTGTAACGGTTCCAAGGAGGTACTTGAATGTTTTGCTTCCAGGGAGTCGTGCATGGCCCACTGCCCACTCCTACTCTGAGCTCTTAATGCTCCATCAGAGGCTCTCAAACACATGCACAGTCCTTACTATTCAGAGATGGAGGATGACTCCCTTTAAAGCTGCTTTACATATTGTATTTATACAGGTAGAAAGAGCAGTTAAAAATATGCAAGCTTCATAATCCTTAAAATTCCTCCCTCTTTTTCCCTCCCATTGTGCTCTGTGTGTTGTACAGTGACAACTTTCCATAGAAAATAACTAGGCTGTCCTTTTTGGTGTTTTTATTCCACAATACCCCTAGGCACTAGTCCACCTTCTGGAAAAATAACCTAATAAAACCTCAGGAAGTTATTTAATTGAGGCAGAGTAAAACAATGAGATGGGGCCAAGGCTGAAATACCAGTGGGAGGTGCAAGGAGCTCAGAGAGGCAGTGAAAGACAAATAAACTGGCTCATTTAGAAGATGTAATGAGAGAAGGAAATCTCGAGACTGTGAGGGGAGCAAAGATGATACCAGAAAGTGAGGAAGAAGCATTATCAACACTGATACAGAAGGTTCCCCAACTGGCATTAAACCTCTGAGTCCAGACATCTGTTCTTCTTTCCTTCCCAAAAAACGCCACCATAATTTATTATGTGTGATTTTTCTTATTCCAAGAAAAGAGGCATCAGTAATTAGTCTCAGACCTATGCTGCAGAGGTTTTATTTTTTATTTTTTAAAGGCACAGACCCAATCTACTGAGACCAGAATCTCAGTATTTTCCACCATTGTGATCCATGCAAATGCTGTCTGCTGGGTTAAACTCTCTGGTTTGTGGCACATTGATATTCAAGCATTCATTCATGTGATGAAATTTATGTGCATCTACTATGTGTCAAATCCATGATTCCTGCCTTTAAGGAACTCAGTCTGTTGTGAGTAGTAGAAATGTAACTACAATAAAAAGATGGGTGCCCTAGTCAGTGTGGCTAAATTGGTTGAAGCATTATCCTGTAAACCTAAAGGTTGAGAGTTCAATGCCCAATCAGGGGACATACCTTGGTTGTGGTTTCCATCCCCAGTCAGACACATAAGGGAGGCAACTCGTCGATGTTTCTCTTTCACAACTATGTGTCTCTCTCTCTCTCTCTCTCTCTCTCTCTCTCTCTCTCTCTCTCATCAATAAACAAGTCCTCGGGTGAGGTTTTTGTTTTTTGTTTTTAAAGATGGCAATTGCTATACTGACTACATACACAAATCACTATAGACACAGAGGAGGGACCACATTCATTGGTTCTGCTTGAAAACAGAGAGGAGTTCACAAAATCCATCTCAGAACAGGTGACTCATGAACTGGGTTCCAACGAACACAAATAATTTTTCTAGGAAGAAAAAAAGGCATCCCTGGGGACACAAATAGCATGAAAAATGAAGTGGGTATCTTTGAGAGAAATGAGTGAACTGGTGTGACCAAGCATAGGATAGGATGTAAAAAGGGTGGAATTGCCATGAAATGTGGCTTGAATGGTAGATTGAGCCAAGATTGTAAATAAACCCATGACTACACAGTGTAACTATGTCCTTTAGCAATGGGCCATCAATGAAGGGGTGGGAGCAGGAAGAGCATCATTGGGATTTTGTGTTAGAAAACTCATTGGGAGTGGGTAGAGGATAAGGAGGGTGATGCTGGAAGCAGGAGAAACCACTTAGGCAGCCATGGTGCTTCAGAGAAGAGGCTGAACACAGAAACAAGAAAGATGGCCAAGAGGGAGTTGGGATAAACCCCTGAAACTGTGTCTAATTCAACTTGGAAGTTTTGAGGTCCTGTTGGAATACTCTGAGTCAAGAGGAAGAAACATATGACCACACAGGAGAACACATAGAAGTATCTTATAAAAGAGAGGAGAAACATATATGTGTGTCAGGTCATCTCTTCCTGTGAAAAAGATGACTCACTCTCCTTGGGAATATGCAGGTTTAAGATCTTGGGCTCTTGAATCAAAGTACATGGGTTGAAATCCATCCCCACAATTTAATAACTGGGCGATTGGGCCAAGTTACATAATCTTTCTTTGCTTTACATTGCTCTTCTGTGAAGTGAGAATCACTCCTAGCACCTCTCATAAAGAGTCAGACTGTTGTGAGGATTAAGCAAGATAATGCATGTAAAATGCCGAGAAGAGTGTCTGAAACATCACAAAGCTCAACAAGAATCAGTTGTTAGACGCAAAGGTAGACATCATCATTCTCAAAAGACACATTTCAAATTATCTGTTTTGCTTGCTTTTTTTTTAATGGGCATGGAATCCCAAAAGGATCAATTAAACATAGAAGCAGCATATTTTTTAAAGCCATTTTTTTTTCTTTATGTTGAAAAGGTTTATTCAATCAATGAGCAGGGAAGAGATCAATGCCCTGAGAAAATTGAACAGTGGACATCATCTCTATTTCCCAACCACAATACTCCCATGAGGACTTCGAGCTTCTTGACACCCAGGCAAACAAAATCACATCAGCAAAAAAGCAATGCCTACTATAGCCATCAGCATTATCCCAAATTATAGGGAAGCAAGGAGGGAGAAAAAGGTAAAGAAGGGAAGGCAGAAGGAGAAAGCCTTTGTGAAAACTCTAATCAGCAGGAAGGCCTTGGGAGACACTAAAATGAAATTAACGTGAGAGCAGAATCTTGATGTACAGCTACAGCTTCAAAAACAGGATGCAATTAAGTGCTTCTAACAAGGCTCCAGTAGCCTGATGGAAAGTGTAAAAAGACCAGCTTAATGAAATGTCATGGGGACACTGCTTATCACAGTCATATGCCCTGGATGCCAAGTGGAGCTTTACCTGCTGGAGAAACAGTTATAGAGGAAAAGAACAAAAGCTTGCCAGCTGTTAGGAAAAGAGAACAGAATGAGGCGCAGGGCCCTAGGGGAAGGTGGAAAATTAACACAGCCACTGTGTCGTGTTATGTTTTCTCGACCACTGTGCTTTTCTCTTCTGGTTTTTAAATTGTACATTGCCCGCCAGGTGGGGCCTCTTTTAGAGAAGTGGGATTGGACCTCCTCTGGATATCATAAATTTGGAGACCAAGTTGGAAATAAGATTTTATAGAGCCGGGGATGTGGTGCAGCTTGCATGGCTTTCCAATAACTACCTCCATCTTTTGCTTTATTTCTCTTGAGTCCACGATTTTTTATTCCCTAGTGGCCAGTTAACTCACCTTAGGCTTCTGCTCATTCAGATCTCTTCTGGATTGAAAGCAGTTCAGAGAGAGGTTTCCTCTGAATAACTAATCTAAAATCATCCTCACTCAACCCCCTGGCGGCTTTCTAGCCTATTACATTGCTTCATTTTCTTCATAGCATTTATTAATTTATAAAATATTGTTTGTTTATTATTTACTGACAGATTATTTGTCCTGTCCTCTGGTATACATGAGGCCAAGAAACACGAAGCTCTATTCTGCACACCACTGAATCCTCAGTCACCAGTGCAGTACCTACAAGTGTAGCCCATGCTCAAAAGAGGTATAGAATTTTTTTGACCTATAAATGTAAATGATTTCTGTCCTACTCTCAGAGATTATTTATTACATGCTTTCTCCACTCTCACCAACATTTCTACCTGCATTCATTTTTGTTTCCTTAAACTCAACTTTCTCTCCTTTCATGATGACCTGTTTTAAGTCTAAACTTTCTACCTTTCTCTGTTCAACAAACTTTCTACAATTCCTTGATTCTCCTGCTCTGCCCATTTTTCCTTTTCTACTTATAAATATAAAAGTGTGCCATGTTACTCCCAGCCTTAAGAACAAACAAAAAACAAACCCTGCTAACGGCTACCCAATTCTTCCAAATGTCATCTTTACATTTTAAAATATTTTTATTTATATTCTACTAGAGGCCCGGTGCACAAAAATTTGTGCACTCAGGGGTAGGGGGCCCCTCAGCCCAGCCTGTGCCCTCTCGCAGTCTGGGACCCCTCGGGGGGTGACCACTTGCTGGCTTAGGCCTGCTCCCCGGGGGATTGGGCCTAAGCAGGCAATCAGACATCCCTCTGGCAGCCCGTCAGCCCTCGGGGGATGTCCATTTGCCAGCGGGGAGCAGACCTAAGCTGCAGTCAGACATCCTTAGCACTACTGAGGAGGCAGGAGAGGCTCCCACCACCGCTGCTGTACTGGCAGCCATCAGCCTGGCTTGTGGCTGAGCAGAGATCCCCCCTGTGAGAGCACACTGACCACCAGAGGGCAGCTCCTGCATTGAGCATCTGCCCCCTGGTTGTCAGTGTGTGTCATAGTGACCAGTCATTCTCAGTCTTTCTGCTGTTAGAGTCAGTTTGCATATTACCCTGTTACTATATAGGATAGAGGCCTGGTGCACGAGTGGGGGCCAGCTGGTTTACCCTGAAAGGTGTCCCGGATTAGGGTGGGGGTCCCGCTTGGGTGCCTGGCCAGCCTGGGTGAGGGGCTGATGGCTGTTTGCAGCTGGTCACACCCCCTTCAGGGTGGGGGTCCCCACTGGGGTGCCTGGCCAGTCTGGGTGAGGGGCTGAGGGCTGTTTTCAGGCTGGCGGGTGACTGAAGCTCCCAGCCTCTTTTGTTTTTATTCTGGGATTTATTTACCTTCTATAGCTGTCACTGGAGCTGAGGCCCGGCTCCAGCTCTGAGGTTGTGGCTGACTGAAAGCAGGTATCTGGGTTTGTTTATCTTCTATAATTGAAACTCTGTTACCATCACTGGCGCTCTAAGCTCTGAGCCCGCTGGCAACTGAAAGCAGGTTTCTGGGTTTGTTTAGGTTCTATAATTGCAACATTGTTGCATCTGGAGCTCAGAGCTGGGCTGCGGCAGGCAGGGAACCTTGGCTTCCTCCATTGCTGGAGCAACCAAGCCTCATGTTCGCTTCAGCTGTGTGGCGGCCGCCATCTTGGTTGGCAGTTAATTTGCATATCTCGCTGATTAGCCAATGGGAAGGGTAGGGAAGTTATGGTTAATTACCATGTTTCTCTATTATTAGATAGGATATCCAATTTCCTTGGAAGCTACTTCAACCACAATTTAGTCTTCACTTCTTTTATAAAACATATCATCAAGGTAACTAGCAGCCCCCATATTGCAGAATTCAATGGACTCTCCTCAGTTCTCCTCTTTCTGGAACTCTCAGCAGTATCTGGTGGTTGATAAGTCCCTCCTTTTTAAAATATTAAAAGTATTAAGATGTAATTCACACACTATAAAATGCATTCAATTTAAGTGCCCTGTCTGATGAATTTTGAAAAATGGGTAATCCACATATGTAATATGTGAAACCACCAACACAATCAAGATATAGACAACCCAAAATGTTCCTCAGTCAATTTTGTCCCATGCTCAGCTTCAGGTAATCATTTATCTATCTTCTGTCACTATATATTAAATTTGCCTTTTATAGATTTTCATGAAAACGGAATCATATAGTATGTAGTTTTCTGCATCTGCTTGTGTTCACTCAGCATACTATTTTTAAAGATTTATTTATTTTATTGCATATATTAATTTATTACAAAATAGCATTTTATTATCTGGGTGCTCCATTTTTAAAGATGTATTCTCCTGCTGGTGACTTTTGGATTGTGTCCCTTTGGGGGCCATTAGTGAGGGACAACCAAATGACTGAGAAGCAGGCTGTGTGGGGCAACCAGGCTGGCAGGGGGGTTTGTGAGGGACGACCAAATGACTGAACACCAGGCTGCAAGAGCGACCAGGCCCGCAGGGGGTTTAGTGAAAGATGACCAAACGACTGAGCAACAGGCTGCATGGGGCAACCAGGCCAGCAGCAGGGTTAGTGAGGGACGACCAAATGACTGAACCAGCAGGCTGTGTGGGACAACCAGGCTGGCAGGGGGGGCAGTGAGGAGCAACCAGACTGGCAGGGGGGCAGTTGGGGGCAACCAGGCCTGCAGGGGGGGCAGTAAGGGGTGACCATGCTGGAAGAGGGGGGAAGTTAGGGGCAACCAGGTTGGCAGGAGAGGCAGTTGGGGGCAACCAGGCCGGCAGGCAGAGGCGGTTAGGGGTGATCAGGCTGGCACAGGGTCCAGTAGGGGCAATCAGGCAGGCAGGCAGATGAGCAGTTAGGAGCCAGTGATCCCAGATTGTGAGAGGGATGTCTGACTGCCGGTTTAGGCCCAATCCCCCGAGGTGTCCCGGATTGGAGAGGGTGCAGGCTGGGCTGAAGGAACCCCCTCCTCCACCCCGTGCATGAATTTCATGCACCGGGCCTCTAGTATTGAAATAATAAAATAATTTTTAAAGACTTAAAAAAGGTAAATTCCTTAAATTTTCTTAGTTGAACATCTCCCCAAAATTATGAAGTTGGTGAAATTCTCATTGGGCCTCTCCTCTTGCTTCATCATGCTGTTTCCTTCCTCCTCACGCCCCAGGCCAGTCCCTCTGAAGACAGCCACCTTGGCCTGTTCTTATCTTGGCAATCAGCTTTCACACATAATATTTACATTTGAATAAGGACTTCTCCGTGTGTCCATCAGACACAAGATCATATCCTGGTGTTATCCTAACATCTCTTCTATTTTTTCTGTATGAGCTGGGACAAGTCAATTACTACCAAGCCTCAGTTTATGCATTAAAAGCTACTTTATGAGGTTTTTGTGAGAATGAAATAAATTGATGAATAAAATGAGTAAAACAGTCTCTGGGAAAATGTAGGTGCTCATTGTCTGAGGGTTTCTTTATCCTATACAAGTGTAGGGAAGACTTTACCACCCTTCAAATTTAACCATTTTTTCATTCCCATTATTTACTTTCATAAACCATCTTATCCATAGTCAATTATAGGAAGAGCTTGCATTTAGCTTTATTTAACTGTAGGATTCCTTTGTACTAGAAATATTAGATGAAGAAGCTCATGCTAAATGGAAAGGATAAGACATTTGATTCTTCTTTAAAGGTTTAGAGAAACCAAAATACTTTTGCTGGTCAGTTTAGGGAACCCAGGAAGACAAAGGCTACAATTGGATTAAGAATTTTGAGATCATAGTTTCATGAGACCAATTGCCTGATACCTAGGAGGTTTCAGTACCTCTGTCCCCAGGACACATGCTTTTCTTTGACCAGCTAAATTGGCTCATAATGAAGGTCTTTGCCCTGTTCCAAGTGTATTTTTCTTAGCCTATCTTTCTGTTGATCTCTCCAAAGGCTGTATAAGCCCATATATTTTCACACCCTATGATACTGTACTCATTGCTGACAAATATGCAAGAAAATGCCATATAGCAGGTAAAAAAAGTCACATTTCAGTTAACGGTCATTTTACACACCAAACATGTCATCTTTCAATCTTAACCTCAAATCAAATTATTTAAGTATAGCTCCCTGGGGAAAGGAAACTAATGCTGAATATATATTACACAAAGCCTATGTCAACCAAGCAAAACATGAGAATAGTAATAAAATGGCTTGAAAACTTTCTTATTAAGCATGCAGTATGTAAATTCTCATCTATTGAACAAGAAAGTAGGCCACTTTCTGGGTTAAGATGAAAAGAAAACAAAAATAAAAGATAGAATGAGAGATAAAATTTGAATAAGAAATGTAAAAGCCCTGGTATGGTAATTGCGATTTCAAACTAGAAGTTATTTCCATAAGAAGATTCATGTAAATACAAATATAAACATAGCTGGTTGTGCAAATCACAAAATGTGGAGAGTACTGAAAGGATTTTAAAGCATGATATACACAGATAAATGCACACATTTCAATACAGGAATTTGCTTTTTCTTAAGGAAATGAAAATTGAACCAGACAACTCATACTTCTTTTTACAAATTAGGTTTAGAAAACCGTGCTCCGCACCACTATTATCTTCGTGCAGGTTACACATGAGATTATTTTCTTATACCAGGTATTATAATATATTGCGAGGCATCTAATGTCAGAGAATTGACTGGGCATATTCTTTTAGATTCAATTTTTTTTTGAAAAAGAGAAGGTACCGTCTATGGTATTCCAGAGGACAGAAAGAAGACCAATAACTGGGAATTATGGTAATGAAGTTATAAGCTCAAGAAAAGGAAAAATTATCTTACAGTAATTAATGCCACCCAGCAATGTTGTAAACTCATGGCTTGCAACTGAAAGGGAATCTAATATAATCTGGTAACCAGGTTTCAAGTAGTTGATGTGATTTCTTTGTGGTTGGAAATTGTAATGAATCATTTCTGGGCCGTTTCCTGTGCCAAGCTTACATGACTATAAGTGTAGCGTTGATTGTCAGGCTTAAATTTGAGCAAAATAAAGATAAAAACAAATCTGGGGGAGGATATGTAATTGGGATTTGTGTCTTCTGTCATCCCTATATTACCCAGAGGCAGGTCCCTTTCAGTCATATCCTTGAACACAAGATTCTAAATGCAGTGGTGCTTCACAGTAGTGATCTGTACTAAGAACACTTAGAAAGGAAGGGAGAATATGAGAGTTGGGAAAAGCAAAGTAATAAAGTAAAATACAAATATTCAGTTTCTTCTTTGGAATCCATAGTTATATGATTAGAACCTAGATGCTAAATAGTGTTAAAAATAAATAGCTGGGGAATGAGTTTGAAAATTAAAATATGAGAAAAAAATATGCACAGAGAAGAAAGTCTTAAAATGTAATGTGCATGACATATAACAGAAACAAAATAGGGGGTTTTGCAAAATTTAGATTTGAACCATTTCAAGATGTGACCATGCTTGGAACAACATCTGCTAGCACTAGGTTTACTGTGAAGGAAGGACTGTTCTGATACAGAGGCATTGAACCACTATGTATGTTATAATACTGTAGTATTACAAAATGTTGAGTTTACATAGGTGACCTCGGTATAGGAGTCAAGTAACCCTGAGGGATTACCCAGAGGTTGCTAGGCAAGTCCCATTGCGGGGTACTAGGTAGAAAACCAATGTGAAGCTAGAAGGAACCAAGAAAGAAAGAGAGGTGGGTATGTATAACCTATAAAAATCCAAGCTGGCACAATTGAGAATACTGGGGTACCCACTACAACCCTCTTGTTTATCTCACTGACTTAAGAGCATTCAGTGTGAGTAAATAAGTGTTGGCAAATGCACAATGATTTGCCTCCTCTACTCTAGTTTTCATCCTCAATGCAAAAACCAATTTTAGACAGGGATAGAATAACTTGAATTCACTCCTAAGATAGTGCTTGTGTGTTCAACTGAGATTGTAGTTTTCAGTACAGCCTGCTGCCATGACTGACCCATTTACTTGACTGACATGAAGTGCGACCACCCACTAGACTGAAACAGAAAAACTATGAGTCACTTACTGAATAACTCTTGTGTCTGAGATCTTCTCGGCATCATACAAACTTGCCTTAACTAATCCTAATTGGACTCTCTTTCTCCAATTCTCCCCAACATAGCACATAGATTTCAACAGTCACCTATCAAAATCCCATTTTGTTTTCTTCTCTATTAGCTACAGAGTGCATAGCAGGCTTTCTGTCATTACTACACAAAGCAATTCCAAACTAATATGGGCTATGTGAGGTCAATTTACTAGCAAAAAAACATATAAAATTCTTTACTGTGGAAATAATTTGGTTTGTTTTGCTCAGGGTCAAGGCCCATTTATGTGTTATAACTTGAGGGATAATGCTGCATTAACAATCTTTAAAGAGATACTCTTAAATTACCCAGTATAACTAAAGAAAATATAATAATAATAACAACAATAATAACATTTGAAGATGATATTAAATATCTGGAGGGCTCAGTTACTATGGGATTCTTATCAGAAATAATTCTTAAGACATAGCATTTTCTATTATTCCCTTCAACAAACTTGTTTTCTTGACTCTAAAATATGAAGTATATGAGAAAGAAAATTTATGTGAAATCATCGGAGATTATCAATGTCCAAATAATCAGATGATGATCTTTCAAAGAAACCAAGTAGAAGATCCAACAGAAAATAGTTAACCTAAGATGGGAAATTAAACTTCATAATATTAATTATAAAACCTTGGCAAGTCATGTAACCTCTGATCCTAAACCTTAAAAATGTTTACATTGAGAAAATTGTGTTCAATGTCCTCTAAATCCCCCTATCTATTTTGCCAATTTGGGGGCTCACAAACCAATTATAAAAGTATTGAAGAGGGGCAATACAGGACTTTGGGTTTAAGTAGACATTAACATAATTTTAAGTCAAATTGTGACATTGTTTCCTCCAAAGCTAAATCTACCTTATGGTGGATCAATATGCCTGTGGTGTCCTGAATAAAAAGAGAATTTTCTCTATTTTCACTTGTTTGTCCTTCTCATTTGTTGGGCACATATTTTAAAAGGTATATCAAAGGATTAGAACACATCTCCGAAGGGTGACTGAACTAAGGTAGTGAGGGGATTTATTGCTATATTTAGAAGGACTAGTAGGGTATGGAAAAAATTTGCCTGGAGAAAATAAGGCTTACATATTGGTGATTTGAAATATTTGAGAGGTTGTCATGTGAAAGATGCATTAAACATATTTTGTGTAACTGAAAGAGCAAAAATTAATAACAATAATTGGAAAATAGAGGGAAGCAGATTTTGGCTTCAACCATTGTCAATAAATAGAGGCACCAACAAAATAAGACTGGATTTCTTTTTAGATAATCCTGATATCACTGTATCTCACAGAATATATTTATAAGCAATTTTAATGTCCTGACAAAATACTACATACATGCAATGGGCAGAAAGAGAACTCGATGATCTTTGGGTTATCTTAAAGTTCTTAGATTCCATTTATCTATTGCAATATTAATATAATTTCTCAGGGATATTTGAGTAAAGAGAATTCTTGAATAATTGTGAACAGCCAATTTTTATGGAGAGGGAAGGACTTTTATCTTTAAGTTGAAAAGTGCTTTTGTTGCAGAATTTGTCTGTTCTCAAGTTTAAATGTTTGTGATGCAGTGGCTTGCATACTCATTGTTATTTCTCATTGTCTTCTAAAACTTCTCTGTGTGGTGTCTTTCTAAGTATACTATGATCTATTTGAGGGCTGTGAACATCTCTATGTCTGTACAGACCACATAGAATCTAATATGAGAGTCTCAGATTTCCACTAGAATGACCTGTGCATAAAGTGGGAGATTCTAGAAGATCTAGAAATATAGATTCTAGAAAACTCATCAGTGGTAACAACCATTTGACAAAACCTTTATACAGGTTTTAACTAAGTATAGTGATGATGAAAACAGACTGAAGTATGATACAGAAGATCAATATACATTCTCACTCTTGAGAAATAGCAGTGTATTCAGGGAATCCTATCTAATAAAGAGGGAATATGCTAATTGACCCTCGTGCCATCACAAAAAGGGCAGTGCCCACAGCCAAAAATGAGGGGATATGCTAATTGACTGTCACACCCTCAAAGATGGAGGCGCCCACAACCAATAAGGAGGGAATATGCTAATTGCTACCACGCCCTCAAAGATGGCGGTACCCACAGCCACAAGATGGTGGTGCCCAGTCCCCTCAGCCCCGCCAGGGTGCCTGCCTCTGGAGTCCCCCAGTCTCAGGGCTGGCCTGAGGCACAGGCAAGCCTTGGATGGTGGCTGCCCAGCCAACGCCAGAGGTGCAGGCAAGCCTCAAATGTCAGCTGCCCAGCCACTCAGGGCTGCCTGAGGCTAAGGTAACCAGGGCCAGTCCGGCAGTTGGACATCTCCTGAGAGGTCCCAGATTGGAGAGGGTGCAGGCCGGACTGAGGGACAGCCCCCAATGCATGAATTTTGTGCACCAGGCCTCTAGTATGTATATATGTATCTCTATCTCTATCTCTATCTCTATCTCTATCTCTATCTCTATCTCTATCTCTATCTCATATTTATTTTATCCATACTTTAGTGTCTTGGCTATTGTAAATAAAGCTGCAATGAACATGGGGGTACAGATGTCTTTTTGAGATGATGATTTCATTTCCTTTGGATATGACTATCCAATAGTAAAATTGCTGGATATATGATACTTCTGTTTTAAATTTTTGAGGAACTTCCATAGTGGCCATATCAGTATACATTTTTACTAATAGTGCACAAGGATTTCTTTTTCTTCACATCCTTGCCAACACTTGCTCTTGTTTTTTTTTTTTTTTTAATAGCTATTCAATTGGTGTGGGGTAATATCTCATTGTAGTTTTGATTTGCATATTTGCATTTCTCTGATGATTAGTGATGTTGAGCACCTCTCATATACCTGTTGGTCATTTGAATATCTTCTTTGGAAGAATGTTTAAACATTTGTTTTTGTTTTAGAAAACAGAATATGATAAAACTGATGTAAATCCTTAGTAAAATCAAAGAAAACTTAGATTTTGAAAAATAAATAAAATACATAAAGAAATGTATTTCTTGGGGGAATTCAATATAACATCATAATTAAAACCTGAATTTAAATTAGTTAAGCCCAGCCCTAACCAGTTTGGCTCAGTGGATAGAGCGTCAGCCTGCGGACTCTAGGGTCCCAGGTTCGATTCCAGTCAAGGGCATGTACCTTGGTTGCGGGCACATCCCCAGTAGGGAGTGTGCAGGAGGCAGCTGATCAATGTTTCTCTCTCATCGATGTTTCTAACTCTCTATCCCTCTCCCTTCCTCTCTGTAAAAAAATAAATAAAACATATTTTTTTAAAAAAATAAAAATAAAAAATAAATTAGTTAAGCCCAATATTAACAGAGTAGAATGTCAAATTAATAATCTGATAGTCTTAATAAAATTTTTGAGACTTTGATTCTTTTACATACAAAAAGGAAACTGAACAAACATAGTAAGAACATTATACGAAATATCTGTATGGATAAAGTGTTATGCTGGTCCATGTGCATTGCCTATAGATTTAAAAAAGCATGTCTAGTGCTTGAACCTAATACTCTAGTGCTCTAACAAAGTCTATTGAACAATTTTAAAAAGCATGTTTGCTCTACCTAGGAGCCACTGCGTATTACACAAAGCAAGCGGGTTTAGAGTGGATGGAGAGAGTACCTAAGATTGTTTAATAGTTCTGATCATCTCCAAGCTTCCCACTGGACTGACAGTTTGCTGGGATGGAGCTGCACACCCTTTTTCTCTTGGCAATGGCATACTCAGCATAATTTTTATTTCTTGTGTCTTGTCCCTCCGACAAGTAGAAGAGAAAAAACAATAAAAAAAATGAAACAAAACTTAACTATTTTTAAGAATACATTGAGAGTTTTGTGACACCCGCTGATATTCAAGCTGGATTACATTCTTTAGGGTACTTTAAATGAAAAGATACCCATAAAGTTGGTCACCCAGTAAGGTTACAGTCAGCTCACCCATTATAACATTTTGTCCCCCAAAATAAGAAAGAGAGAGAGAGGGAGTAGAGAAACTGGCTTTTTCTTTTCCTACCGAGAGCTTGGTTTGGTGAATAAAATAAAAAATCCACTATTGAAAGTTTTATTGCTGGTACCAGAAAAACAGTAAATAAGAAAATGAATATTTTATATTTAACCTGCCAAGAACTGAAATCCCCAATGACATAGCATATATAAATACAGTTATTATGGCCATACAGTATTTGCAACAATATAGCATTTATTAAAAATGTTCAATTTTACACACACACACACACACACGCACACACGTATCCCATTCAAAGGCAGCTTTTTCATGAGACAGAGCTGTCAGTTTGTGATGAGCTTAAATGCTCTGTGCTATATATTGTTTTCTGAGCCACTGCAGGACACTGACTTGATTTCAGAGCAGAGTGATTTCCAGCTGTGTCAAGCTGTGCACTGAAGCTCCTCGTACCGAAGCAGGGCTCAGGATGGAACACTTTGTCCTGACCAAAGTGAAAAATATCTTCCACCAACCATTCTTGGCTCTAGGGTTTTAAAACTGGGAGTGAGTCAGACTCATTTAAATTCATTTGGACACATTTTATACAATATCACAGGGAGAACTTTTCCACATGCAGAAACTGCTCCAGCTGAACAAGCAGGTGTAGAGTTTCAAGAGCACTCCATACATCCTTTGTCTTTGCTCAAGAACCCTAGCCAGTTTGGCTCAGTGGATAGAGCACGTCAGCCTGAAGGTTGAAGGGTCCTGGGTTGGATTCCAGTCAAGGGCACGTACCTTGGTTGCAGGCTCCTCCCTGGCCTGGGCCCTGGTCAAGGCTCATGTAGGAGGCAACCAATCATGTGTTTCTCTGACACTGATATTTCTCTCTGTCTTTCCCTCTCTCTTCCACTCTCTCTAAAAAAATCAATGGGAAAATATCCTAGGGTAAAGGATTAAAAAAAAAAAAGATATTTCCCCATTTGAAATGCTCCCCTTCTCTCCCCTTGCCTTGCTCATCTAGTGACAAGTAGAAATTTTTCTCAAAGAGTGAATAATTACCTGCTAGAGGACCTTGTTCTAAAACCCTAGTGGCTTGGGCTGTGGTTCTCCCAGGAGTAATGGTCAGAGGCTTTGTTTAGCTTCAGCGCCTGGATAAGCCATGGATAATTCCAGCACTGTTTGGTGCATGGTCCAGTAGTAGAGCTACTCGCTCTACAGCTCAGTCAAGGCCCCACTCAGAGTTGGGGCAGGGATCCCACCTCAGCTGGTGATTTATAACGCACTTGGCAAGTGGATCAATGTGCTGTATTTGCCTTCAAGTTCTAAAGAGACCCCCTTGAGGGGTGTGCCTTTTTTCAATAAGATATAGCAGGTTTTCCCTCACTCTGGTGGGGATATACCAAAATGCTGTAAACCACTGATTTCTTCCAGCCCCAAGAATGCTACAGGCAAGGCAGGATCCTGAATCCTTTAAGAGTTTTTCTCTCACCTTCTGTCAAGCCTAAAGGTATCTGCTTGTTCCTATTCATTGACATAATGCCATCCATATCATAAACCAGGGGGATGTCCTGAGAGATGCTGAGATAATCTAAATTCTTGGAGATTAAATCATGAAAGACCGCCAGAAAGTTGGAATAGTCTTGAGATCCAGCACTGATTGTGTTCTGTCTCTTCTGGTGAATGGAAACACCCTACTGTTCTCTGATAATGGTACAGGCTGGGGGAGGGGGAGTGAGCTGGATAGGTGCATTCCAGAGGTGAGGCATGTTTCCTTAGCTCCAATGAAGAGGCAACAGATGAAATAGCAGTTGCAATTTGCTGTTCATAATCTCATAAAATTTGTGAAAATCACTATCCTTTTTCATTTTACTTATCTGTTTTATACATAATCCAAAAAAGAAGTATTAAATGGAATCATTATAAGAGTCACTAACCTGAATCTCTCAATTATTGAATAATGGCCCTAATCTTTGTTATTTCCCTTGCAACATGGCATTAATTGGTATGTGCTATTTTGGTAGGTAGCACTATTTCCAGGAGTTTCCACTTACTCCTGGATGCCATATTATTAATCATACCATGATTAGGCACCAGTGGGGGAAGTCTGCCAGAAGCTTATTTCAACTATTCTTTCAGCAATCAACGAAATAACAAGACCTTAGTTTCGCAGACTCCTTGGACCCACAGGTAATTTGACTTGGGAAAATAAATTATTTATCACCTGAACCTCACAACCTTGACTCTGATAAGTGGACCAAAGTGATGTTCTTGATCCATAGAGATTAGCACTTGCTCAGAGCTACAAATGGTTGAGAATTTACTTTCAGTCTATGCACAGGCTCCCTAGAAAATGTTTACAGGTCCCATTGGAGATGGCTATGAAGAAGATTTGAGGTCATCATTTCTGTGCTATCATAGAATCATTGCTCTCCTTCCTCCAAAGACTCTCTGTTTGTGAACTAAGTCAAGTCTGGGCCCTGAGTCATTCAAGGGAAGTCTGTGTTTCTCTGGAATCTGATTAAAAATTGCTGCCATGTGCCCAGCTGGTGTGGCTCAGTGGCTGAGCATAGACTTATGAACCAGGAGGTCACAGTTTGATGGTCAGGGCATATGCCCGGGTTGTGAGCTTGATCCCCAGCATGGGGTGTGCAGGAGGCAGCCAATCAATGATTCTCTCTCATTGTTGATGTTTCTCTTTCTCTCTCCCTCTTCCTTCCTCTCTGAAATATATATATACTAGTAGTCTGGTGTATGAAATTCGTGCTTGGGGGTGGGGGGGTGAGGGATGGGGCCAGACCCCTCAGCCCGACCTGCACCCTCTATCATGTTCCGGGACCCTGGCTGCTCCTGCCCTAGGCACAGGCCTTCAGGCTTGGGGTGGCCTGGCTCCCAGGGCCCCATTTTATCAAGAGAACAAAGTCGGCGTTAGTTACAGTCCTCACCGAACCCAGTACAGTGCATCTGTGCATACAACTGCCTCTTTCATGTGCCTGCTTTGCCCTACTGAATTACTAACATCTTGAGGACATAGCTATGTCTTATCCTGCTTCACCTTTAGTGCCTGGCCTGGTGCCAGGGACCTGAGAGGGTTTGCTGAGTGAGTGAGTGAATAATGAGTAAGTGAATGAGTGAATGAATGAGCAAGTAAGTGAAGGAGCAAGCAGCTACAGGGCCAGAACTTCTGCCTCGTTGCCATGGCAATGCGGCAGAAGTTCTGTCCCAGCTCCTGGCTGCCTGACACCAACCCCGGAAAGTTCCCACCCCACTCCCAGCAGCCCGGTGCCCCTCTCCCGACTGCTTAGTTTCCACCCTGCTCCCGGCAACCCAAGCCTCCAGCCACTCCTTCAGCAGAGGCCAGGGCAGGCAGGAAGCTTGGCTTCCTCCATCGCAGGGGCAACCAAGCCTCCTGCTCACTTCAGCTCTGTGGCTGCCAGCCGCCATCTTGGTTGGGTTAATTTGCATATAGTTGCTCTGATTGGCTGGTGGGCGTGGCTTAAGGCATAGCAAAGGTCTGGTCAATTTGCATGTTTATCTTTTATTAGTGTAGATACATAGATAGATAGATAGATAGATAGATAGATAGATAGATAGATAGATATATCTATTTAAAAGTGCTGCCATGTAGCTTCTGGCACTCTGGGATCTGATTATTGTTACCAAAATCAGGGAGTACCATGAAGGGGAGCACTTCTTAACTTTATCCTTGGTTTCTAGAAGACACCCTCATATATTACTTAATTAAGAGTGATGACTCTCCCCTGACCGGTTTGGCTCAGTGGATAGAGCGTCAGCCTGCGGACTCAAGGGTCCCAGGTTCGATTCCGGTCAAGGGTATGTACCTTGGTTGCAGGCACATCCCCAGTGGGGAGTGTGCAGGAGGCAGCTGATCGATGTTTCTCTCTCATTGATGTTTCTAGCTCTCTATCCCTCTCCCTTCCTCTCTGTAAAAAATCCATAAAATATATTTAAAAAAAAAAAAAAGAGTGATGACTCTCTCTTTACTTATGTATTTCGTAAGTCTTAGTGAAGGCGTATCCTCTAGAACAGCGGTTCTCAACCTGTGGGTCACGACCCCTTTGGGGGTTGAACAACCCTTTCACAGGGGTCTCCTAAGACCATTGGAGAACACATATATAATTACATATTGTTTTTGTGATTAATCACTATGCTTTAATTCTGTTCAATTTGTAACAGAAAATACATCCTGCATATCAGATATTTACATAACGATTCATAACAGTAGCAAAATTACAGTTATGAAGTAGCAACGAAAATAATTTTATGGTTGGGGGTCACCACAACATGAGCAACTGTATTAAAGGGTCATGGCATTAGGAAGGTTGAGAACCACTGTTCTAGGATCTCTAAGGCTGTGTATGATGGGCTTAATGTGTCAATTACACATGGGAAGTGTGCCTTGCTTTCCTCCTGAGTATTTCGATTTCTTTCTTTCTATTACATTCAGAAGTTTCTGACATTTCGACTTTATGTAACATAGTCTGCCCCTGGGTCTAGATTCAGCCCACCAGCTGAGCAGCTCTCATAACCACTCTCAGCTACATAAATTAATCCTTTGCATATTGAATCTAAGATAAAGTTTTCCTAAATTTAGCTCAATATAAAATTCTGTTGCTCTCATCCTGCTATAAGGCCATAAAGAAACTCAATTTCCACACATATCCCCAGGTTTTTTGCTGATATAAATTAGCAAAGTCTTACAATTTTAGGTGTATAACTATCCTCAAAGGTCAAACTTTATTCTTGTTCCCCTAGAGTGTGCTGAGCTGTGGGTCTGAGAGGTGGCAACAGAGGTGAGGCAATAGGATAAATGGCTTTCCATTACAAGGTATTTCTTTATGTGAAGACATTTTATGGTTGGCCTCCCCAGAAGAGAAGAGAGGCTATTTCTGCTGGCAATGGCATTTCAGTCAGGTTCCGGCATTGGGGTATCCAGATCACCTAAATCTATTTGAAAGTTCTTAAATGCTTTAAGAGCAACTCTTTCCCAAACATTCTCCCACTGTCACTTAGAAGAACTGGTCAGTCTATGTATTCCAATTTGCTGTTATTCAACAGCACTCCGAATTAAACTCAGCTTCTGATTTGTGTCTGCCCTGAAGTGAGAAGCATTAAGAAAGTATGTGGGAGTAGTCATAGAAGCTTCCCTGGGCACCTATCCATGACTTTGGTTGAGAATTTAAAATCATGAGCTTACCATTTGCTTCCTTTAAACTTTCCATCACATTCACATTTCTTGTATTTTTCATTGGAGCCAAGATATCTAAGACAGTTTTTGTATTATGGCTTCAAAAGCTCCTGAAATATGCAGACACCCTGAGAGTTAATTAAAAAACAACAACATGTAACTTGTATCTTTTCTTTGAGATGCTTTTTCCTTTTGTGTGTGTTTGTATCCCCCTGTTCCCCATTCACTTAAAGAAGAGGTAGGTCCCTCCATCCCTGGGTACACTTCACTGAAGGATGTATGAGAGACATATGTATGTATATATTTTATTCTTTATAATGTTAGTATTCATCATCGCTTTTATTCTCCCTTGGTACTTTGTAAAGTTTTTTGGAAAGCTTCAGCCTTTCTTGGTTATGTTAAGTAGAAATGGGGAAAGAGATTTATGTGTACAGAGATCAGATACATTCAAGCGGGAGGAGGCACCAAGGTATATGTTCTCTAAAAGTAAAAGCAATTCAGTGCAGAACTTTCAGAATCTTGAGTCAGCTCTTCACATCACTTGAAGACCAAGCTTTTTACTTGAATAATAAGACTTAACAAAAAGTATATACCCATTATAAGTCTTTGATGTGTCCTGGTGTCCTTTAATACTTAACATATACTTCTATATGCTAATTTCTGTTTTATGAGTAAATAGATCAAAACTCAGTGCGGTAAATTTATTTTATCAAGATCTCACAGAACCAGGACTGAAACCCTTTAGTTCCAATGGTCTTACTCCTTTTGGTACTAAAAAAAAAAAATTCTCCTTCTTCCATAAGGATTCCAGGCAAGAGATCTGTGCATCTGTGCATTCCAGGTCTCTGAAGTAGCCATGACTATAAATGGTATCAAGGTGGCTCTGGGACTAAAGAGATCATAGAGACAGCAGCTGTGTAATGATAAGCCATCTCCTCAGGATACCTACTTGATCCAGAAGCCATGAAGCTGGTGGGTGTTCAAACATATGAGTTGTTTATCTCCCTAGAGTTCTGTGTTATAACACAGATGGACATAAATGGTATCTCATTTTTTTCTCTGTTCACCCACAGATTTGTACTGAAGTCATTCTGCTTATGAAAAGTTTTCAGTATCAAAAGAAAATTGCCTGTTCTTTTTAACCTACTTCACATATTTTAAAAAGCCAAAAAAATACATAAAGCATTGAAAATAGAAAGAGAAAAGGGGAGATAAGAGAAGAAGAAATGAAAAGAAAAAAAAAGGAAGGGCTAAGAAAGAATAAGAAGAGAAAATGTTCCAATAAATGTGATTACTGGGAAGCAGAGACTTGGACTTCATCCCTCTTTCTGATCCAAGTCCATTAAATTTTTCCCATCTCCTGCCACCAGTAGTGATGACATTTTCTATAGAGATGATGACAGCATCCTTTACTCATGCTGATTCAAACATTAAGAAAGTTTTGCATTGTCTAAAATTGTAATTCAAATATTCAATACAGATATAACAGGAACTCATAATATATCTGAAGAAAAGACAGTCAAATAAACACTTTTGAAATAAAATTGTGTTTTATGAAAATGTTGATTTCACATATAATTTCTAGAAAAATATCAGGACTTCTTTTTCTTTCCTCCAACTCCCTCTTCTTGACCTCTGCATATTGGTCAAGGACACAGAGTTAAGCCACACATACAGTAATCTATACAAAAGAATAACACTGCTCTTGCCCTTTAACTTACCTTTTGTAGATTTTTTTCCCCTTTCTGGATATCTTTGCTCTTCCTCTTTCCTCTCTGCTTTGGTACTCCAGGCACACAGCCATTTCTTCACTTGGGAAGAGGTGCTATTCCTCATGTTTCTCCAAGTTTGAAGAAGAGAACTATGAGGAAGTGATATGTGGTGAAATCAAAGAATAATAGAGTTTTAAGACTGAAGACATGGCAAAAGCTATAGAGAAACCATGAAGCTGGGGGATAGAATGAGATCAGCAGATGTGATTGGCAATTAAGAGATTTCACAAATGACCTTCCAAAAATTAACACTAGAGGTGGGGTGTACCATAAGATTAAGTACAGTGGAGTGAATAAAATAAAAGAGAATGATAAAAATAGAGTTGTTCTTTATCTATTTTTAAGAATATAAAGATCAAATATAACTTCCTTAGTAGAGACTTTTCAAACTCCTATCAACTAACATAACCCACTTTACTTATCTATTCTTATGTATAACTTAGTGGCTTAAAGAGTTATTATCTCTTATGGTAGAGTTTGTTGACTGAGCTCATAGTGGTTCTCTGTTGAGAACCTATGGGTTGCAACCCCTTTGGTGGTCGAACGACCCTTTCACAGGGGTCGCCTAAGACCATCCTGCATATCAGATATTTACATTACAATTCATAACAGTAGCAACATTACAGTTATGAAGTAGCAACGAAAATAATTTTATGGTTGGGTCACAACATGAGGAACTGTATTTAAAGGGCCAGAGGTTGAGAATCACTGCCTTATGGTTTGCTGTCAGAGGTCAGCTGGGCTGCTTTCATTTGAAGCCTTGACTTCATGCCAGATGGCTCACTTTCAATAATGACAGTTGATGCTGACCGCTGGCTCCAGGTTTTATTGGTGCTCTAGACCTGAACCCTATTCATGACATCTCTATGTGGCTATCTAACAGTATGGTGGATTTCTACAGGAACTTCCCAAAACTGAGTTCTTCGAAATGGAATTTGCAACGCTTTTTGCGTTACATTCTCTAAAGTAATATGATACCACTTTTGCCACATTCTATCAGTCAAAGTCAGACAAGTGCATTTCTAGAACATAAAAAACATGCAGCCGAAACTTGTTTGGCTCAGTGGATAGAGCGTCGGCCTGCGGACTGAAAGGTCCCAGGTTCGATTCCGGTCAAGGGCATGTACCTGGGTTGCGGGCACATCCCCGGTGGGGGGTGTGCAGGAGGCAGCTGATCGATGTTTCTCTCTCATCGATGTTTTTAACTCTCTGTCTCTCTCCCTTCCTCTCTGTAAAAAATCAATAAAATATATTAAAAAAAAAAAAACATGCAGTAAACTTTGTTTGTAAAATATGTCATTAGAATTCCCCTCTGGCCCCAACTTGGTTTTCAGATTTTTTTTCAAGGACATATGGCATTGGATTGTGATCAAATGTATGATTTAATAAGAACTTTTTTTTCCTGATGTCCATAGTCAAAATGCTATTTTAGAGGTCTCCATTATTTGCTATAGAGCAGGAGGGATAAAAAACTAAAAATCATCTTCCATCTACCCACTTAAGTTCTATTCCCAAGTCTTATTGACATCACTGATAATGTGATCGCATCCAAGGAAGTTATCAAGGCCAATAAAATGAAAAAAAAAATTATTGAAGTCAATGCTTTTGACCAGAGAAACAAACTCTCTCTCTCTCTCTCTCTCTCTCTCTCTCTCTCTCTATATATATATATATATATATTTATATATATATAATCTCCTATCTAATAAAGAGGGGATATGCTAATTGACCTTCACACCATCACAAAGATGGTGGTGCCCACAGACAAGAAGGAGGGAATATGCTAATTGACTGCCCCACCCTCAAAGATGGCAGTGTCCACAGCCACAAGATGGTGGCACTCAGTCCCCTCAGTCCCCCAGTCACCCAGGGCTGACCCCAGGCTCAGGCAAGCCTCTGATGGCGGCTACCCAGCCACCCAGGGACACCCAAGGCTTAGGTAACCAGGGCCAGTCAATGCTTGCTCTGCCAGCAGTGGCAGAAGCAGAGGTGTGATGGGGCATCGCTTTCCCCTGATCACCAGGTCACCTCTGCCCCTGAGGGCTCCCAGATTGTGAGAGGGGGCAGGCCAGGCTGAGGGAACCCCCTCCAGTGCATGAATTTTCATGCACTGGGCCTCTAATATATATATCAAAATGATCAAAGAAATGAGTCAGTCTTGTCAAACTTCCAGAGGGGACAGACTAATATATAATCTATCCTATATAATCAAAGCATAATATGCATATTGACAATAGTGGAACAACCAGTCAGCAGGGGGCTGGGCCGGCAAGCAGGCGACGCCAGACCAGCCAAGGTGCATACCAGTGGATAGAGAGAGGGAACGGCGATGGGGGGGAGCAGTGACCATCAGCGGTGGAGGGATGATGGGGAGGCCAGAACCGTCCCCTGATCGGCCCATCTGGTCGTCTCCTGCAGAGGGAGGCTGGGCGGCAATGGTGGAGTAATGGGAGCGGTGCCATCCCCTGATTGGTCCAATGGCAGCAGTGTAGCGTCAGGGTAATGGGGGCAGCGCCATCCCCTGATTGCCTGTCTGGTCACCTCCTGCAGAGGGAGGCCGGGTGGCAGCAGCGGGGTGATGGGACAGTGCCGTTCCCTGATTGGCCCTCCCGGTCGCCTCCCGTAGAGGGAGGCCAGATTGCGGCTTAGGCCCGCTCCCAGCCTAAGCCATCAGTAGGACATCCCCTGAGGACTCCTGTACTGTGGGAGGGTGCAGGTGGTCTGAGGGACCCCTCCCCTGAGTACATGAATTTTCATGCACCGAGCCTCTAGTCTACACTAATAAAAGAGAAACATGGTAATTAGCATATGACCGCTACCCTTCCCATTGGCTAATCAGGGAGATATGCAAATTAACTGTCAGCCAAGATGGTGGCCGGCAGCCAGGCAGCTAATGCGAACAGGGAGGCTTGTTTCCTTCAGTGACAGAGGACTCCAACGTTCCCAACCTACCTTGCTGGCCTCGGAGCTTCAGTTGGAAACATTGTAACATTTATAGAAGATAAACAAAACCCCAGAAACCTCCTGTCAGTCAGCCGGGATCTTAGAGCTGGAGTCGCAACATTGTTTCAAATACAGAAAACAAAGGCCAGAAACATGCTTTCAGCCGAGCCTCAGAGCCTCAGAGAGAAAGCCGGCTCTCAGCTCCAGTGACAGCCATTGAAGGTAAATAAATGCCAGAATAAAAAAAAAAAAGAAAAAAAGGAGAGGTTCGGAGCTCCAGTCGCCCGCCAGCCTGAAAATGGCCCTCAGCCCCTCACCCAGACTGGCCAGGCACCCCAGTGGGGACCCCCAACCTGAAGCAACAAGATGGTGGCTAATTTGCATACTGAAGGCAGGCGGCAGCAGGCAAGGCTGTCTGCTGTTTGGGACCCGGATCTGTGACCCTGCCGGGCGGGATCAGCGGAGCCGCGAGGCCTCCCGGCACCGGGATCAGCGTGACAGGGGGCAGCACCCAAACCCCCTGATCGGCCCTGCTCTGTGGGGGATAGAGGGCGGCGCCCCAACCCCCCCCCACGGGCCCTGCTCTAAGTGAGACAGGGTAGAGCCATAACCTCCCCATCGGCCCTGCCCTGAGTGTGACAGTGGCGGCGCCCCAACCCCCTGATCGGCCCTGCTCTGTGTGTGACAGGGTGCGGCGCCCCAACTCCCTGATTGGCCCTGCTCTGTGCGTGACAGGGGGGAGCTCCCCAAACCCCTGATGGGCCCTGCTCTGTGTGTGACAGGGTACGGAGCCCCAAACCCCTGATTGGCCCTGCTCTGTGCGTGGCAGGGGGCAGTGCCCCAACCCCCTGATCAGCCCTGCTCTGTGCGTGGCAGGGGGTGGCACCGCAACTTCCCTATCAACCCTGCCTTGAGTGTGACAGTAGGTGGTGCCCCAACCCCCCCAATCGGCTGTACCCTGAGCATGACTAGGGGTGGCATTGCAACCTCCCGATCCGCCCTGCTCTGTGCATGACAGGGGGTGGTGCCCCAACTCCCCAATCGGCCCTGCTCTGAGCCAGACCAGGGGCTGCATTTAGGGATTGGGCCTGCCCTATGCCACCTGGGATCAGGCCTAAGCCAGCAGGTCGTTATCTAATGAGGGGTCCCAGACTATGAGAGGGCACAGGCCGGGCTGAGGGACCCCCTCTCCCCCCCGAGTGCACAAATTTTTGTGCACTGGGCCTCTAGTCTATATAATAAAAGCCTAAGCAACCATTATGGCAGAACAACCAGACCGACTGGTCACTATGATATGCATTGACCACCAGGGGGCAGACACTCAATGCAGGAGCTGCCCCCTGGTGGTCAGTGTGCCACTCAGCCAGAAGCCTGGCTCATGGCTGGCAAGCACAGTGGCAGTCTCAGGAGCCTCTCCCACCTGTGCAGCAGCACTAAGGTGCAGTGAGCTGAGCAGTAAGAAGCCTACCGCTAAGGAACAGCAAGCAGGCATGTGGTAAGGAGCAAGGGCTCCTGGACTGCAAGAGGGATGTCCACCTGCTGGGAGTGGGCCCAAGCTAGCAGATGGACATCCCCCAAGGAGTCCCGGACTGGGAGAGGATGCAGGCCAGGCTGAGGGACTCCCCCCTACCCACCCAGTGCACGAGTTTCGTGCACTGGGCCTCTAATCTACACTAATAAAAGAGAAACATGGTAATTAGCGTACGACCCCTACCCTTTTCGTTGGCTAATCAGTGAGTATATGCAAATTAACTGTCAGCCAAGATGGCGGCCGGCAGCCAGGCACTGAAGCGAGCAGGGAGGCTTGCTTGCTGCGGACTCCAACATTCCCCGCCTGCCACTGCTGGCCTCTCAGTTGCAACTCTAAGCAACTATGTACTATGTTGCAAATAAGAAGCTAAACAAAATTCCAGAAACCAGCTTTCATTCAGCTGGGCTTTAGCAACATTGTATAGATGTTTTCAGAGGCGAGGCCTCAGAGCTAAAGCTGGTGCAGAATAAAAAAAAAAAGAAAAGAAAACAAGGAGCGGTTGGAAGCTTCAGTCACTCGCTTCTGGAAAACAGCCCTCAGCCCCTCACCCAGACTGGCCAGGCACCCCAGTGGGGACCCCCACCCTGATCCAGGACACCCTTCAGGACAAACCAGCCAGCCCCTACCCATGCACCAGGCCTCTATCCTATATAGTAAAAGGGTAATATGCCTCCCGGCACCGGGATCAGCGTGACAGAGGACAGCGCCCAAACCCCCTGATCGCCCTGCGGCTCTGTGTGTGACAGGGGGGAGCTCCCCAATCCCCTGATCGCCCTGCAGCTCTGTGTGTGACAGGGTGCAGCACCCCAACCCCTCCCCCCCATGGGCCCTGCTCTGTGTGTGACAGGGTAGAGCCATAACCTCTCCAACAGCCATGCCCCGAGTGTGACAGTGGCGGCGCCCCAACCCCCTGATCGGCCCTGCTCTGTGGGTGGTAGAGGGTGGCACCCCAACCCCCCTCCACGGGCCTTGCTCTGTGTGTGACAGGGTAGAGCCATAACCTCCCCAGTGGCCCTGCCCTGAGTGTGACAGGGTGCAGCACCTCAACCCCCTGATTGGCCCTGCTCTGTGAGTGACAGGGGGGAGCTCTTCATCCCCCTGATGGGCCCTGCTCTGTGTGTGACAGGGTACGGAGCCCCAACCCCCTGATCGACCCTGCTCTGTGCATGACAGGGGGTGGCGCCGCAACCTCCCCATCGACTCTGCCTTGAGTGTGACAGGGGGCGGTGCCCCAATCCCCCAATCGGCCCCACCCTGAGCATGACTGAGGGTGGCATCGCAACCTCCCGATCCGCCCTGCTCTGTGCATGACTGGGTGGCACCCCAACTCCCCAATCGGCCCTGCTCTGAGCCTGACCAGGGGCTGCACCTAGGGATTGGGCGTGCCCTCTGCCACCCGGAAGCAGGCCTAAGCCAGCAGGTTGTTATCTCCCGAGGGGTCCCAGACTGCGAGAGGGCACAGGCCGGGCTGGGGGGGACCCCCCCGCCGAGTGCACAAATTTTTGTGCACCGGGCCTCTAGTATATATATAAAAGGCTAATATGCTAAGTGTCTGACTGTCTGACGAGTCACTACGATGTGCACTGACCATCTGGGGGGCAGACATTCAATGCAGGAGCTGCTGTGATGCTCACTGGCCATTTACAGAGAAACAGCACCATGGACCTGGTGCTGACAAAGCAACACTCAGCTTCCCCCATTTGGGACACAGGCCCCACCACCACCTCTGAGTAACACCCCACCAAATCGCAGCCAATGCTGCCAAGACCCCATGGTACAAAATGCGGCTCACAGCTCAGCCCAGCCCAGTTCGGAAACAATTGCTGCGGGCACCGGGTAATGACGTTACATAGCAATGCCCAGCTTCCTCTCCCTAGCAACTAGCCTCCTTGGAGTTTTTTTTATCCCAGGAACATGATTTGCTTCATAGCCAGGTGGAAACATTTTACATTTTAACCAAATGTCTGTGAAGTATTTACCCATGCTGCATCTCATTGATCCTCACAGAGGTTCTGGAGTAGGTAGAATCCTATTTTCTTTTCATTAGCCAGAAAATAGAGATTTAGAAAGCTTAGAAACTTGACCTGATTGAAAAGAAGTAAGAAATGGTGGACCTTGAAAATGATTTCAGGTTTTCTCACTGTGCAGAATATAGTCAAACACTGCTGCAGTTAAATATTTTACCCTTTGTCCTCTCTGTGTGATCAATAATAATAATCTGCTTCATGTTGATATTTACTGCTGTGTTGCTGACAATTACCTTAACGAGAAATTGGGGTGCTCGACTGGGCTGGAAAAAGTTTAGCTCAATCAGAAAGCAGGTCTAATTAAGCAAGTTTATCCTATATAGTAAGAACCTAATATGCTAAATGTCCAGTCGTCCGGTTGGCCGTTCAACCAATCAAAGCGTAATATGCTAATGATATGCTAAGGCCATTCAACCGCTCGCTATGACGTGCAATGATCACCAGGAGGCAGTCAACCAGTTGCTATGACGTGCACTGACCATCAGGGGGCATACACTCCAACCAGTAGGGTAGCTTGCTGCTGGGGTCTGGCTGATCGGGACTGAGCGAGATGGCCTGGACATGCTCTGGAGCCCTCCTGCGGTTCCTCCCACCTGGCCAACCTCCCGCGTCCCTTCCCGGCCCCAGTTGTGCACCAGTGGGGTCCCTCGGCCTGGCCTGCATCCTCTTGCAATCTGGGACCCCTCAGGGGATGTCAGAGAGCCAGGTTCAGCACAATCCCGCAGGCCAGGCCAAGGAACCCTACTGGTACACAAATTTGTGCACTGGGCCTCTAGTCTATATATATAAAGCTCTCACTGGCACCAATCACATGCATATGTTTCAATCTGTCATTGTCAATTTTGAATTTGGTTGATGCTTCTATTATAGAGGAAGGGTGAATAGCGATATTTAAAATATTTCTTCTAATTAATTTCCTTTCAATGTGCATGAATTTGTGCACAAGGCCACTAGTCATTAAAATAAAAGAACTAATTCATACCATGAGGCTAAGTGTTGCAATGCAGGAGGAGTTCTTTAAAGTAAGGATCCATTTGGCCTATAGAACATTGTAGTATATCAGACACTGTATTGAGCTCTTGTGTTGAATACATAAAGGGCTGAGAAAGAGCACGATGGATTTTTTTTACACATGCACTCCAATGCCCAGATTTGCTGAAGCATTGTGCTCCCAGTCAATAGTGCCCTTGTAGCTTGTTTGTTTAATTGATTGCAATGCTATATCAACCTTCACGACCAAAGTGTCAAATATTTGCAGACTGGAACACAGTAGTGTTTGGCACAACTTGCTGCTCCCTGTAATGCTGCAGCTTACATATTATATTCAGATAGGCATCAAAATTTGCTAAATTAAACTATGTCTGTAGGCTGACTCAAGTCCATCAATGTCATTGACAATTGTGATTTCAAAGAAAACAAACAAAAAAATATTAGCATTTCCAACTCATTTATATTGTCGAGTGGCTGTTTTTGACTAATCACTCTCAGTTTTAAAAAATTCAATGAAAGGAGGATATTTAGAAGAGACAAATATTTGTTCTCTGTATTTGAAAATCCCTTCTTAGTATCTTGTTCCACTTCTAAATGTTTATCTGCAATGGATTTTGCTCCATTCAAATGAAAAGTATGAAATGAAAAATTGCTGTAAATATGTTATTGATTTACAGCTTATGTTGGGGAATAGCACATGAGTCCACGAGCTTAATAACGTTTACTTTGACTTGAACAATGACAACAGCATCCCAGAGTTTCCATTAAAAGTCTTGGCAGGGGTCAGTCAGAACTGCGATGAGGGCACCTGATACAGTGAGCCTGGCCACACAAGTGCTTCCATGGGAGCAAGCAGACAGTCCGTGAGTGCAGCCAGCCAGCTGGGCATACAAATGCTACATGTGGCTGTTTCTCCCTGCTTCCCCTGCCCGCCACATTGCTAACATAGGGCCTCAGCTAGGAAATATTCCCTCTATAGAAGATAAGATAAAAAGAAGGTTGAGGAGCAGGAGGAAAGATGGCCGATACAATGTTGGTAGTGAATCTTTAGGAGTCTGGGGGGTAGAAGAACAACACCACTTTGCATTGAGGCAACAGCATCCCTAACCGAGTTGAAGAATATGTTCAAGAAAGTGAATTAATTTTCCCAAGACCACAGAGAGCTGTGAAACAGGAAGTCTAACCCAGGTGCGTGAAACTTCAAAGTTCATAATTTTTCCATACTTCCATGCAAAAAAATGCACCTGAATAAAACTAATAATGATATTTTAATATGAAATACCTAACAAAATTGACAACTGGGGGATTTAATATAGTGACAGAGAACTTTTTCCCTCGGCATAATTCCATCAACTTTATGAAACTGATATACGAAGGTGCATGTAATAAGTCTGGAGGGAAGAAAGAATTGTATCTTTATTTACTATATCTAGAAGGCATGCACTCAGTTCTACATGGGTGCTGCCTCATAAATAGCTGTTTATTAATTGATCTAAGGACTGCATGAAGTTAATAATATAATGAAAATATCAAATGCCATTTTTAACTGCATTTTCTATGCCAGATTCTGTGTAAAAGTTTAATTAAATTATCGCATTTACTCCTTAGAATGTGGTAGTATTTTTTGTTGCACAGATATGGAAACGAGTTCAGAATTTCACTAAGAGTAGTGGAGATCAGATTCAAAGTTGCATCTAACTTACTCCAAAGCCTGAGCTGTTAGCCACTATTCTATATAGCCTTCCTCATCTTTCCCCTGTGCAAGTTCAAGGACAGGAGTGCTCTGCTGTCAGGTTAGGATGGAGTTTCATCTGCTGACATCACAGTCCTGACAACTTTCTCATGGTGCTATGAAGCACCCTTAAAAATTTGGGTGGTTTCAATAGAAGAAGGCTTCCAGCAGTTGGTGAAGACACCACAGTGTTGCTACAATTTCCTAAAATCCTTTTCTGAGCTCAAATTCCTCCTGAATTCTTGATAGTGTTGATCATAAAGCTCAGTGCTCTGAGTACTAAGCAACTCAAATTTAGTAAATATCTACTAAAATTGTCAGGTTGAGGCACGCCATTGTTACAGGTGAAGAACAGATTGATTGATTGTGTGTGTGGGGGTGGGGGGAGAGAGAGGGGACTGAGGACATTGCCAGCATACTGAACACTTCACCATATCAATGCTGTTCTCTTTTATTTTAAACACTTCCTAACTAACTATGGCATGCGCTGTGGCATAGTGAGAAAAGCGTTTCAAGAGAACTACAATCAAATCCTGGGGCTTAAACCAATTAGTTCCCATCTTTGCAATTTTATCTTTCTAGGCCTCAGCTCTTTTTCTGTAATTGAGAAGAACTGGATGACTTTAAGGCTTTTTCAGTTCTGAAATCTCCAATTAAAAAATAAAATTATGGCACCTGGAGAAAAACCAACAATTTGTAGTGATGACAAGTTGGGATTGAGGGCACCATTTTAGAGAAGAAAAACAACAGCACCCCCCTCCTCCAGGCCTCCGTTTAGGTCGTTTGGTCTGAAAACAGATTGCCCAAGAATCTGACCTTCCAGAACCACATGGCTTCCTGTCTAGAGAAATGACAGATCTTTCGGAAGTAATCTCCCATTTTGAAATCAGGAAGTGCTGAGTGTCAGGGCACACAAGATCCATAACTGTGATGGTCACGCCTCTGTACCCAGAGAAGCTGCACTGAACACCCCTGACACCATCCGCTTCGCTTATGAAATGAGAGCGTTTCCAATCCCATCAAAGCACATCTGAGAGAGGTTTCTGAAGCAGACACTTAAGAGGACCTAGCCATTTGGGGAAATGTGGATCAAAACCACTGATTAATTCCTTTAGGGGAGCTGATACCAAGCTTGCACTTATCTGTATTGTTATAGTGTGTCATTGCTAAAATGCCATTCGTACACTTCAGTAGGCAAAAGCAATCAAAAGTGGGCTCAAACTTAAATATTCTGTTAGTCTTCCCCTCTCATCACACTCACACACACACACACACACACACACACACACACACACACATCTCCCTTTGCATTTCACAAACATCCGCACTCGGTGACAACAACCATTTGAAACTTCCTGTCATTTAGAATTTTCTATAGAGCTTTAAATAACTCTGGTGATAGTCAGTTTCTTTTTTCTTGCCTTTTTTTTTTTTTTTTTTTTTGGTGGCAGCTAAAAAGGCTGCCCTTAGACTGAACCAATTTATCAGTTTCAAAGGAAAAGATAATAAAACTGTCATTTCCGGCCACAGCACCAAGGGTGCTGCTGATACCCTGGTATTAAAGCTTATTAAAAGTAGAGCTGTCTCTTAGTTTTTTTGTATCAAAATAGCTTCCAAGTCTTGTTCAGATTCCATGTTATTCTGGATGGAAGGGAGGAAAAAAAAAAAGCTAACATGACCCCAATGGGGCACTGAAGTGACTGAGCTAGTCAACACCTAGCTATGTGAATGCTTTTGGAGTTCTTCAATTTATCACAGATACAAGCTGCCAGGAGAAAATTAATTTAAAACTCACAGACCTGCTCAAAATACTCAAAATGTGAGAAAGGTTTACAGAAGATAGTCAAAATAATTATTGACCCCGGCCTAGAGATATCCCTGGTTTCTACTCTTCCAATAATGTGCACCTTCTGACACATCAACAGGATTTCTGAATGAAGGAAGCAAGTGAATTCACTATTTATTCCTAATGGGGAGTAATCCACAGGAAATAGTTCTGACCTGGGTAGAGTAGAGTCAGAGCAAATAATTTCTCCCATCCATTGAAAAGGGTGAAGAGGCAGAGTTTTCTAATGAGAGGCAGTGTGTGTTTGGAAAGAGTTATGGACTCAATCAGATTCGTGTTCAAACCCTTGCTCTTCTACTTATTAGCTGTGGAAACTTGTGCAAATTATCTAACACCATGTAGCTTTTGCCTTCATCAGTAACATTTAAATATTAGTGTCTGCATATAGGACTGCAGAGATAATGCCAAAAGCTTGCCACAGTTATATCTTTTGTTGCTATCATTACTTTTAAGTTATGTTCTGTCCCAATGATGGATATCTATACTAGGATTTTAAAGTCAGGCATAACCTAGAAACCTTAAAATTATGTTTAATATAGATATTTCTGGGAACTAGTACATTAGTTAGAAATATTTGTGCCGTAGCTAAGTAATTATGCCAATTCCTCTTTCCTTCTCTACTCTATGCTAATTGTGTCAATTTTTGTGGCAGAATAAAATTTGATTCACTAACTAGCATGTTATTTTCCCCTCCCCAATTGCCTGTATGCTGGCTGTATAACGTTGATGTTAACCTCAGAAAAACTTGTCATATCAATGCTGGAAAATAAAGATATTTTGATTTCTAAATTTAGTAGCTAAAAATTAAACCATGTGAGAGAAGGAAAAGATTTAGGTGTTACAGAAAATTATTTCTCCATCCCATTCACCAACCTCCTGGAAAACTTGAAGAACTCTCCAAGTGAGGGAGAGAGCTTAATTGGAAGAATTGGAAACATTTAGCAAAAGTCTACCTTTGTGGTCATCTCCAAATTTCCACCAAGAACTAAGCTAAGAGTTGAGGATGGAGTGTTGCTAGAATCCTTCCTTTGAAGTTGAGGCACATGAGAAATGAGAACAACGGATGATACCGATCATTTCTAGAAATGGAATAAAGAGCTATTAGGGGTGCCCACGCATAGCCAAGTTTCCTGCAGCAGCCAAGTGCCATGGGGTAACATTCAAAATCTCAATAAGCTCCAGGGGAGTGCAGGTGATGGTTCAGAGGGAGAGACAGAAAGAGAGAGAGGGGGAGAAAGAGAGAGAGAGAGAGAGAGAGAGTTAGAGAGAGAGGTTCTTTTAAGGGGACAAGGGGACACACTTTGTGATCATGTGACATGACATTCCTCCCTGGAGATCACAGGACTCCTGCCTCCTTGGCTCCATCTCAGATGGTTGCCAGCACCAGGGAGTTGCCCATTTACATTCAAGGACAACTACATATTCCTGGACCAACTACCAGATACCTAAGGATTCATCTCAAGTGGAAACCTTGAAAATAAGCCTCAGAGGATTGTTTAAAATGCACTTATTGGCTACTTTCCCAACAGCACTAGTCCAGCAGTTTCGTAAGCCCCTCCACGTCCCTGCACTCACAAGTCCTAAACCATCAAAGAGGAGAGAGATAAAGAGAAATATACCAGGGCGGAGGCCCTAAGTTAAGGTTTTTTAAAAATCCAAAGCACAGGACTTGAAGTCAGAAAATGGAATTGTCACAAAATAATAGCCATAAATACAACTAAAACCACAGCCACCACCACGAGAGCAAATGCCGACATGATGTTTGTTATGTGGAACATGACATTCAGAACCCTTTATGGAGATTATTTTAGTTAATTTTCACAACACCCTTATGATTTAATTGCTCTTATTATCTCCACTCTACAAATGGGAAACTGGAGTGCAGCGAGCGGGTTGATGTAACTTGCTTAAGGTGACATAGCTGTGAGCAGCAAGGCGTGGGGCCTGAGCCTTACTTAGCCCACGCTCCTAACCACGACAGGACTGCTTTCCATAGGTGGTAAATATCATTGCACCTGCTACCCAATGGTGTGACTTTCAGATTTATACGTACTTTCTCATTTTCCATGATGACAGTGACAAAATTCCAAATTTTACATCTCTGCCAAAAATTTGAAAAAACTTTTTTTTCCCCAAATTTGACTCAATATAAACAAGTCAGGTGTAGAGGACCTTTCAAATTGGATACTGGAATGATGATGATAATAATAATAATAATAATAATAATAATAACATTGGAAAAAGTGTGACAATGGTATCTATTCCTAAGTCCTATTTTGTCATCTGATGCTTAGAGCCAGATAAATGGCTATAACGAAGTGTGGCTACTAAGCCTTCTAAGTTAAACCGTCTGTCTCCTGCAATGGGACCCCTTGAGGATACAGTTGTGGCCAGGTAGGCTTGTCTAGTCATTATCCCTAGAGAGAAAATGTCATGGGGTTATAGACATTTATATGTGCTACAGAAATTCAAATGTGAGATATACAAACACACACTGATAGATCACTTGTGTCACCCTCCATTCAGTACCACCCTTCCCTAATGGCACCACATTTAATAACTAATTTCAAAATTATTTCCAGACTCCTTCCCCGGGGAAAAAATGTTCACCCTTGCTTTTCTTCCACAGCTGTGAGCTGGAAGGGGAGAATTTGGTTAAGAAAAGAGCGTTAGAATCTTGCTGCGTGTTTCATTGTAAAGTAAACAACAGCACCGGTCTTTTATTCAAGGCAGATCAAACCATGGCCACATTATTAGTTATTGTTTAGCTGCCTGGGTTTAGGATGAAATTACCGGGCTGCCCAGGGACCCCGCATTTTAGCTTCAGAGCCAGCTGTGCTCATAACACAAGGCACAATGCTTCCTGGCATTGTCAGCCACTCAACATAAAAAGAACACACTGTAATCTGGTGGGGACTGTTCCGCTGTGTCACTGCTGGGTCCCATTTCAGCGAGCCCAGGAGACCCACCACTGAGTTTTCAAGGGAGAAGAAAAGAAAATATGGAAAGTGCTCCAAAAAGGGCAAGGATAAGTTTTCCCTACATGTTTCTTCTAACAAAATATATATACTTTTTAGTTTCTACTTATCATCATGTCCCCATTTTGACAAAGTTGTAGCGCTGACTTTAAATATTAGTTGCTATTAGGTTTCTAGTTTTTCATCCATGGATCAGAAACCAAAGAGAGTCAGAAGCCCCCAAAATGCAATATTTAAACCGTCTTGGCTGCCGCAACCCTTGAGAATGGGATCCAGTTCTTAGCAAGAATAATGTTACCTGCCACCTAAATAAATGCTAAGGTTTAGTGAGTGGAGATAATAAAGCCAGAGAGATGAAGTGGATTCCAGATATATTAAATCTGGGATAGCTTCAAATAACAGCCGTAAGCAATAAAGGGAAACTTCCATCCTGTATTCATAATGTCAGTGTTGCTGTTGAAATGCTGGCTTTAAAATACAAGCACCCAAGCTTGTCCTCTCAAAAGAATCTGTTTAGATATTATTTTTAAGTCCCTTTTAACATGGAAACTAATGGGTACCCCTGAGTTTTGAGAGGAAGAATTTCTGCTGACACTTAGAGAGGTTTCTCCTGATCCACTGGGAACTTAAGGCATTTCCATATGAACAAGTACTCATTCTAGGAGAAAAAAATTATGGTGCAAAAATTGGGCCTGGATAGAATGAGGAGTTGGATAGCTGTGCCATTTTTTGATATTGTGGATAAAAAACTAGGAGGTGGTAGTTAGAGAAAAACAGATACATTGTTAGATGTAGAGTAAAACCTGGCATATTCAATTGCAAAATTCACTACAGGATGGCATGAGATTAAAAAAATAAATAGCATTGAACGTGTTTTCACTCGTGTGAAGAAATAGCAATCTCTTTAATGTACGTGGAAGATCCCCGAGGTGGAATTAGAAGTTCCGGGTGGAGTCCTGGTTATCTTAACTAGCTGGGTAACATTGCACAAACCAGTTAACCTCACTGAGCCTCAGCTTGCTATATATTGGAGCTAGTAAGGTAGTGTCTAACTCATACAGTTCTTATGGTTATCAAAAGTGAATAATGCATGTGGAAATGTATTGCAAACTATAAAGAGGTATGTAAATGTAATATGGTATCATAATTAGGAAGTTTAAAGGTGGTGAAGGAATAAATATGTACTTATAAATTTCATAATAGCAAGAATATAATTTGTTCATTGAAATATCCTCAGCACTTAGAAAAAGTCAGGCACATGGTAAGTGCTCAGTAAATAACTGAGTGAAAAAAAATTAATAATTGTCTCACTTCTCTCTGGAAGGCCTAGAGACAATCTCCTTTTATTTTGGAATTCTTATCTAAAAGCACAGTGCCTTAGCCAACAATGCACAACCTTCTAAATCTCTTTTTATCTTCAGTAAGATGAGAATATTATCTTATTTTACATCTCCAAGGGAGAAAATGCATTGTCTTATATGATCTCTTTCAGTATTGAAATGTTGCAAAAAGTGTGGGTATGTTTATGGTGTGTCTGTGTGTATATTCATACACACATTAAAACATCAAGTAAGGTCAATAGAAATGTTAGTAAAAATTCAAAATTTCAACTTGCTATACCACTACTACCCTTGTTTATAAAGTTTAGCTCACAAACAAAACACAAGATTGCCAATGGCCTTATTATTTGTGAGAGGAAACAGGAAGATAATTGGCCTGTCCACCTACACACACACACACACACACACCACTCACACCAGTTTTCTTTATTTTAAAATATCACCTTATAATAACCATTAAAAGAAAAATCTTTAGTTTTAGGATTGGAAATGTCAAACTACTCTATCCTATTTTGGATCGTTTTCCCCATCTCTTACTGTCTTTTAGAAACAAAAATTCATTGCTATGGAAGAAGCTGTATCTTTATCATTGCAACTAAGTTAGCATAATACTAGTTATACAGAAACAAAGTCTACCAGAGAGCATCAATACAAACTTGTGTAATTTTGAGTAGAACTGAACTGAATTTGTCTTTATGCTAGCAATAGAGAAAATATTTCCTAAATAATTCATGGTATAAGTAAGTGTGTTGGAAAGATATTTAAAACACTTAAACAATTGTTTCTAAGAGCCTCTAGCACTTGAGAAGTACCATTTATAAACAATTAATTGACATAGTACTCATAGATCATCCTTATGTGTGTTAAAAAGCAGGGTGCCTAAAGTACTCTATTAGAAAATAATTTGCTACTTTATTTTCATCTAGAATATTTCTTTGCAGCTACAAATCCACCCTGAAAGTATTCTAAAATTCAGGAGGTTTTGTTATTGTTTGCATATTCAAATTAGAACCTGACACCTCTCCATACATATCCACTCACATTCACTCTCAAATGGTGAGGTTGTACTGTATTCACTTCCCATTCAGAGGCTATATTTGTTGATCATGACTTTGTCTACAAAAAAACAAGGATAGGGACCCAAATTGCCTGCATTAGGCCACTGCTCCTGGTCCTTCTGACACAAACTCCCCAAAGCAAGCACTACAAGAGCCTCTCCCACAGGCTCAGACTTCTATCCTTGGATGACTCATTCTTAAATCTCTTACCTGAGTTTTGGCAAAGAGCAGAGATCATGGAGGTCAAATTTCCTTGGGGAATGATCTGAATTACTTGCCCACTTGAGTGATGGTCCTGGTGAAACGTCTAATTGATTGAACTGCCTGGTGTTTATTATTCTAATAGTCCTGAAGAAAGGCTGGATGATTCTCCATTAACCCACAATGAAACTCTAGGGGAGCATTTTCAGAGCACTTCAGAGCTTGTTAACCTAAAAGTAATTGGGCATATAAATTTGGTGGGTCTTATTTGTTCTGCCAGCTCTAAGTGGGGAAAAAATGGCCATATTTACCCTACTTAAATATTCCATTCAAAGAAAATATGCAGAAACAGTGCTAACTATCCCAGAGTCCTGAGAGAGAGATCCTGGAAAGTCACTGCAGACTATACATGAGGCATTACACCACTCACTGTTTATCACACACTAGAGGGCTGGTGCACAAAATTCATGCACAGGTAGGGTCCCTAGGCCTGGCCAGCAATCAGGGCCAATCGAGGCCTTCTAGCTGCTGGCCAGGAACTTCCTTCCCCGGCTGCCAACTGCCAGTCTTCCTTCCCCAGCTTCCTTCATTCCACACTGCCCGCTGGTCGGCGCACATCATAGCGAGTAATTGAACTTCTGGTCTCCCAGTTGAACTCCTGAGGGGACACATTGCATATTAGCCTTTTATATACTAGTATATAGATGGCCACATGTGACTCTTCTAGGATTTGTACCTTTATTTGTAATAGCAAATGAAACAACAAATGTGTCTGGTCATGAAAATAATGTTTTTAGCAAGGCTTTCCACACTCTATCTTCAGCTGGTTAATATTGACAACATAGAGCAAACTGGGGGAAGTAGAGTGGGGAGGGAACATTATGAAAGTGGGCATGAATGCTAGGTCGATGTAGAAGAACACTCTAAGAATTTGGTGGAATAGATTGGTAACAGTGTTTGCAAGATAAACAACAGGGAGACCTTTTGAGAGAGTAACCACAAAGCTAAAGGGAGATAGCAAAGGACTGAGAACAGTGGTGGGGAGCTATGCCTTGGAAACAATAGACCATGGTTCGATTGGGATTAATCCTGCTGAATAGTCCTAGTGTGATTGCTGTTGCATTTTTATTTGATTGACAACTTGCCTTTCTTTCTCATCTGGAAGTGCTTTAAATAGGTGTGGCCTTTAATGATACACTTCTTCCTTGTATGTCCTTTCCTCTCCCTCCCTCAAATGATGCAGCAGCAAGTTGATATCCACCCTGCAGTAAGTGTTACACAGATGAGGGTATTCTGATTAACAAGTGTCTGGGTGTGTCTCATTCTCCCAATGTAATTGTGGGTGAACCAGGGTGAGCTCACATGATGAAGCTCACTTGTTATAGCAGGCATCACTTACACTTCATTTTAAATCTTGTTCGTCTTGTGTACCTCTGGACACTTTGACCACCTTTACTATCTCCAGATACCATTGTGATGATCAACTTTATATGGACACCAAATCATAGCAGGAAGCACAATCCAAAAGCACTTTGCTGCATACCTGTCATGCACCTTTCACCTCCAGCCACAACCCATCCCTGTTGATGATAAAGCATGAGATGTCACAAGGCTGCTCTGCACTCATGCATGTGCAATCAGGAAGTTGGAGGAATTACTAACCCATGGAACAATATTTTGATCAATAGGAAACAGGATCCAGCTTCTAAATGTGCCTCCCATTCTCCTTCAATAGACTGTTCAATAATTTAAGTACTTGGAGGACAGCAATGGATGGTGGGAAGTACTGAGGATTCAAATTATATTTACTGAAAAAAAAAATACAAAATTTGAAGCAACAGCATGGAGTGGGTTATTGTAGCAGAACACTGCAAGGGACTACAAGGTGATTTACACCTTCCTGCTATGAAGGTGTTGCATTTCAGGAATTGTCTTAAGTCTTGTGAGATATGTACTTTTGTTCTTAGATTTTAGACAGTTAGCAATGTATATGTGCCTTCTGGTTTAGAGAATTTCAGAGAAGGTAAACAATAAACAGGAGAACATTAGAGTCCAAAGTCTAAAATAATCTCATTACATCTGAAGCCTGAAGATTTCTTGCAGAAAGAGGATGGCTATCTCAGGTCTGGTAGATCCTGAGAATAAAGTACCTCCTTTTGCACACAAAAAAAAGTAATGAAGCTGAGGATGGCATCATGTCTCTGAAGTGAGAAAAAGAGTTATAATCAATTTTATGAAAATACTTCTTAGAATACTTGGCTTTTTGGTTTCTCAGAGCCAATTTATGTTATGAATTGGTGATAATGTTTTGTATTACTTGGTGGTCATTCTGAAAAATGCAGTTGACCTCATAAAGGTGTTATGTAATTACTTGATGCTTTATTTGGAGGCTATCATGATGCCTTTGGAGAATATACATTTCAGGACCCTAAAACTGTATTCTGGGTGAATATGTTGAAAGTAATCTCTAAGGAAGATTCATCCAAGTCTGATTATGAATCCACATCAAAGTCAGTCCAAAGTGTTAACGAATGGTTCATGTACTGGGGACCAGAGTCCTTTTTATTGATTCAACAATTTCAAGGAGAAGAATGATTCTCCCTGTTGATGGTTTCATGGCTTTTGGGTAAAGATGTTTTCTGAAAAAAAAGATCAACATGTAACTTTGCTTTTCAAATATTTAGGTTGTTCTAGAGCTAAATCCTATTTAAAGTAATTTGCCTACGTAAGGCAATTAAATGACGTAAAGGTATGAGAAGTCTGAGGATGAGGCTGGCCATTAATCTTGCCTCCAGTTAACAGGCCTTATCTAGGAAGTGGTTTCAAACTTCCGATGCTACATTTATGGTCAGATATTTTTTCCTTCTCCAACATTAATCATTAATTATTCTTTGAAAAATAAATTTTTAGAGGTAACATCATGGTCTTAGTGGGAAAGAACAGTGTTGAAGACTATCTTGAAAATACTAATCAACATAGGAGTACAGGGATTCTTGATTGGGGCATTTCAGAATAGGAGCTGCCATGAAGTCACATGTGAGATGTTCTTAGCCACTGGAGGCTTAAGGAATGTCTGAACATTCTTCAGGAGCCTTTTATTTATTTATTTTTTTAAAGAGAAGGGAGATAAAGATGCCCGATGAATTTAAAAGTAATACAGACATAGTGTTCTCAGATCATTATGTGGTTAAAATTAGAAATAACTAACAGTAGAATATCCAGTAAAGCTCCAAATATCTGGAAATTAAACAATAATTCTAAATAACTCATGAAATGACAAGAAAAGTTAGAAAACATTTCCAAGTGAAAGATAAGGAAAAAAATTCAAAATTTATGGAATGCTGCTAAAGCAAGCCTAGAGTCAAATTTAAAGCTATACAGGTGAATAGTAGAAAAGAAGGCAGATCTAAAATCAATGACTAATGTTCCAATTTAAGAAAACAGAAAATAAATAACAAGTTAAAACGAATATAGAATGGAAGAAGTAATAAAGCCTAGAGAAAAATAAATGAAATAGAAACATGAACAAGATTTTTAATAAAGAATATTCACAATGTTAAAAGCTGTTATTTGATAAGATCATAAAATACAATAGCAAGATAGATTGTCTAAAAATATAGAGAAAGAACACAAATTTCCTTTGACAATAATGGAAAAGAAGTTATTACTACAGGTATTAAAAGAATAATAAAAGACCAACATGAACAACTTATGTAAATATAACAGATAAAATGGAAAAATTCTGGGGAAATACAATTCGTCAAAATTGGCACAAGGGGAAAAAAGGAAAATCTGAATAATTCTAAATATCTTTGTTTTTATTAAATAGTAAAAACTTCTATCAAATACCTTCCCCCCAAGAAAACCCCAGGCCTAAATGACTTTGTTAGAGAATTCTCTCAATTATTTAAAGAAGAAATAACTCCAATTCTACATAAAGTTTCAGAAATTAGAATAAGCACTACTCCAAAATCATGTTGCTAGTCCCATATAACTCTAATTTCAAAACCCTAGAGAAAAGAAAATTATACACCAAGGCATGATTGCTCACTTTTACTACTTCAATTCTATACTATAAGTACTATAAGCCGTATACTGTAATATAAGTCTCAGCCATTGCAATAGGTAATATGATGAAATAAAAGGAATAAGTTTCAGAAAATAAGTTAATATCTATTGTTTCCAGACAATATATTTCTTATGTATAAAATACCAAGGAACCTACAAAGCAACTAATAGAGCTAGTAGATAAATTCAACAAGGTTTGAATAATATAAGAATTATATTAAAATACTAAATATATTCTCACAGATTAGCAGTAAATACTTGAGATTTGATGGTCTGATCAATGCTTCTCTGTCTGTGGATCTGTTTTTGTTCATCAGTTTATGTTGTTCATGATATTCCACAAATGAGTGAGATCATATGATATTTATCTTTTTTCTGACTGGCTTATTTCACTTAGCATAGACCGTCAAACCTCAGAGGAAAGGTAGGGGAGGGTGGGGGTCAGGGGGAAAGATCAACCAAAGGACTTGTATGGATGCATATAAGCATAATCAATGGACACAGACACCAGGGGGTGAGGGCATGAGTGAGGGGGTGGGTAGGCAATGGGGGGATAAGGACACATATGTAAAATCTTAATCAATAAAGAAAAAAAAAAGAAAAGAAAAGAGAAGCCACAGTGTGGGGAAAGAATAATAATATTTATAACATTATACAAGACAAAAGAAGATATAAAAAACCTTTACAATACAATATTAAGAAAACACTCAAGATAAGAAATGAATAAAATGTTCAGAAATCTCACAAAAATTCAATAAGCACTTATAATGATGCTCAATATTATTAGTCATCAAATTAAAATCAAAGTGAGATAACTCTACACACATATAAGAATGAATACAATTAAAATAGTAATTGTGGGTGAGAATCTGGAACAACTAGAAATTCATACAATTCCTGTGAAAATGTAAAATGGCTATAACCACTTTGAAAATTAGTTTGGTAATTTCTTAAAATGTTAAATATTTATTAATTAACTCAGTCTTTCTACTTATAGCTATTTATTCAAGAGAAATTAATGCATATGTCCACACAAAGAATTGTGCATTAATGTTCCTAGTAGCAAGTAAATGGATGAACAAATTGTAGTATATTCCATACTACAAGGAAATACTATCCTATATAATAAAAGGATAATATGCAAATTGACCCTAACAGCAGAACGACTGGTCACTATGACACATACTGACCACCAGGGGGCAGATGCTCAATGCAGGAGATGCCCCCTGGTGGTCATTATGCTCCCACAGAGTGAGCTCTTCTCAGCCACAAGCCAGGCTGCCAGCTGCCAGTACAGTGGTGGTGACGGGAGCCTCTCCTACCTCCTCAGCAACACTAAGGATGTCCAACTGAAGCTTAGGTCTGCTCCTCGCTGGCAAGTAGACATCTCCTGAGGGCTCCCGGGCTGCCAGAGGGATGTCTGACTGCCAGCTTAGGCCTGATTCCCCGGGGAGCGGGCCTAAGCCGGCAGGTGGACATCCCCCAAGGGGTCCCAGACTGCGAGAGGGCACAGGCCGGGCTGAGGGACCCCCACCCCAAGTGCACAAATTTTTGTGCACTGGGCCTCTTTTTTTTATTTAAACATATTTTATTGATTTTTTACAGAGAGGAAGGGAGAGAGATAGAGAGTTAGAAACATCAATGACAGAGAAACATCGATCAGCTGCCTCCTGCACACCTCCTACTGGGGATGTGCTCGCAACCAAGGTACATGACCTTGACCAGAATCAAACCTGGGACCTTTCAGTCCGCAGGCTGACGCTCTATCCACTGAGCCAAACCAGTTATGGGGGGCCTCTAGTTCAGTAATAAAAAGGGGAAAAAAAAACACAACTATACATATAAAATGTATATGAATATCAAAACCATTATGCTGAGTGAAATAATCCACATATGGTGTATTGTGGTTCTGTGGTTGTGGATGTCTGGGCTTGAGGGTGAATAATGAGATAAATTAAAAACTGCCCTAAGAAAACTTTTAGGGATGATGGCATGTTCACTGTCCTCATTGTAGTGATGGCAAGTCTACTGGTAAGTGAAAAAGCACAAAACTTTACCTTTCACATATGTGCACTTTATTTTACATTACAACTCAATAAGTTATAAAAAGTATAATAATTAGGATAATGACATATTGAAAAGGACCTTAAGTCTGTTGGGAGATTAAGGATTTGGGGATGAGGTAGTATGTTTAGGCTTAATGCTGCAAGCCCCGTATTTTTAGAAAACCACAGCTGGGTTAGTGAAATTGTCTGAGTCACCAGACTTTTAAAGATATATTTGAGTAGGCAAAATTCTCTTTCCTACTTTCCAGGTGTCAGTTAAAAGGAAAAGGACCAAAAAATTAGCTGTGAATCCCCTAGGCAACCTGGCTTACCTGAACTATTGTATTTCCTTCCTCTTTCAGTTATGAAGATACTTTATGGGATAAGATGTCACTGCTATGACAGGAGGCAAACAGATATAGCTTCTTGCAGGGAAACTCACTAAGACAACAGGAGAGGTACTAGACCACAATGGGATGGGCTCAGGTAATTAGGCAGAGTTGCACATCTCTGCATAAGACTGGACTTCCTGAGGTCATCCTGTTCATGATTTTAAATACATCTCAGAAATTAAAAAAAATATATATCTATAATAATAAAAATGTAATGTGCTAATTAGACCAGACAGCTGAACAGCCTTCTGGATGACCTTCTGGATGAAACCAGGGCTGTGAGGGCCAAGGCAAGCCACCAAGGCTGGGAGGGCCAAGCCCCTTGCATGAATTTCGTGCATCAGCCTCTAGTTTTAAAAATCAAAAGCATTTATACATACATATCTACACTAATAAAAGAGAAACATGCAAATTGGTGTCACTCTGCTACGCCCGCCAGCCAATCAGGATGAGTATGCAAATTAACCCAACAAAGATGGCAGTTAATTTGCATAAGCAGGCGTGGAGCAAAGACTGAAGACAAGTGAAGACTGAAGACGACTGAAGACTGAACAGCCGGAGTGGAGAAGCCAAGCCTCGCTGTGGCTGGAGCGGAGAAGCCAAGCCTTGCCGCTGTGGCCAGACCAAAGGCCTGGGTCCCGGGTGCTGGAGGAAAACCGGTGCTGGCAGCCAGGGGAAGGAAGGCCTATCTCACGAATCTTCGTGCAATGGGCCTCTAGTATATATATAATTTAAAAACAGTATGTTGTAGAGAGACTCAAGGCATTATATTTGCACTTTGCATAATATATTTGCTTAAGTATCCTTCTTTGGTCCTCTCTTCCCTTCCTCAGTTTCCCATTTCTTAACTAGCAATGACTTCATCCCACAGGTTCTTATCAATTTCTCGTCCAAAACTCTGTCCTTGTCATTTTAGCTATTGTCACAATATTATTCCTTTAGCCAGACCCCACTCACCTAGCAAGGTTTAGGAAAATAAAAATGCATTTTTTAATCACAACTTTTCCTACATCAGACTTGTTTTTGCCTTCACTTGCTGAGGAAGTAAAGTTTGTTATCAGTTCCATATTTGTTTTTGAGTAATCAATGCTTAGAGAATTATTTTTTTTTCTTCCCAGTAAAATTTCAAAATTTCAGCAAAAGAAGAATATCTTAGTATTTTAAAAATCATTACCATGAGTAGTTTTATGTTGTTTATAATTCTTATTTCCTCTTAGAATATTTGATAGAATTGGTCTTGAATTTCAGCGTAGTCATGTGACTTACTTTGACCAATGAGATATTAGCCAACATACTACATGCCATTTCCTTGCAGAAGTAATAAGAATCAGTGCATGATTTAGTGTTTCCTTTGGTGCCTTGTTAATCATGAAATGCAGAGAGGCAAACTCTAGCAGCCTACATCCATCCAGATATCTAGCATTGAGTAGAAAATTACCCTTTGTTGTTTTAAACCACTGAAATTTGGGGATCCCATTTCTCATCTCAATGTAACTTGTCAGTTTTCAGTGATGGTAGTGATAAGAGTCCGAATGTTTTAGGCTGTTTTGATCAAAGAATAAAAAGCAAAACAAAACAAGTAAGCCCAAAACAAAACAAAACACTTGAATCCTATTACTAGCTTAGGACAATTTTCTTTTATCATATTTGTATTATAATATGATGTTTTCTTTAGCATGAATGGTAGAATAGCTGTTTAAAAATATGTGCAAATGTCAAATAACCTTTCAATAATGATCCCATTGAATAAGGAGGACTTTACCAATAGAAGGGATAATGCAGGTCTTTCTGGGGCTTAGGTAGTGTCATGTCATTTAAATTGTTTCTTTGCTCAAATCCTAAGAAGTTCCTAATCCTCTAGGAAGAGCCTGAAAAGAGAAATTAACCAAGCATGAAATAGTGCTCCTGACTGGCCCATTAGGTTAAGAAATGAAGTGAATGTAAAATACCACCTTACAAATTGCTACTCTTCTACTTCGCTATTTGTGCATAGTAACTAAGTTGGATAGTAGATAAAGCACATAGACAAGCTTAATTTTACAATCTGGAAATGAAGAAGAGAAGAACATTCCCTGCCTTTTGAAGGGGTAAACATCATAGTGGTGCCAGGGAGACAGAGGTGGTCCCCACCTCACACCCTTGCTCAGCGTTTGAGAAATAAGGAGTACTCTGCAAATGCTTACTGAGCCAAACTGGGTGCTTTTGAGATCACACATGTCACAATTTTTTTCATATAGCTTACTTCTTCATTACCTATGATTATTTGTGAAAGAAAATGTATTCCTATGAAAGTGGCCAAAAGTCAGGATTTTATTCTCATCTTTGTCACTAACTCAGTTTACCTTTTACCAGTGTCGAAATCTCTGAGTTTTGGCATATTTTATCTGTCAAATAGGAAGAATATTTTCTGCCTTTACAGACTGTAGTTGTGTATAAAAGAGAAATTTAGATATAAAATTCCTTTTGTCATAATTACTAGGGGCCCAGTGTGTGAAATTGCACGAGACCCAGGACCCAGAGGTGGGACCCAGAAACCCGCCTGCACCTCCGGTCAAGTCCTCCAGAGTTAAGTCCCTGCCCACCCGCGCATGCCTCTCCACGCACACAGCCCCACCCACCCCACGCATGCAGCCTCCTGCTGATCAGTCATTACGGCATGATGGCATGACGGCCACAGGCTTTTTATATAATAGAGGCCATAGCACTTATCTGGATACCTGTGTTTCAATATTAAAATTACATACTGTCTGTGGTTTGAACAGACATATTCTAAAATGTATGCTGCAAATAGTCAAAACTACAAAATCAATGAAAGTTTGTTCATTCAGTGCCGAGGATATTCATTAGTATCCAGTGAAGATGAAAATAAATATCAAGTCAAGTAGTTAGTTATGAGCTACTTAAATAATAAACGGACCCAGGAACATCAACACTGACAACCAGTAGGCCCCACATCCAGAAGGAAAAAAAAAATTCTTTTAGTTTTGAATAATTTATATAGAACAGAAATTAAAATTAATAAAGTGCTTTCCTTATACACTAGTAGTGGAAAAACAGAGGTCAATGTGGATAAGGAAGCAAATCAGAAAAGGCAAAAATAAATTTTTTAAAAGCTTAAAATCTTTTTACTGTGATTGCTAAATATGTGAGCCACTAAAAATGATTGAAAGGCTTTTGATGCCAGGCAATTCTAGTATCAAAGTGAGAAGTAAGTCTTTTGGAAATAAAAAAAATACAATAAAATAAATATTGTTCTATTTCATAATAATATAAGCAATGTTGAAAGTTGAAGATTAGTGAGGAACAAATTACATGCAGGTGCTTTTATTTCACATATTGAATATATCACATTTAAAATCACCTAAAATGCTACTCAGTAAAGTTTAACTTTTTACATCAATATAGAACTACTTTTATGCAAAACTATAACAGGCATGCAATGTATTCTCTTAGACTATGTTATTCAAATTGGATGTATAAAAGATTTTGTAAAATGGTCACAATCATAATTTCCAACCTAAAAACCATTATTCAAATACTAAATATGGAGCCTATAAGAACTTTAAAAAGGAAAACACAAGGATGTTATAAAGGCCAATATAACAAACTGACAACCGGCGAAGCATGGCACTGTAGGGGTTTGAATGAGTCACCCCAAGATCTGCCTCTGTGGTATAGAGATTACATTGAGCTAAAGGCAACCAAGGCTCTTTGGGCAGAAGAGATAATTCTCTGTCCTGACCCCCACCCTCTTTTAACTATCTACAGTAATTTAAATTAGGGTTCTTGTTCATAAAAGAGATTTTCAAAGATAATCTTTTTGACCTATGTATAGGGCTGCAGAAATTGTTAATTACTGAATATCTGCTCTTATCCTAGAAATGACCTTCTCCTTTGAATCCCCCACGTGCCTTACTTTTTCCTTAGCTCAGAGTATCATATGCACCTCATTTTCTCTTTCTGTCTCTGCACCTCTCATGTACGTGGGGTTTCTATACATAGGTAAGTAATTAAATTTGATTATCTTGTTAATCTGTTGTATTTAGATATAATTACTAGACCAGCCAAAAGAACCTTGAAGGGTAGAGCAAAGTGCCTTGCTCCCCCACATTGCCTACCCATTCGTCTTATAAATTCAGGTTCACTCATACAGCCTTTGAATGGAAAATTTTTATTAAGTCCATATTTTGGTGATATAACAAAATCAGTCATTTGGCCTCCGTTCAATTCCTTGTAACTGACCTTTCATCTCCCTTGACCTGGTTTATAATGCATCTCTGGAAAGACTACAAAGAATGGTCTTGAGCTCTGCTACCTCCATAAAGTCCCCAATTGGTTTTTAATCCTTTAAGGTGAACTATTCCACAAGGAAGTTTTTATTAAATGGCAAGAAGAGAAAATAATCAATGAATATAGAAACCATACACTGTGGCCATCTGATTTAGATCAGCGTGTTTACTTGTCTCAGGTGACATTAGACTGTCTGATGTAAATGGACCACATGGCACACAAAAACGCATGCATCTCTTCAGTTTTAAGAGGGCCTCTCATCTCATCACCAAAAGATGGGTAGGTGGTAACTGTGTCAACAACAGAAGCTACATGCTTCTTCTCCTTCTCTCCTACCTTTGTCCTCAGTCTTTACCTTGAAATACTGTAGTATAGGCATTCTCAACAGGGAGAATATTGTTGGCAAAGGAGCAAAAAATTGGTTTTTAGTGGGAAAGAATCATAAATATTACTTCAAGGATCTATAGTACATAAACAGGTATATAGTAAATCTGTGTATTAAAATTATGTGGGTGGGAAATAATTAGGGAAAAACATGTCTAAAAGGTTCTCCCCCCCCCAAAAAATCCTATATAATAAAAGCCTAATATGCAAATTGACCAAATGGCAGAACAACCAGTGGAATGACTGGTCGCTATAATGCACACTGATCACCAGGGGGCAGACGCTCAATGCAGGAGCTGCCCCCAGCATGCTGGCCCCAGGCCAGCCAAGGTGGGTGCCAGTGGGGACCCCCGATCACCCAGCCGATCACCCCACAGAGGGAGGTGACCAGTGGTGGCAGCAGGGGACAGGACCAGCCAGCGAGAGGGCTGGTGCCACCCCCTAATCGCTCCGCCGGTTGCCTCCAAGGTAGATGCCAGCAGGGGTCCCTCGATTGCCCTGCTGGTCACCCCACAGATTGGCCCTGATCGCCGGCCAGGCCTAGGGACTCTACCTGTGCACAAATTTCGTGCACCAGGCCTCTAGTTAATAAATAAAAGGTTGAGAGACACTGTTGTAGTATAACTGGGAAAAAATGATCTAATGTTTATTAGTCTTGTTGGAATTTTTAAATTAAATAAAATGCAATCTAAAAATATAAATGAGTAATGCAATCAGAAGGTCACTTCGGTAGTCCATAAATGGGAAAACATCATGTGCTAGAGGAGAAATAATTGCCATTTGTTAGCAATGATGAAAAGTGGTCTATGAATGGAGCCTGTTTAGTGCTAAAAGTGGGGTGCTTTCAGGGTTGGAGTATGCAGAGGGTTATGCAACTCTTTCCTAAAGCATTGCTGAAAAAATAGGATGGTGCACAATGTCATCAATAATAATCTGGTATTTGACTATTTTAGGAGTTGAATCAAGAGAGAAGAAACCAGAGTCACAAACATCTTTGATAGTGTTGCCTGGGACAGACATGGCAAGAGGCAGACACGTGCCTTTGAGTCATGAGACATAAGTTTGTACTCAGTTCTTCATAGAGAGGAAAAGTTAGGCCATTCTACCAGACAGTCCCATGGTTTCTCTTTAAATTGCCATTGATTTGGAGCCACTGAATGAAGGCATGAATCCTGATATCTATCTGGTCTCATTTTCCTACTCAGCAAGTCTCACAATACAGGTCTTGGTGAGTCTTAACTTTTGCAAGTGAACCTTATTAATGATCAGGATTAAAGATACAATCATTACGTTAATGTCTGGACTGTGATATAAAACTAAAATTTTAGAAGCTGTGGACTAATAACAGTTTTTAAAATCCATTGTCATAAAGCTACCATTTCAAGAAAGTGTGTGCATTGCTCTTTCTTAAGAACTTCATCACCTCTTACACCACATTGAAAATAGCTGTCCTGTCATTATCAAAAAGCCATCCAGAATAACCACAAATAACCCAAGCCTTCTTCTAACCCTACCTCATGTTTCCCTCTTCCTTTGAAAGGGCCTATGAATAAAAATATAAAAACCATAGGATTCTGATATCAAACTGCCTACTTGATATCTCTGTTTAGATTTCAGCTAATCCATAGAGCTACTTCCTTTTTATCCATAGACACAACTAAGTATTTAAACAAATGTTTTCTCTCTCTTAAAAAATGAAGCACACTAAATATATTGTACTGCTAGCTAGATATATTGTGCTTCTTTCTTTAGGAGAACTGCAGTAGCTGATCCTAAATATTGAAAACCCTTTAATGTCTTTCATACTGCCAGTTTGATAGGCCAAATCATAGATCATGATTTTTGTTTTAGTTGAACTATAGAAGTAAAAATTCATATGTTCTAGGGCCAGCTGGGCTGGGCTCAAGTGTCAGCTCCATCATTGGCTGTTTGTATGACTTTCTCTGCCTTAACTTCTTCACGGATAAAATTGGGAAAATAGTAGCCCTACCAGTCAGTTATGAGGAATGAATGAGTTAGCATGTATTAAGTGTTTTGTGGAATGACTCACATTGCAAGTGTTATATGTGTTTGTTATTATTATTATAAAATAAACAATTTGCTGAAGAGTACATTTCAGAACAAATCTTTCTGTGAACTCTATTATCAAATCAGAGGTGTATTTTTTTTTTCATGAAAAAAATAAAAGCCTGGAGATATGACAGGAGGGCATTTTAAAATTCAGCAAATCTTTTTAAATTATATGCATAAAGGAAAAAAGAGAATGGTAATTTTTCTGATGAAGTATTAAAACAGTACTCAAATCAAGCCATGGAATATGAATGAGAAAGTAGCCAGATTTGTTTTTCTGTCTGACAAGAATAGAGGAGGGGAAAAGATAGCATAACATCACAGCTCTCTGTAACTAGAAGTAACTTAAGGCCCATTATAGGCCCTTCCCATTGTCCGTCAGCAGAACAGCAACACTCAGAGGATGTGAGTTCTGCATCCTGACAATGTTTAGAAATAAACATAGTCGTCTGGGATGAAAGTACAGAAAGAAATGGGAATTTAACTGAGTTAAAAATTCAACAGTAAAATAACAAAGGGGTCACAATTATAAAAACGATCATCTTACTTCTTGCAAGACCCCTCCAGTGTCTTGGCAGCATCAATAGCCTTTGATGAGAATGACAACGTGAGGATTTATTACTCTCCATTACCTCATTCACCTGGTTTCTTGCATTATAGTTGCTTTTTTCGTGTTAGTGCATTGATTCTGCTAAAATATTGCTACAAACATGTGCCTTCCCTATAAAAGACAAGCTCTTCCTGCTAGGTTTCCCTTTAAAGTCTAGCTAATGCTGGCAACCACTTAAATTTTGTGATTACATGAATCTCAAGGAAGAGAAGAAAATACATTCCTGACCTGTTTATTCTTGCCATCATTTTCTCCTAAATAGTGAACCACAAAATTCTCTAGGGGAGGTGACTAATAGATTAAAAATTTTAATGATAAAAATATTGTCCCCCCTGCCAAACCGGTTTGGCTCAGTGGATAGAGCGTCGGCCTGTGGACTGAGGGGTCCCAGGTTCGATTCCGGCCAGTCAGGGGCATGTGCCTTGGTTGCGGGCACATCCCCAGTGGGAGGTGTGCGGGGGGCAGCTGGTCGATGTTTCTCTCTCATCGATGTTTCTGGCTCTCTGTCCCTCTCCCTTCCTCTCTGTTGGAAATCAATAAAATATATTTAAAAAAAAAATGTTGTCCCCAAGAAAGTGAGTATGGGAGGACACCAGTGTTTGTATGTGGATGAAGATGAGTTGTCATGGAAGGAGGAAAAAGTACTGAGAAGGAATTGGGGCTACTAAGGAAATGTACTTCACAGTCCAATATTAACTATGCCAGTGGTGTGAGGAGGCCAGTTCCTAGTAGCTCTTGCAAGCTGATCTCTTCCCAGCTCCATATTCAGTTATATCAAGGTGGTAGTTTGAAATAGAGGGTATTTACACCATAGAAATTGGCAAATGCTCTAAAATTTAGAGTTTAAATCATGCCTTTTTTTTCTTTTGCCCAGAGTGTCAGTTCCTAAACATTTACCAGTATCCCACTGAGTACAGCTGATCATAATTAACATGCTTATAAACTACTAGAGGCCCAGTGCACGAAGTTTGTGCACGGGTGTGTGTGTGTGTGTGTGTGTGTGTGTGTGTGTGTCTCAGCCCAGCCCGCACCCTCTCCAATCTGGGATACCTCTCACAATCCAGGACTGCTGGCTCCCAACTGCTGCCCTGCTGGCCTGATTGCCCCTAACTGCCCTCCCCTGCAGGCCTGGTAACTCCCAACTGCCCTCCCCTGCAGGCCTGGTCACCCCCAACTGCCCTCCCGTGTAGGCCTGGTCCCCCCCAACTGCCCTTCCCTGCTGGCCTGACCACCCTCAATTGCCCTCTCCTGCAGGTCATCTTGTGGTGGTCATCTTTGACCACATGGGGGCAGCCATCTTGTGTGTTAGAGTGATGGTCAATTTGCATATTACCTCTTTATTATATAGGACCATGAACAGGCTAACTGGGTTTCTTTATTCTGAGGAAATGCAACACAGGGAAGATAAATATCGAATGGCTCACAAGTTATTTAGAAATAGCAATGTATGTTACTGTTTTGATGGAAAATTTTTTATTTTATATCCCCCTAATCCCTGCAATTGCCTCTATTGAATCTCTTATTGTAGGTAATAGTCTGCTCACCTATGTTTGTCTTTTCCATGACATGATTAGCTCCTTTCATATAGAATGGTGTACAATTTATCTTCATTTATCTAGTGTTTGGTCATGTCTAACAGAATCTGATGGTTTGTAGACATGCTACTTTCTGATTTCTTCACCTCTAACAGAATGGAAGTATTGCATGTCTCAATAATGTCAAGATTATTGTGACAATCAGGAGATAGAATGCAAATGCCAGTAACTCTCCTAAGCTGGGCCTCACATATAGTTTTTTAAATGTGATGTAAAGTGTAAAAAAATGAAATGAATATTCATTTTATTAGATGCAATTTGGAGGTAGTTAGATAGTATAAAGAATCAGAGGGATCTTTGTCAAAACAATTATTTTCTACTTCTTAACTGTAACCTTTAAACCAAAGTCATATAACTATTTTGAACCTGTTTCTCCATTAATTTATAAATATGTAAAATTAAGCACAGAAGATTAACATAAAAATCACATTGAAATATTATGTATAAAGCTCCTAATTAGCACCACTGCTAAAATTGTCAAACTGTCCTTTCCTGGCACTAAATTCTCTAGCTTTAGACCCTTTGCCTTCCTTTTGCTTTAAGTTGTCATATAACAGTTTTGCTTTTTTCTCAAAGTATATTAGTGTCTATAGGTATACCTTTCTTATAGTAATCTTGCACCCACATAGAAGCTGCATATATTCAATATGAAATGAAAACGTATTTTGTAAAAAGTGCAAGGTTTTCACACCTGCTGGTGTAGTTGTAGCAACAGCTTCACGAACTTCTTTTCTTTTTAAATAATGCTCCTTACACTGGATTCATTTATGTTGAAATGATGGAAAACCACAGACCTCAACCTATGGTACACATCAAACAATTTGACTTCTTGTAATGTCCTGGCTTTTCTCTGCTTCTAGGAGCACTGGCATCACTAGTAGCATTTTGTATGGTACTCATGCTGTAGAACTTCAAATTCAAGTTCTACAGTGTTACACTAAACATGATGAAAAATACGCAAGAACCATTGAAAGATCAGTTTTTACTGTGATACACAATTTACTGGAGAAAGGAACTGCTCACAGGGACGTGATTAGTGTCACATGGCATTTTAAATTGGAATACTTACAAAACTTGAGTTCATTGCAGTAGCAGCAAGAGGTGGCTACAAAATTATTACAGTAGTCCCTGTACAGTTAATTTTATGTGGTTCTGATTTAATACTGCATCTTTATATTTGTTTATATTTCTCTTGACTGCAAAATATGCCATATACAGTCTAAAATGTTGGTGCATGTAAATTTTGATACATTTTAACTTTTTATAACAGTTTGTGTATATTTTGTTAGTAAATGATAAAATAGACTAGTATTTACATATATTACATGCATTTATGAAATACCTAACTTTTTCTTAATTGCCTTGCTATTACAAAGCTATGCAGCTTCTCAATGAGTGTATTTAAGTTGTCAGAAATCTCCAAATAAAGGTACAATATATTTATTGAAAAAAACCTCTGTGTATAAGTAGACCCATGCAGTTCACACCCATGTTGTTTAAGGATCAGCTGTATATTAGATTGAGACTGGAACAGAGAAAGAGCTTTGCCAGACATCTCTATCTGCACCGTTTCCTCTCTTTTGGCTTTTACTTTTCTTATGGGCATATTCTCTCTAGGTCATTTAACTGCACCATTTTTGAAATGTGTGTATGGAATTACGACTGATAATTGATTCCTCTTTGATGTATATTTCCAAAACCTTAGAACACAGTGACAATTTTCCTTAACTAAACTTCATAAATAATAAAGAGAATATCATGCATGCCATCCTATCTAATAAAGAGGGAATATGCTAATTGACACTCATGCTGTCGCAAAGATGGTGGCCCCCACAGGCAATAAGGAGGGAATATGCTAATTGATTGTCCCGCCCTCAAAGATGGTGGTGTCCACAGCCAATAAGGAGGGACTATGCTAATTGAATGCCATGCCCTCGAAGATGGCGACACCCACAGCCACAAGATGGCTGGCAGGGGAGGGCAGTTGTGGGCGATCAGGCCAGCAGGGGAAGGCAGTTGGGGGAGACCAGACCTGCAGGGGAGGGCAGTTGGGGGAGACAAGGCCAGCAGGAGAGGGCAGTTGTGGGTAACCAGGCCGGCAGGGGAGCAGTTAGGCATTGATCAGGCTGGCAGGGGAGTGGTTAGGGGGTGATCAAGCTGGCAGGCAGAAGTGGTTTGGGGCAATTAGGCAGGCAGGCAGGTGAGCAGTTGGGAGCCAGCAGTCCCGGATTGTGATAGGGATGTCTGACTGCCAGTTTAGGTCCAATCCCACAGGCAGTTGGACATCCCCAAGGGGTCCCAGATTGGAAAGGGTGCAGGCTGGGCTGAGGGATACTCCCCCCGACACACAGAGTGCATGAATTTTGTTCACCGGGCCTCTAGTCTACACTAATAAAAGAGAAACATGGTAATTAGCGTACGACTGCTACCCTTTTCATTGGCTAATCAGTGAGTATATGCAAATTAACTGTCAGCCAAGATGGCGGCCGGCAGCCAGGCAGCTGGAAGCGAACATGAGGCTTGCTTGCTGCGGACTCCAATGTTCCCCACCTCACTTGCCGGCCTCTGAGTTGCAACTCTAAGCAACTATGTACTATGTTGCAAATATAGAAGCTAAACAAAACACCAGAAACCGGCTTTCATTCAGCCAGGCTTTAGCAACATTGTATAGATGTTTTCAGCGGCGAGGCCTCAGAGCTAAAGCTGGCCCAGAATAAAAAAAAAAGAAAAAAGAAAACAGGAGCGGTTGGAAGCTTCAGTCACTCGCTTCCGGAAAACAGCCCTCAGCCCCTCACCCAGACTGGCCAGGCACCCCAGTGGGGACCCCCACCCTGATCCAGGACATCCTTCAGGGCAAACCAGCCAGCCCCTACCCATGCACCAGGCCTCTATTCTATAAAGTAAAAGGGTAATATGCCTCCCGGCACCGGGATCAGCATGACAGGGGGCAGCGCCCAAACCCCCTGATCGCCCTGCGGCTCTGTGTGTGACAGGGGGTGGGGCCACAACCTCCCTATCTGCCCTGCTCTGTGCCTGATAGGGGGGAGCTCCCCCCCGATTGCCCTGCGGCTCTGTGTTTGACAGGGTGCAGCGCACCAACCCCCTGATCGGCCCTGCTCTGTGTGTGACAGGGTAGAGCCATAACCTCTCCATCGGCCCTGCCCCGAGTGTGACAGTGGCGGCGCCCCAACCCCCTGATCGGCCCTGCTCTGTGGGTGATAGAGGGTGGCGCCCCAACTCCCTCCATGGGCCTTGCTCTGTGTGTGGCAGGGTAGAGCCATAACCTCCCCATTGGCCCTGCCCTGAGTGTGACAGGGTGCAGCGCCCCAACCCCCTGATCCGCCCTGCTCTGTGTGTGACAGGGGGCGGGGCCCCAACTCCCCTATTGGCCCTACTCTGTGAGTGACAGCGGGGAGCTCCTCAACCCCCTGATCGGCCCTGCTCTGTGCATGACAGGGGGTGGTGCCGCAACCTCCCCATCGACACTGCCTTGAGTGTGACAGGGGGCGGTGCCCCAACCCCCCAATCAGCCCTACCCTGAGCGTGACTGAGGGTGGCATCACAACCTCCCGATCCGCCCTGCTCTGTGCATGACAGGGGGCGGCGCCCCAACTCCCCAATCAGCCCTGCTCTGAGCCCGACCAGGGGCTGCACTTAGGGATTGGGCCTGCCCTCTGCCACCCGGGAGCAGGCCTAAGCCAGCAGGTCGTTATCTCCCGAGGGGTCCCAGACTGCGAGAGGGCACAGGCCCGGCTGGGGGACACCCCCCCCCCCCCCGAGTGCACAAATTTTTGTGCACCAGGCCTCTAGTAATATATATAAAGAGAGACATCATGTAGAATCATTAATTTTAATAATTAGATGCTAGTAGATTTACGCATATGACACATGTATAAACAAGCTTCTACCAATTTTAAAACTAACACAACTTTCTCAGTTTGAAAAAAAAAAAGCCAATGTCATAATCTTGTTCTTTCAGCAGCAACCAAAGGTTATTAGAGCAGTATCTTGATTCTCGATTGTAAGTACTTGGATTCATCTCAGCTCCTCTGTTTTCCCGAGTCCCTCACATACACAATAATCTAGTTTTGTATCTGTCTCTTTCATAAGATTATAACCTCCTCTATGATAAAAGCTGTAATGGTATCATTTTTCTACTTTCTGAGTCTAGTATGGTGAATAGTGCATAGTAAAGATTCAAATATCTTTATTAGTTCACTCTTCCTCTTAAATCCAAATTTAAATAGAAGGGAAGGGGAAATAATGACACCCAACAATAACTATGCACAAATCTTATCCAATCAGGTGAATGAAATTGTGCTTGCTTGTATCTGTAATTTCTTCAAGTCAATAGTTGCCTCCCAGGGCACCTCTGGACTAATTAGATTAACTATTACTGTCAGGGCTTCCTAATTGTTTGTACTGAAGAAAGCAAATTGCAGACAGTAGATATCAGTGTAAAATCAAACAGAAAACAGGTGTTTGCTAATTAAAACTGAGATTTTTAATGAATGACCCTGTGGTTTTGGTGAATAAATACCACTCTCAACATCTGCTGCATAATTAGATTCTTCTCTCTCTCTCTCTTTCTCTCTCTCTCTCTCTCTCTCTCTCTCTCTTCCCCTCTGTCCCTCTCTCTTTCTCTTTCTCACTCTTGCTCTCACTCTCTCTCCCTTGACTCTCTCTTCCTCTCCTTTTCTACATCCTTCTCTCTCCCTCTCTCTTTCCTCTCCTGTCCTCCTCTACCCACTTTGCCAACATCTCAGTAAATAACTGTAAAATGAAAAAAATTTAAAAAGGAGAAAAATCCCAGTAATCTTTAATCTTTGTAAAGGGACAAAATCAGATGTCCCGAAAGAATCACATTAAAACATTTTAATGCACAAATTGGTCATGGTACCCTGAGGGAGGCTTATCATGAGTTCTGGTTCATCTACCATTTGAGACTATATTTTGAGTTAATTGGGTGTCCTGCTGAGATGACCTCATCTGATAAATGGTGTTCTTTTTTCTTTTCAATCCTTTTGAAAATGAAAGAGGAGAACTAATTTTAAAATATTATAATAAGTTTGTGCAATGTGCCTGGTAAGCAGGTTTTACTGTATATAAGTGCTTCATTTTTAGGGAAGCTGAAATGAAAAAAACAACTTGGAATGACTTAATAGAAAAGACATGTGCAAATGTCAAGGCATTTTGTTGAAATCATCATTGCAGAAACATTTTCCCACCATTAGTCTTTGTTTGGGAGTGCTCTAGTAAGTGAATTTTAGTTTTAGCTGTTTTATGCAATTAAACTTAACTGTAATGTCTCAGCCATAGGAGCTCTGAGGACTTGGCAAAACTAATTGAGTGCTGTGTCAACTAATAAAGAATCAAATGTGTTGAAATATAAGAAAATCAAGTAGTTTCTGGACAAGTCAAATGTGCCAGATCAGAAGCTATAGGTTAAGAGTACAGTAGGTATGCTGACAGGTCAGGGGCTTCGGAGTACTGTACTATTTTATTTTTAAAATATTTTTATTGATTTTTAGAGAGAGAGAGGAAGACAGTGAGAGAGAAAGAGAAACATCAATGTGAGAGTGGAACATTGATCAGCTGCCTGCTGCACGCCCCGCACCGGGGATGGAGCCTACAACCCAGGCATGTGCCCTGACCAGGAATTGAACAAGCAACATTTTGGTGCATGGGACAACACCGAAACCAACTGAACCACACCAGCCAGCGTAAGCACTGTACTATTTTTAAAAAAATATTTTTATTGACTTCAGGAGGAAGGGAGAAGGAGAGAGAGATAGAAACATCAATGATGAGACTCATTGATCGGCTGCCTCCTGTACAGCCCCTACTGGGGATTGAGCCCACAACTGGGGTATGTGCCTTGACCAGGAATAGAACTGTCACCTCTTGGTTTATAGGTCAACACTCAACCACAGAGCCACGCCAGCTGGGCTGTACTGTGGTGTTTTAATTTAAGAATGAAACTCAGGCTTCTGGTCTAAGACAGTGAAAGAGGAAGACCCTACACGCACATCCCATGAACATATCAGATTTACATCTACAGACAGAGCAATTTACCCTAAGAACAGAGAGTTGACTGAACAGCTTCTGCACAACAAATGAGAGAGAGAGATACAATAGAGAAATGGGTAAAAGAGACAGAGATATAATACTACTAGAGGCCCAATGCACGAAATTCATGCAAGAGTAGGGCCTTCCTTCCCCTGGCTGCCGGCACCAGCTTCCCTCTGGCACCCGGGACCCAGGCTTCCCTCATAGCCCTGGCTTCATCCAGAAGGTCGTCTGGAAGGACGTCCGGTCTAATTAGCATATTACGATTTTATGGTTATAGATCGGACTCCCACCTCTAGCACACTAATCTGCAGCAGGGAGGTAGCACTAAAGTGCCTGCACCCAGACTCACCAGCCCTGGGGCACAGCAAAAAAGTCAGTAGTTTAAAGGACACTGGACTATACAGAAAGGAAATACAGTAACTAACTTTAGAAAATCTGCTAACTAAGAGGGGGACTGTGGGAACTCTCTCTGGTGTCCAAGGCACTGGACAGCACCATTGTTTTGCTCCCCCTCTCCCTTGATTGCAGGAGCACAATCCTGGTTTTCTAGCCAGCCAAGGTAGTGCCAAGGTACCCCAGGTACCAGGCTAACACCAGCTCCATAGCTTGTCACCTGGATTCCACACAAACCCTGCTTGGTTCAGCTATAGAATCTGACTCTAGTGTGGCTTGTCCCTGGGATCCTCTGTGGCCTGAACCACCTCCAAGTACACCCCAGCTGTGCTGCTAGGACAGACTCTGCAAGGCTTGCCTCCAAGACACCCCATGGCCCCCACCTACTTCAGCTGAAGCTCTAACCTGCCTGCCAAAGATACCCAGTACATGTTGATTATTAGTATTTTGTGAGCTCACATACTCTGTAACTTTTTCTGTTGCTTAAATTTCTATATCTAAAGTATATTCCTTGAAAGATAATTTGACTTGGCTTCTGTCTGATGCCTGAGGACTAGCAAACCAGGGCTACACTGGACTAAGAATTAAATTTAAGATAATTTTATTTTGGTGTTGGTGGGAGCAAATGGATGGTATTTTATCTCCTAAAATAAATATGGGTGAGTTTGTGCCTTGCCGGCATGGCTCAGTGTTTGAGCATCGACCTATGAACCAAGAAGTCACAGTTGGATTCCCAGTCAGGGCACATGCCCGCCCATGCCCTGGTTGTGGGCTCGATCCCCAGTGTGGGGCATGCAGGAGGCAGCCGATCAATGATTCCCTCTCGTCATTGATGTTTTTATTTATTTCTCCTTCTTTCTTCCTCTTTGAAATTAATAAAAATATATTTTAAAAAATATGGGTGAATTTATGATAGGAATTCTTATAAGACACACTTTTTCTCTTCCTTGCAATTACCAGCTTCCCAAAAATCCACTGGCAGCCACTCCTTTTTTTTTTTTTTTTGTCTCCCCCTGTAAGAAGGGTTTTGTCATTGTTACCACAATGTTAAGAGTTTCTTACTACTATGTTTCTTGGTGGGATGGGATAGGGGATATTTTAGCTTTAAGTAAGAGTCTCTAATTTAACCCTCCTTCTAGCTTATGCCCTAGTTTTGTCTTCTGCATCTTCCTCATTTAGTCTATTAAGATTAAGCTCCAGCCTCCATGATCAGCAATGTCTCAGAGGAAATATTTGCTATATAGTACCTATCTGTAGTTCCACTTTTTAGAAATTTTGTTCTTGGATGCTTGTTTTTTTTGTTTGTTTGTTTTGTTTTTGTTTGTTTGTTTTTGCTTAGCTAACTGTTCATTTGTGTACTGTAAAATGTACTGTACATATTTATTCAGCCTTTTATATGTTTACTCCTAAGACTGTTCATTGTAATTTCAGAGACAGAATCCTTCTCCCTGTCTTCATGCATAATAACAGCTACAATCAGATATTTCTGGTAGAGCAGATAGAGCTGTTGCTTTTCTAGCAGTGTTTCAACCTCAACCAAGTCAGCCAAGCTGGGTTGTTACACACACACAAATTCACATTTTATCCTTATCCTTTATCCTTAGAATCTGTGAAGTGTATTAGTAGAATCATGACCCTAAATGGTGTCCCTGTGAATTAATAGAACAGTGCCATGCACATTGAAAGTACTCAAGAAATGTTGGATGATGATGATGATGATGATGATGATGATGATTACATCATTGGGCTGAATAAAGTAATGATGAGCTCTTGTTGGCAAATAGGAATGTTGTAAAGTCAATACCTGTGGGTATGGAAATGGTTTAAATTTGCTGGTATAGAAGGATACATGAAAAACTCTACTGGGAGCAATGCCAGTTATTATCATCTTACTCAAGGACTTTCAAACCTAATGGGAAAGACAAAATAATTTAAAATATACTTTAACTGTTATTTATAATCCACCTTGCTTCAAAATATATTTTAGTGGGGATAATTATAATTTTTCTTTTACATTACCTATAGATGGCCTGGCTAAAGTAGGTCCAGATATTAGCTTTGGAGACCAGACTAAAAAATAAACTTGCTGATTTTTTTTTCCTTACTCAAAGGCAACATTTTCTGATGTTGGCTTTTATGCCCCAAACACAATCTACTTACTTTACGAAGGTGGGAACCTATTCCTATTCTGACTGTGTCCACTTTCAGAAAGTTTCTCCGGGTATCCCTGACCTTTCCTACAGAGTCACTATCATGAAAGATTCAAGTCACCAAGCAGACATAAGAGATTCTGATTCGTTTTAAGGAAATAGCCCTGTTAGATGATCCTTGCACGTGGGAGTCATGCCCAACCATTGCTCATTAAAGCTACATTCTTGCTTCCCTTTGCTCATGGAATATGCAGAGGACATACTCCGATGCAATGAGCAGATCTAATCTTAAAATGTGTGCTAACAGGCTTGCATGCTAACAATAAGATTTATCTCCAGGCTGACAGCTTCCAGGTAGTCTTTTATCTCCCACTGCAAATTTGAAAATTAGCAAATTAAATCACAACGTTGTTTACATGGTACAGAAGTACTTTGTTTGGGAGGTTGTTCTTTTTCCCATTTACCCGTACGAGTGTTTTAATCGCTGGAAGAGGACAAAAGCCTGTTAGCTCTCTGCTTCTGGCAGCACATCAGCTCTTGTATCTGAGGTGATCAAAGACAGTAAACACAATGTGATAGAGTGAGGGAACGAACAGTGAGAGATCCTTCTTAAATAGTAGGTCTTTCTTATTGTTTTATGAGGCAGTAAAACTCTTCAAGCATCATAGGTGAAATTTGGGGAGTGCTCTAAACTATAGGATCAGAAGGGATTAACTTCATAAACATTCCAGTCGCCCTCTGGACACACAAGTATCATGGGGGGATTTAGCAAGCCTGGTGGTGAAACTCTCACTATGAACACTTTGTACTCATTGTCCACCCAGTGAGATCTTTGATATTGCAAAACAAACCATTGGAATTTGCAGTAACATGGTCATCATTGCCAAGGACATAGCTTATTTGAGCCATATAGGAGGCTATTGTGTTGCCAGGGTTCTTAAATAAAAGGAGACAGATGAAAACCATTGAATGAATTCAGATTACATATGCACTTTCATAGTGTATTTATGGAACCCAGAATGTATTAACTGAATATGCTTGCTGCACAGTAAATTAGTTCTATTTCATGGTGAAGACTTCATTTTCTTTTAAATATTAAACAAATACTCAAATACAAGCTTATAACTGTTCTTAAAGCTATTCAGAAATTCTCTCTCAGATATGAAAGGATTAGTTGATTTGTAATGAGAATTGGTATCTATATATATAAAAGCCTAAGCGACCGGCCAACTGGCTGACCAGTCAACCAACCAGTAGCTATGATGCACACTGACCACCAGGGGGCAGAAGCCTAACACAGGAGCTGCTGAGCTGCATTCACTGGCAGCTGTGGTTCTTGGGTGACGCACTGGAACCAGAGAAGAGGGAGCCCGATTCCCAGGGTGTGTCACTGAGAACTGCCTTCTCACAATCCGAGACCCCTCAGGGGATGTCAGAGAGCAAGTTTTGGCCTGATCCCTGCAGGCCAGGCCAAGGGACTCACCAGTGCACAAATCTGTGCATCAGGCCTCTAGTATGAATTATAATACAGTAAAGAACTTAGATGTATCTACAATTCATAATTTGATGATTCTCCCTACTCTTTCTTAATGAATTTGATATTCCCATTCATGCTTCTCCTTAGATCTTATTGCACATTATTTGTGTCAATAACCTGAAATACATGAAACATATCATAACCTGTAAATGTATTTCCAATATTATCCTTACTAAAAAGGCTAATGTTAATAAACTGGTTTATAATGATGTCTTTCAAGAATTCATAAAAGTGGTGGGAAATAAAATGTTATAAATTCCATGCCTTCAACTTCACACAATTCACACTCACTATCAGAAGAGCAAGTCCTTGTCTTATGTACTCAAGTCCCATCTCATCTGTAACCTGTGCATAGTGAAATGTTTTGACCATTTTCCTCTTGCAATCTCTATACTAGGTCCTTTCAATAAGCTGGTCCATGACTTAATATTTTTAAACCTTTCCCAATTACTTCTTCTACCTCATTACTTGGGTACTACCCAATTTCCTCTGACCCCTTTTCATATTAAGAGCATAAAAAAAGTTAAACTGAAAATCAGATTTCTGAAAATCCAAATTTTCTGCCTTTTCCAGATCTCTTTTTTAAAATTTCAGCATTATTAAGGTAAAATTGACATATAATAATGTAAGATTTTTAAAGTATATATTGTGGTGATTTAATATATGTATGCATTCTGAAAGTATTTCCCTATATAGCAAATTAACACATTCATCACTTCATGTATTTATTTATTTTTGGTTTGTGTGTGAGAACATTTAAGTTCTACTCTCTTAAATAGTTTCAATTATAAAATACAATGCCATTAACTATATTAAGAAAACAGTATTTTCCCATATACCTTCCCAGCTAGCATTCAATTTCTTTGCTCCTTTACTTAGAATTGTCTAATTTTATGTCACCACCCTCTGTTTTCTCAACCTATTCTAATGAGGCTCTGTCCTTACTACATGTGTTAGTATGCTGGAACTTCCATAACAAATACCACAGACATTTATTTTTTCACAGTTCTAGAGGCTAGATGTCCATGATCAAATTGCTGGGAAAGCTGGTTTCTGGTAGACACTCACCTTCTTGCTTTGTCCTCACCTTGCCTTTCTTCTGTGCATATTAAGGGTGAGGGGAGAGCGAAAGAAACAGAGAGAGAGAGAGAGAAATATATATACATACATACTAGTGGCCTGGTGCATGAAATTCATGCACATTAAAAGAAGATTAATTAAAGGAAATATTTTAATATTGCTATTTGCTCTTTCTCTATAATAGAAGTGTCAGAGATGAAAGAAAATTAGTAAAATATATATGAAAATCTTCCTCCTGTCAGAGTCTGGAGCACGCCAACGGACCCAGAGTCAAGTCCCTGCCCACCCGCAGCACCTCAAAATTGCACGAGATCCAGACCCAGCCGGCCCCACCCCCACTGGGCAAGATCCAGATCTGGACGGCCCTGCCCTTGTCAAGCCCTGCCAGGCAGGGGCGCAGCCTCAGGTCCCCCACCAAGCTCTGCCAGGTGGGAGGCGCAGCCTCAGGTCCCTGGCCTGGTGCCAGGTGGGGGGCACAGCATCGGGTTCCCCAGTACACGCCGAGCGGGGGGTGCAGCCTCAGGTCCCCCGGCGCACCCTCAGGTTCCCCGGCCCAGCATCGGGGAAGGGGGCACGGCCTGAGGTCCCTCATCCCAACGCCAGGGTGGGCAGCATGGCTTGAGGTCCCCTGGCCCAGCCCCAGGGCAGGGGTTGCACCTTGAGGTCCTCCGTCAAGCCCCTCCAGGAAGGGGGCATGGCCTGAGGTCCCACATCAAACCTTTCTGGATGGGGGCCGTGGCCTGAGGTCCCCTGGCCTGGCACTGGGGTGGGGGGCATGGCCTAAGGTCCCCTGGCCCAGTACCAGGGTGGGGGGTGTGGCCTGAGGTCCCCTGTCAAGCCCCACTGAGCAGAGGCGCAGCCTCAGGTCCCTTGCCCCAGCCCAGTGTCATGCAGCCTCAGGTCCCTGCTGATTGCTTGTTAAGGCTCATTACAGGAACTCAGCCTCCGCTGTGGGTGCAGACATCTTGTGTTACAGAAACCCTGCCTCTGCTGTGAGCGCTGCCATATTTGTGATGATGTGGTGGTCAATTTGCATATTTCCTCTTTATCAGATAGGATATATATATGGAGAGAGGGAGAGAGAGAGAAAGAGATAGAGAAAGAGAGAGAGAGAGGGCAATCTTGTGTTCCTTCCTCTTCTTATAAGGGCACCAATTGTATTGTTTTAGGGCCCTGTCTTTATTATTTCATTTAACCATAACTACCCCCATAAAGGCCCAATCTCTAAATATGCTCACATTGAGGATTGGAGCTTCAACATATGAATTTTGGGGTCACAATTCTGTTCATAACACTATTTCACTGAAATAGTTCTAGCCATCACCCACCATTGCCATTTTCATATACCAGTGCTTGGTTCTCTCTCATTGATTTATTGTACTTGTTCTCATCATTTAACATAGTTGACTGCTCTGTCCTTGGTGAAGGACTTTATTATCCTGTGTTTTATTTTATTAAAGTGTTTTATTTCTTAAGATATCACCTTTGCTCCTACATTATAACTTAACTTTAACTGGAGTAAAGAAATAATTACCTGGTATAATTTTTGCATTATTTTTTAAAATATATTTTATTGATTTTTACAGAGAGGAAGTGAGAAGGATAGAGAGTTAGAAACATCGATGAGAGAAAAACATCAATCAGCTGCCTCCTGTACATCCTCTACTGGGGATGTGCCTGCAACCAAGGTACATGTCCTTGACCGGAATCGAACCTGGGACCCTTGAGTCCGCGGGCCGATGCTCTATCCACTGAGCCAAACCGGTCAGGGCAATTTTTGCATTATTTTTATCATAGATCTATGTGATTTCTTGGCAGCATTTGACACTGTAGGTCAAAGGTCTACAAAGTAGGACCCACATAAACTAGAGTTCAAGATAACACATGGGTGCAAACAAATACATAAAACTTTAGTATGCATTTATTTCATCTTATAAAAGAAATTAAACTACTTAGATTTAATCAGTGCCCTCATCAGTTGAAAATGTCATGTAGGATTAGGAGTATCCTGAGGGAAGAGTGGGGTACTCCATATTGATGGTGGTCAGTGGTGAAAATCTCATTCAGCCCTTTTCAGATATTGAGAAGTAGTTTAATTTAAGTGTGCTCACTTAAATTGATTTAAGCAGGATATAAAATTTAGGCTTTAAAATCTTGGCAATGATTTATAATTAAATAAGGAAGATGTTGTAGCATACAAGGTGGCTTGCTTATTACATGGAAAAAAAACTTCAAAAGAGTTTTGTTTTGTAAAAACATAACTATAAAAAAAGGCTGAAGAATGGTGATATGACATCTAGCGGTTATTTACACACACACACACACACACACACACACACACACACAGGTTCTGTCAAGAAAATGTTAACATTTTTTACAATGAGCAAAAACAACTTTTCCCCCCAGACAATAAAATTCATTTTATGGAGAAATTAAAAGGAATTGGAAGTATGTTTTCATAATTAAATGACTTAGTTTCTGAAAACATGTAAATGCATCAAAAAAAACACTTGGAAACAGAGTTTTCTAACATATTTATAAATCTTCTCAATGAAAAGTTTCATTATGTTTGAAATCATAATTTGTAAATGGGATTGGAAAATAAGCGTCATGACTTACTAAGAATAGCCAATAATTCCATTTTAAAATGTGGCTCCATGTCTTTGCCAGTTAACTTTCTCTACGAATGCCATTAAAAGCAAGAATTACTTAGCACAATATCTATTAAAATCTCAGCTGACTACCTTACTTGACGTTAACAAGCTGTTCCTCAAATACACATGGATATTCAAAGACCAAAAGTAGCCAGAAAATATCCTAAAACAAACAGAATTGGAAGACTCACACTCACTGATTTCAAAACTTAATACACAGAGTAAGTAATCAAGACTGCATAAGGATAGACATGTATAGATCAATGAATGGGATTAAGAGTCCAGAAATTAGATCTTGCATTTATGTTCAATAGATTTCCAATAAGGACGCCATGGCCATTGAATGGGTAAATGTTCAGTGAAATAAAAACAAAATATTTTTACCTCGAAAGACTCTTTTTAGGCAGCAGTTGTACATAGAATTGACAAAACATGGCACAGCGTTCTTTGGATGGTGTCAGCAGTGACAGACACCCAGACAAATTTGAGATAGAAGAGGTCAACCTCACAGAATACTAGAAGTTGAGAATGTCTTGGACATACTACAAGAGGGCAGCAATTCGGGAGACACTTGCAGAAATTCTCTAGTTGAATACCGTTTGGTGCATGGATATGTGGAACTACTAGAGGTCTGGAAAGAACCACATAAGGAAATTAGAAGGACCAATCTTTGGGGCTCACACATGACAGGAACAGTCCTTGTTCCAACCAACCAAACTGGTAAACCCATAATTTGCAGGACATTGGGAGGGTATTCAGAATGTTCTTGCCTCAATAAGTGGGAAATAATAGCTTTACACAAAGTGCTTCTCTGATACAACCTTACAAAACTTAAAAGCAAGATATGAAAAGGTAAAACTATAATGCCCAAGATGGAAAATGCACTGAGAATAATTGATGGCAGATTAGACATTACAGAGGAAATATTAGTGAATTTAAATACATAAGAATATGAATGACCAAAAGTAAAATAAAAGATTTTATAAAGTTTTTACATAGAAGTTCTTGAATAGATAAAGGTTGTAAAATTTACTTAGGGCTGTTACTATTGCCCATAGCAATTAATTGGAAAAAAAACACACCATCCTTTTGGCAAGTGACTTTCAGCTACCACTTGTCCACTTAGCCAGCCACTGTTGCACAGTGAACAAAATATATGATTGACGTTGGTGTCCCTGTGTCCAGATCATAAGAATGAAAGTTGACCTTAGGAAAAAGAACAGTCCACCCATTAAAATAGAATGTATAGTCCAGTATACTATGTTGGTACAGTTACAGGGAAATGGGTAATTATTTGTGGGATATTTAATTATTTCATCCTATAAATATTTACTGATTAATTTCTACATGCCAGGCACTATTCTAATAGATTGGGGTGCAAAAGTGGAAAAAACAAACAAACAGGAGCAACCCTGCCCCATAGAGCTTACATTTAAGTTGGATGAGGAGGAGGTTGGTGAAAGTCAAAACTTAAAAATAATTTTGTATTATGTTAGAATTTATAAGTACTACAGAAATAACTAAGTTAGAGAGTAGAAGAGGAAAGAGGTGTGGAGAAGAGATAAGGAATATGGCCGTTTTTCTTTTGGATGTCTATTCTCAGGGAAATAAGAAGCAACCTCATCAGCAGAAGATGTGTTAAAAGTTTGAACTAGGGCATAAGAGATGAAAGAAATAGTGACCTGGGAATGTGGGAAAGTGAATTTTTTAGGAAACTTGTAGGATTACCAAACAGCATTGAGAAACCATTTGTGATTTGAGGTATAAACTTGAAATAAATCCAATCAGTGTGATACATGTTTTTCTTCAGCCATCTTTAACTGAACAGATACAGACAGGAACATGTAGAGAATGAATTGGATTAGACCTGCATTTCATGTCATTTAATTATGTTCCTTATCACCTGACTCTAAACCTCAGGGATATTTAATCTCAGGTTTTTATTTACTTTTCATAGCCAATGGTTCACTAAGTTATTCAATTATTCATTAATTTGTTCAACTAATGTGTATTGACTACCTCTACTGTTTATAGCACTGTGGCAAACAGGAAAAAATATCCATGTCCTCAAGAAATATTAATATACTGTAACACAACATAATACAATAACATAACATAACATAACATAACATAACATAACATAACATAACAGCATAAAATACCATTGGGGAAACCAGCTGTGCACCATGTGACTTAAGAGAGGACTACTCCATGGTAGCCCAAAAGAGTGTTGGTAGGCTGGCTGTGTGCTAAGGGAAAGCTTCCCAACAAGAGATGGCCCAGATAGATTTTGAAGGACCTTAATGAGTTAGCCAGAGAAGGCATTACAGGTGGGTGAAATGCCTTTAGAGAAGCATGTTGCAATGGGAGAGCATAGTATGTTTAGGGAACTGACATGGTTCAGCTTTAAAGGGTCCAAATTTTCAGGTGAAGAGTGTCAAGCAACAAGAAAATGAGAAGGGAGAGAAAAGCAGGGATCAAATCATGAAGAAACACATCCCATGGTAAGAAGTTAGGATTTTATCAAGAAGATAAGGAGTTCTTAAGGGTTAAGTGAGGGACTGACATGATCACAGTTAGTTTTCATTTTTTTTTATTTATTTTTTTTTATCTTCTGTGTGGGTTTTTAGGTTTTATAAAAATCTTTATTGTTGAGAGTATTACAGATATCCTCTTTTTTTCCAACTATTGCCCCCCTCAACCTGGTTCCAATCCAGTCCCAGGCCTACACCGCCCTATTGTCTGTGTCCATAGGTAATGCATATATGCATATAAGATTTTTAGTTAATCTCTCTCTTTCCCCTTCCCCTTTTCCCTCTGAGATTTGTCAGAGTGTTCCGTGTTTCCATGCCTCTGGTTCTATTTTATTCATCTGTTTATTTTGTTCACAGTTAGTTTTTTAGAAAGACCATTCTGACCATCCTGTAGGTAATGCATTGAAGAAGGCAATACTTATGCAGAAAGACTAAGGGTTAACCTGCTAGGCACTTTAAGTTTTCAAGGATATATTTTCTATTTATAGGCTAGTTCCTAAACTTCTTGCCTTGATCTATACATCCCACTTTGTCTTTGCTCTCTGTAGTTGTATAGCCACTAACTTAGGTGTGTTTTGTTGTTATTATGCCAATGTTGGCTCCTTGAACTTAACGTATACCTTCACCTTTTCAATTATGCTCTTGTTCCTTCTGACTTCAATACTCTTTCCCAGCTTTGCAAAGCATCCTTGAACTTACTCATATAATGACACTTTCAGACAAACCTGAGACTTCCTTCTTTTGGGGCTTGTCCTTATCTCATGGGTGAGACTAAACTAGGAACTGAAGAATGACAACAGGAATTAAACAAAAACATATAGTTCTATAGTATTTAGAATATATAATTGCTATTCAATACTGGTAATAAACTGGATATGGAGGGTAATTCAGAAAGGGGAATATAGACAAATTTTCAAAATTTAGTTTCTGTACTAAATGCACAATATAACCAACACTAAAATGTGGAATCTGAGAAGATTGGGAACATGTTTTCAAAGAAAGATGATAGTTTGAAGTTAAAGATCTCTATAAGAAGGTGTTAGTAAACAGTTTAATACACAAGTTAGGCTAAGGAGAAAGTCTGGCTGCAAGGTAAAAATATGTGTGCCATATCCATAGAAGCAGTCATTAAGGCCACAAGTTGACACAAACCCACCCTTAGCAATGATAGAGATGGAGGAAAAAACTCATGGGAAAGGCTGGGAAAAGGTATTGAAGATAAAGGAAACTAGGAGGGGATGTCACAGAAGCCAAAGTAGGAAGGTCTAGTCAAACGACGGCAAAACAACGCCAAAGACTCTGCCTCCTTAGGCCTCTTAAGTCAGTTTTCTCTTTCCCATTCCCACTGCTTCCGCCCAGGTTGATGAGCTTATTCAATTGCTAGTATTTGTCTGTCAAACTGTAAGTGGTTTTCAATTCATCCTTCATAGCTGTCAGAGTTATCATCTGAACAAAAGAGCTCATGTTATTTTTCTTACCCCAATACCTAAAACCTCGTAACTTGGACAGTCAACTCCAAACATTTTATCTAATGTTCATATTCCTCTGTGTGATGGTCCCAAGCAATCTTTCCAAATTCATCATCCTCCAGCATTCCTTTCATCCTTGTATTCCATTAACAGCTGATCACCAACATTCCTGGACCGGGAAGGCACCTTCAATCCTCCCGACTTTGTACATACTCTAGAATTTCCCTTACCCTAGATCACCAAGATACCCCTTCACATATATACCAAACGTTTTTCATCCAATTATTCATATGCTAATTCCTTGTAAAGCCTTTTCTGACCCTACTGATCACAAATATTTTCTTTTCCTGCAATGTGAACACTTTATGCATCTATTTTTACACTTAATTTTATTCAATCTTTTCATAAATAAAGTTTCATAGTTATACATTTCTTAAAGTGAGTGACCCAGTCTTTTTTTTAATGCTGGTAGTTCCTACCCTTTACCCTTCTAATTCCAACCTTCCAAATTTTGTACCATTGCCATATATTTATTAAAATAGTTGATTTTTGAATTCTGAATTAGTTTGGGCCAAATTAAAAAGTTTTCTATATAAGCCTGTGTGTGTGTGTGTGTGTGTGTGTGTGTGCATCTACACATATACACATGTGTGCATACTTGCATGCCTATGAGATATTGTGAGTTTGGATCCAGACCACCTCAATAAAGCAAATATCACAATAAAGGAAATGACTTTTGTTTCCCAATGCATAAAATGTTATGTTTGTACTACATTATAGTCTATTAAGTATGTGCTAGCATTATGTCTAAAATATCAATGTACATACCTTAATTAAAAATTATTACTAAAAATGTCTACCATCTGAGCCTTCAGTGAATTGCAACCTTTTTTTTACTGGTGGAGCATCTTTGCCTCCATCTTGATGGCTGTGGTGGTTGCTGAAGGTTGGAGCGGCTACGGCAATTTCTTAAAACAAGACAACAATGAATTCTGTCACATTGATTGACTCTTCATTTCACTTGAACATTTAGAAATCATTTTGTAAGGTTATTAATTGACATAATTTCAATATTGTTGCATCTCCAGGAATAGGGAAGCCTGAGGACAAGAGAGAGAGAAGGGGTAGGACTGGTTGATGGACCAGTCAGAACACACACAACATCTATGATTTAGTTCTCCATTTATATTGGCACAGTGCGTGGCAATTACAACAGTAGTGTCAAAGATCACTGATCACAGACAAAATATAGTAGTAATGATAAAGTTTAAAATATTGTGAGACTTATAAAAATATGACATAGAGACATGGAATAAGCAAATGTTCCTGGGAAAATGGCACCCATAGATGAATTCAATGGAGGGTTGCCATAAGCCTTTGATTTTTAAAAAATGCAGTGTCTGCAAAGTGCAATAAAGAGAAGCACAATAAAATGAGGTCTTCCTGTATAGTAGATCAATGACAGCTTGCTCATTTTCCCCCAAAAGTGTTTACAAGTTTTAAATAACTTATCTTATCAGAATCTAGGGGTTTTTATTTTCCATTTGTTAAATGCGATGTGTGATACTTGATATTAAGCACACAGATGCTAACTGAAATTCTCCTTCTACTGAAGAGAAACTGAGGCCCAGTGAGATGTAATAATTCACTCCTAATGATACATATTCCAGCTGTACACTCTGGAAATCTTCCAAATCACTCAATACCATCGTTGATTTGAATCTATTATGCAGAGTTATACATTTGTGGCTTTTAAGAATGTCAGGGCAGAGAGGTGCTTCAGGATAATCTAATAATAATAACCACAGTTGAGGAGTTTCCACCTGGCACTGTGTTAGGAATGTTACAAACATCATGATTGATACTCACAATGACCTTGTGAAGTGGGTGTTTCTATCCCCATATTAATGATACATTTATTTTTAACAGGATAAAGTAGGTTAACCTGTACTCACTACCTAGCAAATGATAGAGCTAAAGGTCAAGTACAGAGCTAAATGTCAAAGTCCATGCTCTTAACAATCCTATATAATAAAAGGGTAATATGCAAATAGACTGAACAGCAGAACAACTGAACAACCAATCAAAGAGAAATATGCTAATGACATGCTAAGGCTGCTCAACCACTCGCTATGACGTGCACTCTCTCGACCAGGGGGCAGACAGTCAACCAGTTGACCAGTCACTATGATGTGCACTGACCACCAGGGGGCAGATGCTCCGACCAGTAGGTTAGCTTGCTACTGGGGTCCAGCTGATCAAGACTGAGCGAGATAGGACAGACATACCCTGGAGCCCTCCCACGGTTTCTCCCCCCAACCTGATTGCGCACCGGTGGGGTCCCTCAGCCTGGCCTGTGCCCTCTTGCAATCCGGGACCCCACAGGGGATGAGCAGGTTTCAACCCGATCCTGCAGGCCACACCCCTTGGGAGGGCGCCAGATGCAGGGCTCATGGCTGGCAAGCGCTGCTGTGGCAGTGCGAGCCTCTCCCAATTGGGACTGATTAGGCGCGAGCCCGCAGCAGGCACAGTGGGGCCGGAATGAACAGGAACAGCAGGTAGGAGCTGCAGGCAGCGGCTCAATCCCTGCAGGCCACCCAGAGGGATCCCACTCATGCACAAAATTGTGCACTGGGCCTCTAGTTTAAAAATAATATATTAGTTGACTTTTACTATTGATGAGAATAATATGATATCAATTATAAAACTGGTTTAGAGAATTTCATCAGCAATGGGAGAAAAAGTTGTTAGAATGAACCAATGAAAATGAATTTGCTTAACTCTCATATATTTTATCCTACCAAGCTTTTAGTTTGTCTTGTTATCCATTTATCCATTCATTCACTCAACAAAATTCTATTGAGTACCTACTATGAGCCAGCAGTATTCTAAGCACTTCTGGGACATATGTAGGAGAAAATAAAAAAGGCATATCCCCTCACAGAGCTTACATTTTAGTAAGGGTAAGACAGAAAGTAAACCAAAATCATGATAAGTGAACTAAGTATACAGTATACTAGAAGATAGTAAGTACCATGGCGATGTTTTAAAATTAGAAAAGTAGATAAAATTTGTGGGATGAAGGACTGTATAGGGGCCTTGGTGGAACAGCACTCCCAGCAGAAGGAACAGCCAGTGCAAAGGTATGAGTGCATGTTGGAGGAATAGCAAGAACCGTGTGCTGGAACAGAGTGAGGGAGGGGGTGAGCTTTGAGAAGAGAGGTCTAAGAGATGCTCAAAGAGAGGAGTAGATCTCTGCTCGACAAGAACATGCTATATTTCTGTGTTCCTACTTTATCTCAGTCTCTCTACCTTTTATTTTGCTTCTGCCCTTTCACAAGTTTGGGTCAGAAAATTGATGGTACAATGTAGTGATTTTATTACTATTACATAAGTGGAAAGCTCATTTTAACAGCTGCTGATCACTAGAGTAAAGTCTACATAAAATTTAGAACCTGCCCCTCCATGGATTCAAGACCAAAGCAGAAGAGTGGATAGCTGAGTTCAGATTACAGCTCTGAGCCTCCCTGGCCCTGGGCTCTGTGCAGACCTTGTCTTTTCTTTGAGTTGATGTTCACCCTCAGTGGTAGAGATTCTCTAGTAAAATTCATGGGTTTACTCCAGAAACTGATGAAAAGATTTGAATCTAGCAGGCATCGTTTTCTAAAATTTATTGTAAATTATTATGGGGTACACTCGACTCCTGACCTGAACACCAGACAAATACTTAGTAAGTGGAAAATTTACAGTAAAAGCTTGAGACTTAAGTTCTTAAATGCTAAATGTCAAAGCTCATAAACCCTTAGTCCTGAAGAAAATAAGATGGCTGCTGCTCTGCCCTTGAATTCACTCTGAGTAAGCACCTTACAACTTTCTCAAAGGGTGAACATCTCCACTATGAGTCAGAAGTTTTGTTGTTGTCCTTGTCTTTAACAAAAAAAACCACATAATGATTTCTCCCTCAGGAATAACTGTTCATCAGATAAAGTCTCAAAAGACATTCTACTGATTAGCATCTCTGAGTAAGACACAGGTTTTAAATCCTGGCTAAGCTTTACCCCAGATTATCTCTGGGAGAAAAAAACACACAAAACACCCGGAGAAGAGATTTTAAGTTTGGTCTCTCTTTTTGTTCTTATGATAAAGACTCCCCCTCCCCCACTCCCAAACCAATCAGAAACCCATTGGCTGGAAGCCAGAGCTGGCTCATAGAAAATTCAAGTCTGAAATGGACAGCAGGAAGCTGTCCTTTTGTGCAATATCTCAAGAAAAGTAAAACAAATTTGATCATTATGAAGCCTGTGTCGCCTCATTGCTAGGCAGCACTCCCCAACATCCTTGCCATTTCATGAATGGTGAGAGCTCTTCACAATGACAGCCTGCCTTGTCCTAACTTGCGATTAGCATCAGTCACCCTGGAAACCTACTCAGAGGTCTTGAACAAGTCTATTTTTCCCCCTGGAAATAAAAAAGGAAAGCAGTGAATTTTAGCTAACATTTCCTAGATCCTCATTCTGTGCCAAAGTCCGTTCTCAATGCTCTTTTGGTCCAAATGTTGAAGACTGGGAGCAGAAGAAAAAGCTGCCCCGTGTAGCCAGACTCCGGGCAGAGTGAATATTCCCCAGAGAAAAGATGGAATTAGAAATCAAAACCTTTAAAATATTGCACTTACTCATGTCGACTAAATATTCAAAGAGCCAGCATGAACATTTTCTCTAATGGAAGAGAAAAAAAATCTTCATATAATCCATTTCATCTATCTGAATAAGCTAAAATGCTAGTTGACGCTGATTGTTTTATTTGGCACCTAAGTATGTGAACGTTGTTTTTTTATTCTTTGCAGATTAGTAGCAGTGGCAGGATTGTGTTGAGCATCTGGCAAGTCAGTATTTTAGCACTAACTTTATTTTTCTGTGGATGAAGTTGGTGACTGGACCAAAAAAGAAAAAAGTGGGGGAAGGGTTTCTGATCAGCATTCCAGAGACCAGAAGAGTAATTAAGCTTTGACTAACAATATTGAAATGAAGAATTTTGAGGCAGGAATCTTAAATGAGTAGAAAGATGATCCCAGAGGTACCAGGAGTCTCTAATTACAAACATGTGTGTGTGTTTTTTAATGACTCTGAGCCATTTCTATTGTTTTAATATATTTTTATTGATTTCAGAGAAAGAAAGGGAGAGATAGAAATATCTATGATGAAAGAACATCATCAATTGCCTGCCTCCTGCATGCCTACTGGGGATCAAGCCCACAACCCAGGCATATGCCCTGATTGGGAATTGAACCATGACCCTCTAGTTCACAGGTCAATGCTCAACCACTGAGCAACACTGGCCAGGTTTTTGTTTTTATGTCTTTATATATGGCTTTTCTACATCTTCCCAAAGGGATGGGCTTGACTTCTTTATCTGGATTATTAAAAGTTATGGCAGGCAGTGGTCTCAGTGTCTTGCTGAGCAAGATGTCAACATAGCTACTTGATGAATTCATGAGAAATATAAGCCATGGTTGATGGTGCTAGGGTCAGTGCTTGGTAAAAGTATGAAGCAATGGAATTTCATTCGCAGAGACAGTGAGTGTATGGCGGAAAGACTATTAAATTAGAAGGCAGGGACCTTAGGTCAAATTCAACTGTTGCTCTGTCCTGTTTATATGACAGCTGCTCTATGACCTTCTCTGAGTCAGTGTAGTAGGATTCATAATGTTTTCAAAGTTACCTGAGTAAGCATGATTTCATTATGAATGGGAAAAATAGTAAACTAAGTAGCACCAAATAAGAACTATGAATATTATTTTTACCTTAGTCCCCAATAAAATATTTTCTCTTTGTGGTTATTCTCACCGTGACCTCTTTTTGACAGCTCAAGTGTTTCTCCATACCTGACCCCATATCAGGGCCTAGACATCAAAGTTAGCATGCTGAATAAAGAGAGTGAAGTCTGGGAATTTGACAACAGTTAACAAGTAGACAGGAGATACATTTGGGGACAGAGGACCTGATTTCAACTTTCTCAAATCATTCAAATCATTCAGTAGAAGTGTCCTGTATCATGCTTTTGTCATGTTTCAATAGCTACAGACCAAAAACGTTAGGTGGTACAACAGAATGAGCAATGCAACTCCACTTAAAACTTTTCAGCAACTCCCAATTGTTATTAGAATAGCATCCAAATCCTTAGTATGACTTCCTCACCCTCCCAATGTGTTCCAGCCATCCTTCCAGACATAATGAAATTAGTTTCCTTGCACTTCTCTCTCTCTCTCTCTCTCTCTCTCTCTCTCTCTCTCTCTCTCTCTCTTTGCCTCATGCCTTCACTCTTTCATTGTCTTAGACAAGAAAAAGACAGAGCAGGAATGAAGAAATTCCAACTGATATTCAGGTCCCACATTTTCTTACCCTCACTCCAAAAGTTGTACCTGATCCCTGTCCAACCACCAACCTTCCCCTTAGCTCTTCAATTACAGCTCATTGAACTTTATTGCCTTTCGCTTGCTCTGTTGCTCCTTTTGGCCTCATGCCTAGCTCAGTGCCTGCTACATGAACTTACTATATATTTCACATATTTGTTTAATTGAACTCACAAAAAAACAGAAGAACATAGTACCTCTATAAACTGTGATATTATAACTTGGATTAGCCTACCTGTTTTGTTGTTGTTGTTGTTTAGCCCTAATGTTATAATCTATAAAAGAGAAACTTGATTATAACTTCTTTTAAATATGATGCTTTGGTATCTAAAAATATTTTCCCCAAAGAAAACAGCATCGACAAAGAGGGACTCAGTCATTTCCTCAGTAGCAATACCCAGAAATTACAGGCTGTAGATTGGGTAGAGCATTCACAAAGAACTGAAAGAGTTCACATGTTCATATCTCAAGAGATGATCATAAACATTGGACTCCTAATATTTAGAAAATGCCCATACAATTATAATGATGATTAAATTCTTAATATTATGATAACTTCACATTTTATGGTCTTGTTTTGTAACTCAATCAATCTTCATGCAACTTACAATTTATTGTAGGCTTGAATTAACTGTAGAAGGACTCTCTTTTTATCCGTTTGAGAGCTGATTTGGCAAATCCCCCTCAAATGACTTCTGAGTGGAACTAGTGGGAAGGAAAATGAGAGGAAGAAAAATAGACATACATATTATTCAAAGAGAGAATAAATCTATTGAGGATAGACATGCTATTAATATTCTGAACCACATGGTCAAACAAAGTTATGTTTCCTGTACAGGATAAGAAGCTGTAGGGTAATAAGCAAAACTTTCTGTGGCTTCATCTTTCCAGCTGTTTGTGGAAATACTTGACATTTAACAACATGCGCTTGGCTGGTTGAACAGAAAATGAAATTTTCACATCTTTCCGATAACTCTCCACAAGGCAGATCTCGGTCCTTGCTGCTGCCAGATGTCTTCCGAAGCCTAGAGTGGCATTCCTGCAAAGGGAGCTTCACCTGCAGTGAAAACAAAGGGTGGGGCGACACAAAGCAATGGCAAGAAATAGTTCTTAAAATGCAGCAATTTTTTAGGGTATTTCTTATTCTTCTGCTGAGAAAGGGAAAAAAATCAGTATGAATTCTGGCACCTGAGTTATCTTTGGTACCCCTAGTCTCACAAAAATAATAATCTTTAGCAAATAAAAGATGGTATTGTGTCATCGTCACCTTTGCCAAGTTCATGCATTCTGATTACAACACTCTGTTGGGAGAAACATGAAAATGAGATGTGGGCAGCTTATTTAGCAATTGATTCCACCCCCGCCCCCGTTTTTTTTTCTTTGCTGAACTCTTAAAACACTGGAACAATGCCATTGCTAAGCAACAAATAGGACATTTCTTTTCAAGATGCAAGTGAATAGGAAGGTATAAGGTCTGTTCAATCAGAACCGGCACAGACGTGTCAATCTGTGCTCATCGGGGTATGGAATGGGGGTCACTCTTTCCTCTTTCCAATGTGAACTTGCCCAAGTCATTCCATATGTTTAGACCTCACCTCAGTTTTCCAATGTGTAAAAGAAGGTAATTGCATTAGGTGAGTATTTCTCACATTTTACTTGCATCAGAATAATCTGAAGAAGATATTCTTATAATGTCTGATTTAGAGAACTTTGGAGATTATCCAGGTGTTTGTATTTTTAAACAATCCATTAGTAATTTTTAATATATATATATATTAAAAATATATATATATATATATTTTTTTTTTAATGATTTCAGAGAGGAAGGAAGAGGGAGAGAGATATATGTAAATATCAATGATGAGAGAGAATCATTGATTGGCTGCCTCCTGCACACCCACTACTGGGGATTGAGCCCATAACCCTGACATATGCCCCAACCATGAATTGAACCCGGGACCCTTGAGTCCACAGGCCGACTCTCTATCCACTGAGCCAAACTGGCTAGGGCCATTAGTGATTTTAATAAAAAACAGAGACTATATCTTTTTTATCCTGACTTGCAATGAATCTATAAATCCTGATTGAATGTGTTAAAAACATTCATCAGACAAAAATCTAGTAAACAATTTCTTAGGAGAATCCTATTGTCACTGAAACAGGAAAGCTTTGTATATGTTGAAGTTCCAATTTGGTAAAACTTGCTAATTACTAGAAGCAACAGCATCATCTGACCCCTCTGGTCAAAGGAGTTACTTTATATTCCCTTTTATCTCTCATGTACAATTTATACTTGTAATGTCAATGGTAGATAAGACTAACATGGCACAAATTCTGTGCTAGGGATTCTTTTAAGCCCTTTATTAGTATTTTAATGTTTCAAACCATTCTACACAATTGATATAATTAATAACTTCATTTCACAGATGAGGAAAATGAGGCACAGAGCTTAAATAATTTACTGGAGGTCTCATAGGTCATACTAGATTAAGCTGGAACATAAACCCATGGCAGTCTAGCTCTCTTTTCATACGTACAATATGCTGTTCTAAATCTGGTTTATTGGTGCAGTTTTGCTATTTACATAATATATGGTTCCCTTTTAATTTATTGTTATCTTTTAATTCCGACCAGCAAATCTCTAATGCATATTGATGCCCATTCACCATCAATAACTTTAAGGATTTACTGAGCACTGAAAATGTGAGTAGAATCACACAACACTATATAATAAGAAAGGTTTCTGCTTTCAAGTAATTATATACTCTTTTAAATAAATTTGCATGTTTTCTTACTAATGGTTTCCATCTGAAACCATTTCTACAAGTGGCTTTGACCATAACTTTGCTCACTTCAAAAGCACAAATTTGCTACCAACTTCAGATTAGCAATTTACCTAGTTACCAATGCTTTAGATTATGTTTAAGTGCCAATAACTTAAAAAAAAACCCTGTACCCCCTAGTTGTGTGATAACTAAAAGTGATCATTGCTCAGTCTTTTGGCTGAGCTTTCATACAAAGCAGTCAAAATATTGAAGAGAAATGTTATTTGTACATAAATGTTCTAAATCAACCTTTTTCCATCTTTAAAAATCCTATTTAAAAATCATATTTGCTTGAAAATCCTAAATCAAATAAAGCAAAATTAATTACCAAAGCATTTATAACTCCCAAAAGGATATTTCACAAACGTGATTGTAGATGTGTTTAAATACATATGTGGAAGAGTTTCACATATATGTAGTATTCAGAGTCAATATAATAAAAATACATTTAATTCTAGTCTTAGCTAGTTGATGTGTCAAAGCATACTTTTCAAAATGTTAAGAAAATAATCCTCATGTAAATAAATAGTGATCATTTATTATATTTTTATTTAACTCATTAGTGATGAAACCAATGATATGAAAAAAATTATTCTAAAATATGTAAAAATTGGGGTTTTCTATAATCAATGAAATAGAGTGATACTGATCTAAGATTCTTATATTTGATTAAAATTAAACTGGGTCATACCTTACATTGCAATAAAATCACAGACTTTAAGTTACCTTTCTTAGTTACAGAAAAATAAGTCAACTTGTTTTATTGCTGTTCTTAAATTAACCTCTAGCTTCATCCAGTTATAAAATATCTGTACCATCATTGATAGTAAACAGGATGTCAAATACATAATCCCCAAGAAAGTTGGAACTTAGGTAAAAATGTTGGACAATATTTTACAAACTTTTACATAGTCAATGTTTTCCTTTATTTTCAAATTTAGGGATGCTTTATTTCATACACTCTGGAACAGTTATTTTCAGTGTTAAGATTAGCAGCAGATCTTTCCCTTAGAAAAATTTATTGTAGATCAAGAGAGATTGTATCAGTACAGGTGACACTAAAGTCCATGAGACCATAAAGGAAGTCACTGTAATAGTGTAGGCAAGTGGTGATAAATGTTTCAACAGGGAAAGCAGTGAATGGTACATGGGAGTTGGTACATAAATATTAATTGACTAAATATGTCCAAGTATAACTTAAAGTAAACAACTGACTCCAAAAGCTACCCATTGGCAAAAGTAAAAGAATAAAATATTGATTACATGGACAGGTCTTTTAAAAGTATTCCAAGATTTGAGACTATATTTTTCTCACCTATTGCTATGACATCTACTACTTTGTTAATGGTCTCCAATAGAAATGCACTAATATTTTCTTTGCCATTTATCTTTTGCGATTCCACTTGCTGTTCCCACTGCTTGGAAAATTCTTCCCTTAGATACTCACATAGCTTGCTCATTCACTTCCTTCACGTTTCTGCTCATGTGGCATCTCTTCTCAGATTCTTTCTTGACTACCTTCTCTGTAATAGCAATCTCACTCTCCATACTGCTTAGCCTGCTTTCCTTTCCTTCATAGCTATAAATATTAACATCTTCATAGTTATAGATATTAATATCAATGTTTATGTGTTTTTTAATGAACTTTATTTTTTAGTATCACAGCAAAATTGAGTGCAAAGTACAGAGAATTCCCATAAGCCTCCTGCCTCGTGCCCCATAGCCTTCCCCACTATTAACATCCCAAACCAGGATGGTACATTTGTTAAAAACTGTAAACATACACTGTCATGCTATTATTATATAAAGTCTAAAATTTAAGTTAGGGTTCATTCTTTGTGTACATTCTATGGATTTTGTCAAATGGACAGTGACATATACCCACCATCACAGTATCATACATAAAGTTTCACTGCACTTTAACCCAAGTGTTTCACCTCTTTATCCTTTTATTCCCCCAATCCCTAGAAATCACTGATATTTTATCATTATAGGAGTAAAAAAATTCCAAAATCCTTATTTTACTTTCTCAAAGAATGATAACATCTTTAGAGTATAGGCACCATATTGCATATGTGCTTTCTAACCTATAAGTACCTAATACAGGTGTTCCTGTCATAGAAGAACTATAAGATTGCTGGTTGATTGCTGACTGATTGACTCTGGAAAATGTAAAAATGGAAAAGAACTGACACATAGTAGTGACAGGCAGCATAGAAAAAGGCAGATGATTTCTTAGCTGTAGTTGTTTATTTTCTTATTTTAAAGTGTTTTCTTTAGCCAAGACCGGTTTGGCTCAGTGGATAGAGCGTCGGCCTGCGGACTGGAAGGTCCCGGGTTCGATTCCGGTCAAGGGTGTGTACCTTGGTTGCAGGAACATCTCCAGTGGGAGGTGTGCAGGAGGCAGCTGGTCGATGTTTCTCTCTCATCGATGTTTCTGACTCTCTGTCTCTCTCCTTTCCTCTCTGTAAAAAATCAATAAAAAATATTAAAAAAAATAAAATAAAATGAAGTGTTTTCTTTAATTCACCCAATCCATTGCTGTTTTTAAGTGCAATGAGAATAAATAAGTGTGAAGACTGATAGGCTATGTGTTCCAAAGATTCATATTAGAACTTGCTCTAGTGTCAGGAAACCACTTAGAAGCCTGACAGAGTTAAGCATGTCTAAGGTGCTTGTGCTAATGTTTCCCAGAAGCTAACTAGATACATAACTTGTTGCCAGGCAACCTCAGGACTCAAGCTTTCACTCCAGTCTGGAGCCACTTCTCTGATGTGGGTCCATGGTTATTTTGGAAACTCACCTCAGAACACTGTGATCTGGTGTCAATAGTAAAAGAAAATTAGAAGATGAGAACGATTTTCCAGAAAATTTATAAAATAATTCCGTTGCTCTATTTTACCCCAAATCATTAAATTTTTGACATGGAAACTCTCAGATTTGGATGTACTTTATCATCAGCAACATGATGATTAGTTAATGGGTGTGAAGAATTCATTTCTTTTTCCAGGGTGAATGAGAGTACTAATTTTTAGGCTGTGGCTTAGAGACGGTAGTAAATTGTAGGAATTAGAAAGTTGCCTCATTCCATAGCTGGGTCACTTGCTCCTCAATTGCATGCTAAATACATTTATAGCTAAAGATTTTACAACACTGACATGAGAGATGGTATGTAAAGCTCTTTACATAAAATAAATCATTTAATCATCACAAGGATCATACAAGATTGGTGCTGTTATTTATTGCTCAAGTGAGGAAACCAAAACACAGAGAGATCAAGTAACTAAGAAATGTCACAAGGTCATGATTAATGATTAAGCTAGGATTTGGGCCTATGGAGCTTGACTCTAGATTTTGTTTCACTAAAGCTCAGGAGCCAATATGATGTTTGCATGAGTTTAAGAAATTCTACACTAAAATTTAAAGAGGAGAGAGAGAGAGAGAGAGAGAGAGAGAGAGGAATTCTACACTAAAACAACAGTGGCTTCAATGAATTTATTTGTACCTTGAAAACTTATCATCCGACTCTGACAGTTGGATTTCTGCATTGTTCATATGGCCAAATCCCTATCTCCTAGGAACATTCTATTTTCCAGATCCTGGCTCTTCCCAAGCTGAACAATATACTCTGCCCAGAAACTTTGTGAGTTAGAAAACAAACATTATTTTTGATGACTGGTTCACTCAATCACCTATTTGCTTATTTATTTATTATTTAGCAGCAATGCACTTTTTGAGGGGTGGGAAAGGGAATTCCAGGCAAAATGAACACCACAAGAAATAGCAGGGGGATTAACAAATATTTCCTGAGTGCCTACTATATGACAGGCATTGCTCTAGGTCAGTGGTTCTCAACCTTCCTAATGCCGCGACCCTTTAATACAGTTCCTCATGTTGTGGTGACCTCCAACCATAAAATTATTTTCGTTGCCACTTCATAACTGTAATTTTGCTACTGTTATGAATCGTAATGTAAATATCTGATATGCAGGATGTATTTTCATTGTTACAAATTGAACATAATTAAAGCATAGTGATTAATCACAAAAACAATATGTAATTATATATGTGTTTTCTGATGGTCTTAGGCGACCCCTGTGAAAGGGTCATTCGACCCCCAAAGGGGTCGCGACCCACAGGTTGAGAACCTCTGCTCTAGGCGATCAGGATATAATAATTACGAAAGCAAATTTCCTGCACTCTTGGAACTTACACTCCAATGGGGGGACAGAACAAGACAAATGTATGCCATATAACATAACACACTATGTTAAAGTTTGAAAAAGGTTAGGAAGCCAAATAAAGAAGAGTAAAGCAAACGATAATGACGAAAGGATGATTTTATAACACAAGAATGTCAGGAAGGCCTCTCTGCTAAGATAACATTGGAACCAAAACTAGAAGAAAGGAGAGAATGGGCCCTGCAGGTAGTGGGAAGCGGCTCTGTGAGGACAGGTGGAGTAATTACACAGGCCCTGCAGCGGAAGCAAGCAACGTGAGGTCTGCATCCGATGCATTAATTTTTATGTACATGCAACATGAGAAGCTGGAGTTTAATGACAGTATTTCATGGAATCAGATCAATGTAGTTAGATCACTTAAAGTTATACTGATATCAAGCTAAGATTCTTGATACCAATAATACAGGTATGTTGAGTCCTTAAGGCTGTCTACCAAACACTATTCTGAATTGCACTGACAATATTTGCCCAAGTATTTCTCCCTTTTCCATAGTCTCATGGTTGCACTTATATTTTCTTAATGTATCACAATAATAACAGGAATCCCATATGGCCCATTTCTTGCATGGTATCCCTTTAAAGATACCACAGTCTAGCATGAGTAATTAAAAAACAATTCTAGCTTTCCTTATAGTTTTCAATGAACATTAATGAAGATCCAATTCTTAACCCACAGCAGGAGTCCACAAAAATAATTCCTTTTCTTCTCCTCTTCTCCAATTCTGTCACAAACTGCAGTTGCCTTAAACTCCCCATTATCTAATTACTTTCAGCTCTCTCCATGAAATACCCCAAGACATCCTGCCTCTGCGGAGTCTTTGCTTTCCTCCTTCCCTGGCATCCTGCAGCACCCCCTCCTTGGGAGAGGCTGTTTATATTTATAGTCCTTCTCTCCAGCTGTCTCAGCTTGCTTTAGCTGGTTGGAGACACCAGCAGCTCTCCATGCCTCAGTCTCCCTCAATCTGCAACAAGCAAAGATCACAAAGTGCCTTCCTTGCAAGTGCATTGCTTCTCACATCCAGCCTGATATTCTCAGAAGAAATTCTACTGCAGAATTCTCAAGGAAGAAATCTGGAAAATAAAATTTTCCATCTTGCTATATCTATAGTATTGCATTTATTAAGGTAACTGAGGATCAGGTCAAGTTTGTTTCAAGGTGACCATGATTACCTCTGCTCTGACCCATTATCAGTAGATAATATAATCCAAATATCTAATAAAAATACTATTTTATTTATAGTCAAGTTCTCAAGTGACATCTCATGGCAGCCTCTAGACCTTTGTTGGGGAGCACAAGAGACTTGATTGGAAAGTTGTAAGAAGGACATTCTGATAAAAGGAAATTGTGTGGAAGGCCGCCTGCCCTGTTTATCAGAATTCCAACTTAGGGGAGTGTTGAAAGCGGCGCCCCTAATTATTCCTTGACCTTTCCAAACAAGCCTGTGCATATGCAGACCCCGGGATGTTTACTGGAATCCTTATGCTTAATCCCTGGATGCCCTTGCCTAGAGTACAATGTAAACATGTGTGCTCCCAAGATTACTCACCCTACTGTTTGTTTCTAAAGATAAAAATTTCAATAAAGGTCTAATAAGGCAGGCAATAGAGGCTGCTCTGGCTACTAAAGCCTGGAGCCCCTTAGCCCTCCCTTGCACAGTCAAACTGTATCTGAGTAATCTGTTCATCTGTCATTCAGGGGCTGCTGGTCAGTCCCAGCAGACCTTTAGACATTGTAACTATCCAAAGGTTCAGTTAGTATTTTTACAACATCATGTACTTACTACCCTCAGGCTCCACTTTAGTTGTATGTTCATTACAGCAGTAAAGAAAGTAACTTTAATTCATAATTGCCTGAAATCTTTCTTGATAGTACTATGGCAGCCAGTAAATCAGTGTATAATATTTTCCTTTAGTTAGCTGCTAGATCCAACTGAATCCTGTAACAATGTGCTTTTGTCAAAAAGGGAAATCATGTCACTTTGGTATGATAAAGTTGAGTATTGACAGGTGACAAATAATCTTATATGCAACAATTTAATCTTTGAAACCATTTTCATGGGAAACAATGCATTGGGATTTTTATAGAAATTAAGTCAAATGGTGGCACTTTAGGTCACTGGAAAAATAACTGATTTTTGAGCCTAGCGTTGAGAGTTCTGTGTTTCTGAGTTTTCTTATCCACTTTGATGTCACTTTATGTAAGTCTTCAACATACATTTTAGAACTGTAGTATTGAACCACTTTGACTAACCCATCCTAATACATTTTCTATTGCTTTTCTCTTCTTTCTTCCTTCTGACATGGGGTTTATCTTCTTTTAATCACCTATCATTGTTAAATGGTACTTTATCTACTATTTCTTCAGATTTATGTTTTTCTCTCCTAGTTCAACCACCCTTGAATGCTAAATCTGTCTATACTGCCTCCATCCCATATTTTAGGTAAATGGACCTAGTTTAGCTGCCAGAACCTTTCCTTGTACAAATCTCTATGGTCAGTAACCCACTAATTCTTCCTAGTAAGGCCAAGTGGATCGAGAAAAAAATTGTAATTATAATAAATTTTGTTTGTGCTAATAAGAGCATTTTTACCATTTATATTTTGCTCTCATTTGGACATTTAACCCATTCATAAGTACAAAAATGGGGTTATTATTTTGGATTCATAGAGTAAAAGAAAAATCATGTATGTTACATGTATATCCTAAATTTCTTTCACCCATACTTCTTCAACTGGTTGTAATTCCAGTAGAATCGCAAAATTTTTAGGGTCATTAAACATCTTGCCCAATTCTTTGCTTATGCATAAAGCTCCACTTCAAAATCCTCAACAAATAGATGTCTTTTTTTCTGAACACTTTTTATGTTGCTTCTATCTCTGAAGAGCCAATTTTGCACTCTGGAAAATTACAATTATGTTAATAAAGATATTAATTTAAAAGAAAGATTGCTGGGAAAGGGATGGTGTTGATTACACATAATTCATATTGACTAATATATTATTCTCTTTGGACAATGTGGACATCAGAGGGAGTGAGGAACGATTGCAGAAGTCTTCACATGAAATATCAAGCTTAAGATGGGTCAGAGATCATTCATAATTGTAAACCAATAGCCTCAGCAGGTAAACACACATGGAAACTAAACTACCTTTTACCTGTATTGTTTAAAATACTGATTATATGAGTACTCAATATTTTGCCATTAACACGAATTGTGATCCAATTCCAAAGCCTGATTTACTATTCTATGACCCTGGAAATCTTTGGCAAATTAGAAGTAACCAGAGATAATGATTACTTTTCCCAAATAGAAATGTATTTAATATTGTAGTTGCCACCACAGAATGTTATAAAATGAGCAATAAATTCAGATGAGAAAAGGCAGAGGTTGGTTCTCAAAAATAGAGAATGATGATTTCATGAGCATTGAGTAGGTCCTATACACATGCACACACATGCACACACACATACTGATTTCCACAGTTAAAAAAATTGTGTGTCAAAGATGGCTTTGACATTATAGTAGTTCAGGCTGAAGTGTCCATGTAAAGAGAGGAGCTGAGCTGTATTAACTGCCTTGATAGTCTGGGGCTGCTTCCTCTATTTCTTGATTCCTCAGGGAAATGGGGATTAAGGCCTAACCTCCTGTCCTCAGAGGACTGTCTGATCCCCAATTTCTAAAGGCCAGAAGGACCTTGAGGTATAGCACAAAGACGAGGGGCGGCAGAGTCCAGCTGTTATATAGTCTCTGGCTCTGCTGCAGAGGAATTATGACCACAACATTGGAGGAATGATGTGAGCTCAACTCAAAATTTGCATAAACTGAACATTAGCAAGTCCTAATATTTAAAGTGGGATAACTAAGTAAAAACTCTCTCCAAGCTGTTTGACAGCCTTATGAATATGCAGATAAGAAAACTAAAACCCACTTCCAGTGGTCTGCTGTAAATATATCTGCAAAAACGTGCAGCCAATGCAGAGGACTTAAGTCCATACAGTGTTTCCTTCTAAGTACAACACTTAGAGGCAGGTTTTATTATAATGCACTGAATCTATTGAACATTCAAATCAGCTGATAGCATTTTTAAATCACAGTTATTTTGGCATTTCCTATTGAATGAAATAGAAGAACAACCAAAAGTAATAGATGTGCTTATGAAAAGCAGCCTTGCTCATCATTGTTGTACCTTGTTATAACTAGGACAAAATTATGCACTACATTTACAGGTGTATTGCCTTTATTGTCAACAATGGTCAGCCTTTTCCTGTTTATTTTAAGCATGCTTATACACAGAATGCCTACATTTTTATCATCACTGTATAGGCATATACTTTAACCAAACTAGAGCAGCCAAAGGACAAGGCTCAGACTTTTTAAATGAATAACATGTCTTTGCAAACCCTGGATTTTCAATAAGTACTGAATTCAATGTTTTTTTCTTTTCAAGCATATATTTTTATGTTTTTATGTTTTATTTTTGACACGGTTACAGATTTCTCCCATTTCCCCAACAAACAAATTCCAGGAATGCAACAGTTTTAAATATACAGCTATATCTGAACAACTCCTGCAATTACTCCCTACTCTCAAATTGTGCATGGGGTGGGAAGAGGCATGGAGGAAAGGTGTCTCAGTAACTCCTGATATGCTAGGTTGGGCATATATACATACATTTAGTAATTGGTTGTGGGTGAGCAGCAGATTTTAGATGTTCTCCTTAGTCCTGTATTTAATGAGTTTGATTAACATATTCATAGTCGTCTTTCTGTACAGTAGGCATTTGATTCCCAATTTTCTCCCCCAATACTGGAATAATTATGTAATTATACTTTATATGTTATTTGACTTGAATAAACCATACAGAATATCATTTCTCTTTTTAAAAAATAAAACAAATTTGAGGATTTCATATGAAACAAAAGAAGCAATATATTTCTAAGGGTACAAAATAGGAATTACACGTACTTGTGGCTGCAGAAAAGAATGATTGCTTGGGCAGTTTATCTCTGAGTTTCTGCAAAAGAGAGAAAAGGAAAATAATAGTGCGAGCAGAAACCCCATAGGTGTGTGTTTGGATGGACATGGGGAAAGGAGTCATGAATTAACATGGGCTGTAGGGCTTGCATTGTTGAAGCAGGTTGTAAGGCTGAACTTAACAGTGATTTAATTCTTGGACTAAAGGTGCTATAGAAAGAAAGACTGGGATCATTTCCTTGGTGGAAATAAAAATTCTCTCCCCACCCCACCCACCCTTCAACTTCTCACTTCAGTGTTCTTTTTCTTTCTATAGTGATTTTTATATCAGGGACATTAAACAAGTGATGGAACTATAGCTCTGTGCCAGAGTAACAGGGGACATGTTTTCCCCAGCTGTGTGGTTCAACCTCTCACTGTTGGATTGAAAAATGATATGTGATAGCATCTCCAAGAAATCCCAAATAGTGCTCAGTACACAGCTCAGTTGCTTCTTCCAAGTGCATTTAAATCAGCCACATCTGCACTAGGATGGCTAACTCACATATACCTTCTCTTTATCTGGAACTGCGTTCCTATCTTCATCTTCCCTCTCTTCGACCCCCAACTTCAGCTTTCTCTACTGTTTTCCATCTTCACTCCCATCCTGTTGCACAAGCTGGAAATCTGAAGTCTTCGTTGGGCTTGCTCTTCTTCCCTCCACCCCTACCCTCATTTCCCAAATCCTATTGATTCTGCTTCCATAACATTTCTGAATATGCTTCAGTTTCTTGAAATTGCCCCTCTCTCTCCCACTAAACCTCCACACAGTCTTTCCTCCCCCTGAAACACTCCCCTCATTTCCTCCAATTGAAGATGACACTCACTCAAAGAACTTCAGAGGTTAACTCCAGAGCCAGACTGACTGGCTTCCCAATCTGCACTCTCACCTACCAGCTGCATGCACAGTGACACTGCTTTGACCTTTGTTTGCCTGTTTCTCTATCTTTGAAATGGAGATAATAATAATAATAATAATACCAATATCAGTGAATTTCTATGAATGTTGAATGGGCTAGTCTCTTCCCCCTCAATATATGACCAAGACCAGTCACCTCATCTGGGAGCCTATAGAAATACAGAATGATGGATCCACTCACATATCCCACTGTACCAGAATCTGCATTTTAGTAAAATTCCCAGGTGATATATGATTGATATATTCTAAATTAATAAATGTGAGGAATTGAAAGCAAAGCCTGGTGCAATTTAATGTAACCTATCATCATCATCATCTTTGATTTGATTCAAAGTCCCTCAACTATCCAATATTTCCCTGTGATTTATTTTTATTAGCCCTGTATTTTCAGTTTTTTAAAAAATATGTTTTTATTGATTTTTAGAGAGATAGGAAGGGAGAGGGATAGAAAGATAGAAACACTGATGAGAGAGAAACATCATCTATTGGCATAACTACTGGTGATCAAGCCCGCAACCTGGGCATGTGCCGTGACCCAGAATCAAACCAGTGCCCTCTTGGTTCATGGGTTGACGCTCAACCACTGAGCAACACCAGCCTGGCTTCAGTTTTATTATATATAAATTATTTTACAGTACATTTTTATTTAAAATCTGCTTGCCATTAGATTGCTTGGTTTGAAAAGTCAGTGTCCAACTTTTAACTTCCATATTGCTAGAACCCAGCATGGTGTCTGGTGAACAGTAAGTCCTCACAAAATGCCAGTCAATTAAGTCTTATATTAGACTTTTATGTTCTTCCTGACAGATCCCTAATCCAAATTACCACACTTTCCACATAGGCAATTTTAATACTCTCTTAGCCAGGATTTCTGCTTTTAGTCTCTGCCTACACAAATCTATCCTGTTTTGTTTCATTGATGAAGTTATAGGGGATGAGGCATTTTCCCTCTAGTTAGATACTTGAGCACCAGTCACATTGGAATCAACTATACTGGAACACAGGGAAAGGATTATTGAGAAACGGTGTGGCTGTGCTGCTAGACATGAATGAGTAAAATCTACCACTGGATCTTCCCTCAGTACCTACATGGTTGAGAAGTGTATTAATGAGTCTCCATAGGCCAAGAGTAGATAACAGTGGGGATATACACTGCTGGTTTTGAGACAAAGAAATGAGTGGATTTGAGGAAAGTATGCATGGCACTGCCAGCTCAGAATCCAACAGCAGTCTGCCCAAAATTTCCTGGTGATTCCTGGGGTACAGTGGTATCCAGGCCCTCCACTACTCATGCAGAATATGAAGAACTGGATCAGAAGTGATGTGATAATCAAGAGATGGTGGGCTAACAAACTCACTGTCACCAAAGGTGAACAGTCTTATAAGATAGAGATTCCACCTCCCACCAGGCCTTTAGCTTTTGCAGGATGGGGGAAGGAGGAGAAAGAGGGAGGGAAAGTCAGTCACACACCCATCTGCCAACGAGGGCCTTATACTGGTGTATATGATAATCATTAGGAGTTCTCAGAACTGAGAGTGACGAAAGCTAGTAAGATATATATGGGATTGGATATTGGCCCTCAAGCTATGCACAATTAAAATGGATTGGAACCACAAATCACTGGACTGTACTAAAAATCTTAGAGGGAGCAAAAACTAATAATGGGGAATACTAATAATCTTTTTTATTATTTCCTCTCTCTACCACATATTTTTGCCCTAGAGCATGAAAGGGTGGGAAATTGGCAAAACTAAGCCTATGACAATTATTTTTAAAAATTAGAAATATCCCATGTTTTGTACATTGTTCTGCTGAGGGCCTTCAATAAAATGTATAATAGAATTCTGAGTGGAAATGCATGGAAGATTGGTTCCTTGTCTCAAATTAATCTAATAACTCCCCGCTGCCTTCTTAACATGGGGTATAACTTAGATTTTATAATATATGGCAAGGGAGGATTCTAAGTTTTCTTCCTTATTCAAATTGTTACTATCTGAATTACTGTGATATACAATGAGTTAATGAACTCTGGATGATAACACACTGAGATCCAAATAGTGGTAATGTTTTTGTTACTTTTTCCCATTCAAAAAATCTGAGGAAAAGGAGAACAGGAAAATACATCTCTTATTGCAGGGAGAAGTACATAATTTAGTTGTACTGAAATAGAGAGGTGAATCTAGGGTTTCTTCCAAGCTTGTTAGAATAGAAATTTAGCAGAAAGGGATGCCACTAATACATGAGGTTTAAAACCAAAGGCAGGATTAATTATGTCTGAGAGATGTTCCTGGAAAGCCTTTAATCTGTTGTTTTTCGCTGGTTGTCAGAGCAACCTCTAGAGATGAGTGGTCTGCCAATAATAATCAGAAGGGAGTGCAGTCAGGTCAGGAACTCTTACAATTGACAAATGCAAAACCTCCAAATGGAAAATCATAAAAGCTCTTTGATGCTGAGGACAGCAAAAGGCTTAAGTGGGGACAGACAGTCTTGTTGACAGAAGACAGCTAGTAGTGTGTCATTAAATGTAGTACCTTGTCATTTCACTTTTCTTGGTTTCTGTGCTAGGCTATGTTTCTCATGTAAAGTTGATTGTCCCAGGGGACATGGAAGTTGCTCTGTGGTCTTATGTTCATAAATATGAGCATTTAATATGTTCCTTAGTGGTAAACATGGGCTAATTCTACACTAAAGATTAGTTATCTCTTTCTTCAGTTATGATTGGGAAATAAAGGATTTTAGTAGACCAAAGACAAAAAAACAACACCAGCAACAGAGGATGGGTGGAAGATGGATGATGGAGGGGGAAGAAAACCTTTCAAAGAGCAGAAATAAAGTGTTAGAAGTCCTTTGAAAGAATAGGAGAGCTGTAATAGAAGCAACGGAATAAAGAAGGCGGTATTGAAAGAACTGATAAAACAAATGGAACCAGATTATCAGAATGGTCCATCAAAAAGGAAAGTAAATTGAAAGGTATCAACAAAAATATGAATTACTTCAGCAATATTAGCAAAAGGGTAAGAGTTTTCTCTTTGTAGTTGGACAGAATGACTGAGATTCAGGCAGCAAGACCAAAACAAAAAGGATAACTAAAATATGATAGAAGAACATATTTGCCAATGTTATCTCCAATAAGGGTTTAATCTCCATATTCTTTTGTACAAACCATACATTCAACAATTCCACTTGGGTGTTAAGCAGACAATTTAAGTTTGGGGGGTCCAAAAATCATCCCCTGGTTCTCCTGACACGTGTACATTCTTCCCCCATGAATTCCCTGTATAGCAAACATAACTGTCATTCTCTCAGATGCTCATACCATATAATTATTTGACTAATTCTGAGAACCTCCATGGTATGAGTCTCCCAGTTTGAGAAAGAATTATTAGGCTATGTATGCATAATAATACATGCTTTTCTATTCTTTATAGTCCTCCCCCAGCCAAATCAAGTCTGAACTTGTCTTAGGTTAGTCTTCTTAAGCCACAAGATATCTTCAGAAATTTAGTTTCTTGTTACCTGGACAAGAAAACCTCAAATCCCTAAACACTCAAATCTGATGATCTCATCCCAATCTTCCTTGTGAATTTTATCTCCCACTATATTTTATAAAATGTTCATTCCTGCTGAAAATTGATGCATGCATACTTTGAACTCTTCTGATATTCTGCCTTATTTGTGTTCTTCTCTTTCAAAATATCCATTGATCATATTCTTAATTTCCCCTATAAATATACCCCTTAGTTCCAGCCACTGTAATTTATCCTCAATTAAAATTCTTCAGAATTCTTCTGATTTCTAAAGACATTAATGTCCTTCCTCCAAGCTTTTCTAAAGCTCATTCTGCATGACACTCACAAAATACTTAATGTACTATAATTATTATATACATATCCAGGTTCCATAATTTAAAATTGTCTAAAAAATTCTTTGCAGGCCTACCACATCTACATCTATTAAATACCAAATAAATATTTTGCAAAAATGAACTATTCTTAGACATCACTTTAATTTCTGTGTGAGAAGATTTTACTTCCATAAATAAGGCAATTATTCAAAGTTTGGGGATCACAATGTATATTAACTATAGTGTAGTCATAAGAAAAAAAACCACACCAGTTATTTTCACAGAGAATTTAAGATAATCATTACTAGGTATTGAAAAACTGAAAATTTGAAGGGAACAATAAAGTTTCACAAACCTGCAAAAAGCAGTTTGAATCCTTAGTAAAGGAGGAAAAAAGAAAGAGATTGGACTTACTAAAATTTAGAAACTTGGGCCTTAACCGGTTTGGCTCAGTGGATAGAGCATTGGCCTGCAGACTGAAGGGTCCCAGGTTCGATTCCGGGCCGAGGGCATGTACCTTGGTTGCAGGCACATCCCCAGTAGCAGGTGTGCAGGAGGCAGCTGATCGATGTTTCTCTCTCATCGATGTTTCTAACTCTCTATCTCTCTCTCTTTCTCTCTGTAAAAATCAATAAAATATATATTTTTTAAAAAATGTAGAAACTTGGCAGAGGATTCCTGAGAGCTGAAATACTTTAAAGAGTAGTTTCTGCTGAGCAGGTGTTGGTGTATCTCAGCTCAGAGAGGAGTCACAGAGGTGAGGGGACAGACCTCTGTGGAGGGAACATCAGCTGGCTGGTGTTGATTTGCTTGAAGGGTCATGAGGCTGGTTCTAGAAGTATTGTTAAAAACTTTGCCCCTGTTAGAGCAAAATATTGCTGAAATGAGACTATAACAAATTGGTAGCCAAAAGAAACAATCAAAGGTAGGGAATGGGCAGAAGTATGTCCTCCCTCCTCCTGCTTTCCTAATCTCTTTCCAGTGTTCTTATTGGCAGGGCCTAAAAGAGCAACTGGAGAAACTGCAATGTGAACCGCAGAGTTCCAGCCCAAACATTAGAAAGAGTGAGTTTGAAAATGAAAAACAGTGGCTTAATACTGACTCAGTCTCACACCTCTTAGGTCCAAATGCTGACTTTTCTTTTATAAGCTACACTGAGCAAAGAATGTAAAAATTAGCAAAATAAATCACTTAAAATATGTGGATGTCCTATAACACTTAGTAGCCCTTCAAAAACATCCCTGTAGCTTTGAAATACCGAGATGCATGTGTTAGAAAGGACAGATAATAAAAAGGCTGCTTAGAAAGCTCTTTGAGATGAAAAAACAGCTTAATAAAAATGTTATTTTAGATGCTTTTCATTGAATATTCTTTGAATTTCCAATGGGCCAATTCAGTAGTTTTTATAATTTTCTGGGTGTGTTTTTTTTTTTAATATTTAAGTAGTACTTATTTATTTAATAGAGTTCTATCGCTGAGATCTTTGCTGCTCATGTATTCTCAAATGTTTACTGATGCTCTCCTTTGGAATATTTCTTTTACTTGACTGGCCTATCCAAAAGGAACAAATGCATTGCGACAAATCTCTGTGAGACCCGCTCAGAAATCCTCTGGTCCAAAGGAAAATATATGCACTAGACTCTATTTCTTCTGAATTGAATTCCTAAGACTTGTCTGTAGGGACAGGGGAATTGTAAGAGGTACCACTACTAAGTCAGGAAGATTTGCAAAGCAAGAAACAAGGGGTCCTATTAGATTTTTTTTAAAAATGTATTTGTGGCTTTTATGTTCTCATCCCCAGTTTAAATCTATCCACATCCGGTTTTTTGTATGCAATGCTTATCAGGATGATTACATTGACTATTCACATACAGATATTCCAAACTTTCACTTTATAGTACTTTAATTTATTTTTAATTATTGTTTGTTGTAACAGCTGAAAAAAAAACTGCATTGCATCCTCTAAAGGTGGATATAACATTTTAATATGTGATTCAAAACAGTAGGAAGATAAAATAATGCAGAAATATGCATTCACTTCTATAGTTCCTTCCACTCAGTCTCCAAAACTTCTGTGTCTCAGAATGAGAGCGAGAAATCATTGTTCTCAACTTTGGGCCTATATTATAGTGCACCTTTCCAGCTATTTGTAATCTGTTTGAGCTTATGTCAACTCTAGAAGAAGGAGATCAAGAATCAAATTTAGCATTTTACTTACTTTTTAAATTATTTACAATCATCTGTAATTTTCTTAACCAGAAGAAAGACATGCTTGAAATACTGGACTTTAATAAATCTAACAACACAGATCGGCAGCACAGCTCCATATAATTTGATGAATTTTAAGTTGCCATGCAGGATTCAGACAATGTGCAATTTCTGAAGGTCAGTTACCACCTGAATTGGGTAAGCAGACAAGTGCAAACTTCCTCTGCCTTCATTTTTCACTGATGGTCTTTCTTTCTGATCCCAAAAGAAAATGTACTTGTTAATAACTGTAATATTACTGACCTTTCCCAATGCCTGCTGATTAATTGTATAACCTTTCACTCTGCGGTAGCATTGTGTGCCTTCAGCCTGAGTCCTGGACACAATTTAACTCCATGGGAGGAAAGCATAAGGATTAACCTATGAAATAAAAATGGTAAAACTTTCGGGCTATTGGGAATGCCCACACTCACAAAAAGATTTTTAAAAATGAATTAACTATTGATTAAAGAAATAAATCAAAAACATATGCAGAAGCAAGAGAACTTTCTCTGTGGAAGCCTAGTTACCTGGCTAACAATATCCTGATTTTGAGCTCAGAGCTCTAGATCTGAGTTTAGACAGGAGAAAGATTTCCTTTAAAACCATCTATTTGGTTTTTTACCTGTAATGAAATGATCACAGAACATATCTCATTTGGGAGGCCAGACAAGTATCTAGCATAAAACTCATAATAGTTTATGAGCTGAGCAAAATTTTTCCTAAAATGAAAATTATTGCTTGGAGAAAGAACTGATTAAATAATTGAAAAAAATTAAGTATATCATAACAAGTTATAAAAATTGTTTTAGTTAGGGCACTGAGGGTCTGGCAACCTCCAATATTAAAAAAAAACACAGAAGAAAAAAATATAAGATACTAATGATATTTTATCACTTTTACATGCTCTTAGTTCTATTTCCCATGTATTTGCATACCCTGTAGAAATTAGTTAACAAATTTATACCATTTTACCAATGGTAACTTTGAATAGAGAATAATGTCAAACACAGATATCGTTATATCTTTAGGACAGAGATATCCATGCATTGAATAGGTTTTATCATTGAGCCTAAGCTACTTTGAATAGCACCTGTTTCCATCAGGGATGGCAATTGGGGTTGTAGGAATAGGTTACTAGGAGGAGAAGAATGGAGATAAAACAGCTATTAGTTTGTTTTGTGAACCCAATTTCATTCTGTAACATCAAAAGCCATCCTGTTTCAGAATCAAGCTTTTTATTTGAGATGAGATATTTAAGAGATTCAAGAGAATTTAGTATATCCACCTTGGGATCCCTTCTCAGCATTTTCGGAAATTTATAGCTTTTCCTAATCCTGAATTCTGAGAGAAAAAAAATTGAGAAGCTAGGAATTGGGAAAATATAATTCTCCTGTGAGAATTAAATCTAAACCATCAGCACAGACATGTTAATGGTTTGAAATATTCATGACAAGTTGAAAACAGAGTTTAAAAAGTCCTGGCAGATTTTTTAATGTTGCATAACCTAGAAGATTATGGCCAACATTTCTGGAAAGCAGGGCAAGGTGCTGGTGGAAGTGCTCACAATGTAATTACTCTCTCTTGTAGTCTTTGGCATGTTATAAGTTTATGTTGTGGCTTTGTCTTCTGCTGACAGGGATGCATTTGTTCTTGCAAATAAAATACATACTAATAAGTTTATACTCAGTATGCTTTAAATTAATCTTATAAGTGGTATTCTCAAAAAAAACAAGACTGAAAGCAAAATAAGCCTTAAATATCAATTTTGACACGTGATTATGTGTAGTGATGTTATCCTTGCTGAAAACATATAATGTTGCACCGTTTGAATACCACATAAAAATGTTCACTGGCATTCTCCAGTTTTGAATGTCTGCTGTAGACTCTTGCTCTTTTCAAATACATTAGCAAAAGAAATGCCAAGGGAAAAAAATGTGCACATAAAATAAAAGTTGATCAAAAATTTGAATTGGCAAAAACAATATCACTGTCAAAGCCAAAACCAAAACCAGGGCAAGCAGACAAAATATTTTATCATTAAATAAAAAGGAGCTTATATGAAACAACCTGTGCTTTAGCACTTAACATGAAGGTGTTGTTTTTTAATTCTCATCGAAGGATAAGTGTTTTTTAATTGATGTTTAGAGAGGGATGGGGAGAGGGATGGGGAGAGGGAGAGGGAGAGGGAGAGGGAGAGGGAGAGGAATTCATTGTCTCCCATTACATCTCTATCTGGGTTTGAACATGCAACCTAGATATGGTGCCCTGACAAGGATCAAACTTGCAAACTTTTGTCTCCAACCACTAAGCCACCCAGCCAGGACTAGCATGAAGGTGTTTTAGACACTCAACAAATTTCATTGTAAACTGGAAAGCAGCTTTTTATACCTAAACTAGAGGCCCGGTGCATGAAATTTGTGCAATCAGGGGTGAGGGGGTGTCCCTCAGCCCTGCCTGCACCTACACCCTCTTGCAGTCTGGGAGCCATCGGTTGGACATCTTTAGCTCTGCTGTGGAGGTGGGAGAGGCTCCCACCACTGTTGCTGTGCTCGCCAGCCATGAGCCCAGCTTCTGGCTGAGCGGCGCTCACCCTGTGGGAGTGCACTGACCACCAGGGGGAAGCTCCTGCATTGAGCATCTGCCCCCTGGTGGTCAGTGTTCATGATAGCAACTGCTCGTTTGCCATTCAGTTGATTTGCATATTAGCCTTTTATTATATAGGATTCTTTTTCCAAGATCAAAACTATAGGATAGGGTCATCAATTCTTTAAAAGCTTTACAATTTCATTTTAAGAATGATACATTTTTATGGTACTCTTGTGATATCATTTTTCAATTTGTAAAATAATTTTTAGTTGGCATTTTATAATCATGTTCACTGATTTTAATTTTTTATTATAAAATATCCGTATCAGGTACTGACCACTTATAAATAATATTGAAATTCATAATCTTGTCAAAATATATTGTTTAATAGCAAAAATAAATCATGCATTTCTTACTATTGTATATTTTAACAGAACAAAACTCTGAAACTTTTTATCCCAGAAAAAAATGGTTCATTCTATATTAATATGATCACTCATTTTATGTTACAAAAATTATAAGATAACATGATTTTGGAGACTTCTCAAGAAATCCCTGGAATTTTTAGTGCTTATTCTAAATTTCCCCATTATTGAAGATTTGCAAACAGAAAGAATTATTATTATTATTTTACTTCTGACCAAATGCTCTTTCTACCTCCTGGTAATGTTGCCTAGACTTCATTTGTTTTAATATGCCTAAAATCTTACTCTGTGGCTACAAAGCTGAGATTCTGGTTTGGTTACCAGAGTTCTCTGAGATTTCCTAAACTTGTGATAGAGGTATAGTTTTCTCTTTGCTTTTGTGTTATGCTAGAGTATGCACCAGTATAAAAGCTCAGTGTTGGTAAAATAAATAAATAAATAAATAAATAAGTACGCTGCAAAGAAAAAGTCAACACTTTGTTAGAAGTTGTGACAAGAAGTGAAAAATAAAAGGAGAAAATGTGAAGATAGAACCCCAATTCCTTACACTGTTTGGTTGAGATTATGAATTTGAGAGTGAGACTAATGGCACCGCCGACTTTGGAAGGTATGGTGGTAAATGTCTCTTGTCTATTCTTTGCTGTTTCTTCGATCCTTGTTCGAGTTGAGTTTCTGTAATTTGTAAGCAAAAGAGACAACCAATTGTCCTGGTCTGATTGGGCTGTCATAACAAAATACCTGTAGTCTGGGTGGCTTAAAGAATAGAAATGTGTTTATCCACACAGTTAGGAAGACTGAGGAGCCCCGGCTCCATGCAGATGTGGTTCTTGGTGATGCCCTCTTCCAGGCTTCCAGAAGGTCCTCTCACTGTACCCTTAAGTGAGAAAGCTCTGGTCTGTGCCTCTTCTTACAAGGGCACTAATCCCAACATGGGGGCTCTTCCTGACCTCATCTAACCTTAACCCTAACCTCCCAAAAGCCCTACTTCCTAATGCAATGACGTTGCCACTGAGCGCTTCAATATATCAATTTTGAGAGGAAACAAACATTAAATCCCCTCCAGTATTAAGCATTTCTCTCTTATAGACAGCTTTTATTTACTCAAGACCTCAAGGATTTAGTTTATAACCAAGACCTTTCAAAATTAAACACCTTTGGCAATGCATTAGTAAACAATCTTTATTTAGATTCACAACTTTTACTGCCTGCCTGATCTTTCTCAGTACTCTGGGTAATATTTGTAATATAGGAAATATGACTTGTTATCACATAATTTTCTTTATATTTTTAATTAAACAAAACCAATATTGATTTAGATCTGTATTAAAAGGGAAAATAACTCTTTCACAATATATAATATTCTGCTTGTTCAATAATTTAAATTGTAAAGAGTCTTCTTATTTGAAATTTCATACCCCTCTTATTTGCCAATGATTATGCCACAATTTACTGAATTTTCTTTATTTCCCTCTATTTTTGAATTTACGTGAAGAAGGTAAAATTAATATTCTGGCGTATGACCCATTATTATCTTTGTTGTCAGCAAGCATTCTCTTGTGTTTTTATTCTTTTTCATCCACATTCCCCTCACTTTCTCCCCCTGCCCCACAGCATAGACAACCATTTTAATGTGTTTAATGAGCACCTTTTGTTTGTGTATCGATATGACACATATCTCTTCATAATCACTTCTTTCTTGAATCTTCCCATTTGTTCTAATCCAGTCATTGTAACAGTGCTGAGGCCATGAGTACCCCGTGCATCCTCCACCTGAGGCTTGGGATTTTTCAATTCTCCCACAACCCCACAAAGTGTGGCTACAGGAGGCATGAGGTCTGACTTCCCAAGAGGCTGGCCTCCTTCCTCAACCTTAAAGGAAAGTAAAATTATTTCCCTGAAGTGGTGTTATTGATTAATGTAGTCAGGAATTCTCTCACCATTCCAACCTCCTATTGACTCTCCCAAAGCACATTTGTGTCCATGGAGTCTGTCCAGAAATATCTCACGTGGCCAGGAAAATGCACAAGACACATGAGAGATAAGCAGTGATTTTTGGAGCTTGTCATAAAGCAGTGGGTAAAACAGCAATGCATCACTTTGAGGATCCCATGCACTTCCCTTGTTTTCTGTGAGATTGTACCCTCCAATGAAAGTTTAGCTCTTACAACTTCTTTCTCACTCTATTGTGCAAGATTCTCAAAATGAGATAATATGAATTATGCATTATTGCAAACTTTGAATTGTATTTTGCATGCATGAAATTTTATTTACATAATGTTATTCTTTTTCTTACTTTTTCTCACTCAACACTTGGTTTTAAAGATCTATCCATATTGCTATATCTACACATTTTCTATTGCTTTTTATCCTTGCCTGGTACTCTTGTTTGCATCCTTTACATGTTACATACTCTCTTCCAGGTTTCCTCTTCCAAATGCTTGCCACCCCAAATAACACAAGTGGACATCCTCAACCTTGTGCCTTCATATATCTATGAAAATTTTCCATAAAGTTTATACAGGAGTAGAATTCTACAGAAGTAGAATTGCTGGCTTGCCAATTCTGTGTGTATTTAGTTCAGTGAATGTTACCAAAACATTTCCCACATTGCCTGATGGAGGCATCAGTCCACATTCTCACTAGAGTACAGAGTGTGACAGTCACATATCAGTACCAGCTCTGGAGAGTATCAAGCTTACTAATATAAAATAATATATAATTGTTGGTTTCACTTACATTTTTCTTATTGTTAATGAGAATAAATATTTCACTAACATGATAGCCATCTGGGTTTCCTCAGATATTTTTAATATTTTGCCTACTTATTTTATTGAGGTGCCTTTTTCATGTTGATTTGCAGAATTTCTTCATCTCTTCTGTCAATTTTATACACAATATACACTGTTATTTGTCTACTAATTTTATTCAAGGCCTCCTTTATTAACAGAAGCTATTTGTATCTCATATTCATGAATGGTTTTTGGTGGTGTGATAGCTAACTTCTTGTTATTGCTGAATACTATTTTTAACTTATGGATGAGCCACATTTATTTATTTATTCACCTATTGAAGCATATCTTTGTTACTTCCTGGTTTTGCAAATATAAATACAATTGCTATTAATATTAGTGTACAGATTTTGTGTAACCATATATTTTCAAATTAATTATGGGTACTTAGGAGGGTGATTATTGGATCACATGAAAAGACTGCTTTTTGCTTTGTAAGAAATAGCCAAACTGTCTTTTAAAGTGGCTGTACCATCTTGCATTTCCATCATTTGCATTCCCATCAGCAATGAATGAGAGCTCCTGTGGATTTGCAACCACGGCAGCAATTACTAATGTCCGTTTTTTTTTTTGCGGGGGGGGGGGGGGGGGAATTTTAACCATTGTAATAGTTTGTTCTTATATCTCATTGTTGGTTTGATTCATAAATCTCTAATGATACAAGATACAATTATTTGCATCTGTACTTATAAGCTGAATCTAACAACTTATATATATATAAGATGTGGCATGTAACTACTTATATACCACCATCAAGTAGGATTTATTCCATTTATGTAAGACTAGCTCAACATTAGAAAGTCAATGTAATTCACATCAACAAACTAAAGAAAAATAAATTGTGGTAATATTAATAGATGTAAATAAGTTTGATAGAATCAAATATTCATTCATGATAAAAGTTCTCATCAAACTAGGAATAGGCAGGAAATTCTTTAAGCTGATAAGGAACATCTATAACAATATCTGCAACTAATATTAAACTCAATGGTAAAAAACTTAATGCTTTGCCCTAAGATTATGAGCAAGTGTATTGTTTTTCACTGCCCTTACACAAATCTTAGGGCAAATTCTAAAGAGTGTAAAAAGACAAGTAAAGGAAATAAAATGTGTCCGTAATGGAAAGAAGAAATAGATCTGCCTTTACTTACAGATGACATGATTGTCCATATAGAAAATTCCAAAGAATCAACAAAATACTTCCTGGAACTAATACGTGAGTATGGAAAATGTACAGAATACAGGATTAAAATACAAATGTTAATTGCTTTCCTACAAACTTGCATTAAAGTATGTAATTTGAAATAAAAATACCATTAGGAAAAGTACCCCCAAAATGAAAATTGGGCTATAAATCCAACAAAATATTCATAGGATTTATATGCGGGAAATGACAAAACTCTGATGGAAGAAATCAAAGTTTTAAATAAATGGAGCAGTATTTTGTTTTTGTGGATTGGAAGACTCAATGTTGGTACCATGCAAAGACAGTACTCAATCAGTGCTGCATAGCACAAAACAGACACATGCTAATCTAAATCACAATAGCTTGTAATAGCAGCTCAGTCTTTTAGTGGACAGCTGTTTCTTCAGTGGTATGTCTTCCCTACCCTTAGGTGAGATAAGAAAGTAATAGGGAGCTTGAGTGTTAGGAATACGCCCCTGACAGGATAAGGTTCTGTCAGATCTTTTCCCCATGGAGAGCTGTGTCTGTAATGGACATCTCTCTCCCAGCCAGAACCAGTACTCATCCCCTGCAAGAGCAAAAGGACTCTTTCTTGGCATATTTCAATGTGAAAATCTAGTCGGGTTTAGAGAGGTAGAACTCCCCAAAATGTTGGGACCCCTCTAAGACTAAATGCCCCAAGGGAGGTTCTCACCCTAAGCTAGTCTACATGGGATACAGCAATTTAGCTTATGGGTACAGTAGTTTCTGCACCAGATAAACATCTCAACTGTGACTCCTGGTTGCCTGCCTGTCCAGGTTTCCTGGTGGCAATTTACCTTCAACTCTCAGTTTCCTAATGGGTCTAAGAAAAGTCATTGATTTTCAGTTTGTTCTGCTTTTTCTTGTGAGAATGGAAGTGACAACTTCCAGGCTTTTTACATATTGGAGCTGAATCCAGAAGTCCACTCTGTGCTTACTTTTATTCTTGTTCTGCCAGTTTCTGGGAAAGATGCATTAAGGTTTTTCAGCTAAATATATTGATCTATATATAAATATTTTTAAAGTATATTTTTTATAGAATATACTAGAGGCCCAGTGCATGAAATTTATGTATGGGGGGGAGGGTCCCCTCAGCCCAGCCTGCATCCTCTCCAATCTGGGACATCCCTCTCACAATCCTGGACTGCTGGCTCCTAACCGTTCACCTGCCTGCCTGCCTGATTGCCCCTAACTGCCCCCCTGCCAGTCTGGCCTCCCCTAACCGCCTCTGCTTGCCAGCCTGGTCACCTCTAACTGCCCCCTGCCAGCCTGATCACCCCTAACTGCCTCTGCCTGCAGCCTGGTTGCCCCCAACTGCCCCCCCTGCTGGCCTGGTTGCCCTATGCAGCCTGCTGCTGTCATTTGGTCACCCCTCACTAACCCCTTACCAGCCTGGTCACCCCACTCAGCCTGCTGCTTGGTCATTTGTTTGCCCCTCACTAATCGCTTGCTGGCCTGGTCCCCTCACACAGCCTGCTGCTCAGTCGTTTCATCACCCCATACTGCCCCCCCTGCCAGCCTGGTTGCCCCACGCAGCCTATTTGGTAGTCTGTTCAGTTGTTTTGGTTGCGATGATAGCTTAGGCTTTTATATAGATAGATATAACTATATTTTTACATTTAACCTGAAAAAAATATCATCTCTAACTGATTTTGCTTATGTTATTGCATTAACTGCTTGCTACATTAGAATTTATTTCTGCCATCATTTTTCTATTTACTTTCTTTCTTAATTTCCAAATCAAGTTTCTGCATTCTGCTTAAAAAGTTACATTTTGTTTTTCAAAAAGTTTTATTGAGCTTTAATTCACATACTGCACAATTCACCTATTTAAAGACACATTCTTCTTTTGTAGTTAGTGTGGTAGCCCTTGATTTAAGATTCACTAATTAATTTCCAAAGTCAGAAAAAGTTGCTTTGATGTTGAACAATTCTGAATTCTTATTTTGATACCTAGTGTCCATGTTTCCCTACTGTAAAAGAATTGATCAGTTTCTTAATTGAACCAGCAAGAACTTATTTAAAAAGAACAACTTACCTCATTCATGGATGGCTGATATTGTGAATATCTTCATCTTTCAAGGGAAATTCTGCTCCTAGCTCTCAGGAGCAGTGATTTAATCTATAATCACACAAAAAATAAGTATATCAGAATAAAGATTTAATTTTCCATACAATAAATAAACATATAATTCCTTATCCAATCAATACACACAGAAGTCTGAGAGAAAGAAAAGAACATGAGACTTCAACTGGAAGCTTTGGATGCAGTTGCATACAATATGTACTGAACTACTGAACTCAAAAAGCAACAATAATTGCATCAACCTACTATGGTTATTTCAAAGATGACATTAATATAAGTAAACATCATAAAAACAAATATATATCCAGTTATTTTCCTTTACTTTTGTTAATTATTTTATATTAGATTATGAAATCAATAAATTTTCATAATAAAAAATAAAATATATGAAGGTTTATAAAATAGAACATCCCATCTGTAACTTCAATGACATTATACTACATTTATTTTCATCACTCATTAATGCCTATCAATAATAATAAAAGCATAATATGCTAATTAGACTGGACAGCTGAACGACCTTCCAGATGTCATTCCAGACGTCCTTCCAGATGAAGCTGCCCCAGGCAGGGGCCAAGGCAGAGGCGGTTAGGGGCAATCAGGCAGGTGGGCAAGCAGTTAGGGGCAATCAGACAGGCAGGCAGAGTGGTTAGGGGTGATCAGGCAGGCAGGCATGCAGGCAAGTGGTTAGGATCCAGTGGTCCTGGTTTGCAAGATGATGCAGGCCGGGCTGAGGGACAACCCCCCTATTGTGCACAAATTTTGTGCACTGGACCTCTAGTAACTAAATAAAAATACCACATAAGTCATTGACCTTCCTGCTTCTGCTGTCTTCTCAAACTCTTTCAGCTTAAGATATTTAATATGCCAAGGTAGTGTGTTTGGGATATATAACAAAAAATACAAAAATGCATAAAGACAAAACACATTATTATCTAGAAACTATTGTCCATATTAACAGCCTCTTTTTCTGTCCATGAGTTGCTTTTGCCTCAGACAAAACATACACACATATACACACATATGCAATGTTTGCTTGTGTGATTTAAACAAAATTATATAGCACAATACACAGATATGCAATTTGCCTTCATTTTTCATTTAACACTGTTTCTTTTTTTCCCTTTTCTTTATTGGTTAAGGTATTACATATGTGTCCTCATCCCCCCATTAACTCCCAACCCCCCCCCCCCGCAACCCACACTCATGCTCTCATCCCCATGTTATCTGTGTCCATTGGTTGGGCTTATATGCATTCATACAAGTCCTTTGGTTGATCTCTTCCCCTAACCCCCACCCTCCCCTACTTTCCCTCTGAGGTTTGACAGTCTGATCGCTGCTTCTCTGTCTCTGGATCTGTCCGTTCATCCATCTATGTTGTTCATTATATTCCACAAATGAGTGGGATCATGTGGTATTTATCTTTCTCTGACTGGCTTATTTCACTTAGCATAATGCTCTCCAGTTCCATCCATGCTGTTGCAAATGGCAAGAGTTCCTTCTTTTTTACAGCAGCATAGTATTCCATCGTGTAGATGTACCACAGTTTTCTAATCCATTCATCTACTGATGGGCACTTAGGCTGTTTCCAGATCTTAGCTATGGTGAATTGTGCTGCTATGAACATCGGGGTGCATATATCCTTTCTGATTGGTGTTTCTGGTTTCTTGGGATATATTCCTATAAGTGGGATCACAGGGTCAAATGGGAGTTCCATTTTTAGTTTTTTGAGGAAACTCCATACTGTTCTCCACAGTGGCTGCACCAGTCTGCATTCCCACCAGCAGTGCACAAGTGTTCCTTTTTCTCCACATCCTCTCCAGCACTTGTCATTTGTTGATTTGTTGATGATAGCCATTCTGACTGGTGGGAGATGATACCGCATTGTCGTTTTGATTTGCATCTCTCATATAGTTAGTGACTTTGAGCATTTTTTCATATGCCTCTTGGCTTTCTGTATGTCCTCTTTTGAAAAGTGTCTATTTAGGTCTGTTGCCCTTTTTTTGATTGGATTGTTTATCTTCCTTTTGTTAAGTTGTATGAGTTCCCTGTAAATGTTGGAGATTAAACCCTTATTGTTGATAATATTAGCAAATATGTTCTCCCATGCAGTGGGCTTTCTTGTTGTTTTTTTCATGGTTTCCTTTGCTGTGCAAAAGCTTTAAAACTGTTTCTTATTTCCCTTTGCCATGTAAAGTGACATTCACAAGATCCAGTGATGAGGATATGAACATCTTTGGGAAGTCATCACTCTGCCTACCACAGAGAGGAAATAGATACTAAAGATTAATTAAATTTATTATCTATCTTAGACTCTATTTCAAAGGAACAATATATACCAATATGCAAGACATGTTAAATCTAAGAGGCCATCTAAAAAGTTTTTCATGTAAGTTCAGTAACACTCCCTCAAATTCTATATTTTTGTTTTATTCAGAGTCACAGTAAAGAAAAACATTGACTACATATTACTTTTTCATTCCCAAGGCAGAGGAAATCACCAAATTTTTAAAATTTTCTTTCTGGGTACACAAGAAAACTACATTTTTCAGTCTGTATTTAGATTGGGCCATATGGCTATTGTTGTGATCCATATAATGGAATCTTTCTCCTGCTGTTATCAGGGAAAAAATGTGTTGAGGATGGTTAAAAGGCTTGGGTCCATGAAGAACTGAATGGAAACAAATCATCCTCCTATCACTTAGAATGTTATGTTAGCATGCAATGTACTTTAATGTGTTAAGTCTCTGGAATTTGGGGATTCTTTATTATAGATTTGGCCAACCTCATTAATATTATCTGTCAAATGTTTTCAGGTGAATTAGTCAACTAGGACTGCCATAATAAAATGCTATAGGCTTAAATAGTAGAAATTTATTCTAGAGGCTTCAAAAGTTCAAGATAAAAATGCCAGCTGATTTATTTTCTGATGGGTACTCTTAGGAGCAATCTTATTTCTGTGTCCTTACATGGTGGAGAGAGAGAGAGAGCTCTGGTATATCTTCTCTTTTTATAAAAGTACGAGCCTTATCAGAGGAGGGCCTCACCTTTATGACCTCATTTAACCTTGATTTATCTCCTTGAAAGCCCTAACTCCAAATACACTTGCATCGGAGGTTAGGACTTTGCCACATGAATTATGGGGCACACAATTAAGTCTGTAGCACTGGCCGAAACCTGTTTGGCTCAGTGGATGGAGCGTCGGCCTGCGGACTGAGGGGTCCAGGGTTCGATTCCGGTCAAGGGCATGTACCTGGGTTGTGGGCACATCCCCAGTAGGAGGTGTGCAGGAGGCAGCTGATCGATGTTTCTCTCTCATCGATATTTCTAACTCTCTATCTCTCTCCCTTCCTCTCTGTAAAAAATCAATAAAATATATTTAAAAAAAGAGTCTGTAGCACTGAACATTTGCTATCCCCAAAGCTTGAATCCTAAAATCACCCAATTTAAGAAACAGAAAAATAAAACTGCATCAGTTGTCCCAGACTTGGCTGTGGATCAGAAGCACTAGAAGAAAGTTAAAAAAAATAATAAAAATTTCTTGTCCCACTCTTAGAGCCAAAGGATCAAAATATTTAATGAATTTAGAGGGTATTAAATTCAGCTTTCATGTTGTCCAGATAAAAAAAAAAAAATCTAAGATTTAAGCTTCCTAAATGATATGCCATAGATTGTTGATCCACAGTCCACACTGGAACTCACACTTCTTTATTCTTAACCAAATGATATCTCATTTCCTTCATTGTCATTCTTAGTATAAATGAGAATTGACATGGTATGTAAGTCAAATAATTAGAAGCAAAAAATATTAAGACTATTTTTTCAAAGTTTTCCATAAATTAAATTCAAACTTGCTAATTTTATAACACCTCCACCTCAACCCATTTTTGTAAACATAAATGTCTACAATTAGAAAATTTCATGTCATAAAATGTATGGTGTGAGACATAAGTTATTTCAACTTTAATGAGCATGATTTTTTTGAGTCTCCAATTCAACACCTGGCATTTTGTGACTGTTTTTCTCAGACATTCCTCACTCTATTCCACTCCATTTAAAATTTGCTTATCCACAGGAATTTTTATCAAATATTTAAAAGGCAGTGATTAAAAATAAACATTTTCATTTTAGAAAAAAACACATTTGAATTAATTGGAGACCAAAATATTAACAGTTGTAGACTTGCTATTAAGTGAGAACTATGTAGACTGCAATGAAGGAAACAGCACAAACATCTAAGTTAACCCACCTGTTTTTCACCAGGAATGTTTTTAAATTTTTAAAAATATAACACTTCATGAGAGTAATCCCCAGTAAAATATAAACTTTTTTCCCAATAACTAAATTTGCTTATGGAAAAGAATTTTCACCTCTTACCAGCCACATGCAATTTATCACTTTGAAATAAATTAAAATGCTCTATAAATTTTAGTTACTTCATAAATGTACACACAAACACATACATACATACACACAAACACAGTAGTTAACTTAAACCTTGATGTCAATAGGCTTCTTTTATTCTCTGTTTATATGGAGGTATGAACTCTACTTATTACTAGCCAGATTAAAGTTTTACTTCCACTTTTTCTTAAGTTCATCAATTTAGGTAGACAGGTGGAGTTCAAATAAACACTCTATGCTCAAAAACAAACAAACAAAAATAAGGAGAAGGCAATTTGAGTGGGGGTAAAAAGGGAAGAAAATAATTATGTAAAACTAGAAGCCAGTGCACAAATTCATGCACCAGTGGGGTCCCTCAGCCTGGCCTGTGGGATCGGGCCAAAACTGACTCTTGACATCCCCCGAGGGCTTCCAGATTGTGAGAGGGTGCAGGCCAAGCCAAGGGACCCGACTGGTGCATGATCGGGGCTGGGGAGAGATGTGGGAGGTTGGCCAACCAGGGAGGGATTGTGGGAGGGATCCAGGGCATGTCTGGCCCATCTCACTCAGTCCCGATCAGCCAGACCCCAACCGCACGCTAACCTACCTGTCAGAGTGTCTGCCCCGTGGTGGTCAGTGCATGTCATAGCGAGTGGTTGAGCGGCCTTATCATATCACTAGCATATTACCCTTTGTTTGGTTGAACAGATGACTGAAGAATTAGCATATTAGTCTTTTATTATATAGGATTATAGTACTTCTGTGTTTTTGACTGTTGGTCACAGCCAGAAATAGTAGAGAGAGGTATCACTTGTGAAACCAGCCAAGTGGAAAACGACTAGTTTCATTAAAAATTGCAGTAATGAAATAGCACCTATTTACTATCAAATCTATTCTTAGACAACTATAAATGGGCACATGGATCAGATACTAAAGCCATTCACATGCTAGAGATTATATCATGTTTTGTTCAGACTGACTTAGAATTTAATCAAACAGCCACATAGCAGTAAGTATCTGCTATTCTTTAGGACCTAAATAAATGCTTGTTGCCTCTCACTTTGGCCTTTCATTTACAGGTTAACAATGTAAAACTATGCTCTGTCAGTACTGGACTCCATGTAAGCCTGGCATATTATCATGTGCCACATTTTGAGAGATGAATCTATAAGTGACCTTCCAGCGCTAACACTCTGAGTCAATACTTCTAACTCTTTAGTAATGCACTTGTCATGTAAAATTAAAGAGGCCCAAAAAGAACCACTTACATTCAGTGGCTTAAGTACATATATATTTTGAACACTTGGAGAAAACAAGTTGTTGAATTAATTGACTGTAATGCTTTAAAGCATATTAAAAACACTTAATAATCTGATCACAAGTGTGTACACCTTAAGTGGTGTCTCACTTAGCTTCCATGCTTATATTTAATACAAGCCATAATAGTGTTTGCTACAGAGCCGGCTTTGGAAAAACAAAACAAGAAAATCTAATATTAAAACCATTTCACATCGCACAAGGTTATCTAGGAAGATAAATAATGTTTATGTGTGGTTATATTTCTATTTGAAGATTTCATAATATCAAAGCATTGAAAATTATTATCCTGAAGATAACACAAAATAAAATAAAGTTATAAAAGTGGCTGCTGGAAACTAATAGCTAGTTCCTAAAATATGCAGAAACATTTCACTGCAAATGAAGAAAATCCATTGTTTAAAAAAGCAATAGTAACAGAAAACAAGTTTCCATACAGGTTCAAAATTCAATTAAATTAAGAATCAAAGGCTGTAGACAGGATCTCTGCTCTTGAGAAGATAGAATAGACATTATTCCCCCTGTTCTTTCTATTCAGTATAACTAAAAATTCTGGACACAAGCTTAAGAAGACTTTGAAAGGTAAAGGAAAAGCAGAATAGCTAGGTACTTCAGGACCCGAAGAAGCACATGGTGGTGAGCTCCTTGAATTTTCTCTTTGTCGCATGGGACCCAGATAGTAAATGAAGAATCTGGAAACTCAGAAGTACCAATGAGCACAGACTAAAAATTCCCCAACAAAAGTCTACTGTCTAGGTTACCATTAGAGTTTCAGACTTCAACACCCCCTCAACAGCTGGTAAAAATATCCTAGACAAAAAATTAAGAACCATATAGAAAATTTAACATATCATCAAACAAAACAATCTAGGGCTAGGCAAAGAGTACTTTGATTTAAACACCAAAAGCAATATTCATAAAAGAAAAAAAAATGATAAATTGGACTTCATAGAAATTAAAATGGCTGTTCTGTGAAAGACCCTGTTAGGAGCATGAGAAAATCAGCTAGAATATGAGATAAAAGTTTGTAAAATCACAGATCTGACTAAATGCTAGTACTTACAATATTATATATGTAGATATTTATTTACTCAACATAAAAAATATAATATAATAAAAGAGAAACATGCAAATTGACCACACCTCCTCTACACTCAAAGCCATGCCTACCAGAGTGACTATATGCAAATTAACCCAACCAAGATGGCAGCTGGCAGCCATGGAGCTGGAGCAAGCAAGAGGCTTGGTTGCCCTGGCGATGGAGGAAGCCAAGCTTCCCGCCTGCCCTGGCCAGCTGTGGCCTCCACTCAAGGCAACAAAGTTTCAATTATAGAAGATAAATAAATCCCAGATACCTGCTTCCAGCCAGCCTCAACTGGGAGCTTGGGTGGCTGGGGCCATGGCCGGACTGCAAACAGCCATCAGCCCCTCACCCAGGTTGGCCAGGCACCCCAGGAGGACCCCCCACCCTGAAGGGGGTGTGGCCAGCCTGAAAACGGCCCTCAGCCCCTCACCCAGGCTGGCCAGGCACCCCAGTGGGGATCCCCACCCTGAAGGGGCTGTGGCCAGCCTGCAAACAGCCATTAGCGCCTCACCCAGGTTGGCCAGGCACCCCAGCGGGGACGACCACCCTGAAGGGGCTGTGGCCAACCTGCAAACAGCCATCAGCCCCTCACCCAGGCTAGCCAGGCATCCCAGCGGGACCCCACCCTGATCTGGGACACCCTTCAGGGCAAACCAGCCGGCCCTCACCAGTGCACCAGGCCTCTATTCTATATAGTAACAGGGTAATATGCAAATTGACCCTAACAGCAGAACGACTGGGAATGACTGGTCACTATGAAACACTGACCACCAGGGGGCAGACGCTCAATGCAGGAGCTGCCCCCTGGTGGTCAGTGCACTCCCACAGGGGGAGCTCTGCTTAGCCACAAGCCAGGCTGATGGCTGCCAGTACAGCGGTGGTGGTGGGAGCCTCTTCTGCCTCCTCAGCAGCACTAAGGATGTCCGACTGCAGCTTAGGCCTGCTCCCCGCTAGCAAGTGAACATCCCCTGAGGGCTCCCAGGCTTCCAGAGGAATGTCTGACTACCAACTTAAGCCCTATCCCCTGGGGAGTGGGCCTAAGCCAGCAGGTGGTCATCCCCCTAGGGGTCCCAGACTGCGAGAGGGCATAAGCCGGGCTGAGGGACCCCCTAGTGCACAAATTTTTCTGCACTGGGCCTCTAGTATATAATAATTAAAAAACATAATTTGAGAAAGCAAAATATGTATATCTGTAAAGAGGATATAGATATAGCAATAAGCAATGAAAAGATTTTTCAATGTCATTAGCTATTATGCAAATGATAATTAAAAGTAGAAGAAGATATCATTACACATTAATCAGAATGGCAAATATTAAGTATAGTGACAACATAATGCTAGTGAGGTGTGAAGAAACTGGATCACTCTTACATTGCTGACCGGAATGTAAAATGATGCTGGTGGAAATGTAAAATGGTATAACCCCTCTGAAAACAGGCTGGTAAGTTCTCAAAAAATTAAACTTACAACTACCAAAGGACTCAGCAATTGTACTCCTGGGCTTTATAGCAGAGAATAAAAACTTCTGTTTGCACACACACACACACACTCACACACACACACACACAACACACAAAATCTATCCACAGATGTATGTAGTAATTTTATTCATAATTGCCAAAAAATAAAACCAAATCAGACATCCTTCAATGAGTAGATGATTAAACTCTAGTACATCGAAGTAATGGAATACTGTTTTGCAATAAAAAGGAATAAACTACTGATAAACATTATCAGTATGAATCTCCTGAGTTTTGTGGTAAACGAGAGAAATCCATTTCCAAACCATCATATACTGTATAATTCCATGTACATTTTATTCTTGAAAGGACAAACTAATAGAACTTAAGAACACATTAGCTATTGCCAAGGGTTAAGGATGGAGTGGAGGAGAGAGAAAAGTGAGCGTTGATGTAAGAGTGTAACATGCACTGTTCTTATGGTGACCAAGTATTCTCTAGTTTGATTTTATCAATTTCAATATCTTGCTTCTATAGTGAGTGTACTATAGTTTTGCAAGTTATCATCATGCAGGAAACTGGGTAAAAGGTACAGGGATCTTTGTATAATTTCTTGCAAATGCATACAAAATATTTACAATAATCTCTAAATAAAAATTTCAATTAAAGAAAATTCCAGGGCTGAAACCGGTTTGGCTCAGTGGATAGAGCGTCGGCCTGCGGACTCAGAGGTCCCGGGTTCGATTCCGGTCAAGGGCATGTACCTGGGTTGCGGGCACATCCCCAGTAGGAGATGTGCAGGAGGCAGCTGATTGATGTTTCTCTCGCATTGATGTTTCTAGCTCTCTATCTCTCTCCCTTCCTCTCTGTAAAAAATCAATAAAATATATTTAAGAAACAAACAAACAAACAAAAATATTTTTAAAAAATTCCAGAAGTTAGGCAGGAGAGAAAGATGACTAGGTGGAGCACAGAGTATTTTAGAGCAGTGAAGCAATTCTGTATGATACTATAATGATAAATTTATGTCATTATACATTTGTTCAGACTCACAGAATGCAAAACACCAAGAGTAAATTCTGATGTAACTATGAACTTTGGTGATAATGATGCATCAATATAGGACTATCAATTGTATCAAATGTGGCACTCAGCTAGGGGATGTTGATAATGGAAGAGGCTATGCATTTGTGGAGGTAGGGTATATACAGGAAATCCCCATACTACAAAAAAAATAAAAGTAAAGTTAGACTCTTACACACATACACACACACAAAAAAAGAAAAAATGATTGTCACAAAATGAAGTTTCATTTTGTTTGTTTGTTATAAAGACACACTAAAAAGGTTTCAAATCAGTCAATCAAACAAAAAGAAATAATCTGATGGTTAGTGAGTGGTGTTTCATATATGAAGTAGGGAGTATAGAAACAATTTGCTCAATTTTTACTTTTCTATGGGTCTTGGTACACAAAAAGATAATTCTTTGGCTTAACATTATGTATTCAAAGCTGTTCCTAATTGATATCTAAGCAAATAATGCTAACTTTGAACAGAATTCATAAAATGTCCAACCAGTACAACAGTCACTACACAAATTCCCTCTTCATGGAAATCTCAAAAGACCCTAGTTTGATGAATTCATAAATATGATTTTTAATTGGTCCATCAATTCCGGTTTAATCATGTGTGTTTTCAAGTATTTTTAAATGCTTGTCAAATAGGGTTTTATTAAGTAATTTAATTATTCTGTTAGAAATTTTCTTGTTTATATAATATAACTCACTTCCCTAGGGGAAAAATATATATATATTTAAGCTTAAAAAGAGAAAACACACTTTAAACAAAGCAGTTGAAATTGTCACAACATTTTACTTACATATGAAATTGACACAGAATCTTTCAGATATTAGAGATTGCAAGAAATATTTTTAACTCCTTTATTTATAAAAAATGACAATTGTTATATATGACTTTCAGAGTTTCAAAGAGGATCAAAGAGGATCAAAGGAAATGATGCAATTTAAGAAGCTTTATAACCATGAAACTTTGTGCATATGAAGTAGCTTTTATGATTTATAATAATCATTAATATTTCATGTGTTCGAAAACCTTTAAATCCACCTATAGCTTAAGTTGCCTTTCATAATTTTGAAAACAAGTCTGTCTTCTTCCTTTTTTGGTATAATATGTGGCATATAAAGAAGCTATAATTTTAAACCAACCTTTAAAAAAAGGAACTAATATCTCTAAATTGTTAGCTCATTTTAAATCAGAGTAAAAGATTTTTTAAAAAACCCACTATCATTGTGTTTGTTTAAGCACTGGCTCAATGTACTTTGAAGCTGTCATTTCTCTACCCTGATTTGGTGCATTCAATTTAATTTCTTAAGCTTGGAGAACAAATCATAATTAAAAGAGGGGTGGAAAGGGTTCATTTTAGAAAACTACCTTTTGCATACAGTAGAGTAATTAGAGTGACTTCGATATGGTGGCTTTCCTTTGTTGCTGAGAGACAAATATTTTTGTGTGACAGATAAACAAGCTCAGCTTTGCAAACCCTTAATGTGAACTGTCTCCCTGGAAGCTAGGAGTAGTCTTTGTTGTCTTTGCAGTTCGATGAAAGGGAGCAGAACCTGCAGTGAAATGAGGGTGGGGAAGTTTCAAGTTGGACATTGTTGTTACCCTACCATGCAACGTTATATGCTCATTAGAAATCAGTGGACTATATTCCACCACACTTCTGTAACACACACACACAGAAATGAAATAGAATAATGCTTTTTAAATGCTTGTTAAGTAGTGTTTAAAGAATTTAAGAGAGAGTAGGATATGGTTTATTTGGATTTAGAATGCCTCTTTCTAAAAACTAGATTTCCTCTTGGTGAGAGTTATGAATAATTAGAACTAGGTCTCCTGTGACATCAACATTATTTTGCCTTTAGGGAGGGTGGAATACATATGCCACTGAATCCAAGATGTGATCATCAAAATAATGTATTTATGTAATTAATAAAGAGTGGCAATCCATTGGATAAACGAGGAAAGTAAGTGGGAATCTAATCTAATAATAGACAAAGATTGAAATTGGCCATACCTTCGCTACGCCTCCCATTGGCTAATCAGCAAGATATGCAAATTAACCACCAACAAAGATGGTGGCTAATTTGCATACTGCAGGCAGATCCCACTGTGCCACCCCAACTCGAGATCCTGGCCTGCCGTGTCTTCGGCGGGGTGGGCGGGGCAGGCGGGGGAGGCAGCAGCAGGATCTGAGCGGCCACTCGCCCCAGCACAGGATCTGGGCCTGCTGTGTCTTGGGCCGGGTGGGAAGAGCGAGTGGCAGTGTGATCCGTGAGAGGGCACTGGTTGGGCTGAGGGACCCCCCTTCCCTGCCAGTGAAAAAATTTTTGTGCATGGGCCTTCTAGTCCTATATAATAAAGAGGTAATATGCAAATCAACCATCACACCTTTGCACAAGATGGCCGCCCCCATGTGGTCACAAGATGGCCACCACATGATGGTTGGCAGGGGAGGGCAGTTGTGGGCAAACAGGCCAGCCGGGGGAGCAACCAGGTTGGCAGGAGAGGGCAGTTAGGGGCAATCAGGCCAGCAGGGGAGGGCAGTTAGGGGAGACCATGCCGGCAGGGGAGTGGTTAGGTTGTGATCAAGCTGGCAGGCAGAAGCAGTTAGGGGCAATCAGGTAGGCAGGCAGGTGAGCACTTGGGAGCCAGCAGTCCCGGATTGTGAGAGGGATGTCCGACTGCCGGTTTAGGGATCAGGCCTAAACCAGCAGTTGGACATCCCCCGAGTGGTCCCAGATTGGAGAGGGTGCAGGCTGGGCTGAGGGACACCCTCCCCAACCAGTGCATGAGTTTTGTGCACTGGTCCTCTAGTTATACATAAATATTGGGAAGAATATTAATGTTTACTTCATATTTCCTTTTTAAATTACAGGAAAATTACATTCATATTATGATGTGGCATATTGGCTACATAGCCCTGTTACCATTTAGAATTCCACAAAATGAAAATTAGGCTTTTCATTCTTTCTGTTCTGAATGATGTCTATGAATATGTAAAGAGGTTCCAAACCTTCATCAACTAATTCCTCAGTTTCACAAAATTGATAAATTATGTTTCCAAGCTATTCCTTACCTCCGCTAGCTTTCATTATCCACTCCCTTTGTCATGAGACTTTGCCATGCTTTCTCAGCAGATAAAATGTACATCCAGGTGCCACTGACTTTGGACTTACCTCTGTGACTTTGCTTTGACCAATAGAATATAGGTGTTAGTGTCAAGTGCATAAGCTTGAAGAGGAAAAGTGTGTCATGTTTCCCATTTCATTTTTTGTAATCCTGCCCTCCCACAGGAGAAATGGCATGCCCTACACATGGTTTAAGTCTTCATTCTGTGTCCCTAAAGGCATGTAGAACAATCCTTAACCTGGACCAGAGCCCAGCAGTACCCCAGAGCTAGCAGAGCCATCTAATGACCTGGCAACAGAGGATAGTATAGCCTCCGTGTTGGAATCAAGCAGCCTTGTTTCAACTCTCATGACTTTGAATAAATTAGCAAAACATTGACTATGACTTTTTTTTCATGGATATATTCAATTTAACAATGTCCTGCCCACAAATTATTGTGAAATTTGTACCTCTCTATCTGGTGAGGATAAGGCTCAGGGTAATACTCAAAATTTTTCATTTTTAATCTTCATTTGGTAACTCCCCTTTACCTCCAAGCCTGAATCAGGAACATATCCCAAGCAAATATGGAGGGTAACTAAGTAAAAACTATCATTAACATTGGTGTCAATGGATAGTAAAAATATTAGTGGAACAAGTTTGACTGTTCCACTTAGTACCTACACATTGCAGATGGATCACAAGAATTCTCGTGTTTTTATATTACACAGTGTTTTACAAAGCATCATACTTTCAAAAGATATTAGTTTGTAAGAACATGTAATAAATAACTTCAAAATTCAATGGGTATTTAATTTTAAGGTGTTCCTTTAACATTTATGTAAAACATTTTTTGTACTTGTTCAATAGAAACTTATCTGGCCACTGGGTAAAGCTAGCAATAAAACTACTGGTCCGCAATATGTTAAGAAAGTAAGAAATAGCCTGGCCGATGTGCCTCAGTGGTTGAGCGTGGACCTATGAACCAGGAGGTCATAGTTTGATTCCTAGTCAAGGCACATGACCAGGTTGCAGGCTTGATCCCCATAGAGTCAAAATGTTAGAGTGAGAAGAAATTTAAATGATGACTGACTACTGCCTTTCAAGAATGAGAGAATAGAAGCCCACCCCACAAAGGAATGGTTTTATCCCCCAAATTAGTTAATGGCAAATCTTTCACTTGCACTAACAAAATCATTTTATAAATGTCATATGGATGTTCAACCAGGCACATTAGGAATATTCCTGCCCTAACTGGTTTGGCTCAGTGGATAGAGTGTTGGCCTGCGGACTCAAGGGTCCCAGGTTCGATTCCAGTCAAGGGCATGTACCTTGGTTGTGGGCACATCCCCAGTGGGGAGTGTGCAGGAGGCAACTGATTGATGTTTCTCTCTCATCAATGTTTCTAACTCTCTATCCCTCTCCCTTCCTCTCTGTAAAAACATCAATAAAATATATATTTTTTAAAAAAGAATATTCCTTCCTAGTATTTTCTCCAGAATAGTGAAATGTCTGTGTCCCAGAACATAGCCCCCCACCAGAATAGCACCCAAATATTAGTTTCATGAGAAGGGTTTGAAACTTCTGAACAAGGATATTTTGTCAGTCAGGAAACACCTGTGAAGTGCTGTTTGCATGTGAAATCTAACTGTGCTCTTACTAGAGGCTCAATCAAGGGTCAGCCTCATGGCAACCAATGTGATTTTTCTAAGTTGTCAGCTATGGATCCACTGCTGTTGTTTTTATTGTTGAAAGTGACAGATTCACAATTTAAACACTAATTTTCCCAGTTTTCAAAACCTTCAGCTTTTAGGAAATATTATAAAGAGAGGACTTTTAAATACTAAGACAAGAGCAGTAATTCTCAAATTTTCTTCCTTAAATAAAAGTATTTCTGGCCATGTGATCATCAGTGAGACAAAGGCTCTTTGTATCACCTTTACTCTTTGCCACCATCAAAAGAAAGATAAATAAATCAGTAGCATTATAATGGAGAGGGGTTTTTAATAAGACTCCCATGTGGTAGCTAAAAAGAATCAAGACAAATGATAATAAAAGGAAAGGGAAGCTAAGTACAAGTCAAATAAAAAAAGGAATACATGCAAGGAGAGAAAACTAAAAAAAAAAAAAAAAGTAAAGAGGACAAGAGAAAAGAGAGAAGATTGGTGCCTGCTTAATCTCTTCCTGACCCACAGACACTCCATACCTATTAGCTATTATCTCAGGCCTGGAATCAGTCTTAGTTTGGGGTCCACCTACAGTCCCAACCCATGTCAATACTAACCCTTGTCCAAACAATTCTTAAGAGGCACTTCTTTGGCAACTTGCTTTGCTGCTGAAGCTGTTAGCACCATGAGGCATTTATAATGAGGACCCTCTTATGTGATCCTTTACTCATTGCAGGAAGACCAGCCCAGGAGAAGCAGTAGACTGAGAATGAAGTGGCTCCACCCAGGGGCAGCCTCCCTCCCTCTCCTGCAGCTCTCCTCTGAAGTAACATAGGTCAGCGAGAAAGTCTAGAAATCCAGGTTTCAAGTCCGTCCTTTTGTTCTGAGAGTTTGGCGCCAGAAAAGGAGGCAGTCCTGGCATAGCCATGCTCTCTAACACCTCTTAAGCTAAGAACTACACAAATAAATCCACCTGGACCATTAAATCATGCATTGACCCTCTTGAAAGTATGTAAAGTATACATCAGATTTTACTTATCTTATGTGGCATTTTTTTTCTTTTTCTTCCACTTCTGTGAGAACAATATGATGGATTCACAAAGAATTCCTGTACTTGCTGTCATGCAGCCATGAAGGAAGGGGTGATATTGGAATTGCAGTAAAGCATGCTGGCTTTGGCTGACTGGCTGGTAGGCAGTAATTCCCCCCCAGCCCCATGAATCCCAGCAATCCATCAAGGAGAATTACTGGTGAAAATGACAGAAAAATGTCATAAACCTTGCTTTCATTTGATTCCTGGGGAAGTGAAGACTTGTGCAGTTTAAGCAGATTATGCTACCGAACTGCAGCTTGCTTGAATGATTAAAAGATAAAACACTTCCATTTAAATCTTTACCCAAATTTATCATCTTGGATTTTCTGAATTATACTGTGAACTTTTGTCATAAAATGGAAATGTTTGATTCAAACGTAATGAAAGCTATTGATCTACAGTGAAGCAATATTAACATGTAGCTTTTATAATTAATCTGGTGCCAGATAAAAGAAAAAATAAAGATCTTTCAGCTTTGATGATTAAAGGGGGACTAGACCTTTGAAAATACATTAGTATGTGTAGCATGATGAACTTGTTTTAAAGGAGGTATGGAAAGGGTTAACTGTTAAAGTTGCATATTATATGTCCAATGAGCAATGACTGAATTGAGAGGCAAAATATGTACCTATTTTTGGTAAATTCCCACTTAAATCTGGGACACAGAAATACAGTTTTGTGTGTGTGTGTTACTGTTGAACAAGCTTTCACTTAGGCTACAGATGACAACACAAAAGTTGGCCAAAGCCTACAATTTCTTGGTCTTAAAAAAAGAGCTGTTTTCTGTGGACCTTGTCCCAAGGCAATGATGGCAGGCACAGTGGAGAGGAGAGTGGTTCATTCTGACGCCACGATCTTCAGCAGGCATCTCAGGTAAAGAACACTGAGCAATGTTAAATGGCTCTCAGTGCCAACCCAATTTCCATGCAAACACTAGCTCAGACTAGATATATTTTCCCAGGAACTTTTTCCCTCCCTTTGGACTTCAGTGTCCTCATCTACACAAAAGAGAAAATAGACATATTTCAGAGAATAATTATAGACATGATATAAGCTAACCAACTTTTCCTTGGTTATATAACTTTTCCTTGGTTATTGAACCACAATATATTTCTTCTCAATGAATGCTTACTCTGTTGTCTCCTCTCTCTCTCTTCCTCTCTTGCTTTATATCTTTCTCCAAATATTTTTATGCGATTTTGTGGTTGTGAAAGACAGGAAAGAGGAAATGAAGAAAAAGCCTAAAAAATGTAGAAAGAATTATTTACAGAAAATAAGGCAACAAAAAAAAGACCACCTAGCCACCTTTCTACATGTGCCCCTCCAACAGAACTAGCTTTTCAACTTCATTTGGATGCTTCCGTCATGCAGTAAAAGGTGAGTTTTCTAAAAATCAATATATATTACCTTTCACTTGTATAGGAGATGTACAACAAAATGACTTTTACAACTCACAATGACATGTTTTGGTTTTAACCATAGAAACTTTAACCATAGAAACTCTAAGAATGTCACTATATAGTTTCATAAGGGCTGAATTTAAAATGTACATATCTATAATACCATCATTTATTCATACTATTATAAGAAAAATGCTATTTGTTTTCTATATATATAATTTTATTAGGTAAATATGAAGTTTTTCTTAAATGTTTCTTTGGCAGTAAACATATGACTATTTGTCTATCTAGTGAACTACACAATAATAATAATAGCTATTGTTTGTTAAACATTTACTATTGGACTGACACTAATAAAGATTTGAAGTGCATACCTAATTTAATCCTCATAGTATCTTTAAGGGAGATTTTAGATTTATCCCCATTGTCCGGGGGGGGGGCGGGGGGGGGGGGAATCAAAGCTCAAACATTATATAACTTGTTTACACTCGTTCTCTTGCACTTTGTTATCCAGAAATTGGACTCATTCATGACTAATTACAAAATTCAAACTCTAACTTTCTGAAGAACAAAACAGTATAGACTATCACTAAATAGCAGTTTTACATGAAGTTTGATTTAGAGGAAGTAGATTTTTTCAAGGAATATTTTTTTTGTCCTTTAAAAAATCTCTTTTTATCAGGACATAAAAATCACAAAAGGGTTTTCTTTAAGATAAAAATTTAAGAAACTTTAAAAAAGTGAGTTGTATAAAATCATATGTCCTGTCTTTCAACACATTTTGGGGGGAAAAATAGCTATAGGGCTTCAGGGAGGAATTTGGTGTCTGGAGGGGGCAATTGCCTCAAGATAGCAACAAATTAGGGACAACTCAAAAACTATTACAGATGGGTTTAGACTTTCTAGGATTAAGATTATTATACCCATCAGGCTATACTTTATAACAAACAGCTTACTTGTGGCTTCTAAGACCAAATATTTATAAGCTGGTTATTTTTATGTTGTTATTGTTTTAATCTCTTATGCTACATATTCACTCATTGTCAGCTAGGGGCTGTGGTCACATCCCATAAACCTGGGGTCTAGACTGACAGACCCATTCATATCTCATTTTTTAGCTGGACCATTGCTATTGCAGAGAGAAAAAATAGAACTCTGGAGAGTAAGAGAACCAGCAAAAAAAAAAAAAAAAATGCTCAAGCAAGAGGTACATTTCTCTTCCACCAGAACTAGATATATGGTTTACCCAAACAGGAACAAATCAGAAATTTTAACTCTTCTAGGTACCTAAGGCCCACAGAGATTCAAAGTACGCCAAAGAGAACTAGGCAATGCTATCCCCAGGGGCTGGGCGGAGCAGTTATGTAATTACAAAGACTCTGGTATAACTCTTTGAGTACAAGTTTACTTTTCCTAACAGCAGAATTCTCCTTAGGATGACACCTGATTGTGTGAGATTAATACTTGGATAATTCATCTGGAACTGAGGCTTTAGGGACCACTGGTCATCAGGAAAGAGAAGAGGAAGAAGAAAGAAGAGGAGGAGGGAGGCAGCTTACTTGGGTGAAATCTAAGGACTGGTGGCTGAAGGGGTGTTTGGAAAATAATGGTAATCTTTAAAGATAATTTAAGTTGCATGCGTGTTTTCTTTTTTTCTCCCAATGAAGTCCTAAGTTAAATTATCAGGTTTTGTACAGTGCTTTGTGGAGTTGTGGCAGAGCAGTGAGGTGCTGAGTCTACCCAGGTTGGTATAGGCTAGAACCAGAAGTAATGCCATGATAATGCTTGACCTTGCTTTATTTTTCATTTCCAAACTACAGAACAGCCTATGCCTAGCCCTGGAGCAGAATAAATGTCTATAACTCAGTATAGGAGTTTCCTTAAAGTCCATACAAGTGAGTGAGAATGTGCACGAGGGAGATCATTTTTCATCATTTTTAACAGGTTTGGCCCCTTGTTCCAGAGAATAGATTGTGATTACTGCAGCTAAGTTCCTCGGGGCACATGTTCCCACAGGCTGTGCAGTGTTCACTCCAGATACATAAATGCTTCTGCTTAGGTCAGGTGTGAGAAATTTCATCCTTAAAATGTATGCATAGAATCATCATTTTGTTCTATACAATTTGAAAACGTATACATTTCCAACACTTACGTGATCTTATTTAATATTTAAACCAATTCTTCAGTATAGATAAGATACAGATTTTCTACTCATTTTAGTTATTGAAAAATTGAGGACTAGAGAAAATGAACCAAGAACCCAGTGGCAGAACCAGAATCCACTTGCTCATATGCCATCTAACCCCCAACCAGTGCTTTGTTTATTGTATCTGCTGCCTTGTTAAAAGCTAAACCCTGAATTAGCTGCTAAACATGGAAACATTTAGCTGTTGGAATAATTTTAACAAAATATGCCTGGCCTCTTCTGATTTTTTCAATTCCCCTCTGCTCTCTTCTATCTCTAGAACTATCTTCTCCAGGGGCAGTCCTTTTCAAGTGAGTCAAATGTTTTTACCACCTAGATCCCAGATGGACCAGGATGTTTTCTGAAATAATTCCAGGGAGAAGTGAAGTGCTTTTCATGCATGAGGCTTTCATCCCTTCTTCTCTTTGGTAGTGTTCTTGAAGTTGACTTTCTCCTCCCCTGTTGGCCTTTAAATGTTTTTTTCAAAAAATCCTATCTTTTCATTTTTTTGTTTCCTTAAATCTTAGGGTGTGTTTTTTTTGTGTGTGTGTGTGTGTGTGTGTGTGTATTTGTTGGGTTTTTTAAAAAAATATTGTGAAAGGTTGACAGGTGTGTTTTTTGTTGTTTTTATGAGAGAAAATGTTACTTTCTCTTTGCTCTTCCTATCCCACCCTCTCTGCCTCATTATCACTCATTTATTCCTCCTGCTAGGATATTAATTCACCCATTGACTATGGAGTCTCTGGGCATTCTCACACTTTGACCTTATAGTCTCTTGAGGCTGGTATCTTCCATTGGTTTCAGTCTTTCCATGTTTATTCCCATGTCCTTCCTCCATTCACCTGAGGCTAAGTATGATGAGAAGAAGCAAGCCGTAGGGTGGCAGGGTGCTTGCTACAAATCAGTGAAAGGTTATAAACTCTTGGCACTGCTTTCAGCAGAGTTGGAGTTCCAGGTCAGAGTAACTAATTATATAAACCTAGGTCACAGCTACATGCCACCTGACTACAAGGAAAGGGGCTCTCAGACCACATAGGCTTCCACTCAGATGCTCACAGAAACTCTTCTAAAGGGAATTAGATGAAATTCTGAGATCAAATAACATGGCATACATGTATAATCCAATACCTAGGCTGCCAAAATTCACACGTACTCCTTTTTTCTAGTTACACTACTAAAAATGTAAGTATATAAAGATAAACTGTTTGCAAATGTAGCTATTCGCCTGTTACTGATAATATTTCCTCCCTAAAAGAATATGATCCAAAACCTTACTATATATAACTTCAAGTCTGGAGTCTATGAATGTCCATTCCTCTATTAATTTTGCCATTATCTCATCAATATTCAGCAATCTTGACTACATATTACCAACAAACCCAAATTTCATAATAGGGAAAGGAAAATGATAACATGAGAAATTTATTAAATACATAAAAAAATATATTATGTCACAAGGAAGAAAAGAGGACTGATAGCAATAAACAATAACCTAATAGCTATTATTAGTTAATAAATAACATTTATTAAGTACTTAGATTTTGCTTGTTTCTACACTAATACCATATAATATTAATAGCAATTTTAGGAGGTAAATGTCATTATTTTATACAATATAAAGAAACTCTCACCCTTTGAGATAGCATGGATGGACCTGGAGATAATTTTGCTAAGCAAAATAAGCCAGAAAGACAGATACCATTTTATCTCATCTATATGTGGAATCTAATGAACTAAATAAGCTGACCAACAAAATAGAAACAGAAGCATGGACACATTGAACAGACTGACAGAGATCAGAGGATTGGAGGATAGAGGGACTGGATGAAAGAAGGTGAAAAGATTAACCAAAGAATATATATGCATAGCCCACGGACACAGACAAAGTATGGTGATGGCCAGAGAGGTGGGGGAGGGGGCATTGGTAAAGGGAGTGGATGAGAGACATATCTAATAGTATTAACAATAAAAAATAAAGTAAAATGAAAAAGTAAAATAAAGATACAAAACTGAAGCACAGAAAATTGTGAGGTCACCAAGTTAGTAAACAAGTCTGTAATCCAGGCAGCTGACCTGCCTCCAGATCCCACCCAGGCCTGTCAGGTGATATTATTTCCTCTATTATTTCTATGCAGTTCACAGAGAGTGACTACAGTCCTTAATTCTGCAACTGGATCCAAGGCAGTTGATGAGAGATATTACATCCCTTCTCTACTAGATGTCTGTTTACTTTCCATGGGTATCTCATATGATCTATTTTTGGTTTTTACCCAGTGGAGTGGCCCAAATTTTATTCCTGAATGATCTAAACCTTGGTGTTCTGGCCTGTCGAGCTTGCAGTACAATCCATGCAACTTTGCCCTTGCATGAAATAACTGGCGATCCCTTGGACTCAATTCATGCTCTCTTCTGCCTCCATTGTTGTGGCACCACACTATTTCTTCTTGATCCTCAGGTTCAGTCTATACAACCTACAGTACAACTCATATCGCTTTCTATCAGTGGTGTAGGAGGCTTAAATTGCAGGCCAGTCTCTCCAATTTCATTGAAATCATTGATGTATTTCCTCATTATATCATTCTTCCATTGGGTTCTGAAAATTCTAATCATTAGCCAAAGGTCACTGAGATGGGAGGCGTTTTTTTATTTTATTTTAGGTGTAACTGTGAGAAATCCCACCACATATGTGTGTCTTTATCTCTGAGCTTGTACATGGGCTGTGGGATAAATAGCAGTGAATGTTGGTGGCATTTTCAGATATTGCTCCACATGCTAAAAATAACACCACAAACTCATGGGTATTGTCTTCCAGGTGGTCCCATAATGGTTCCTTTAATAGGCTATTCCACCAATCTATAAGACCAGCTGCTTCTGGGTGATGAGATATTAGGTAAATCTGTGAAACCCATCCCTTTATTGCCTAGCCTCTTTCACTGTAAGTCACTTGGTAGGACTCAGTGTAATTTGATATCCCACCGACATCCAGAAAGTTTCTCTCATATTATAGTGTTGGAAGATGACAGATTGAAAAAGAAAAATCCAAATGTAGAATTAATGCTTATTCTGTGAGAACAAATGTTCTCTTTCAATAACAGAAGGAGTCCATTTATGTAAGCACCCTGCCACCAGGGACCTAACTTCCCTGAAAGTTGTGGTACAATGAGGAGGATCGAGCTTGGTCGCTGCTGGTGGCACATTAGGAATTCAGCTGTAGCAAGAGCCACGCCAGCCCTAGTGGGTTTGGCTCAGTGGAAAGAGCATAGGCCTGCAAACCAAAGGGTTCCGGGTTCGATTCCAGTCAAGGTCATGAACCTCCGTTGGAGGCTCCTCCCCAGCCCAGGTCCTGGAGGCAATCAATTGATGTGTTTCTCTCACATCGATATTTCTCTCTGTCTTTCCCTCTCTCTTCCAAGTTTTCTAAAAAAAAAAAAAAAAAAAAAAAAAATCAATGGAAAAATATCCTTGAGTGAGGATATAAAAAAGAGCCAGGACAGAAGTGACAAGAAAAAGTGCATTTATAGCCTCTAAACCTGCCATGTTTCTTGCCCTCAATGGGCACGTCATTCTCGGTGACCACAGAAGTAATTTGTGCTAATTATTTTACTACAGCATGCCATATGCTTTCAGGGGAACCTGCTATGAATTATAATGGGATTTTGACTGTCATTAGTCTGAGATTAAAACAAAGTATAGCCCTGGCCAGTTTGGCTCAGTGGTTAGAGTGTCAGCCTGTGGACTGAAGGATCCCAGGTTCAATTCTGGTCAAGGGCATGGAGTCAGTTGCAGGCTCAATCCTTGGCCCTGGTCCTGGTTGGGTCATGGGCTGGAGGCAACCAATCAATGTGTCTCTCTCACATCCATGTTTCTCTCTCTGTCTCTCCCCCTCCCTTCCACTCTCTCTAAAAAGAAAAAGAAAAAAAAGGAAAAAATATTCGCAGGCAAGGATTAACCAAAAAAAAAAAAAAAAAAGATAAAACACAAAGCTATAAACGACAACAAAAGGCAAGCCAATCTCTATGTGAGGGCTGGCTCTCTAAATATCTAATAGCTAGAGCTGGACTGGATATAGAAGAAAACGGAAGCTCTTACAAGATAAAAGAAATGATTGCCAATGAATAATGGACAGGAAATAGGTTTAGCTTCACATCTAATTAGGAAGTTGACATAGGTGAGGCATGTCAAGACTCCACCTCCTAACTGTAGAATGAAACAAATGGATCAAATTTGATATTCCAGGTAACATATTTAGTTTCATTTTAGTTTTATAGAAGTTCTTTTCCAGACCTAACCTAAGAGTTTATGATTTTTTGATGCAGGGATGTGATTAGTGTTGTAAAGTGTTAGTGAAGGCAATATATTTCTTTGGAAAAGCAAAAAACCTTTATTTTCATCTTTCAATGGGATTCTCGTGGACAAGAAACTTGCAGGGTGCCTTAAACTCCTCCTTTTTCTCATAATGGGGAAGAGGCGCATAATATGAATTATAAATCTGGGTAAAGTTTTCCCAGTGACTTGGGGAATTCATCTAATATTGAAAAATTCAATTCATCAAAAGTAAATAAACAAACCAAATTTAAGGCAATAACTCCTGTTTCACATTAATCAAGGATAATTGGATTTTTAAATGACTGAAAATTTTAAATATGGTTTTAAAAAATAAAAAATAAGATAACATAAAATAGTCATGATATTTGGAGTCGCATTAACTGTAGTTAAAATTATGTTAACAATCTCAGCTGAAAGTTTTATACCTCTAAATTATTTCTCATAGTCCTTTAGGCAATATCATCTGTAGAAAAATTAAAGAATATTACTCCACTTTATAAAAGAAAGCAAACTATAGTATAAATAATAAAGTTATTTTCCCCATGAACCCCTCTGAGAGTTTTCTAAGCTTTTTCTCACATTTAATCTTCAGTATTACTTGGTAATTATACAGGAAAATTATCTATCCTTACTCTCTAAATCCTATTAAATAGTTAATAAAATATTTAAACAATGATATCAAATTGTTGTTTATTTCAATAATATTCTCTAATCCTGACCTATGGGGTAATTAAGCATTCCATTTCAATAGAGTTGCAAGGCAAACACTACTGCCCTTCCATTCTAAACTTGTGTGCATACACAGACCCATTAATGTGATTTGTGTTCTTATTTACATACATTATTGCAATAATATTCTGAGTTGAGAGCTTCTTGGAAATTCTTAGTTAAATAGGCCAGACATTACCATCTGTTATTCTCATACTGGAATCGCCCAATCTGAATCAGAATTCGAATCTTGGCCAAGGTGAGATTTTGGTGCCTTGAAGAGAAATGAAGACAGGAAGGGTGGGAGAGAGCAAGGGAGGGAGAGAAGGAGGGAGGGAGGGGAATGAAGAAGAAAAAGACTTGCTCTCTGATACATTTCAGAGTGAAAACTCCCTGCATCTCCATGAATTCTCACTGGACACTTAAAAATAATGGATCTCTAGTTTTTGACATCATCATTGAAAAGATAAATGAGTAAAATAGGAACTAATGTTTTAAAAAGTGAGTATGCTTTATCTTTAACTTAGTACATGTTTATTTTAGAACATTTTAAACCACAAAAAATTAAGAAAACAAGCAACAATAACAAAATGCTGTAATTCCACACTCAGATTACATACGTTCAAATCCACAATCCTCCACTTTATTATTGGGTGACTGTGGGTAGGTCACATTTTCTTAACATTTGTTTTCGTGTCTGTACAATAGAAATAATACACTTATTTCTTAAAATTGCTGTGAAAGTTAAATTAGATAATAAACCTAGCTTAGCACAAGGTGGTTACATAATAGGAGCTAATTAAATATGTTTACATTTAAATTAGTGGTAATCAGAAATGGATTTTTCTCAATGAATTGCTTAGAACTTAGCAACAGCATTGTCACTAGGATATCTTTGCAAATGACTGAAAAGCAAACCTACACATCTTCATAGCTTCAATAATAACAGGGTAAAAAACAATAGAACTAAGTAGTTGGTGTGAAAAATCTTCTGGCTTTCAGTGGAAACAAACACTAAGACTGAAAGGTATGGTATCTTTGTGATTTCCATTATTTAATTTTTTGAACTTTCAAAGTGATATTGAGTGGCTGTATAGACATTGCTACAGGGACCCATTAGTCATGGAAAGTCAACAACATTTATAAATGGGAATTGTAAGGTATTGTTGTAGTACACAGTTTTTTTTCCAATTCCTTAGTCCCAGAGGCAGGGTACCTGAGGAATTACTAACACTGAATGCATTTCTCACAAGGAAGAAAAGAAAAGAGATAAACAGCTTCTAAAACCCGGCTGACTACCCAAACCTTTGATTTCTAGATCTGGTTCATCTATTAATCCACGCAGAGGGTGGTATTTTATGATAAGGCAAGTATGGAAATAATATTCTGCCTTTCTATTTTCACATGCTTCATATTGGTATCAATCTCAGAAACACAGAAATCAGTTGCAATGGAGACCAAGATCACATTAAGTAAAAATTTGTCCCTTAGGAAAATGGCCTCATTGGTTTCAGATATTAAGACCCTCTTAGGACTTGAAAAAAAAAAAGTAAATAATATGAATTGAGATAAAATAATATATTTGATTTTGGATATGATTCTGAGTAAGAACACCCAGTGTAGGTATTTGATTCTATCACAGTATCCTTAAAACTTACCTTTGGGAAGAATAAAGTTGGCAATTTTTGTTTCCTATTTTAATTCCACTTTTTTCAGTCATATTTTATCTTATATTTTAAAATATATTTTTATTGATTACAGAGAGGAATCGAAAGGGAGAGAAACGTCAATGATGAGGAGAATCGTTGATTGGCCACCTCCTACACTGGGGTCGAGCCCTCAACCCTGGCATGTGCCCTGACCGGGAATGGAACCATGACCTCCTGGTTCATAGGTAGATAGATGCTCAACCACTTAGCCACACTGTCTGGGCAACTCTCTTTCTCTCTCTCTCTCTCTCTCTCTCAAAATTTAAAAAATAAAAATGTAAATAGACAGAAGGCCATATGTGCAAATCCTGAATCTAAGACAATGCAAAAGCCAAAAAGAAAAAAAACAAAACAACCAACCAAACAAACAAAAAACCACACACACACAACTATAGAAGAGAAGGTAAGAGCCCACATCACTAGCATAGATATCCCCAGTATGTAATTCTGCCAGTTATAATTCTGGAGGAGTAGACGCTTTATAAGTTTAAAAGGACTTTGATGAATAACCAATGAGGACATCCGTTTACTCAATTATGTCTTTAGAGAATAACTATAGTCAATACATGTAACTACAGACATAAGAAAGCAACGATTCTCCCTCACTTCAATGTATCCCCATATGTGCACATAGACACATTTTTCTGTTCCCCAAAAGCTTGCCTCCTCTCCTCCACAGTTACCTGCAGGGAACTGGCACTGGTGGTGCCTCAGGTAGGATGAGAATCAGAGTCGGTGAGGCTCCATATTTGCCAATGGGTATAACTTGTGTTTGGAATCCTCTCTAGTGCTGTGCACTGGGAACTGAGACCGAATCTGAGAAGGCTGTTTGTGATCAATTCCATTATTTGTGTGTAAAACTCTAACACCTACAGTCCAAAGTCCCAATTAAACCTTCTCAACATCATATATATTTTCAATTGTATGTATTTTCTCAGGAAAATAATTATGAACTCTTAGATTGAATGTATTGGATGCTTTTTAATCAAAACCTAAGCCAACGTGGAATGAGTATATGGTTAGGATTGGTTTGCTGGAACTCTTAGCTCCTTGTAGTTCAATTGCTGCCTAGGCTTCCTGGAACACCCAACACAAATGACCTGTGTGAATGTTTCCCACTCTGCAGCTGTCACAGCAAACTCATAACACAGCTAAGTCTGAACAGCAGGCGAGGCTCTTAGCTTGCTCTTCCCAGTTCATGCGCAGGGCGACCTGTGAGCATGGCAACCTCTGCCTGCAGCTGTAGGTTGGCTTTTACTACAGCAATATGCATGCAATCCTACCTGAAGCTGCTGGTAATTCAAGCTTCCTGTTTCTAAGCAACAAGGACCCCGGATCAACAATATATAAATCTTTGTAGTGTGTTTTTTGGCACACTGCTAATAAAAAAGAAAACTTGCACTCTGGCTTAAAAATAAAGAAAAGATTTGCCTTGAAGCATTTCTATGATTAAATAGGAAACTATAGATTGGGTATGCATGGTTTAAAGGTTAGAAAAAAGGCCACTTGTCAAAATTTTAAAAAGCTCATTAAATTATTCTGTGGTAAATGAGCTGAGTTCCCAGAATAAGAGAGAGAAAATAGTTCATTAAGTTGTTAATACAAGTCTTTAAATGGGTGTAGTCGAATTCTCATTGACTACAAGAACAGTATTTTTATCAGCTGCTACAATAAGAAAACGAAACAAGAAACTGTGGATGCTCTTTCTTTGGTGTAAATAATAACAGATGGCAGGAGAATTTATAAGCTGATCTTAATCAGCAGAATGAACCTTCTTTATAGGCAAATATGGCTGTACAAATACAATACTGGGCTTGGAGTAGGAAAATTATTGTTTCAATTCAATTGATAATGGGAAAGCTATTAGTCTAAAGCATCAGCCAGCTCGTTGGGGATTGCACTGCTTATCTTATTGAATTTTGCAGTGGAAATCACAATGGTTGCGACTCAGTTACAGTTAGTGCGAAGGTAGAGATTTGGGAAGAAAGCAAAGTAAAAATCAATTAATTGCAGTTACATAATTACTAGACCAGGACTACGCTTATCCTAGATTTTGCTATTTCTGGTTGTGTGATTTGGATCAAGTCACTCCCCTTCTCTGAATTTGTTTCCTCATCTTCAAATAATCTCTAAACTTCGCCCCAGCTCTAAAATACTTTAGCCTGATAACTAGTTTTAAAATAACTTTCATATTAGCATGATCTCAAATTCCTTCTGGAAAACATCCACAATATTTTGTGGATTTGTCCATTTGTTTTGTTTTTGTTCATTTATTTATTTATTTTATTGTTTTTGTTGAGAAAAACATGTGATTCTTAATGGTAAATTTAAAATAAAACAAGTATGAAAATAAAATTCAAATTGCAAATTGAATAAGGAGAATGAGAATAACACAAGACACTGAACAAACACTTATTGCAAAGGACATTGCTACTATCACACAACTGTTGAAAGCCATATTAAAAGAGAGAAAATAAAGGGAGGAAGGGAGGGAGGGAAGGAGGGAGGGGGGAGGGAGGGAGGGAAGGAGGAAGGAAGGAAGGGAGGGAGGAGAAAGAGAGAAAGAAACAGAGAGAGAGAGAAAGAGAGAGAGAAAGGAGAGGGAGAGAAAGAAAAAGGAAGGAAGGAAGGAAGGAAGGAAGGAAGGAAGGAAGGAAGGAAGGAAGGAAGGAAGGAAGGAAGGAAGGAAGGGAGGGAGGGAGGGAGGGAGGGAGGGAGGGAGAAAGGAAGGAAGGAAAGAAGGAAGGAAGGGAAGAAAGGAAAAGTAGGGGAAAAAAGAGGTGGGTCACTTTTTTGCAAAATCCCAATGGCCACCATTTATACAGACAACAATAAGGAGTGTCTCTCCCATTTTGCACTGAGGAGGCCTTGGACCATACTCCTGGCCACCGTTATATCTCGCCAGGCTTAGAAAATACCTTTCTAACTGTGTTCTCCACTATTCTACTTAATTTTCTCACTCCCTAATCCATTCTCCATGAAGAAGTTAGAAGTAAGTTTCCTAAAATGAAAGACTGATCTTGTTTTTCTGCTTAAAACCCTCCGTGGACTTTCTATTGAACTTGGAATAAAATCCCAAGGCCTCACTATGTTGACCAAGGCCTTGCATGACCTAGACCCTGCCTGTTGTTTTCAGTATCTTCTTGTGCCCAGTTCCAGCCACACTGTCTTTAAAGTTCTTCAAACACAACCAGACTATGCTTTGGTCAGGATCTTCACACCCACTACCCCTGGGCCTGCAATGTGCCTGCTTGTCTTCCCATTCCACAACTGGATCACTCCTTAGGTCTCTACTTGAATATTACTCACAAACCTGTCCCTTAACTTTTCCTTCCAGTCAGGCATCCCATATGGCAAACTAAATCAGTTATCCTACTATACCTGTTGATCATGTTTCATAATACTTTTATCAATTTATTAATATATATTTGTGTCATTACTTGATTAATTCCTATCTCTTCCATTAAAAAATAAACTTCACATCTATTTTGGCCTGCTATATTTCCCATTAACTTGACATTGCCTGACACAAATTAATGAATGAATGAATAAGACCTATTCTCAAGTTACAAAGGAAATATTAAAATATCCAGATTTTTAAATTGGCACCAGATTCTTTGATCATGAAAAATCTGTAGAAGAGAATGGGAATGACTGGTGTGACATAAAACCTTTGGGTAATAACAGGGCTGGAGAGATTCCATGGAAGGGATTGGCTTGTTAAATTAGCAGTGTACCAGAGTGCTTTCTCTGATTAGGTGCCTGTAAAGCAGTAAACACTATGCAATGAAAGTGCTTCTAGGCTAGAGAAGAAAGATGGTCCCCTAACTCAACAAACAAAGCCCAAAAACAAAAGATGAGAGAGGGAAGGGGCCAAGGAAACAACGCTGAACTAAGGAAGTGTAAGTAAATTTAAGCAAGAATTTTCAGAAGACGTACTAGATGAAGAATGAGGAAATGGACAATGGAATTAGCACACCAGGAACTAAATCACTGAGTGGTCCATAAGAGTTGCAGTCTTTAAAGGAAGGAAATTCTTTGGAGAAATTCCATGAAAAGACATCAAAGTATAGTGAAAAAGCACTAGGTTCAGAGTTAGGATAGCTGCTTCTTTTCTTAGGTCCGCCCCTGATCAGACATGTGACTTTGATAGATCTTGGTGTCTCATATTCATAGATACGATGAAAGCATGAAAATGAGTTTAAGATTTAGATTGCATTTCTGGCACTGTCAGCTCATAAAATCAAGTACATTAAATCCTATTTAAGACAAAATCTATGGTGTTTGGGGACGATATGAAGATCTCAGCCAGCAAACCTCAAGGTGAAACACTCCCCAGATCCACCTCCTCTCCTTGATGACGTTCTCTGTTTATAGACATATCACATCACTGCTCTGACAAATGGAGTGTGGGAGCCTGATAGAAAGTTTGTGGGACTAATAAAAAAATCTGCATTCAAATTTCCAGCTTTCTAGAGGGCTGTATTATTTTTATTATTGCTGATAAGGATTTCTATGGAATTGGACTTACCACCTGGCTGAGATGCCTTTTACTGCCCATCGCAGGGATTGTAGCATGCAGCCTGAGTTGGTTTCTCATATTTTATATTTTACTAAGGTGATTTGCTGCACCGAAATTAATACTGCTATTTTCAAATGAATGGAGGAAGTACCAGAGGGGCAGGATGACTGGACATTCATAGCTAATCTCTGCTGGTTAGATCACACGTCTTGAATCTCTACCCTCCTCTCTATCCACACTCCCTAGTTCAAAACCCTTAGATCTCTTACTCAGATATTTTAACTGCATCCCAGTTGTTTTTTATGCCTCCAGCCTCTTTCCCCCCAAAACTAGCATGCCCTTTGATAACAGAGTGAATTTTATCACATTTTATCACTCTCCTGCTTAAAAATCCTGAAGGATGAGGCTCAAATTATTTTACATGACATGGACATGCCTTCACAACCAGGGGCCAGTCTCCTTTCCAGTCACTTCACAGCAAACCAGATGATTGTTTTCTCCCACATATGCCATTTCATGTCTCTTCACCTTTGCTCGTCCTTGTTCTTCGCCCTGACAGGTGCTTCTGTCACTCTGTCTAGTAAACACTGATTTATCTTTCAAACTGCAACTCAGTTCTATCTTCCTGTCTGTGACTTTCTCATATTATGCTTCCTATTGCCCCACACCAACATTCATTACTTTCTTACAGTGTTCTTGAAATACTTCATGTATATGTTTCTGGTCTTTTTGAGCATATTGTTATAATAGAAGGTATTTCTAGAAGGCACATGTGCTTGAACCTCTGGTGTCTTTATAAAGTGTGACATATCACTGGCATGCAACAAACGGTGATTGGATTTTTCTGAACCCAACTGAATTAAACCACATAATAACAGATAGTCATGACTATTGAGTATAAGGTTGGAGACCTTTTTAAGTCTGCAGTATGATGGTGGTACAGTTACCTCTAGAGCTATAGAAGGAAAAGGCAGGGGTACATGAGCAGAGCGTGTCCCCACTGCTTCTCCTCTCATCGTCTCACTTCCACCCCAGCATTGCTCTCTCAGATTTCTTGCTTATTGAGCTCTACTAAGACTTCTTTGGAAGGAAAAAAAAACAAAACCCTGTGTACCTGACTTCTCTACATAGATGTCTAATAGATAATCAAGTCCAGAACCAAACTCGTTTTCAGCGCACATCTGCTCCATCCACAGCCTTCTGCATCCCATCTATTTACTCAGACAAAAATCCCTAGAAGTCATCCTGACCCCTTTCTGTTTCTCACAATGCACATTGGATTTTTCAAGACATCATGTGGTCTCTATCTTACAGCCAGCCATCATCATACCAGTCACATCATTTCTTTGGAGGCTGCCACCATAGTCTCTCACCTGGATCACAGGGAGGGCCTCCTTCCCTGATTTTACTTTTGAGCTCTATGGTCCATTCTTCTCACAGCAGCCAGACAAATACTGGTAAAATGTAAGCCATAATATACTTTTAAAAACTTTTTATTATTCTTTGTTTACAACTCTCTAGTAATCCCTTATCCTATATAATAAAAGCCTAATATGCTAAGTGTCCAGTTGGCAGGTTGGCCGTTCAACCAATCAAAGTGTAATATGCTAATGATACGCTAAGGTCGCTCAACCACTTGCTATGATGTACACTAACCACCAGGGGGAAGATGACCCGACCGATAGGTTAGCTTTCTGCTGTGGTCTGGCCAATTGGGAATGAGTGAGATGGGCCGGATGCGCCCTGGAGCCCTCCTGTGGTCCCTCCCCAGCTGGCTAACCTCCTATGTCACTCCCTGGCCCTGATCGTGCACCGGTGGGGACCCTTGGCCTGTCCTGCACCTTCTCGCAATCCGGGATGTCACAGAGCTGGTTTTTGCCCGATCCCACAGGCCAGGCCAAGGGACCCCCCCACTGGTGCACAAATTTGTGCACCGGGCCTCTAGTCTTAGAATAAAAGATAAAAATCAATACCATTAGATAAAAATTCCAAGTGTCCTGTGCTGTTGGTGGGAAGGGGGCCTTGCCACTGTGGCTTCTCCTCCCTCTTCTCTCATCGCTCACTCAGCTTCTGCCAGTCTGTCCTCAGTGCTTCTTTCTGACAAGGTGGAATTTCTCCTGCCTCAGAGCCTTTCACTACCTGGACTACTCTTCCCCAATATACCAAATGATGAAAACATCAACTCTTTTGTAGAATCCTAGAACCATTGTGTACTACATACAGATTTTACACCGTTATAATTTTGGATATTTCTATGATATCACACTAACCCATTATATATTCTATATATTTTTTATTAAATCTTTATTGTTGAAAACATTACATATGTTCTCCTTTTTCCCCCCACTCACCCCTTCTATCCTGCCACTGCCCCAACCCCAGACCTTTATCACCATATTGTCTGTGTCCATGGGTTATGCATATATGCATCCAGTTCTTTGCCTGATCTCTTCCCACCCACCTACCCTCCCACCCTCACATTAAAAAACAACAACACTATTTAAAGTATTTTGCTAACATTTTATTTCCCAACATTGTACTTTTTAAATGAGACCTACCTTGACCATTTTATTTAAAAATTCAACCCACGGCCTGCTCCAATATGTCTTATACCTCTTATCCTCCACTACTTTTTTCTTTTTCCAGCATTCATTTTTTCATATTTTATTTATCATCTCTTTCTTAGTACCCACATATCTTTGATAGAATATAAGCTTAATAATGAAAGGTTGCTCTGCCTACTTTCCCCCACTGATATATCTTAAGCATCTCAAAGTGTGCCACTCCTTCAAACTAAATGTTCAATTGATATTTGTTAAATATTGAAAATGTGAAGAAATAATTTGATTACTTAAAAAAAAAGATCGCTGGTAGACCTTATAATTATCAAGATCTCTCTTACCTCTAAAATATTGTTATTCCGTGAACCAATATGCAAAATTGATTCTGTGGCCTCCTAGGCCTACTGTATGGCTTTGAGGTCTAGCTACTTCCAGAAACATCAGTAACAAAGCATTTCTTTTTTTTTTCTTTTCTTTCTTTCTTTCTTTCTTTCTTTCTTTCTTTCTTTTTTTTTTTTTTTTTTGCTAGGCTAAAGTCACACATTTCTTAAACTGTCTTACATGCCACTGGCTGGCAGTTAATATACCCTTGCTGCTCCCCATGCCTGAACCAGCATCACCCAGAGAGTGATTTTGAAATTCTCCTGGGGTTGCATTTTGCTTCTGGCTGCTACATGGCTCAGCCATTGGGAGATCTTACTTAGAATTTTGCATTGCTGCCATATTCAGATTTGCCAGCCAACCAGTGGCCAGGGGAGAGATGATTTAGCAGAATGGATTCTTCATCTAGCAGATAGTCCCCAGCATGGGTTCTCTGAAATGAATGCAGCTGGGGCTTGTACAACTCTTATGACTTCAAACACATTTAGCTTGACAGGGGCTTGAAAGATGGGAACCTCTCCTACTGAGTTGATCCAGGAAGAGCCTTTCTTCAAGGAAAATACCTTTGTGTTCACTTTGCACAGAATATGTCTCCATTTCTTTTGTACATTATTAAGTCCATACTTAGGAGACATATCTGAAAGGTCTCAGCAAAGACAAGCAGCCAATCAAGGATGCTAAGAAAGAAGAGATTTAGGTTTGTGGTCCCTGTTTCCTCTTCCTTCACTGATGAGTTCTGCACTTATTCCAACAGTTAACTATCATATAGATCATATATATTTATTCCTTTTTATTTTATTTTTAATAAATAAAATTCTAACCCAGCCAGCCAGTGAGCTCAGTGTTTGAGCATTGACCCATGAACCAGGAAGTCATGGTTTGATTCCTGGTCAGGGCACATGCCTGGGTTGCAAGCTTGATCCCCAGCAGGGGGCAAGCCAGATGCAGCCAATCCATGATGTTCTCTCATCATGGATGTTTCTATCTCTCTCTCCCTCTCCCTTCTTCTCTTTGAAATAAATAAAAACATTAATAAATAAATAAAATTATAAAGATAAATTTCACAAGTTCTTTTGTATGGAAAAATAGGTTATATGATGGTGGGTGAGACAATATAAATTTTTTGTGTGAAAAGGAATTGTCTCTGGGTTTTTTTGTGTTTGGATTTTTGTTTTGGTTTTTGCCAATGTCTGTCTTTTTCTCTTTTCTTTTTTCTTTCTTTCTTTTTTTTTTTATAAATCTTTACTGATTTCAGAGAGGAAGGAAGAGGGAAAGAGAGATAGAAACATCAATGATGAGAGAGAATCGTTGGTTGGCTGCCTCCTGCACATCCCCGACTGGGGATCAAGCCCGCAACCTAGGCATGTGCCCTTGACCAGAATCGAACCTGGGACCTTTCAGTCCCCAGGCTGACACTCTATCCACTGAGCCAAACCAGCCAGGGCCTCTTTTCTTCTTTTATTTATTTTTTTTAAAACTTTGATTTTTGTTACATTCTCCTTTTGTCGTGATTTTCATCACACTATGGAGGAAAAATTTGACGTTGAGATATCTTAAGTTGTTCCTTTAACATACTGATTATGATAAGTTACTCAACTTAAATCAGTCTTAACTTTTCTTGTCTTCAAATTGTACATAGTAAGAGTACTGACTAACCAGGTTTGAATAAAGATGAAAGAAGATAACATAATGTGCAGCATCACAGGAATATGTACATATGTATGTATATATGTATGTATGTACATATGCATAAAATCATTTGACCAGATGATTGATACCTGAAAATTTTTTTACAAAAAAACAAACAAACCAACCAAAACACACAGAACAGAAAAACACAACTTTCTAGGTTTTTTTTGTGTTGTTACTGTTGTTATTGTTCTCAAAACCCTTCCCCATGGTATGGAGCTCCTAGACTTCAGGGACTTATCTGCTCAACTCTGTCTCCCTCATGCCCAGGAGATTGTCGAACAGCCCAGTGTAGGGACCTGAAAAATTTAAAGAATGCATAAATGGTCTTTTAGGAATTTTTTTCTCTTTAAATTGTTTTATGAACTTGGTTAGAGACAGAAGTTTTTCAAAAATCTTGAGACTTTGAGAAACGAATGACAATTAATTTATAACCCCTCCAGGATTTGGCTTTCCATCATTTCATTTTTGTTTTTTTAATTTCTCAATGCATTTTGAGATGTAATTACTATGCTACATTGTTAAAGGAGAAAGGAGACAGGCTTAGAACTCCGTAGAATTGTTTCCTAACATACTTAGTGGCCTCTAAGACAGTTTTATTTTACTTTAAGGGTTCAGGATAGGAATGATAGAGAGGCAAAGGTCAAAGTCAGGCAGAAAAGTGTGAAATTACATCAGCAGGAGAACACCTGACTACATGGATGGAATCGAAAGCTCTCATGTTTTTTCTTTCTAACCTTGGGGAGGTGGGTGGCTTCCATCAAGCACTGGAAAATTCTCTGTCCTCCAGGCAGTGACAGAGACAATGTGGTTGACTCCCAGAAAAGATCAGTGGAATGGCAAAGACTTCAGATGAATTTGTTGTTAAAACCTCAAAAATCAGTAGAGTGTGAGCACACATCTATATATAGTTATGATCGATTGACCGGCTAGTATGATGTGCACTGACCACCAGAGGGCAGACACTCAATGCAAGAGCTACCCCCTGGTGGTCAGTGAGCTCCCACAGCCAACCTCCTGTCACTGGCCAACCTCTCACAGTCCCTCCCCCTGGCCAGCTGCCTCTATCGGCCCCAATTGGGACTGGGCAAGATGGCCCTGATCAATCCCAATCGCTGGCCATGCTGAGGGACCCCACCGGTGCACAAATTCGTGTACCAGGCTTTTAGATATAATACAAAAGCATACAATCTTAAAGAATGACTGGATAAACAGTGACTTTTAAGGGAAATTCAAACACCCTGGAAAATAATTGAAGGGTTTTGCTTACTTGAATTCAACTGAAGAGAAAAAAGTTTTCAAATGGAGGCATTTGGGGGCACCATTTGCCTGACTATCAGCTCCAAGGGGCCAGTATGTGTGGAAACAGAAAATGTAGGTTGCACCCTGAGGTCTGTCTTACTGGTGTCACACTCCCCGTTACTCTCTCTCAGTGCCCTTTGTGTCTGTATGTGGAAATGTGATTGGTACATCAAACTCTACAGAATTACTGGAGGTAAGTTGGATGATGCAATAGTCAGACTTCTAAGATGACTCCAAATGTTTCTGCTTCTTGGTAGTGAGTAGGGACTGGACCTAGTAATTTTCTTCTATAGAAATATAGTGGTGAAAACAACTTCTGAGATTAGGTTTTAAAAGACAAACTTCCATTTTCTCTTTCTCTCTCTCTCTTTTCACTAGCTCTGAAGATGAAAGCTGCATATTCATGAGTTGCTCTGTGAAGAGACCAACATGAGAGTGAACTCGGGGCAACAGCCAGTGAAAACTGGGGCCTTCATGCCGCTGCCACAGCCTTGTGAATGAGCATGAAGAAGGATCCTCCCCAGATGATCATGAGATGACTGCAACCTCAAATGTCGCCCTGATCACACCAGTGGGAATTCCCAGAAGACCCACCTAAGTTGTGTTGAAATCCTGAGCCATAGAAACTGTAAGAAAATAAATGTTGCTGCTTTAAGTCACTGTGATTTGGGGTAATTTACTACTTATATGAACCTTGCTTTAGGTGATTAATGAGCTCCTTCCCATTAGTGTGTAAATCTCTTAGTAGTTGAAGTAGGCACAACACAATGCTTATGTGAGAAAAATGCTTTTTCCAGCCATCCAGTTAGCAAAGCAAAGTGAGTATGGAAGAAGTATTTGACTATGGTTCCCTCCTCCACTGTGGCATCATGGGAAATATATATTTGATCTTTGTCTCAGGTTCCTGGAAAATAGTTCCTACTTCTAAATACTTTGGAATTGCCTGAATGAGAGTGATAGAAACATCTTTTATTATTCATAACAAGCACCTTTCAACCACACCAGAGTTTATGCTAATAAGGTGATTCTCATCAGGGATCCCATGACAGTTCAAGATGGGGCTGGTCCTCAGAACAACAAAGCCTTGATTAAAACTTTTAGCCCTGCCTCCTGACCTCTGAGGAGGGGAGAAGGGCAGAGGTTAAGTTCAGTCACCAATGGCCAATAGTTTAATTATGCCTACCTAATAAAACCTCCATAAACCCCATAAATGAAAGGGTTCAGAGCTTCTCCAGGTTGGTGAACACAATGGGGTATTGGTGCACCCAGAGAGAACATGTAAGTCCACCTCCCACACAAGTTTCCCATCTTTCCCTATGCTTCTTTTCTATATGACTCTGCTCTTTTGGGGTTATAGTGAATGCTAATAAATAAGCCATAGTAATCCAAGCTCTTTCCTGAGTTCTGTGAGTCATTCAAGCAAATTAACCTGAGGGGGCAGTTATGAGAAACCTCAACTTTGTAGTTAGCTGAGCAGAATTGTTGGTAGCCAGGGTACTCTGTTTGTGATTGGTATCTACACTAGGGGCAGTCTTGTGAGATTGAGAGGTCAGGATAGTTACTATTAAAACTGAATTGAACTATAGGACACCCAGTTGATGCTGGAGAATTGGAAAATTGATTGTTGGTGTTGGAAGAAATACCATGTATTTTTGGTGTCAGGGAGGATAAAAAAACATCTAAGCTGCCAACTCTTCTGACCCTGTTTCCTCATCTAAGAAATGATCATCAGGCTTCCTTTGCAAGGTTATTGTACAACTCAGAAAAAAAAGTGTCAACACTAAATAAAACTTGACTTTAATAGGTGATCAATCAATTATAGTGATAATAATTTTTGTTTTATCATTTTTACAATTCTCATTTTTAAGTGTGTTTTCTAATTTACTTACTGAAGGACTTTGTGTTATTACCAATAAAATAATTATATCATGAGAAAATAATCTAAAATTCCTTTACATTATGTGCCTTTATTCAGGTAAATGGTTAGTAAAAAATAATTGTCAGGAAATGAATCATAAATAAGGTACCAAAAGCTGATACTATCCTATCTAATAATAGACAAACATGGTAATTGACCATACTTTTGCTACTCCTCCGATTGGCTAATCATCACGATATGCAAATTAACCCAACCAAGATGGCGGCCGGCAGCCACACAGCTGAAGCGAGCAGGAGGCTTGCTTGCTCCAGTGATGGAGGAAGCCAAGGTTCCCTGCCTGCCGCCCGGCTCTGAGCTCCGAAAACAACAAAGTTCAATTATAGAAGCTAAACAAACCCCAGATACCTGCTTTCAGCAGGCCGTAGCCTCAGAGCTGAAGCGAGCAGGAGCCGGCTCTCAGCTCCAGTGACGGCAACAAAGTTTCAATGATAGAAGGTAAATAAATCCCAGAATAAAAAAAATGAAAAAAAGGAGAGGTTGGGAGCTTCAGTAGCCGGCCAGCCTGAAAAAGGCCCTCAGCCCCTCACCCAGACTGGCCAGGCACCCCAGTGGGGACCCCCACCCTAAAGGGGGTGTGGCCAGCCTGAAAACAGCCATCAGCCCCTCATCCAGGCTGGCCAGGCACCCCAGTGGGAACCCCCACCCTGAAGGGGGTGTGACCAGCTGCAAACAGCCATCAGCCCCTCACCCAGGCTGGCCAGGCACCCAAGTGGGACCCCAACCCTGATCCGGGACTCCTTCAGGACAAACCAGCTGGCCCCCACCCGTACACCAGGCCTCTATCCTATATAATAAAAGGGTAATATGCAAATTGACCCTAACAGCAGAAAGACTGGGAATGACTGGTCACTATGACACACACTGACCACCAGGGGGCAGACGCTCAATTCAGGAGCTGCCCTCTGGTGGTCAGTGTGCTCCCACAGGGGGAGCTCTGCTCAGCCACAAGCCAGGCTGACAGCTGCCAGTACAGCAGTGGTGATGGGAGCCTCTCCTGCCTCCTCAGCAGCGCTAAGGATGTCCGACTGCAGCTTAGGTCTGCTCCCCACTGGCAAGTGGACATCCCTCGAGGGCTGCTGGGCTGCCAGAGGGATGTCTGACTGCCAGCTTAGGCCTAATCCCCCGAGGAGCAGGCCTAAGCCAGCAGGTGGTCATCCCCCGAGGGGTCCCAGACTGCGAGAGGGCACAGGCCGGGCTGAGGGACCTCCCCCTCCCCCCCGAGTGCACAAACTTTTGTGCACTGGGCCTCTAGTTTTGTAAATAAGGAAATGAGTCTTGGAAGTGGTAGAAACTATTGATATCTCTATAAAATTTCCATTGTACCTCTGGAAGGTGACTACATTAATTGCTGAAAGTTTGTGATAAATAGTGACTATTGAAGGCTTACCAGACTTCCCTGTATAAAGAGGCATGCCACCATCTGCCTCATTTAAAATTATCTTTTTATTTCTTTGTTTAATATGTCTATCTTATTACTATCAGTATATAAGTTTTACAAGAGCAGAATCCTGTCTTTTATTTTTACCACTCTATTTCTAGCACTTAGAAAAAAGTTCAATAAATGTGGAATGAATGTATAAATAAATGGCCATACATACAACTTTTGAAGATGAAAACTTACAGGTTTACGAGTTGATGTAAAAGTACCACAGTAGATAGATGCATTTGACATAAAATGGTCATTAGCTTCACTGCAATTTGGTCATCAAATATATATTTTCTTCAAAATTAAAATGAAATGACCCAAGCTTTTGGTCTTAGGTAGGGAGATGCAGATATATTCTTTAGGATGTGTAGTCTAGGCTGTAACTCCCTTTCCTTGTGTTCTTTGAAATAGGTAGCTTTATTACACAAATTGAACACCTGATCCCAACTCATGCCCCCACCAAGAAGTGGAAGAAAAATAGTGTCAGTAATAGGTCAAACTGCTACACTTAAGGGGAACTATCCATCTCTCCACAAGTTTCACCCCATTCCTCAGTTATTTTGAAGAATGTTACACATGCTGATAAGGCTCTGGATGTCAGAGTCAGATATGAAGCAGAAGGTATCTTCCATATTCATGGAATAAGCTATGAAACAGCTCCACGCTCCCTCCCACCAGATTCAAGGCTATCATAATGTAGTCTTCCTGCTTGGGAACCAGTAATTTAGGAGAGCAGAACTCCTCATGCATGGGTGTTGGTAGGGATTACAGAAGGAGGATATTGAGACCCTTATGCTATTTGCTACCAGTGCCTGACTACCCCATGGTCCTCTCTTTTTGATATCTAGATGGGTACAATAAAACCATACACAGAAGGGCCCACATTATCTGCTTCACTTCAAACCCACAATCTTGCCTTTAAAATCTTGAGTCATGTCCCCATTGGTAAAGATGAAATGACTGAATTTATGCAGATTTGGGATTTTGACTGAAGAGATGTCTTATATCTTTGTCCACAGATAGCCCCTTGAGTTGTAGTAGTCCCCATAGAGTTCCTTAGGCCCAGAGTAGTATAGGATCAATAGATTAGAGGTGGCTGTGTGGGAAGTGGTGTCTCGGCAAACAGACCTGATATTTCCTAGAGTTCCTTAATCCCAGTAAAACATAGGAAGAACTAAAATTTTCCATGAGCTCAAGACTTGAAAGGAAATGAGGAAGAAGTGGACTTAGAACGTATTGTTTTGGGCATGAAGAAATCCCCAGGATTGATTTCTATGGATTGATGTTGAGAAACCAAATATGAAGAGTGCCATCTCAGTGAAAACACCATGAATGAATAATAGTACAGAACTGGATGATGTACCTCCCACAGCAAGCCTTTTCTACAATCTCTATGGTACCACCTCTTAGCCACTAAATCCTAGTTTAGATGCAGCCTCAGAGATCAATGGAGACAGGGTATTGAACTGAGTGGAGCTTTTAAATAATTGAAATTTAGTTTCCATCATTTGGCAGCCAGAAGCTCAGTAAATGAAAATTAAATTGTTACATAAAAATAAAGTTGCATTCCTTTATTTGGCAAATGAGATTTTATACCCATTGTAGAGGTACTTTATTCTACAGAAAATGATATCCTTTATAAACTCCATCTACCAGGTTTTAAACCTGAGGCAGCAATAAGATAGATATTGAGGAAAACATCATTCATGAGCTTTGGCATTTGTTGAACCTAGATTTGAATTATGGTTCTGTAACTTACTGCCTATGTGAGCTTAGAAAAAAACTTTTTTTAATTTTACCAAATATTCCTAGGCCTATTTGTTAATCCATAAATGTGGGGGAAATATACATATAATGGAATTTTTTGGAGGACAGATAAGGCAAATGGAAATAGTTCTATACAGGATGTATGATCAAGTTTACTGTCCAGTTGCTAGCACTAATGAGGATAGGCTCAGTTTAGGAATGGGTAGACACTGGAAATAATTGGGTTTTGACATTGCATGGTCTGCATTTCTGGATGTGGCCCCCAGCTTCTTGCCATGTGCAGAGTCAGGAGAATCAGGATCTCCTGAGAGAATGACCAGCTGGTCATCAAAGCTGTGTGGTGCTCACCCTAGCCAGTTTGGCTCAGTGGATAGAGCATTGGCTTGCAGACCAAAGAGTCCCAGGTTTGATTCCAGTCAAGGGCACATATCTCGGTTGCAGGCTCCTCTCTAGCCCTGGCCCTGGTCAGGGCACATGCAGGAAGCAACCAATCGATGTGTTTCTCTCACATCCATATTCCTCTCTGTCTTTCCCTCTCTCTTCCACTCTCTAAAAAAATAGATAAAAATCAATTGAAAAATATCCTCTGGTGAGGATTTAAAAAAAAGAAAAGAAATAAAGCTGTGTGGTGCTCTAGCAATATTCTCATTCCCTTGGGGCCTACTAGTTCAGCATTCAAGGGTGTGGCTTTCTAATCAACTGTATACCCCCCTCGATTCTTATACTAAATCCCAATAACTTAAATATTCTGTTATCTTAATTTCTCTGCCTTGGAAAAATGACTAATTGACTAAATGAGCAACTTATTTACATCAATAAGTATAAAATAATTTTCTTATTTCAACATTTTCCAATTACCATGTGGCAGGCATTGCACTAGCCAGAAAGGATAAAATCATGAATAAAATAAAGTCCTTATTCTCAAAGAGCTCAAAATATAATATGAAACACAGACAGAAATTAGAAGAACATGATGTGTTCAATAAGGAGAAGTGTATTCAGGATGCTATGGGCTTGGCATAAAGGTTAGAGGGCAGAAGAGGAATAAAACTGCTAATTATTGACCAGACATGATTTCCATACAACCTTTACCAAGAGGAGTTACTGAATCCATTTCAGAGATGGGAAAACTAGAAATTGAAGAGTTAGGTGACATGTCTAAATTCAGTGGTCTAGTCAATAGTGAAGCTGAAAAAAGTAGCCAGCTACGCCAGTCTAAATCCAGAGCCCACACTTTGTCCTCTGCTCCAAGGCCCCTTAGTATGTACTGAATAAAACGAGGACAAGAAACAATCCTGCTGCCCAACTCCAAGACGCCTTCATCATTTCCTCTATAGTGACTTCTACATCTGCCACCAGATAATTCCTAAAAAGTTCATCATCATCCATGGAGAGCTGTTTTAAGTTGTTTATTTTCCCCATTATGAGTATTGCTGTTGTTTTGTATCTATGCCTTCCTTGCCAACTATAAAAACTTGGACAAATTTACTATACATTTTTATTCAATCTTTAGATCTGGTTGAGAGAAAAGGGTTTTCTCTAATTAGCTTATATATTAGAGTTTATGTTTCATTCTGAAATTGTCTAGAGACTCATTGGTGTGATAGGTACAATATAAATTTTAGTTGTTATCATGATAAAACCTCAACAAACACTTAAGCATTGTAAAGTTTTAATTTGGGGAGTTTCTGGAAGAACCTGAAATTACTCATGTCATGAAATATCCCCTTATTAGTGGCTGCTGGGCTGGTTTCAGTAATATAAGGTGCTTTGTTCATTTTCACCCTGGCTCTCCTTCCACACAACTCTATGTTGGCAGGCCAAAGCAATTAAAGTCACTGTTTTGGAACTCAGTTCATCTACTCCATGCCTCCTCCTCCTCTCCATCCACTCTGTCAATAACACGCACAATGCTCTGGCCTTGAGTTGGCCTCAGCAGAGCCTAAGAAAGAGAAAGAATTTTTAGGAAACAGGAAACCCTGCCATGGAGTATGAAGGACTTTGCTCTAGGACTCAAGGGCCCTAGAAGCTGTCTGTGCTTTCTGGTACTTGAAGATGTGTGTAGCAGCAACTTAATCACAAGCACAAGTGTGCATACTCTCTTAAGGACCAAGATCAACAGAGAAGAAGAAAGCTAGCCATTGGTAAAAGGAGGCAGCGATAGGCATGCTGAAAAAGACTACTTCCAGTTCTCAGTAAATGCTGCAAGCCTGGGCAAAGGCAAATAGAAAGAGGAACATTCAATGCTACATCATGGCTTTTTTTCTGATATTTATGGAGTAATATGTGGCACACACAAACAGAAAGAGACTTCTACAAGATACCTGCCATGCTGATTGGGTATTGCAGAGAACTGTCTTATTTGAATCCTGACTCTAATAAGTAAGTTTAATTCATTAAGTTAACTAGCTATACATTTAATGCCTATAGGGAGTGATCTTGTTTTAAAATCATTCTCAAGTTACATTAAATATACAAAGTTTAAATGTGTACCTTGGTTAATTTTTACAGATGTATACACCTGCATAACCACCACCTTCACAAAATATATGTTCCCACTACCCCAATGGTTCTCCAGTTCTTCCTCCTGGACGGATTCTTACTACAGGATTTTACTAGTATAAAGTCGATAACATGTTTTGAGAAGCGAATAATCCCACATTCTGAAATGGTAATATAAGAGGTAATAATATAAAGTGAATGTACTCTGTTTGTGTTTTTTTTTTATTGTTGTTTTTGTTTTGTCACTTTCCAGATCCTTCTCACCAGGAAATCAAGAACCACTCAGTCAGGGTTACAATGGGAATGGGTCTGACGCAGTGTAAATCTTTATCTATAGGCATTTCCTTTTGCCTCAGTTTCTCATTGCCTATCCCAGCAAGTTAACCTCTTGTATCAAGGCCCCTGCCAATGAGATTTATATATTTGTTCAAGACAAACTCCTTAAGGTCCAACACTTGTACCCTTGGTTTAAATGGAAGGAGTTACTTTCTTCTAATATAACCCCCAAAATACTGGTAGTGACCATGGAATGTTGTAGCTCTCTAATTCATAACTATGATACTTGGTGCCTTTCTCTGCATTCCCTGTGTAGTTGCATTCTTTCTGTAGGGTCAACATTCTCAGTGCCTCCTAAGGTGCTGAGTGGCATTTGAAACCTTTTTATTTTTTTTCAGGTGGCATCACTCCCTGCTTGGATTCTCCATTTACAGAGTGCTGTAAAACACCCTGTGTGATACCACTAAACACTCTTCCCACAGCAGCAGCTTCCATGGTGACAGGGTGGTGATGTGTTGTCAAATACCTTGTGCACTATATTATTACTATAATGTATTTAGCTAGAGTTTTGTATTTTATTAGGTATTTCACCGTGTATTAAACTCAGAATTATACTGTGAAGCTAGGTATTCTTTTTAGCTTCATCTAATACATGAGCAGTAGGAGATTTTAAAAAGTTAAACAATTCTGCCAACACAAGGCAGAGCTGGTGCTTTAAGTATATAAATATACTATTTTTATCTCCAAATCGGGCGGGGTACAATCCAGCTGCATGAAATCAGGCAGCTGTCTCTATTTCTGTTGGTTGTTGGTATTTTTAACATTATCTAGGGTTCAAATGCATGGGACAAATTGCTCAATGATAGCACTAAGGGACAGAGGTTTAAGGAAAAGCAGCTGTAGATGCAAAAACTCCATCTCACACTGCTATCTCTGATCTTCTATTGAAAGTGTCTTCTTGAATTACACATGTTATCATTCCAATCTCTTGCTTAACATTTCTGCTGTCTTTTCTTCTTCTACAGACACAATTAACGACTCCTAAGTCAGCTAAAGAGGCTTGATGACCTGAGACATTTCCAGATCATCTTTCCTTTAGCCCTCACACACTCTCTCAAAGTCTATACTTTAGCAAATCTGGTCCTTTTTGTTTGTTTGTTTTACTTCCTCTTTCTTGTTTTCAGGCCTCTGGGAACATTCTATTCTCCATCTCAGCAATTTCCAACCTTTTTCATCTAATGGTACACGTAAATTAATTTCTAAAATTCTGCAGCACACAAAATAATATATTGTATTTTTGTCAATCTGACACAAAAAAAAGGTATAATTTTGATTCAGTCACTCTGAAAAGCTATTGTTGTGTTGGTTGTTGTCTTTTTTTATTTGATACTGGAGGCCCAGTGCACAAAAATTTGTGCACTCAGGGGATGTCCACTTGCCAGTGGGGAGCAGGCCTAAGCTGCAGGCGGACATCCTTAGAGCTGCTGAGGAGGCAGGAGAGCCTCCCACCACCACTGCTGTACTGGCAGCTATCAGCCTGGCTTGTGGCTGAGCAGAGCTCCCCCTGTGGGAGCATACTGACCACCAGGGGGCAGCTCCTGCATTGAGCATCTACCCCATGTTGGTCAGTGTGTGTCATAGTGACCAGTCATTCCCAGTCATTCTGCTGTTAGGGTCAATTTGCATATTACCCTTTTATTATATAGGATAGAGGCCTGGTGCATGGGTGAGGGCTAGCTGGTTTGCCCTGAAGGGTGTCCCAGATCAGGGTGAGGGTCCAGCTGGGGTGCCTGGCCAGCCTGGGTGAGGGGCTGAGGGCCTTTTTCAGACTGGCCACACTCCCTTTAGGGTGGGGGTCCCTGCCAGAGTGCCTGGCCAGCCTGGGTGAGGGGCTGATGTCTGTTTGCAGGTTGGCCACACCCCCTTCATGGTGGGAGTCCCTGCTGAGGTGCCTGGCCAGTCTGGGTGAGGGGCTGATGGCTGTTTGCAGTCTGGCCACAGCCCCCAGCCACCCAAGCTCCAAGTGGATGCTGGCTGGAAGCAGGTATCTGGGATTTATTTATCTTCTATATTTGAAACTTTGTTGCCTTGAGTGGAGACCACAGCTGGCCAGGGCAGGCAGGAAGCTTGGCTTCCTCCATCACCGGGGCAACCAAGCCTCCTGCTTGCTCCAGCTCTGTGATGCCAGGTGCCATCTTAGTTGGGTTTATTTGCATATAGTTGCTCTGATTGGCTGGTGGGCGTGACTTGGGCGTAGCAGAGGTGTGGTCAGTTTGCATGTTTCTCTTTTATTAGATTAGATTCTAGGGGAAAAGAGGTCAGTGCCCATGACTACATAGTCAGGTATTGCATGTTTTTAAAATTCTTGTGGTGTACCAGTGTCCTCTAACACACTGGTTCAAAATTGCTGCTCTATCTGGTTGAAATCCCCCTATTTTTTGATCTGTTGACTTTGATACCAAACTGAGGTTCAGTTGCCTGCCACTGAAAGCCAATAATCAAAAGAAAGGAGCAGATGGAAGAAAACTTAGGTTTATTCAAGAGCCAGGAGCTTAAGAAAATGGTGGACTAATGTCACAAAGACCAACTTAAAATCTCAATGCAGACAGGGCTTTTGATGAGTGGGGAAAGGGAAGGCAGAACAAAAACAACAACAACACAAAACAGAGGGCTGGAGAGGTTGTGAGCTCATTGCAGGTTCTGTGTGTGAGTAAGCACAATCTGCTCCCATAACCATCTCAGAGCCGGTCAAGAGATGGTCTGGTTTTTGTCTGTGGAAGGTGAGCAAATCTCCAGGAGTTGCAGTGCCTGAAGGCTGAAGTCAGCTTCCTTTGAGCTTAGTTCCTAGAATCCTTTATGCAAAGAGGTTATTTTTCCGTAGCTACATGTGAAGTTATAAGTCACCATTTACAGAAACAATGTTAAAAGAATGGTAGGGTTGGTTATGACTTCATCAAAGCTAACAAATCACTTGGTTTGAAGTCCTGAGGACTGAATGTGATAATCCATGTGAAGTACTTTATTTCTTCAGAACTCACCCTAGGTAGCACTGTAAAAACTAAGCCAAAGGCAATCTGCTGCAGTGGGAAGAATGTGGGCATGGACTCTAGCATCCGACAACCTTGGTTCTCATGCTCACTCTTCCCCAGATGGATGTAGGTTAGTCATTTAATATCTTTACACTTTAGTTTGTTTTCATATGAAAAATGGGTAAGGTAATGACTACATGCAAGAATCTCTGCAATAATTGAAAAAATACACATGAGTGAAACTAGCACTCATTCTTTTTGTGTCCTGTTAGCTACTCTGTCACCCCATTTGTGCCTCTCCCTGATCCTAGTAGTTCATTTTCTCCTGGTTGATTAACCAGTGGCTTCCCAAATGACCTTCCCCTTAGGATATCTATCAAAGTACCCCAAATATATGGTCTAAAAACACTCTAAAGTGTTATTTCTCCCTTCAGGTATGCATTTTAATGGCAGTCCTTGAAAATCTACAAGCCTTAAACAACCAAAAGAAATCATTGTTTAATAGTGGAATTTGATTGTGACAGGGGAGAAGGAGCTGGAAGGGATTTTAAATTTCACTGAGTGCAACCTATTCATCTTATGGGTGAGAAAACTTTGAAGTATAGAAGGGAATAATAGGTGTCACCCAATAGGCCACGGTCCATAACTCAGGCATCAACTCAGATCAACAGATTCATAACAACAGCATGTTCTGCCTAAAGGGCCATGTGCTCTGAGGAAGGCTTAGCAGCAGCTACCTTACTATCAACAACAAAGGTGTTCTGTCCTTCTCACCCAACACTCAACCCAACAGCAGCTGGGTCAGCTTCCTGGCCCCCAGAATTCATGGCAATACTTTTTTTCTCAGCATCTCAGTATACTAAATTGATACTTTGCACCCAGAAGAGGTGAGGAAAATGATAAATGCCTTCCTTGGAAAATACTCACTAGTCAACTACTATTAAACAATTATGCATTATTCAGGGATCATTATATTACAAGAGGGGATGAATCAGCTTAATACTTACTTCACCCCACACAGAATTAGCAACCAAGCCTTAAAAACATAGGCTTTAACAAGTTGTCACGTCCTATGTCAGTTTTCCCCCATCCCAAGCTAGCTAGTACAGAATTCATAGAAAAGACTGTCATCACTTTAAGTATAGGCCTTATGTCTGAGTCAGAATCTCGGATTTTAGTTTCTAATGGAGAGAAAGTAAGCAATACCAGGAGCTCATCAAGCAAATGTATTTTCTTAGGCCAATTTAGAAAACCGTTGAATGTATATGGTTCAAGTGACCTACAAAACCTTATAACTTAATATAACCTGAGCTTTTTTTCAACCCACATTGGTGGTCTCCAGCTCTGCCTCTCAATTTGTCATCTCTTAGGCCTAGCTTATTGCTTTAGGTCAGTGATGGCGAATCTATGACATACGTCAGAGGTGACACGTGAACTCATTTTTTCGGTTGATTTTTCTTTGTTAAATGGAATTTAAATATATAAAATAAATATCAAAAATATAAATCTTTGTTTTACTATGGTTGCAAATATCAAAAAATTTTTATATGTGACACGGCACCAGAGTTAAGTTAGGGTTTTTCAAAATGCTGACAGGCAGAGCTCAAAAGGTTCGCCATCACTGCTTTAGGTGCTACAGGATATCAGTGAGATCCCTGTTTAAATAACTAAGCCATTCTGAGTAGCTCGGTCTTTTGGGGGAACCACTTCCAAACAAAGGAAGATAGAAGAGGCAAAGAGATTACCTAAGAGAATAAATGATTTAAATTCTAAAACCAAGAATGGGGTGGGGGAGAGGGCAGAGGGGAAGAATCATGGAAACAGGAAAGTGGGGAGGTTATATTTCAGAGACATCAAGGAAAAAAATTAAAGATGATGAGAGGAAACTGTAATAAAATTGTCAAAAGAAGATCAGAGAGCAGGCAAACGAAGAGAGTTAAATAAGAATTTGCATAAAAAAGAATTGAAAAAAATTACAAAGGAAGAGATCTAATGAAGACTATTGGAAAATAAATGAACACAGCAACAAGAAGGGTTCTGCAAGGAACAATACATCATGGTACTGTGAAAGGAAAACATCAGAGAGAAACCGCAGAGTGAGGAAAATAAAAGAGAGAAAATAATTTAAAGTTCAGCCCACAGAGGAACCGAGAAGATGGAGATAAAAAGGATAAAAGAGGCAGTAAGTGACAGATACTAATACAATACACAGAAGGCATGAGAGAACTATTCAAAGCATAAAAGAGTGAAAGTAGGTGACAGGCTTGGGCATGAAAGAAAATGCATGCTCCTCATAGGCAGAGCATTTTTAAAAAAAAAAAAAAATCTGAGAAAGCATTCAATATTGCTTTAAATAGCATTGACAGGATGATAAAGGTATCTTCAGAATTGTAATTAAGAGTTTATTCATGCATAAAAGCAGCAACTGCAATATTGGAAAAGTAAAGTCAGGGACCTTTATATCTCCATGAATATCTGGAGAGGCAACTCTGCACAATTTAGCTGTTATCTACCTCTCTAAAGGACGTATCCTGGGATTTTTGCATTTAAGTATCAAAGGAAAATGGATTTGAACTTTTTCTTCATACATATCACATGAATTCCAGGACATCTGGAAAAACAGGACTCAGTTCTAAGTACATGGCTGTCTACAGTACAATATGGTAATTTTCTTCCATTGTGCCCTTCCTCCAGCTCCAAGACTCAAGCAAAATAAAGTTAAAAAAAAGTCTGCTTCACCATGTCCAGGTAATCCTAGTTTCAAGTACCTAAGTGTTGTCACCTACTTATCCAGGGTATCTCTTATTGTGGACATACCTGCATCAGTGCAACCTCCACACACACATATCAGAACATTGCTTCCAAATAGAAGAGATTCTCTCTTACCTAAACCATGGGGCCATCTAGATGGCCTTCCATTATATTTTAAGAGTCTCCCAGGTTTGTAGCATCACAGAATGCCAAATTAGAAAGGGACTGAGTTTATGAAATAGTCCATGCTCTATGTCACAGATGGGGAGGTCAGGGCCAACAGTGGTAACTATCTTAATCCAAAGGTGACACCAGCACATCATAACCCCCTCCATAGGAGTATTATGAGGAACACAATTAAAGGATTACATTATACTTAGATTGTATAAAAATTGTATAAAAAATTATATAAAAGATTGTATAAAAAATTAACATTTTCCATGTTAATTTCCAGGAATTAACATGGAAAATGAAGCAGAAGTGGTGTACTCAGCTACAAAAAAAATTCAAACACATTTTATTGCATTAGTCCAGAAGCTCCCAAACTTTCTGGGTTCTCAGTGCCCTGAACGTCTCAGTAATTTTCCATGGCATTCTTGGGAAATCAAACAGAAAAACAAACAGTTCAGTTTAACAAAATAGGTTTAAACATTTGAAAAGTATTTATGTCTTAACAACTTATTACTTGCCAGAAAAAGTAATACACATAAAATAAATGATTAAAAGGGAATGCTTATTTCATTCTTAACCTCACTACTGACTAATGGGCTGTGTGTACCTGTTGGGCATTGCACAACTTCTAAAGTTCGGGGTCAGACATATTGCCATCTCCAGTTCCTGGTCCACATTAATTTGCACATCACATTTGCTTTTTATCACAACTGCCAAAATGAAAGTAAAATGATATATGACACTGAAAGAAAGGTAGCATGATTTGCTATTGAAACTGTGAAGTACCTCTAGCTAGCAGTTAACACCATGTCCAATAAATGCCAACTATGATCATATTTACCTCGAAAATTTAAAATATCCCATCGTGCCCCTCTGAGTTCACTGTGGTGTGGAGGAGCACCGTGGCACAGGGTTATGCTTGCAAGCAAAGCTACAATGAAAACAAAGAAACAAACCAAGCAAACCAGCATGAATGTATTTCTGAAAAGAATGTGCCATCACCTCAAGAGGAGCCTTAGGTAGGTCCTTAAAGAGATATTCCACAAGAAGACATTGCTATCTAGGAGATGACAGCTCATGCATGCTATTGCCCCTGAAGACCTCTTCCAGTGGGACAAGATGCAGAGGGGACGGTGATATTGATGATCCTGACTCTGTGCAGGCCCAGGTTAAAGTGTGTATTTGTGTTTTAGTTCTTAACAAAAAAAATATTTTAAGTTAATATAAAATAGCTTATAGAGTAAGAATATAAATAAATAAAATATTTTCATACAGCTGTACAGTCTCCTTTAAGCTAAATGTTATTACAAGAGATCCAAAAGTTTGAAAAATTTTAAGTGTATAAAGTAAAAAGTTACAATAAACTAAGGTTAATTTATTCTTAAAGAAACTATTTTTATTAATTTAGTGCCACCTAAGTGTACAATGTTTATTGTACATTAATGAGTCAGACCTTCCATTTACTCACCACTCAACTCTCTGACTCACTCAGAGTAACTTCCAGATCTGCAAGCTCCGTTCACAGAAAGCGCCCTTTACAGGTGTAGCATTTTTTATATGTTATACCATATTTTTACCAAACCTTTCTATGTTTAGATACACAAATACTTACATTGTGTTACAGCTGCGTACAGTATTCAGTACAGTAAGATGTTATAAGGTTTGTAGCCTAGGTGTGTAGTAGGCTATTCATCTATGTCTGTGTAAGTACACTCAATGATATTTGCACAAGAGTGAAATCACCTAACGAAGCGTTTCTCAAAACATATCCTTGCCATTGTAACACATGACTGTATACTTATTATAAAATGGTGTAGGAAAGAGAAGGCTTGAGCTCATATTTTTTAGTTAATCAACACAAAAGGAGGCTTTCAAAGTTATTTTCTGAAGGAATAAATAAAAGAAAGATAGACCTTCTGCTTGGCATTGATTACACAACGATAATAAATGAAAGCTCTAAAGAAAAATTCATCAACTCCTTAACTTGCAGAGAAAATGCGCCTCAAGCTAAATAAATAATTAAATGTATGGATGATTGATAGATCGATCAAATAGGTATATAGATGAAATAAAACAAGCATTGATAAGATGAAATTGGAGTAAAGTTTTTAAAAGAAGTAAAAATCTTATAAAAGAACAAGCTGCATTATCAGTGAGATAGAGGCACTGAGATCCCTAAAATAAGGTCAGGAAACTTTGAGAATGTATGAAGATTGGAAAAGGGTGTGTAAGCAATTTTCAAGAAGCGTAAGCAGTGAATTTATATAAATTAATAAAAGTGAGTTTGATACAGATTCTGGTCCACAGTTTAGAACTCTTTTCCAGTTTGTTACTGATGCTTGCTTACTTCTTTCTTTCTTTTTTTTATATATATTTCATTGATTTTTTTTTTGCAGAGAGGAAGGGAGAGGGACAGAGAGTTAGAAACATCGATGAGAGAGAAACATTGATCAGCTGCCTCCTGCACACCCACCACTGGGGATGTGCCCGCAACCAAGGTACATGCCCCTGACCAGAATTGAACCTGGGACCCCTCAGTCCGCAGGTCAATGCTACATTCACTGAGCCAAACTCGTTAGAGCTTGCTTATTTCTTTAGTCACTACTTAGATTGCATTAGTGACATAAGTTTCTCTCTTTCAATGTTAAGTTTCTGTTAATGCTGCTCAGGGAAGCATAGCTTGGATATGTCCCAGAGCCTCCAGATAAAAGCACATCTTAGCCAACACTTGCTTGCGGCCTTGTAAGATCCTAAGCTACAAACTCAGCCAAGTCCACACAGATGTCTCACCGGCATACAGAACTATTAGTTAATAAATGAGTTTTGTTTAAGCCACTACATCTGTGGTAATTTTTTATGCATTAATAGAAAACCAATACAATGGTTAACCAGTCTCCAGTATTATCCCTCTCTAATCTATTCTCCAAAAGAGATATCTGATTGTAATTATTCCTTGATTCCCAGGAACTTTCAAAGTTTAAAAGCATAATGTCCAAGACCTCACCCAAATAGATTACCTGTGCTGAAATCAAATGGTGAATTTGCACTCTTGAATAAGTCAGCTCTCATTCACATCCAATGATTGCACCAAATACTCTGGTCCCTCCATGCTGCATTTAAAATGAAATCTGAGCCTGGCCAGCATGGCTCACTGGTTGAGCATCAACTAATGAACCAGGAGATCTTGGTTTGATTCCTGGTCAGGGCATATGCCTGGGTTTCGAGCTCCATCCCCGGTGTGGGTCATGCAGGAGGCAGCAAATCCTCTTACTACTGATATTTCTATCTCTCTCTCTCCCTCTCTGAAATGAATAAAAACATATTTTAAAAAATGAAATCTGGCCGAAACCCGTTTGGCTCAGTGGATAGAGTGTCGGCCTGTGGACTGAAGTGTCCCGGGTTCGATTCTGGTCGAGGGCATGTACCTGGGTTGCGGACACATCCCCAGTAGGAGATGTGCAGGAGGCAGCTGATCAATGTTTCTCTCTCATCGATGTTTCTAACTCTCTATCTCTCTCCCTTTCTCTCTGTAAAAAATCAATAAAATATATTTGTTAAAAAAATGAAATCTGAACTTTTTGCTCTTATCTGTTAGTTCCCACACAATCTGCTCCTCCTCTCTTCACTGAATTCATCTAGTATCACTTCCTCTTGCTTGATTACTAAATTCCAGCCAAACATTTTCTCTTCATTCAGTCTTTGGACTTCTTCTTCCCTCTGCCTGAAATGTTCTTTTCCAGACCAGTGCTTGGCTGCATAATTCTTTCTTTTTCAGATCTTAGCTTTAATGACACATCTTCAAAGATGCCCTTCCTCACCACTTGGTGTAAAAGAGCCCCTTGAGTCACTCTCACATTACCACATTTTATTTCAGTCACACCAAATAACTGTATCAGTCCACCAGAAAAATAGAACAATTATAAACATGTATGCACCCAATAACAAAGCATCAAAATACATGAAGCAAAAGACTTATAAAAATGAAGAAAGAAACTGACAATTTAGTATTCTAACAGGAGTGTAATATATTTTCTTGGTTATTTATTTACATTTTACCATGACCACACACTAAAATACTGTTTCTATAACACCTAGATCACCTTATTTAATGGCATCCCTATCTACACTAATAAAAGACAAGGATGCTAATTGACCATACCTTCACTATGTCCACCAGCCAATCAGAAGAGTATGCAAATTAACCCAACAGAGATGGCGGTTAATTTCCATACACAGGCGCCCAGTGAAGACTGAAGACAGTGTAGAAGGAAGCCAAGCACTGCAGAAGGGAGCCAAGCGGCGGAGAAGGGAACGGATCAGAGGTAGCAGAGATGAGGCAGCAGACATGGGAGGGAGCAAAGTGGCGGAGAAGGGAGGGAGTGAGGCGGCGGACACGGGAGGGAGGCGAAGCAGAGGACATGGGAGGGAGTCAAGGCGGCAGGGAAGGGAGGGAGCCGAGGCAGCAGAGACAGGATGGAGCTGAGGCGCTGGGGACAGGAGGAAGCTGAGGTGACGGGGAATGGGGGGAGGTGAAGCAGAGGACACAGGAGGGAGCCAAGGCAGCGGAGAAGGAAGGGAGCTGAGGTGGCAGAGACGAGAGGGAGCTGAGGGCGAAGAAGCGAAGGGAGAAAGCGAGGCAGCAGAGAAGGGAGTGAAGCCCGCCTCAGTGGGCTTCGCTCCCTTCTCTGCTTTGCTTCAGTCTCAGGAAGCCCTATTCTTGCAGGAATAGGCCCGAGGAAGCCCTATTCTTGCAGGAATCTTCCTGCAACGGGCCTCTAGTACTATATAATAAAAGGCTAATATGCAAATTGACTGAATGGCAGAACGATTGCTCACTATGATGTGCACTGACCACCAGGGGGCAGATGCTCAATGCAGGAGCTGTCCCTGGCCCTCAGGTCCCAGGCCAGCAAAGGCGGGTGCCAGTTGGACATCCCCCAAGGTCTCCCGGACTACGAGAGGAAGCAGGGTGGGCTGAGGAACCACCCCCTCCGCAGAGTGAATGAATGTTGTGCACCGGGCCTCTAGTTTTTTAGAAAAGAGACACATAATGGACACTCAATGATTTAATAAAATAATTATTGTCATCAGTGTGGTACAAGGTCTTTAAGTATGGTTCCTCAGTGCACAACGTATTCACTGAGGGGTAAAGCGCGCGCGCACACACACACACACACACACACCGCTCTATTTTATGACTATGATTTAATCTTCATAGGAGATCTATAGAGCTATAGGGATGAGTGGAAAATTTTTAGTTAACCCAATTTCCTCCAATATTCAACACCACATGATATATTACCTTGGCAAAATGTCTATAATTCTAATATTTAAAATGTGACGGAAAGGCAGGCAGGAGATAGAAGTTGAATTATTCAGTGGGATAACATAATTATACTAATTATTGTCTTATAAATTAGTATCAATCAAATGTTGTAATGCAGATATTCATTACTTTGTTCTTGGACACCAGAGGCCTGAAATTCATTAAGCAGTCTATAAAATAAACATATTGGGAATATATTTTCTAAACATATTGGCTAGTGATGACATAGGATTCTTCACTGAAACCAGTATAAATCACTGAAACAATGCAATATGAACTCTAAAACAAACAAAATTTCAATAGTCATAGGATACTAAATACCAAGAAAGTCCATATTCAAAAGGAGAAGACATTTAGTAGATTCTGAATTTGAGACTCTGGCATAGGAGTAAAAAGTTTTCTATGGGAAATATTTTGAATATACATGTCAGCAAAACTGTAAGTAGCCTCAATCATCATATAGTAACATTTTCTAAAGGCCATCTCTGGACCTGGTATTAATCAATTTATGCCTGCATGGTTTTATACAAGTTGCTTCAATTTCACCACCCTTTATTTTTCCTTATATAAGAGAGAAAAAATAATAACAACAGCAATGAGCCTTGCCATTCACATATGACAGTTTGGGGTTCAAATAAAAAAAAAACAACTATATGATGTAATATTGTAAACTGCAATGAATGATGAAAGTAAGCTATGTATTTTTTGGTAATAATGATACAGAGATTTACCAGACATTGAGTACTCACATACACAGTAACACACCAACCCACTTACTTTTTTGTTTTCACAGCACAAATTACTATGAACATCCAATAAAAATTAAATAGAATAAGAGATATATTTATAATATAGTTAAGCTGCTGACTTTTTCCTTTTACACCCCAGGGATACCGCGGCCTCAGGTTCAAAGGCCAATGTGAATTTCTATAGACAGGTTATCATAGCAGATCTCAAGGTTGCAGACCTTCATACCCCCACCCGCTGTGTTCAAATTTCAAGAGCAAGGTATAACTTCAGAATTCTTCCCTGCTCCTTATGGGTCTCTAGCCATCAGCTACATCTGTCCTGTGGCCTTGTGCTTTTCTTTCCATTCCGCCTCCATGTGGCATTTCTGTCACTGCATCTTCCCTTAGAGACCTAAGCATCAGCAGTCACAGCTGGCAGGAGTGATTTCTATAAAGCATTTAAGGGTGAAAGGTGCTTCATCTACCTACAATGCTATCATTATCAGTCATCTCAGCAAAATCAAAGTTGAGCCTCCTGCTGGTGTAACAGCAGCTGCAAAGTGCTGATATCCTCTTGATATGGATTTCTTGATTTTAACCTAGAACAAAATGTATATTGCTTTGATAAAAAAAAATGCATGTGGAAAAGCTTCTTATTTGAAAGATTAAAAGTAAAATCTGTTTTTGTTCTAATTTTCTTCTGCTCTATTTGAACAGTTGGAAAACAGACTTATTTTTTACAATCCTTCTGCTCAGGGCAATGGGATTTTGATATTAAACAAAAGAAGGGATTTACTTCAAATACCTAGGGCTAGGCCAAGGAACCAGGGCTATGACTCAGTGACATGAAAATTGGACTTTGTTACATGAGATGCAACTCTAGATATTTTTTTTTTCCTTAATTGACCCAGCAACTGCAGAAAAGTTCATTTACTGTAATCAATATTACTTTACATTGTGCCTCTGTCAAAAACTACTTTCTGTGGTCAATAGCAATTAGACAGATGGACAGAAATGGCAGCATCAATGGTGATGAAACTCAAGATTTATACCTGCCACTCTTCTAAAAAAAAAAATACACGCCAGGGAAACAGCTAATGGCATCATATTGAATTTGCAACCTTGCAGGGAAGACCTAGCATGTGCTCTGGAAAAAGTTGTAAGTGCCACAGATCAGGAAGCTGAGATGAGAAATCTCTCTGGGTAACTCTGGGGAATTGTAACCCACCCCACCATTCTTTTGACATTGTTTCTGTCAATGCTGACTGTGACTAATATGTAGCTTGTAGATAAATAGCGAGTTTGTATAAGGATCCTAGGAACTAACTTTAGAAAATGCAGATTCCAACCTCCAGTAATCCCAGTTCCAGGAGATTTTCTTCAGCCATAGAACTAGGATGCCATAGCACCATGACGATGAAGACCAGGATGACACAAACCAGACTATCACTTGACTAGTTTCAAGTTCTTACCAGAATAGAATGTACTGGGCTGCATATAGAGAACTTTTGAACTCCTCGCTTGATTTTTGTTTTGTTTTGTTTTGTTTTTGTTTTGCTTTCCCTCCCCTTCCTTATAAAAAACCTCTACTCCCACTGAGATGTTCAGATGGGCTTTAGACAAGAGTCCCTTATCTTCTTAGGTGATTGACTCTCAAATAAACCTCTTTCCTTTTTCACCAGCACCTGTCTTGGCAACAGGCAGCTGAACCTTTACCTCTGTTATCTTCTTAAGTTCACCAAGACCTAATAAACAAGAGGAAAAACACTTCTGACATGGTATGTCAGCCCAACTATACTCATGCACACAGCACCTCAAACATCTGCTTCTTTGTGACTGGTTTTCTGATTTTTATCTTTGACCCATTTTTTAAACCTATATTGAATGATTTGGACCAACATTCCCAGAAAGACAGAATCGCAGTGATACCAAGGGAAAGGTCACTAATTGGTGTTAGAATCAACATGGGATGAGTTAAGTCAAACTAAGGATAGGACTTGCCAGAGAAGCAGTGGCAATGGTTTCTTGAGGGCTGAGGAATAGGCTTCATTAGCACAGCAAAAGCAGCCACATTTGATCAAAGCAAAGATGAAAAATGAAATATGTGATCAAATCTAAGATGCAAAGACGGTGGTTAATAAAGTAGCTAAATCCTGGAACTTGGAACCCAGATGAAGACTGCTGAATAGGGCCCCTATAACCGGACTAACTACAGGGTACTGAGATTTAGGGAATATAAAAGAGACATATGTAGTATCACAATGATCATAACTTGCTGATTTCTCTGGAGATTTCTTCCTCCAAAAATAGTAGTTCCTACAGAAAAAAAGTCAAAAACACCTGAAAAGACCAATCTCATATTTTTGCTTTCTGGTTTGAAGAAGTTATTGAACTGTATTACAAATGCCCACAAATATTCATGAATACAATCTTCTTTCATTTTCCTTGAGCAACCCTTAACTTTCTTTGACCATCTGCCTACTTGCTTCTATCCTTGTCATCTTTCTGCATCCATTCTCTTGATACTCAAGAAATATTTTGAAAAATATAGTAAATTGTGTAAAATCATTCTCCTACTTACCCCTTATAGTAACATTTATTATGACCTGAATACTAGTACATTCAAACATCTTCTAATGGCCTGGAAGACCTACAAGATGTACTTCCTAATCTGCGTAGCCTTAACTCATGCTGCTGTCCTAAACTTACAGTTTTCAATACAGCAGGAACATATGCACCTGAAGTACTTAACTCTACTTCTCTTTCTCTCCCTCCTATTAAGAATTTTCCCTACTGCCTAGGACAGTGATGGTGAACCTATGACACGCGTGTCACAGGTGACATGTGAACTCATTTTTTTGGTTGATTTTTCTTTGTTAAATGGCATTTAAATATATAAAATAAATATCAAAAATATAAGTCTTTGTTTTACTATGGTTGCAAATATCAAAAAATTAGTATATGTGACACGGCACTAGAGTTAAGTTAGGGTTTTTCAAAATGCTGACATGCCAAGCTCAAAAGGTTTGCCATCACTGGCCTAGGAGGTTCTGAGATTATTTTTTTTCCTACCAGAAATTGATGGGTGTTTGTCCTGGAGATAAATAGAATTAGCCAGAAGCCCTAATGATCTCTCACAACATTTCTTTTATTGTATGCAAAAAGTTATTTATGGTCATTCCACCTTAATTCTTAGTGCTATGGACTCACCAATGATCACCTGATGGAATTTTAGGAAGCTGGTTATAAAATTAGCATAGAGGTCAAGATCTCATTAATTCAAAATTTCTGGGTACAAATATTGATTTCTACTACCTTCATTACTATCTAGCCATGTACATTTAGACAAGTTAGTTTTATTAATTCTCTGTTCCTTCTCTACATTTGGGATTACAATGCTAATTTTCAAAGAGAAAAGGGAACGCTTTATTGACAAGTTTCTGGTATACAGCAGGTATTCAGAAATTTTGAAATAGTACAAGTAAAGTACCCTTTCTCCCCCCTCCTACTCCCTCTCCCCATTCTTAACAAGTACACAAAAGGAGAAAAGAACTGGCATGAACTAAGGACCCAAAATGCACTGGGCTCTTTAAGAAACTGTTTAAATGTCATTAATTAAAATGCTATAAAAAGAGTCTTACATTTGAGGAGCTATCATCTAGGAAAAAGATATAACAACAACTGAATTACAATATGTGGTAAGTGCTCTGTAGTGGGTTGAATTATATGCTTCCCAATGAGAAAGTAAAAAAATAGTATCCTCCCCCCACAAAAGATATTTCTACCTGAATGCGACTATTTGGAATAAAGGTCTTTGCAATCTAATTAAATGTGGGATCTCTATATTAGATCATCCTGAATTTGGCTGAGCCCTAAATTTAATATTGACGTCCTTATAAAAGACAGAAAAGAAGAGGACACGAAGACACGAGAAAGAAGTCCATGTGAAGACAGAGACAGAGACTTATATTATGCATTGCAAGCCAAGAAATGCCAGGAGCCACTGGAGGAGAAAATGAAAGATTCTTCCCTGGAGACTTCAGAGGGACTGTGGCCCTGCCAACACCTTGATTTTGGACTTCAGGCCATCAAAACTATGAGAGAATACATTTTCTGATCTTTGAAGTCACTTAATTAGTTTTGGCATATAGTGGCAGCCTAGGAAAGTAATAGATGCTGTAATAGAGATAGAAGCAAAGTATTCAGGAAAATAAAGTCAAACCGAACTCTGTCTGGGGCCAGTGTGGTTTGCCAACAGGGATGTGGTGACCTAGAGCACAGGGTGATGATGTACCATGCCTCTACACTGATGAAAAAAAACACAAAAACCAAAAAACTTGGCACTCCTATGCACTATTTCAACAGCTTGGGTTATATAAATGCTTTATGCATCAGACAAGCAAAGCATCAACTAGGACACTTTCCACAAAATGGCTATGTAATAAAGATTAAGAATAGAGCAAATCTATTTTGCTTTAGGTAAAAGACTATCCCACATATTTATTGCTGCCTTCTCCCTTCTGCTTTATTTGTTTCCTTCAATTAAGATACAACTTTAAATTCCAAGGGTTCTAATCACATTATTTTGAAGTCACTTTGGACAGGGGGAGAGGAAAGATTGGAAAGAGTTGCGGGGGGTGGGGAGGGGGGGGAGGAAGTTCTGGATCCCCATGTACAATAAGCACCAAACAGAAAACAAAGGTTTGTGTCGCCCAGGCATCTTCTGTCTTACATTTCAAACTGTCATTTTAAACAAACAAATACAAATATTCCTGAGCAATAGGGAAAGCAAAGCGGGTTGCTGTTGTTTTCTGTTTCCACTTTTCATATCTCAGTGAGCTTCTTAATAGCACCTTTGACAAGTAACATGCTTTTCCACTTGTGATCAAAATCGCTGAAGAGCAGGCAGCCTCCTTTCCTTTATTAGCTTGCTCTGTTGATGCTGCCCCAGGAGATTCTTTTCTTTCCTTTTTTTTTTTTAATTCCCAAATAAAATCATCGAAGGTGACAACTAAACAGGAGATGTTTTATAATGAAGAATTACACCAAGATCATTTCATTAACCCTTCATTGCCCTCAAATCAGATTTAACCTTCTCCAAGAAGAACATAATTGAAAATATAGGAAATCTATATCAACAAATGACAAAGCTGGAAGAGATATGCTTGCATACTGTGTGATGGAAAAATGCACCTTGAGGGGCACTGCTTGACCTTTTCAAGAAATCAGCAGTCATAATTATGTACTAGAAGCACACTGAGTTTCCAAAGAGACCAAAGAAACGAGAGACAAGGACAGCATATTACAGTCAAATGCACTTATCTTCCATTTATACTGAATATTTTGTTCAGTTCATAAGAGCAAGTCAGACTAAAAGTCTGGATTCAAACTTCCCATTGTGCAAGTTACCTACCCCATTACATGTCCCCCTGTAATGATGAGCATTATACTGGCTCCTAATCTATAGAAGATTGTGAAGATGGAATGTAATACTGTATATAAAGCTCCAAGCAGAGGGTCTAGCATATATATAGTAGACCCCTAAATCATGTTATCTCTTTAAGGTAAAGTAGACCAGCCACTTACCTTACTCTAAAAAAATTATTAAATTGGTAATTTAGAGCATAAAGATTAGAGGAGACATTACTATTTTCTTTAATTTGTTCGGTCAGTGATGATTCTAGGTAAATTCAGAAGCATTTATTTTCTCAATCACTACTCATTTTGTTGTAATATCACAGAACTGTTTCTGGTCTCTGTTAAAGCAGGAGTATGTTATTATTACTGTCTATCACATGTTGGACCATGAGGAAAAGACAAAGGTGATGCTTATCTCATTCAATTTTAGAATTCATCAACCATGGAAAGATTTAGCAGGCTAGCTTATGGGAAAACTTGTACATATTAGTCAAATAGACTTAGGCCCAATATCTCTTTTGTTTAGTAATATTAATGTTATGTCCTTTCTGTTTGGATCTCTATTAAGCAGGAGTAATAATGTCTACATAATAATGTTAACTGGAGGATTCAGTAGAGTATTCTTTTAAATTTTATTTTGAAATATAAGACTTAATAGAGAGTTGTAAAAACAACAAAGTTCTTTCATCCAGCTTTTTTAAAAAAATAGTTCTATATTAATTTCAGAGAGTGGGAGAGAAGAGAGAGATAGAAACATCAATGATGAGAGAGAATCATTGATCAGCTGCCTCCTGCATGCCCCCCAAACCCCACTAGGATTCAAGCTCCTACCGAGGCATGTACCCTTACTAGGAATTGAACCTTGACCTCCTGGTTCATAGGTTGATGCTCAGTCACTTAGCCACACCAGCCAGGCAATCCAGTTTTTTTTTTTTCTTCCAACAATGAGAAGTTCAGTCTTCATTAGTCACAATATATCCTATCTAATAAAAGGGTAATATGCAATTAACCCTCACTTTGCGATAAAGATGGGGGGCACCCACAGCCAATAAGGAGGGAATATGCAAATTGATGCGACAAAGATAGTGGCACTGGCCAGAGCCACGGAGCCACCAGAGAGCGGCAGAAAGGCTTGGCATCCTGGCGACCCAGGAATGGGGCTAGGGATGATCAGGCCAGGAGGGGAAGGCAGTCAGGGGTGAGCAGGCTGGCGGAGGAGCAGTTGGAGTTGATCAGGCTGGCAGGGGGAGGCAGTTGGGGGCAATCAGGCCAGCAAGAGGGGGCAGTGGGGGTGAGAAGGCCGGTGGGGGGCAGTTGGGGGCAAGCAGGCTGGCAGACATAGTGGTTAGTGGTGAACAGGGAGGCAGGCAAGTGAGCAGTTAGGAGCCAGCTGTCCTGGATTGCAAGAGGGATGTCCTGGGGATCGGGCCTAAACTGGCAGTCAGACATCCCCCAAGGGGTCCCAGATTGGAGAGGGTGCAGGCGGGTTGAGGGACATACACCCCATGCACAAATTTCGTGCACGAAGCCACTAGTTTACTTATATGTTTAATTATTATATATGTACAAGGTTGTTTCAGAGTTGCTAAACAACATTTCTGTGAAAATAAAATTTATAAAACAGAAGATAATATTTGTATATATTTCTTTTTGCATTATAGAATATACAATCAAAAAGCTATTTTCTAAAGTTATTTAAATTAGTTCTTTTCTTCTACATATTTCAATGTACTTATATCATTTATTTGTAATACAGTTGAATTTATTTGCTTGTATTCTATTTTGGGTATCCTTGGCAATTCAGTTGATTTCATTCATTCATTTATTCATTCATTTCTAGGTCTATTCTAAAAATCAGAACTATAACCACAACTACATTCAGAGAGATGTGACTCCTCCTTCATTTTTTTTTATCCCATTCCCATCCCCTATTATTTAAACTCCAATCCAATCTTCTCCCTTTATGTAGCCAATCTCATTAAATTTTGATTTATTCTTGTATTTATTTTTTCACAAATGGTCAGATACAGATACATTCTATATCCTTTTTTTTCATACATAAAAGTAGCATACTATAGACACTCATAGGTGCTTTGTCTTTTTTCACTTAACTATATAAACAAGAAATTCCTCCATATCACTTCACAGAGATCTTTCTCATTCTTACTGATATCTGCACAGTCCTCTATTATGAAGATAAACCATAGTTTATTTATTTCCTATGCATGGGCATTAGGTAAATTCTCAATGTTTTACATTTATTAAAAAAATGCTAGAATTAATAATCTTGTGTTATGTATTTTGGTATTATTGGAGGTATAATAATACTTAAATGTTTCTGGTACATGATAAAAGTTAGACATTAACCCTTCTAAGTACCCAAACTCTGACTTGAACTACATTCCAGGAGGAGATTATAATTGACTGTACACATCAGGTGTATAAAGAAGAAAAAAAAGCAATGTCCCAGGTTGAAAAGCTTGGAAATGAGGAGATAGTCCAAAACACTGTCTACTGGGGAGAAAGAGGAGGACTAAACTTGACCTGACATAAAGAATTTGCAAAGTCAGTTATGAATCAAGATGTTTTGAGAGAGAAAAATATAGTCAGAAGAAAGACCCTGAGGCCACAGTGTGCGGAATCCTTTACAAGGAATGGAGAACAAACTATTGTTAAAGTTGTCACAAGGGAAGCAAATGATTCTCCTTGCAGAAGGCCCTGCAACTGTGCTCATTTTATGAATTAATTTCTCCAAACTATTATTGATGTAAATGTAATAGACTAAAGCTACAGGAAGTAAAATGATAGCCCATTCTCAGCCTGACATTTCTTGTAAATGCATCTAGTGTTTCCTGACCCATGTTGCTCAATTTGAGAATTCTCCCCTAAGACAATTCTCCAATTTTTATAATTTTGAATTGAGAAGCATATTAAAGAGAATAATTTCAGAGTGTGTGACTGTTCCTTTCAAGTTTATCCTGTTTGCCTTAAGTCAAAAGGATATTCAGAGTCTCTGAATTTAACAAGAGAACAGAACATTGTTGAAATGATCCTTATGGTAGACAGCGTTCCTCCCACTAAGTGAAAGAGGTTTTTGAGGTCCAATAAATATATTCAGCCTCCATGCCCAAGTTCTAAAATAATTAAGAGAAAAGCATATATATCAAAGAGCAGAGCTATTTTAATTTTTTTAAAGCAAAACAAAAATACCTGTATTGGAGAATGTGACAGAATGGGATTTAATATTGTGATACAATGATCTTGTTAATGCTTCATCTCCATCACAGGAGAAACAAGAAAATCAAATGCTTCCCTTTGGGGGTCTGTGTAGCAGAAAACAGAAGCTTCCTGCTTACAGGCTCAGTCCCAAAGTAGAGAGCAGTAGGAGTAAAAATGAGCATGCTCAGGTACATCTTCCAGATTCATCAATCAATAAGTTACTTCTGTTCCCATGCGCAGGCTGATTAAAGATGGAGGAAGAGACTAGAGCAAGGGTAAACTAGTGGTGGGAAAAGGTTCTTCTCTAATACTTCAAACACATCCTTTCCATTGGGAAATAACGCGCCATAAACACATTTCCAAGGTGAGATAGAAGAGTTACTTTCATACTCCAGATGCATTGTTTAAAGGTATGCTCTTTGTCTTCTGAGGTAGCCCCACGTTAGGAACCTGGAGCCTGGGTTTATTTCATATATACGTATTTGGTGGATCAGTACCATCTGAATCCCAGCTTCTGAAGAATGCTTGGTAGGAAAGCTCTTAGCAAGGGTCCTTAGGCTCCTTATCCTCGATAATTAAACACAGCAGATTCCTACTCCTGCTTCTTTGTCTTCTTTCTTTTTTTGGTTTTGGTTTCTTAATCCGATGCCGGTTTTACATCTTGAATTAATTATTCTTCCAAAGCTCCTTGATTTGTTTGTCTCGTGCAGGGAAAGACAAGTAGGAGAGTTAATTAAATATCCTCTTGTCAAACAGATGATGAAATCTTCCGTGGCACTGGTTCTGGTGTGTGTGTGTGTGTGTGTGTGTGTGTGTATGTATGTTCTTAACTTATTCTTCAGCAAAGAAACTGAAAGGCAGCATTAGCCTCCTTCTTTATTCTAACGGCTGGGTGGACTGTGCTTTGGAAAAGACTACAGCTACACAGAAGCACGGTGGCAGCAGGGGTCTGATTGGGTGGTTTACCTGGCAGTGTTCATAAGCAATTAGGACTCTGTCATTGCCAAAACCTCTGCACTAAACGCTGGACCTCCAGATCTTTCATAGTGTCCTTTGTACTGATGGGGATGGACACAGCCTATTGCCTGCAAGGATACAGAAGGCACTTGGAAAGAACTGTGTTGCTACAAGAAGAACAAGATTATGACAAGAGGGAATATCTGGGTGAGGGACAGGGAGCGAGTGATTAGGATACTTCCAATGCCATTTGGAAGGAGAGAGCACATTTTTATTAACTTTATGTTTAACAAAGAATAATTTCAAGGCTTTTTCCCCCCAAAATATGTTTTTATTGATTCCAGAGAGGAAGGGAGAGGGAGAGAGAAATAGAAACATCAATGATAAGAGATAATCATTGGTTGGGTGCCTCTTGCATGCCCTACACTGGAGATCGAGCCCACAACCTGGGCATGAGCCCTAACAGGGAATCAAACCATGACCTCCTGGTTCATAGGTTGATGCTCAACAACTGAGCCACGCTGGCCGGACTCAAGGACTTTTTAAAAATATATAGTCACAGATATTATCTCTTGGTTTTAATTAGGGAAGAGGGTAGGTGAGAGGGAGAAATATCAGATTTAGGATTCTTTGAAATTATCTCTAATATTATTTAAGAGGTGATCTCTTGTTCCTAGGAAGTTAAATCATGGTTTTTCACAGGTAGCCAGAAGTTACACACATATATAAGTTTGTGCCTTTATTCTTCTCAAAGAACAATGTAATTACTTAAAATAAGGTATTTAGTTACTGTTTTGAAATCTCCAAGAAAGGGCGTCTCACATTTATTCATTTGAATAATGGGGAAGAATTTTTCCACATCATGAAAGAACTAATGAAATCTGGAAGGGCCCTGTGCTACCTTAATATTTTGAAATTCTGTGCCACTTTCAAGGATCATTTTTTCTGTTTACCTATGAGTTTTGCCTCCACAAATTGAGTGAAATATTCAGGAAAGCACAGACTGGGTCCTAAAATATCACTATAACCTCAGTACCTACAAGGCCCTATATATAGCTGGTGTTCAATTAATGTTTGGTGATACTACTGACGACAAAATGGTTCACCACTCTGAACCTGGACATGGGGGAACGTTACCTGATAAAGAAATCCTTACTGGGTAATCTCAAGTCACATCCAGGAGGGGAGTTTTTGTACATATAGGATGGTACTGGTACCGGTACTGGATGCTCTCCTGCTTGTGAATTCTGACCTTTGCCCATTGATCTTATTTACATTGAGATTTTTTGACAATCCCTTCTCTGCCCAAGGGCAGTGACACATTGGTATGCTAATAGCTGTTTTTTACTTGTGCCTGCATGACTCTTCATTACAAAGAAGAAAGATGCTATGTCAGTAAAATACATTTTCATTTCCTTTGCATTATCCAGTAAGAAAAAGATGAACCAAACCACTAAACTGCTTTAAAGCGGTGGCATTCAGTGACCCTGACTGCTCCTTTAGCCTGAGCTGAATCTGCACACTGACCTCCAGGTGAAGATTTTCATTGGCCCTTCCTAAATGCCTAACCCTCGATTCCCCCGGGATCTTGAATGTTTGCTTTGCAAATAGAAATGTCAAAAGGTCTAGATATAAATTTATATTTAGTGACCCAGCAGAAAAAAATGTGGCTAAGAATTTATTTATATGGGAAAAGGTGCTAAACTCGGAATCAGCTGGAGAGGTGTGGATAACTAAAGGGTGGCCTGGTTTCCTAAAGAGCACTGCCCCCCGCCCTGTCCCACCTTGTCAGACAGGCGGTGGCCTGCTGTGAGCCTGGAGGATGAGCAGCCTGCTCACTCTGCTTTGGGACAACATGATGAGAATCAACGCAGGGACAGGGATTTTTAAAGATGTTTTATTAATGTGTCCCTTGACTGTTCATTTGCTAAGGGTTTACAAACGCTTTATCAATTATGAATGGTCTTGATACCTAGCTTTAAAGAAATCCTTAAAGTTGGGAAGGCTATGGACATTGAATAATTCACACCCGGTGCCATTTCTGCTAAACTAATGCCTTTTAACAGATAAGGCCAGAGTAATCTGGATTAAATTTGTTTATCTCTGGGTTGGTTTCCTTTTCGTTCCTCTAAAAATGGGGACTATCCCTTGAAAAACAAGGCATATTATCTGGTTGTTAAAATTGAAAATTGGGAGCCAGGACTTTCATGGTTTCAGGCTAATGTTTCTCCTGACCTTGGTTAATGGTTGGAAAGTCATTTCATAGGCCTCTCTTCTTGACATTTTCAGATTGCTCTGGCTTTATTCTGCTACTCATTTCTAAATGAATTATTGAAGATGAATTTAACCAGCCACCCATTAGTTTGCACTTTTCTCACTTTTCATATATCACGTTTGGCCTGGCTTTTTTTCTTGCAGACATTAAAAACATCACTAGTTCTGCATCCTGATTCTCAGTAGATGCTTTTTCACTACTTCACACATCCATTTTATTGTTTTTAACCAAGTGCAGTTAGAAATCAAAGGTATTTCGCATTCCATGTTGCCTGTCTGGGGAGGAATAGTACTTCCCTGGAAGACCACAGCTGCCTTGGTGACTGCAGGAAGATAAGATAAGGAGCTACCCTGGAATCAACTGTCCTCTCTCCTTTGACCTCTGAATGGGATCCCTATTGGCTGAACCCACTTGAAAGCCAGAGGACATGGGAATCCACGCATGTAGCCACTCTAGACTCACATCCATTCTTGCCACTATCATCTTGACAACCCAACAAGAATATGGAATTGTGGGAAGTGAATCTGGAGAGGCAAAAGGAAGGGAGCCAGAACAAATCCAAATTTATTGTTAGTATTCATTTATTAATCAACCGTGGATAGGAGACAGGAAACAAAGAAAAGGCAGAAAAGGCAAAGATTGATATCAATGTCCATTTACTGTACATCAGATCATAACAAGCACATTCAACACAATAGATGAAAACTAGAATCAATATTTGTGTAATTCAGGTGTCATTAAACTAGAGCCCAGGGATAAAACCCAGCCCATTTTTATAATGTTTTATTGGAACACAGCCATGATGATTTCTTTAAATGTTGTTTTTGGCTGCTTTCATCATGCATCTCCAAATGCATTTTGGCTGCTTTCATGATGCATCTCCAAATGCATAGTTGCAACATTGAGTGCATAACCAACAAAGCCAAACATATAATCTCTTTTTTTTCATGGGGGAAAAATTGCTGATTCCCTGAAAACTTTTACAACATGTAAAATGTCCAGTACTGTGTATAGAAATAGTGGTGCTAAAAAGGGGTAGGCGGTAGTTTTTTATCCTTTCTCCCAGATACACCTGCCTTATATATGCTTCTATAACCCATATACAAAATTTGCTTATTTTCAAGTAAATACATTATAATGCCAGGCTAATCATGTTTGATTCCACCATAGGTCTCTACTTTCCCTATTTGGACAAATATTAAGTAAGGTTGAAAGATGCTATGATATCCTTCAGTAGCCAATAAATAATAATGACAATGACAAAGAAATACAGTTGACCCTTGAATAACTGGGAGGCTAGAGGTCCTGACCTCCCAAGTAGTCAAAAAATCTGCTTATCACTTTTGACTCTCCCAAGACTTACTCATCCCTCAGTATCCACAGGAGTGAGGTCCCAGGATCCCCATGGATATCAAATCCCTTATATATATAATACTAGAGGCCCAGTGCATGAAATTCATACACAGGAGAGGGGGTCCCCTCAGCCCAACCTGCACCCTCTCCCATCCAGGACATATCTCTCACAATCCTGGACCGCTGGCTCCTAATCGCTCACCTGCCTGCCTGCCTGGTCACTCCTAACTGCCCCCCGCTGCCAGCCTGATTGCCCCTCACTGCCTCTGCATGCTGGCCTGATCACCCCTAACTACCCCCCTGCCAGCCTGGTCTCCCCTAACTGCCCCCTTCCTGTCGGCCTGGTCATCCCCAACTATCTTCCCTCCCCCACTGGCCTGGTCGCCCCATGTAGCCTGCTGTTCAGTCATTTGGTCGTCCCTCACTAACCCAAATCAGTCTTATATGCTATCAGTCCATGTGACTGGACTGATCATTAGTTATGTAAAAAGATAGAGAAGTTTCTTCTGGAAATTCACAAGTGTATCTCAAACCAATGCATTGAGCTAGTTCATGACACAGTTCATGCACTATTCTTGTCAGGTCTCCTTTTCTTTGTCTTATTTAGGCTGAAACTAATGATGTACATGCATCATTTTTCTTGAAGCTCTCTCAAAAATGTCTATCACAAGGCAGTTGCCATACTTTTCTTTCCAGTATCTGATTTTAATTGGTTCAACCTCTTGCAACTGAGAAATCACTTTGTTTTGAATTTTTAAGATATCTTTAATTCCTGTTCACATGATATAATTAATGTGTTTCATGCTAGGGCAGCAACATAAAATATAACTTTTTTTATGCTACAAAATTACCAGCTTAGTATTGAGAATAAATGAGGTACATTTAAAATGCCTACAATTGAAAAGGAAATATTTTCAGGATGAAGTAAATTTGTATTTGTTTTTACTTGTATGATCTTTAACATCCTCCACTCTTATTTCACCACTGAATTTTAACACAGTGTTAGAAATGATTCCCTATGTAGTGTTCCGGGCCCTGTCTGTGAATTTCAAAAGTATTTCATCTAAAGCCATCTCAGACAGATCTAGTCATCCTTTCTTTTTTTAAATCCTCACTCGAGGATATTTTTCCATTGATATTTTTTAGGGAGCATGGAAGAGAGAGGGGAAAACTGAGAGAAACACATCGATTGGTTGCCGTGAGCCTCAGGACTCAAACCAGGGAGGAGCCTGCAACCAAGGTACGTGCCCTTGACCCGTAATCGAACCCGGGAGCCGTTGGTCCACAGGCCGATGCTCTGTTCATTGAGCCAAACCGGCTAGGGCTATTCATCCTTTCTTTCATTTAGTAAATATTCATTGAATGCTTACCATAGGCCGAATGCGCTGTCCAGCCTAGGTGACACAAAGATGAGAAGACAGTGGCTCTTCCTGTTAGGAGCTCACTCTCTGAAAGAGAAGACAGGTGCAAAGGAAAAAATACATGATAGTGAGTGCTTGCCGTAGCCCAGGCAACTCAGGGGACACGGTTTATTTTGCCTCAGAGAGTCAGGAGCAGCTTTACCAGGGGGATGACATTCAAAGATGTCCAAGTGAGGCCATTCACACTTTCTTTTAATTTAAAATTATCTATTTAAAATCCAATGAAGAAATACAAATATAGTAGTAAACTTTAAAAATTAAAATATACATTCAGAAAATGCTTGATGAAAGGAATGGCATTGGTTTCTGTGGCAATCACGGGAAAGTAGGACTTATTATGAAGCAGATCCATTTTGGCTGGCAAAGTGCTTACGACTTTTGTTTTCCAAGTTGCTCTTTGAAGTCAGGGTTTTGTCCCAAATCAATCTTATATGCTATCTCTAACGTGGACACTGAAAGAGCTGGATTTGATCTCAGCTCTGTATTCTATTCCTCTGCTCCACTATTTATCCCGGGATTCACAAACTGTTATCATTTTGATAGCATAGTCTTGACATCTGGTGAGGCAAGAACCCTCCCCACTTCTTCAGAGTTCTTGGCTATTCTTGGCCTTTTGCTCTTCCAAACAAATTTTACAATCATAATATCTTATCCACATCAAGTCTATAAAAGACTTTGGAGAACTATTTGGAATTGGATTGAATACATGGATAAACCTAGAATTTACATGATCACAATATCCTCCTCCATGAAAATAATATATATTTCCCTTTATTTATATCCCTTTGAATATCTATTAGTACAATTTTATACTTCTCTCTTTTCTACTCTATCCCTTATGCTTCTCTTTTCCTATGTTCTCTTGAGAGTTTTGAAAGTAACCTCAAGACACCAGAGATTCTGCAACCACATCTATACTCTTGACCCCAGGGTGGACTTTCTGTAAATGCCTCAATCCAATTAAAATGCAATGCCCTATTGTTTTCCTCTGCAGCCTTCCCTGATACATCTCATACCACTATGATCACTTTCATGCGCTTTTCCACTTCCAGGAATATTGTTACTTGACTTCAGGATGCAATTGTTATGAGGCCTTTTCACTGATCTTTAGTTGTTTCTTGTAGCATGTTTTGTCTCCCCATAAGAGCCTATGACTACTCCTTGCTTTTGTAATCCCTCCACTGGGCTTAGTAAAGGGCTTGACATTAGTTAGACTGGTACTCAAAATTGTTTATTAAAGGAACAAAAGGCTTCAACAAATGCTTCTTTTATCCAAAGTATCTCTGCTTCTAGAGCCATCCCGCTTGCTGAGGGATCATGAGGAAAGAAAGTACTCCCGCCTCACTGTTACTTCCTCTCCTAGACTTGTCCACATGGCTTCCTTCACACTAAAGAAAAATAATCTATCACTTGGTATCAAACTATTTGCTTTTCCAATTGACTATATTAGAATAATAAATCATAAAAGAAAGGCCGTGAATCAAAAACGCTACCTGAACACATCCTGTATTATTTTTTCCTCAGCAGAGCCCTAAGTGACTGCTACACTAGAATAAATCATCAGATAATCAACACAAAAGGCCTCATTTAAACTCATTATTCATATAGAGAGGCTGGGTTTGAGTCCTGATATACATTTTTCAGAACTTTGGTTTTCAGAGATAACAAAAACAAAGATATGTCAAACAAACCCTAGTGTTTTCATCTCTGTATAAATGACATGGGTTCTCCTTAAGTTGACTTCCTCTTCCTCAGCACACACCTCTAAACAACCTCCTTTCTTGGCTGTGCTACCATTCAGGATGGTCATTCTGGGCCTTGGTTAAGCAACACTGCTTCCTACTGAGATGTTCGTTGTTCACCCCTCTGCAAAGTCAAATGATACACTTTTTAAAAAGACCAGCCCTAGCTGGTTTGGCTCATTTGTTAAGCGTGTTGGCCCATGGATTCCATTTGGTCAAGGGCAGATACCTCAGTTGCAGGCTCGATCCCCAGCCCTGGTCTGGGTGCATGCTGGAGGCAACCAATCCATGTGTCCCTCTCATATTCATGTTTATCTCTCTCTCTTTCCCCCTCCCTTCCACTCTCTCTAAAAATCAATGGGAAAATATCCTCAGGTGAGGATTAACAAACAAACAAACAAAAGATTGCAATCCTACCCGAAGAGAGTGCATTTATGTGGTCACACACTCATTTAGCAAACACTATTGAAGGTCCACTCCACCTGTGACACTGCTTGGTGCTGAGGGAAGACAGGTCAGATGAGGTGTAAGAGGAAGGACAACTTTGTACATGTGGATGGTTAAATGAAATACAACAAATGTTATGAAGCAGTACAGAAGGTTGCTGGCTCCCCTTTTCCTGAGCAGACCCCCAGAGCAATACATACTCAGAGGGTAACAAAGTGCTATGGAAGCAAGAGATTGGGGGGAGGGCATTGTCTTTGTAGACAGGGGACCTCTACTCCAGTTTTATTTGTACCACACACTAGCTCAGTGACAGCATGACTGACTCCTCTCTACAACTGTTTTCTCATCTATAATGTGAGAGAAATTTAGGCGATGATTTCTAACTTTACCTTCAGCTGTGTCTTTTTATGACCATGAAGCTGCATCATAAAGTCAACCACTGTAAAGAAAATGGAACCATCAATGTTGCATTCCTCACCATTAGTTCTATATTAAATAAATCATGGCTCTGATGAACCACCTGGCAAATGTCAACTCTAAATCTTGGTAATCACTTAAGAAAGTAAAATTTTATTTGGAGTCCAGTAACTGAGGTTGAAAGTGTACAGTAATCACAGACTATACAAGAAACCAAAGATAATGCAAAAGTTACAGACTTTGAATAAATTAATTACCCTTATACAAAACTGTTAATTTTGACATAAGCTCTTTTTAAATAAAGCATTTGACTATAATTAAAATTAAAATGGATTTGTTTAGAAAAATGAAATTACCAGTGATTTCAAATTTCTTCTTGATGCATGTCTACATTTTATACAACTATATATTACTTTAGTAATGAGATAAAAAATTTTAAATTTCCTTTATTTTTAAAATAGGTATTTCTGTGAGAAGTTTTTAAATCAGTCTAATGTCAGTAAACTGATAGCAAGTGATGCCTCCACATTTCTGGAATTATCATACTAAACCAAGCAACGAGCAAGCCTTCCGTTTTCAGTCCACCGTCATTCAGTTTATGCAGCATATTGAGCCTCCAACTTCTGGACCTGTCATCACCCCATTGGAGTGAAAAGTCCACTGGTCACTATGCCCAGTGTCCACCCCCATCAAGGTGACTGTAAAAAGAGCATGGGCCTTTCTCTCCTCCCTGTTTTAGTAAGATCTTCCCATTAGTCCTCTCCCAAGGATCATCTCCACATTCCTCTGAAGCCTGCACCAATCCTGTCCTCCACCCCTCCCCACACCTCCCCAACTCTCCCTGTATAAAACTGCAGCTCATCAATGAACAAACTTTTCTTAACCTTTCAACATCTTTTCTTATTATCTTAAATGACACCTTCTATTTCCTCTATCCCCTCTGAGGTGGTGGCAGTTTATTTTCTCATGTCTTCAAACTAGAGATGGATCTAGAGTCATCTGTGCTATCACTCCTGCTTTAGATCATTAATTTACCAATCTAATGGTAAAAGCCTATCCCTTTGAGGCTCATGACATTCTGTTATATCATCCTCTTCTTTCTACTGTTATCATTGATCATGCCCCTGATGACTCCTTCTCATTCATCAACAACTTCGGTACTTGGGACAAGCTTCCTCCCCACTCCAAGCACTGTGCTCATTAAGAACCACATTAGCATCTATTTCCCTGACTCATCCAAACTTGCCTCTCAGATCCTCACCTCATTTCCAAGGACGTTCTCTTCTGTGCCTTGGCAATTTCATTATTCATAACTGTTCCGCCTCCCAAACTTCTATTTAAACAGGTCATTTGAACCACAGCCCTGTTCTTGATCCAATTTGCTTCTTTCCCAACTTCCACTACTTTGAAAATTCTCTGGATTGTTTTAACTCTGAGAAAGACTTCTAGTTGCCCTGTAATATCTAGGGTTCCCCTCTTTCTCAGTAACAGAAAACTTGAATGTTGCCTTGGTACTTGGTCATCTGGAATAAATATCAAATTTCTCAACTTCTCCTTCAGATAAGTCATGAACAGGTAACTGATTACTGGGTACAATGTCAAGGATTGGCTTTAAGGAAGGGAACATGTCTTGCTTGTTCTTTCCTCTTTCCAACTTGTTCAAAAGTAGAAATGTGACAGGAAAAGCAAATTGTCTCATACAGTGACCCTCAGAACAGAAGCCACACACAGCTGATGAATCATATAGGACACTGAGAAGCACAGTAACACTCATGCGCAGATGGTCCTTAAACTTATTGCATGTTGAGAGAAAGAAATTTTGTCATGCTTAAGCTACAGTTATTATTAGTGATGGTTTGCTATTGTTTTTCTAAATTAACTTATCTCCTATGAAGACTGTCTAGAAAGATTTCACCAACTTTGTTTTCTTTCTTTTGATTCTTTTTCCTCTGTAAAACCTCCTCTAATACACAAAGGTTTTCAGAATCATTTTACTGATTTTATAGCTGAACTTATAACTGAATGACATTTTTTAAAGGAATAGGGTTGTAAAAATAATCCATAGTTCATTACTTTAATTATGTGTGTATGAAGGGAAGTTTCCTCTCCTTTTCTTTGTGTTTTCTTTTTTTTCTTTCTTCTTCCTTAACATCAAAAGCATTTTTCTTGAAGGGGAATGACTCCCAAGGTGAGAGTCAAAGAATGCATGTTTTAGGAGTGTGAGAAACGTCATGATTATCCTTTATACCTGGGATGTTGGCCAGATATCTGTGGGATTCTATTAATAGAATCTTCAGGTACTTTTAAATGAATAATTGAAGTGTAGTAAGTAGTGGTGCCTTGTCTAGTGTCTTAGACAGGCCTAGTCCTAGAAAGCAAAGTAATGAATGAAGTCTAGCAAAAGAGAGCAGCATTTTTAGTTTTCCAGCTGAATGGGGCAAGAAATGACACTTGGAAAGTATTGCAAATAGGAGTCCCTATATATGATTAATTGACAAATGAGGGAAAAAACAATAAGTCCTAATCTTAAAGAAGAAACATTCATTAAAAAGCTAAGGGAAATCATATGGTTTTGTGGCTAAAAGACACTAGAACTGAGCATTGATGAATAGAGCTTTAGTAGACTAAGAATTAGGAAAAAAAACTTCTAAGCGGGAAAAACAGGTCTGAAAGCAAGATATTTTTAAAAGGCAATAAAAAGGTAATTCTAGCTGAATTTGAGAAATTTATGTGAGAGATCGTAAGGAATCCAAAGTTAGGAATCATCTTATTCACAAAGAGGATTTGTTAAATATTTGACTAAGGATATTTGAGGGATATGAACTTAGTCATTCAGAAAAGAATGAAGAAGAAAAAGGACACAGACATAACAGGAGGAATTTCACCATTTATTCCACTAATATGTGCTGAATAAATTGTGAAAGAAGGAAGAAACTAATGTTTATTAAGTACATAGTAAATATTAGATTACAGTACAGATTTTACTTAAAATATATCATTTTACCTTTATAAAAACATTGAAAAATTTTTAGTAGTATTAATTATTATTACTATTTTTAGACAATGGATATTTATATTTAAGTTGTGAAAGATCACATATGTAGTAAATAGTAAATTGAAGATCTGAACCTGGGTGCATAAGATTATAAAACATTTATTTTTCTACAGTTCATCACATCTCTGGTAATGGAAATATAAAAGGGGAGAAATAAAATGAAATTGATATTATAAAATATAACAAAAATTTGGTAAATATTTAAAAGTTAATCTAAAAGGAAGATGGGTTGACAAATAATTTTATATAATATTTTGATAATCAAGAGAGAGAGGATCAGGAAGATCTTTTTTTAAATTAGGAAATGGGGAAGCTAGATTTTAGATGTGTTACACATGATGTGATGGAGGAACATCTCAATGAGTAACTGGAAGACACATGGCAGGACAGATAAAGAAGTGAAGACATTAAATTAGGAGTTATAGCTAATGACAGCAATTATGACCTTACCCCAGTGTCCCATCAGTGTCCACCTCTCTGATAATTAATTGAATCATCAGCTACTAAATTAGCCCTGCCTTGGAGTATAGGTCCCTTAAGTTGCCTCCTAACCAGAAATCATAACTGGTCGCCCCGAAAATTTAATATCAAGCTGGACTTCATCTGATTTTGCTCTGATCTGTTGCCTCTGAACTTTTGCTTTGTTTCTTAAAACCAATATCTGCTTTGCATCCCAGTTCCAGTAACTAGGATTTCTTCCTTTTACCTGAACCAAGCCATTGCTCCTGTTTCTTGCAGGACTCTCATATTTTCCTAAATCAAGGATTTATACCTCCTTCTTGTTCTGTGCTTTCAGGATCAGATATTCTGCACTAAATTCAGACAAGTAGGCAGTGATCTTGACATCTGGGGCCAGACCTTGCTGCCTATCTTACTGTCAGCAGTTTTGTGTTCCTATGAAGGACCATATACTGGAGCATTTCCATCAGCATCTTACATGCTACACTAGCTCCATCTTAAAAGACAAAACATGAGAAACAACAACAACAAAAAAAACCCTGCTCTTGACTCCACTCTAGCTTTCACCCTTGGTAGCAAATAGTTTTTATATACAATGAAAATTTAAAATGTCACACATTTCTATATAAAAATTTTAATCTTGTTCTCTAACTAACCAATGGCTGCAAGAGGGAAGGAACTAAAGTTCTTCTCTTTGAAATGGAAAATGGGAGGAGTGTCCAGGCTGAGGAAATCATAGGATTTTAATTAAGATGGTGGAGTATGGGCACCAAATTCCCAGTGTTCTCCCTGCAGAATTTCAATCAGTCTAACATCAGAAGACATCGGAATCACTGCAGATGTCCTGGAAGTCCCAGGCAGCCATAGGACGCAGAATCGCTCCTGCCTATATTTGAACAGGAGTGGACAACTGCTAAGTGAAGGCAAATTTTAGTCAGGACCTGGGCAAATGTGGATCACACAGCTGGACCCTTGGAACTACCAGCATGACAGGTACACAGGCCATTTCATTAACCTGGAAATAATGGCACTCTACATTGTATACAGTTGAAAACTTTAGACTCTGTGCATTGGATTATGGTAGAGTTTCCTGGAAACATGTTCTGTTTCCATTACTCCTTGACCCACTGTAATCTGATTTTACTCTTTTCCACTTCACTGGAACTGCTTTTGTCAAGGTCACCAATGATAACCATTGTGTTAAATTGACTGTACAAATTATTTGTCTTTATTTTACTTGACCTGCATTCAGTATACTTGACCACATCCTCTTTTTTTTCCTAACACACTCTTATCTTGCTTCCAAGACAACATCCTCTCTTTTCTTTATTCAAGGGCCATTCGTTCTCAAATTTCTTTGATGCCTTAGCTTCTTCAATCTGACCTCTAAATGCTGGAGTCCCTCGGGGCTCCATTCTAAACACTTCTCCGTCTACATGATCTGATTCACTTCCATGGACTTAAATATTGCTTGTTCTCAAATTTATATTTCTATATAGAATTATCTATTGCATTTTTAAGATTGCATATACAATGGCCATTTGCACTCAATTTTCTTATAAACACCTGAAATTTTATTAAAACATTTTATTACAATCATTCACATTTTCCCACTTTCTCCGCCTTTCCCCAGAAATATCTCCTATTTCTAAATTTTCCATCTAAGCATTTTCAAAGATGCTACTTTCAGAAACTAAGAAGTCACCCTTGATTCTTTTCTCTCATTTTGTCTTCTACTGAATCCATTTTCTTTTTTTATTGAATTTATTGGTGTGACTTGGTTTCCAAAACCATACAGATTTGAAGTCAATGTTGTCTGTGTCAATGTGTTATGTATATATGTTTTTTGGTTAATCCCTTCACCTTCTTTCAGTCAGTCTCCCAGCCCCCTCCCCTCCAACATTTGTGTTCATTTCCTGTTAATTATGTATGAGTTGTATTTTAGAATCATCCACTCCCTTTTTTCCCCAAATCATCCCCTTAGTCAGGCCACTGATAATCTCTTATCTGAACTACTGAAATAGACTACTGACTTCTCTTAGTTCCTCCCACTCCCCTATATCCCTTCTCCACATATTGTCAAAAGTGATCCTTCTAAGGGGCAAATTAAATAATGTTACTCTTCTACACACCCTTCAGTGGCTTCCCTTTCAACTCAGAAGAAAACCCAACTTCTTTATCCATCGTATAAAATATTATCTGAGTACTGAACAACTACCCCATTTCTCATTGAATGCCAGCCCCACAGGTCTTTTCCAAGGTACTCTGACATGCAAGGTCCTTGTCATTTCAGAACTTTTGAATTTGCTGTTCTTTCTCTATGAGATAATTTCCTTCTTTTTTCCTTTCTTTAGGTCTCAGCATAAATGACATCTCCTCAAGGAAGACTTCCTTGATCCTCTTAATTAAAATTGGTCCCTCTAGGGATTGTTTTTATCTCAGCCGTAGCATCATATGGTAGTGTTTATATTTGTTTATTTATTTGCATATATGGACTAAAACTGTTGTCCATCACTATCCTTAATATTACCATAGTGCCTGGTATATAGTGGACATTCACTGTGGGTACATAGACCCTTTCTATAAATGAGTAGTCAAAATGAATTATCATAAAGGGAAAAATTAGGAAGAATATATGTACAGAGAAAGAAGAAGACACTTTTAAAACAAACAAAAAAATTGTTCTATGGTATTTTCTTTAGAGCATTTAAGAATCAGACCTAAAGTCTGACCTAGAAAAGTAGTAGAAGGCTACAATTACCTTTGAGAAACAGTGTCAATCTTGTCTTTTTCCATGTGATTTAACAAGAGCGGGAATCATGTAATCTTATTGCTCTGTATAGGACTTGACTGATAAATAACAAATATTTACTTATTTCTCTCTAGTAGACAGTGCAGTGAAATAGTTACATTAAAAAGTTTGGGGAGTTATATTTCAGTATTTGTGTGACTTTGCTTAAGTTATTTAACATCTTCAACCCTGAAAGTGTTCTCATTTTTCAAGTAGGGATGATAACAGCATCTGTCTCTTAGTCATGTTATAAAGAATAAATGGAATAAAACATGTATAAGTATATTTAACAGTGCTTGGCATATGTTAAGCACTCAATAAATGCTGTTAGCTACTGCTATAATATTTGTAATTTAAGCCTCACTCATGATTAATGTAGCTCTTCCCCATGTGACAGGCCCAGGCTCGGCTGAAATCCAACCTACCTCAACTATCCTTATGAAAGCTGTAGTCTGGGACAGAATCACAGGAGGGGGTTGTTTAAAGTGCACATTCCTGGGGTGTATCCCCAGAAATTCTTTCATATTAAGTCTAGGGTAAAGAATAGGTGCTTATAATAAACACTCCAGGCTATTCTTTATGAAGAATGGGATTCTAGGAACTCATCTAGGTATAGTTTGGTATGGGATAGATCTAGGTCCTCCTTGCAGATGGCTAATGTGGGGTTAAGAAGACATATGTTTGCTGGTTTGAACTGAGAACAAATTAACAGGGAAGAGATTTGTTAAAGGGAAGTTTTGAAGAAATGTAAAGTGAAAACCACTATGGAAAATCACTGACCATCAGAGTGTTAGAGCTTTGTCAAAACAAACTTTCTCCCTCTCTCAGTCTCTCTCTTTCAACTTCTCTCTCTCTCTCTCTCTCTCTCTCTCTCTCTCTCTCACACACACACACACACACACACACACACACACACACCATCTCTATCTCTCTCACACACAGTTTTTGGCCACTCATTGGTCTTTTTATTTATAGTTGTGTGGATGAGAAATAACTACATCAGTTTCACTATCACCAAATATAACAAAAAAATCTATCCATGTTTGAAAAACAGCTGAAAGAACCCTTAGCTCTTTTGTTGAGTTTATTTTGTTGTTGTTGTTGTTTTGTGTCTAAATAGCACTCACATGTGGCAAGCTGCTTGACAGCAGAAAGAAACAACATATAAATATTTCAGTGCCATGAAATGAATCCAACTTATAACATTAAGTTGTGCCTGTTTAAAATCTTTCCCAAAGTGTATCACTTTTAATTCTTCACCAAGCCTGGTGGTGTCTATAATAGTTTAATGAAGTAAAGAGTTACCCATTGAATTTCATCTATGTCAAGAGAAACTAAGCATCTCAATTCTAATAGGCTTTTTTTCTCTCTCTCTTTTTTCTTTATTGATTAAGGTATTACATATGTGTCCTTATCCCCCCATTTCTCCCACCACCACTCCCCTCTCATGCTCTCACCCCCTCTGGTGTCTGTGTCCATTGGTTAGGCTTATAGGAATGCATACAAGTCCTTTGGTTGATCTCAAATCAGCTACATAGGGTTCCAAGTCCTGGTGGGAGCAGCAGTTACACAAATCATAAATCATGAATATGCTGCATGGAAAATTGATCTGGATAACATCTAAGATGTCTATATCATTTAAGATGTCTACATCATTGCTCTATCAATGCAATCCATATTTTGCTTGTTTTTTCTATCTATAATAATAAAAGGGTAATATGCTAATTAGACCGGACACCATTCCAGAGGAAGCCAGGGCTGGAGCTAAGCCCAGGTCCCAGGTGCCTTTCCAGCAGCCAGAGTGAAGCCCGGGTCCAGGGTGCCTGCCGGCGGCCAGAGGGAAGCCCAGGTCCCGGGTGCCAGAGGGAAGCCGGTGCCAGCAGCTGGGGCAGCTGGGGGAAGGAAGGCCTACCCTTGCATGAATTTCATGCATCAGGCCTCTAGTCTATAATAATAAAAGCGTAATATGCAAATTGACCAAAAGGCCAAAGAGCAGAACAACCTTCCAGATGACCTTCAGATGAAGCTAGGACTGCAGCCTAGAGATTGAGGCAGCCGCCGGGTCTATGAAGGCCTACTCTTGCACGAATTTAGTGCATCGGGCCTATAGTATACTATAGTTAACTAGAACCTAGTAAGTGACAATGGCAGAAAAAAACTCATTGTGATATAGCAAATATTTATTTTTTAAATATGAATTTTTTCACCAAAAACTCTATTTAAATAATGTCTTTTGTTGTATGAATCAGGGCATTCTCTCCTCCAGATAATTTTCTTCTATTTATCCACAGATATATTTAATTGAATCATTAGGGTTGAATGTCATTTTCCTGGAACAGCTTTACTTTAAAAAATATATATCAGATTTTGTGAGCATTTTCAATGTGTTTAGGTGTCAAAATAGTATACATTTAATTTTTGAAACCAGAATAATACAGGAAACTCTTTGTTTTCCAATGCTTTCTTAAGATGTACATGTTTATACTCCTTTGTCTCTTATCACAAAGGGTTTGTGGCTGACATTTGCAGCCTATAACCTTCTATCCTTCCACTTTCAGCATGAATTTCTGCCATCTCTTTTGGGTTTGATAGTAATTAATGCTTTCACTTTCAGTGCAATAGAATATGTAACCTCAGTAAAGATCAGAGTTTCTTTGTTCTGTTTACATCAAATCTTTTCTCGATTGTTGCTATTTAGCTGCCAGTATACTTGCAGATGATACTCTGTGTCTGGATGCCACAGAATAAAAAATGGTGTGGCAGACGCAATAGCTAGCTATCCTTACCTTGCAAGAAAGTCAACAATAAATTGAGAGAGGACACTCGGGTGAAAGTACTTAAAAAAACGTGCACTCTGAGAGGTATCATTTTTATCACCTGCAGCCACTACTGTTGGAATCAAGACCCTCAACTATTTATCCTCAAATTATCTTCCCAACTTCCTCACTACTGACATGTCTATAGAGCCTGTGACTCAAAATGAGTCCTAGATGGTACTGAGCCACTGGGTCTGTTGCACTGTAACTAACAAATGTTGCAAGTGTAATTTTTTATTTAATGAATATGTATTTGTTCCATCATCTTCCAAGTATTATGCTAAGCACTGGAGATGCAAAGATGAAAGAAACATCTGTGATCACTACTGCGTGAACTTTCAATCTGGTAGAATTGAGACACAATTAATAAATTCTGATAAATTCCGATAAATGCTATGCAATGAGTTTATCATAAATTATTAGAAAAATTACAAGAGCAGCCTCCTTTATCTAGTGGATTAATTATCAGCATTATAAGCACAGTAATGTTTAGGTTGAAGTTGGCTTGAGGAATTTAGGAAATAAAGAAGTATTAGAACTTTTGGAAAATAAAACCAATTTCAGTGCCCTGAGGTGAGAAAGTATAGTGAATGTGAATATCTAAAAGAAATGTAACACAGGTCAAACATAAAATGTAATTGTTCATGGAGCTTGATAAGAGACTATAGAGATGGGTGGGATCTAGATTATAGAGAAATGACTCAAGAAGTTGGGGTGACATACTAAGAGATAAATGGAAAGCCATAGACAGCTTGTAAGCAGGAAAAGTAAAATTATAATATCTTTGCTATTAAAAGGTTCACTCTGAAAAGATCATAGAGGATGACTAGGAAGAGAATAAGACTAAAGATGAGAAAGGAGGAGCATGCTTAAGATGTGAAGCTTAGCAAGTTAAAGTTTGTAAGACATTAATTTCATGGGATGACAGGAATTGGCATGGACAAAGAGTCACTGAACCAGGAACTAAAAATGTAATGGCTGAGACAGCAAATGATAATAATGAGGAGTATTTTTACTAGAAAATGCAACAGGTGTGAGACTGTGTGAGAATCAAAGGAATCAGACTTTTTGAAAGAAGACAGAGGAGCAATAGAATAATGACCCAGGATTATACAAAGCACATGTCTGATCTTAAAATTAGTGTTGAGTGGAAGAATGAAAACCTCCACTTAGACTGCAAAAAATTCAGCCACCTCAAAGGAGAACTGGTTTTCTTTTGAAGCCAGAAGTTCTTGAAAATGTTTTTGGTGGGTTTTTTTTTTATTTTTTATTTTTTGTATTATTTATTTTTTTAATAGGCTGAAGATGCTAAGAAATGTTCCAGTTAATCACAAATGGCTGCTGAGAACTGCTTGGAGCAGTGCCAAGGGGGCCATGTTATTTTGCATAAACCCCTGAATCCAACTTCCATAGCAGTCATGCTGGGCTACTGAGCCTGTCCTCTGGCAGTTTCCATGTAGAGCCTGCTTGGTGATTTCCTGCCAGGGAAGGCCTCCAAATATGTTTTAAGGATTCTATGAAGCCCCGAAACTCCTCAAAGATATGTCACCTCTTTGCTTTCACTTGCTCACCCTGGATATTCTTTATGATAATCACATTACTTGCTAAAGTTTTGTTCTCATTTTGTTTTATTCAACTGCTTTTCAACTTTAAGCATATCCAAGGCAGAGGTTGTGAAGTATTTAATTTTTTTCTTCAGTGTTTACCAATTAGAGGTTCTTAATAAATGTTAATTTAAATAATTAGTTAATGAATGAATGAAACCTGTCCAGGTGAGGCATCTTGTTCTATTATACAAGAAACAGTATCCCCTTTTCAGCAAAATGAATGATATCCTATATCTATGGCTAATATAAATATTTTGCTATCAATTTCCCTTAGAATATTTGCTTTTAATGGGAAGAAATTAATATCTCTCAAAAGATTTTCTGCCAAGATGAAGTGAGATCCAGATTTGAGCTCAGATGTCAACTCTACTCAATTAGCTGTCACTCCTTACAGTACTACTTTGAGAATTTTGAGACTCCTTTCAGGCATGGCATGAGTGAGTATCAGAATTGATTTGGGATCCATAGCATTGGTTCAGGATCTGGGAGTGATGGCAATTAGGCCACATTTTGTCCATTCCTAATCTAGACCTGCTTAACATATATTAAAGTAACACTCTAATGCTCTCAGTAGAGACATTAGGTTATTTTACAGTTTTAAATGGTACATCTAATTCCAACTCTCACTAATCTTTCCTTTGTGAAAACTATGAGATCATATGGTTTAAACTGTATAATCTAGGTTATCAGTCACAGTTTATGGCATAGGGTTATCTTCTTTTCTGACTAGATCATAAGCAATATGAAACAAGAATCTTTATTTTTTTTTCCTGATTATTAACTATCTGACTTTGGATAAATTAATTGTATCAGTCAGTTAATGCTGCATAACAAACCACCCCAAAACTCAGTGGTATGAAACAAAAAACATTTATTATTATGTTCACATTTCTTTGGCTAAACTGGGGTAGCTATGCTTCGAGCTGCAGGTCAATAAGTTGGCTGGGGAAAATCGGTTACCAATGTTTTATGGGACAATCACCTAGGGCAGTGGTCGGCAAACTGCGGCTCAGCAAACTGTAGCTCGCGAGCCACATGCGGCTCTTCCACAAAATACCGACTTCTGCGCATGGGCCACAAAGTTTCAATCTCACTGTATGTGAGCGCCCACACGTGGTATTTTGTGGTATTTTGTGGAAGAGCCACACTCAAGGGGCCAAAGAGCCACATGTGGCTCTCGAGCCACAGTTTGCCGACCACGGACCTAGGGTAACTCTGCTCAACATAGGTCTTAAACTTCTGAGACAAGTGAGCTGTAAAAGTCACATTGTTTTCAGCAATGTCAAAAACACAAGACAGCTGTCTCTTGTGCAGCAGCACATTTCAAGTCTTTGCTTGGAGCCTGTCTTATAACACCTTTTGGTTAAGTCAAGTCCATGGCCAAGCCTAACATTGAGAAAAGTATAGTTTACCCACAAGGAGGGGTAGGTGAGTGACTATTTGCTAAATCCAAACCCCAATAGGGTTCATTTTCCTCAAATTGAATGTGATGATAACCTGCAGGGCTCTGAGATTGTATTGTAACCAAGGAGAAGAAAAATGCCTGGCACACACTGGCATTCAGTAAATATTTGTTGAGTTATTGGATTTATTTTTCTACTCTCATAGTATATATAGTATATGAGACCAAGTTGAATTTTAGAGATGTCCTAGAAGACTTTGATCGAGTTGGGATTTCTATATTTCATCTTGCTTTACTTTGTGGCCTTAGGCAGATTCAGAAATGCTTCTCTTCATTTTATCTTGAGTCGAGTTGCAGACCTCAGATACACTATTTATTAGAGAATAATTGGGGACTCTATAATATATATTATGTAAATGGTTCCAAAAATTCAAAATGTTAGTTTCTAATAAAATCTCAGCAGTAATTGTATGGAAAATGTTCCTGTTAAATTACTAATTTGTTGACTTGAAGTAAAAATTACTTCCATTTTAAAAAGTACAATTAACTTTCCACCTTTCAGGCATCAACTGTTGTAATGCATGAGTCCCAAAGTCAAAATCTTTGGCTTTGAAGCTTCATTTTTTGAAACTTTATAAATATAAATAAGTTCTCATGAAGTATTAATACCTCATCTCCAGGCCACAAGAAAAAAAAGTCATAACAAATAAAGAGACTCACAAAACCTTTAAATCCATAATGAAAGAATACATTTAAAAAGCAATAATCATAAAACTGTTATTCATAATACATCATTTAATAACCCCCCCTTCTCCAAAATGGGGGAAAATGTACTTGACATCCTATTCACACATGACAAAAGGCACAAGAGTGTGTAATCTGGTAGTGATCAGTGTGGCTGTGTAAAGAACACTCTTTAGGAGACTTTATTTTCTTTATTGACCTTTTAATTTCTTATGGCTAGTAGCACTTTAAAGAGAAATTTCAGGAAGGAAGAAACTTTACTCTGTGGAATGATTGTTTTTTTAAAACTGTGTCAACATTTTTTTCATACTGTTTCCTAAAATATGTGGCACATGTTTATAAAATACCTTAATACATTAATAAATATCTGTTCATTGATTCAACTGTATTTTTCTTAGTGTATGTCTATAAATTTTATGCCAGATAAATTAATATTAAAGTTAATATTAATATTGTATGTATTATGCATCAATCTTCTAAATGGTTTACTTATCCTATATAATAAAAGGGTAATATGCAAATTGACCCTATTGGTGGAACAAATCAGGAATGACCACTTATTATGACATGCACTGACCACCAGGGGGCAGACACTCAACTCAGGAGTGGTCAGTGCGCTTTCACAGGGGGAGCGCTGTTCAGCCACAAACCAGCTCATGGCTGGCCAGCGCAGTGGCAGTGGCGGCAGGATCCACGGCAGTGCTAAGGATGCCCGACTAAAGGCTTAGGCCCATTCCCTACAAGAAGCGGGCCTAAGTTGTTAGTTGGACATCCCCCGAGGGCTCTCAGGCTGCCAGAGGGATGTCTGACTGCCAGTTTAGGCCTGATCCCCTGGGGAGCGGGACTAAACTGGCAGGTGGACACCCCCTGAGGGGTCCCAGACTGCAAGAGGGTGCAGGCTGGGCTGAGGGACCCCCCTGAGTGAACGAATTTTCGTCCACCAGGCCTCTAGTATTGCATAACCACATTAAGAGGTAGATACTATTACCCCCATTTTACAGATGAAAACAAGTCACAGAGTATAGGTAGCTTACTGAAAGTCAAATTAAGTGTCAATAAGCAGGATTTAAACTCAAACTTTCTGTTCCCAAGCTCTGCTCTTAACTAACTATATGTGACCAAGCTAGCTAGGAAGGTGCACACGTCTCAGGAAGGCGGAATAGCACAGTGATAAAGACACAGGTTTTAGGATAAACGCGCCTCAATTAAAACCCCATTTCTACTCTGTATTAGCTTGGCAACCATGAGCAATTTTCTTACATCTCTAAACTTCAGTTTTTCTCTGTGTCAAATATTTACTTAGAAGGGTTATTAATGAGATAAGAAAGTATACTTAACAGAATATTGGCATATAATAAACTGAAATTATTAATACTATTTTAGTCTAAGTGCCCAGGGAAATTAAATGGCTTGCCCAAGGTCATACATCTAGTTATGGAAAAGTGAAGTCTCAACTATGGATTTCTTGGTTCAAAGTCCAATACCTTACACTCTAGTAATGGCCAGCCCCCAGGGACTTCTTACATTAGTTCCTACATTAGTCGATGAGGTGAGGTGATTCAGAACGGAAACATTGCCTAACAATGCGGTTCAAACCACACAGGGAGGCCAGGCTTTGCAAAGGTGTCACATCACTTCAATCAACCTGCATGGTATTGTCATCATGTTTTCTTCAATAGATCAGAAACAATAGGTAACAGAATATTCACAAGAAAGCCAAATTTCTTCATGAGAGTTTTCCAAATAAAATTTGAAGTGTAATAAAATTAAGTTTACACCATATCATCAATATCTGCATCCCCCTAGTAAGTGCTTCTCCATTTCCAGCTCTACACCCTAACATTTATCATCACTCACTTAAGAATTTCATGCATGTATAGATTTTCATACTGCAGCATTGATCTGCTAGTTTTCTGCTTAATACAGGGGTTGGCAAAAGTAGGTTTACAGTCGTGAGTATGCAAAGCACAGTTACTAAAGCTATTGTAATAATCATAACCTGTATGTCTTTTTCTATACAAGCACCTGTGAATCTACTTTTGTCCACCCCTGTATAATGTTATATCAAGCCTTTTAAAATATCTACTTGTTCTAGGCTACAAAGTTATCTTTTACCCTCCCAAGTTTAATAGGAGATGTAAGTGTAGAGGACATTCTATTTTCCTGGTGATTTGTATTTTTTTAAAGCTCTCATAGCCATTATAGTACATACGCTGTTTTGTTCCCTTCTTATATATTACCTTGCTTAAATTATTTATTTTGCATTTAATGTATAGGAATTCAATTCATGCAAACACACTTAAAGTGGTTTCAAACATCTTTGAGGTCTTTCCAGCATTATTCCAGAAAGGCCCTAAATGTTGTTCTTTTAAGTCACATTTTCTGATGACTCCCTGATGCTTCCTGCAAATATTTTCTCTACATTCTCCAAGTCTGATTTGATTTAGCCCTGCAGCTTTATAAATGTCCCAGAGACACATGGGGCATGACTACAATCGATGATTCAGCACATTTCCATCACATAAAAATCAAATTTCCACTGGCACCACTTACTCTTTATTGTGCTGAGATCAATAGTTGAAGGAACCCTTCACCCAGCCGCATGGCTGTCTACCCAACATTTATTCATAATATCAGTCTATAAATTCAATAGAAATATTAGGTTACAGGGGAATTCATGCTCAGCATAGCAAGATTCTTGAGTTTTTGGAGTATGCTTCAGACAAATTACTCTTCTAACTCTCAAAGTCTTCCAGACTGAAAGTGCACCAAAAGCAGGACCCTCTGAGCCACCACAACTGTGGGTGGTGAGAAGCAGGTCTGGGATATTTTTACTACATATAAAATCTCTTTCCTTCCCATCTACTTACTTGACAACAAGAAGACAACAAGAAACTGATGTCCTTGGACAGGTCCACATTCTTTCTTAGCTGAACCTTTTGCAATACCTGGTTGAGATCTGTCTTTTTCTGGGACAGAATGGGAGTTCTTAGCATCTTTCCAAAAGGCGCTTGAACCTCACTAAATTCATACTCAGAGCTCATTATTAACCTGGTCCTGCTTTCCCCATCCATGCATCTCTTATATATTTATAGGAGATATAGCTACACATCTTTTTAATGTCACATCTAAACTCTAAGAAAAATTTGACTTGGACAACAGGCATCTAACACCAGCTTTCAAATACACAGTTTAGAAGCATCTTTGAAACCTGGTTCTTAGAACAAGAGTGAAGCACTTTTAAAAAAAGGTTGCCCTGAGTCCTGGCCTGTGTGCCTCAGTTGCTTGAGCATCATCCCATACACTGAGAGGTCGCCAGCTCAATTCTGATCAGGGCACATGCAGAGGTTGCAGGCTCCATTCCCAGTAGGGGGTCTTCAGGAGGCAGCCATTGATGCTTCCCTCACATCAATGTTTCTCTCTACATCTCCCACTGCCTTCCTCTGGTTCTCTAAAATCAATAAAACACATTTTAAAAAGTAAAAAAATAAAATTAAAAGGTTCCCCTGATAGATTTTAACACTTTCTGATTTACATTGCATTTTTTAAAAATAGAAAGGTAATATTTTCTTATGTTTTGCTTAAGTTGGCTCATTGCTAACCGATCTAAATCTAATAATTATTCCCTCTCCTACCACTCAAAAAAACAGGCTGTGAATGTTACCAAAATACTTTACTATTTTTTTTAAAAAATATATTTTATTGATTTTTCACAGAGAGGAAGGGAGAGGGACAGAGAGCTAGAAACATCGATGAGAGAGAAACACCGATCAGCTGCCTCCTGCACACCCCCTACTGGGGATGTGCCCGCAACCCAGGTACATGCCCTTGACCGGAATCGAACCTGGGACCTTTCAGTCCGCAGGCCGACGCTCCATCCACTGAGCCAAACCGGTTTTGGCTACTTTACTATTTTAAGGCAGTAAAATTCCTTTGAGAAAAGAGCTACCTGTTTTAATATATATTTCAGGAATAGACAGGAGGAGTAAGACAAAGAGAAAGCTAAATTGCTATGCATAATACAATAAATAATAGCATTTATGGGTGTGGCCTGGAAAGACAGAATGGAGGGCACAGGATAGTGGTTACTAAAGGGAAGGTGTGGTGTGTGGGGGAGAGGGAATGTAGTATAAGGTGATGAAAGATGGTTGACTTTGGGTGGTGGGCTCACAATGCAATATACAAATCATGTATCATAGGAATGTACATACACTTGAAACCCATATAATCTTATTAACTAATATCACCCAAATAAATTTAATTTAAAAAAGAAAAAAAACAAGAAAGTATATATTCTCAAACAATCTAAAAATAAAATAAAATGGGAGCTGGTAAATTAGGCATGCAGTTCCACATTGCTTTTCACTAACCCCTGCATTTTCTGGTCGCCTTCCTACACATAATATGCCTCAAAAACCTACTAGATTATTCCATGGCTTCTAGCACAATTTTTTGAAGAGTTAGAGAATTTTCTGTATCAAGCATTAAAATGAGTCTTGCCAATGGGATTGAAAAAAATCAAAGCAAATTTAAGGATCAATGCCCTGAAATAGAACAGTAATAATTCAAGAATGGCAGGGCATGGTGCTGCTAAGTGTCTAAGAGCATAAATCCAATCCTCACTCCTCAGCAGACACTGTATGATTATGAGAGAGAAGAATGCAGTTGTGTTAACTTCATTTATATGAGCCCATGCATGGCTTGCCTTTGTTTCTTCAATCTTGAGAAGTGATCAATAGCTTAATGAATTTTTCAGGAGAAATGTACACATCAACTGAATGACGCTTCTATAAGGACATCCCTAAACCAGAATCAGAGTTAGCCAGTTAAATGAATATTGTGACCAGCAAGGTGGAGTGATACACTCTAGTTTTCTTCTGCTAGGAGAACCTACTATTTAGTCTTTTTCATGATCCTAGTCCTCTGCCCACGACCTCAAAAACCTCAGACACACACTTTACACCCAGTAATATATTTTAGAATGTGTACAGGAGTGCATGGATACCAAAGAGGCTCCATTATTGCCTTATGTGAAACTTTGGGCAAATCAGTTAACATATCTAAAACCCCTTTTCTCATCCGGAAAACAATCTATAATAATAAAAGGATAATATGCTAATTAGACCGGACGTCCTTCCGGACATCATTTTGGACATCCTTCCAGACAAAGCTGGGGCCAGAGTGAAGCCTGGGTCCCAGGTGCCTGCCAGTGGCCAGAGGGGAGCGAGCCCGGGTCCTGGGTGCCAGAGGGAAGCTGGTGCCGGCAGCTGGGGAAGGAAGGCCTACTCTTGCACAAATTTCATGCATCAGGCCTCCAGTCTATAATAATAAAAGCATAATATGCTAATTAGACCAGATGCCCTTCAGGATGACCTTCCAGACGAAGCAGTGGTGGTGGGGGCCAAGCCCCTTGCACAAATTTTGTGCATCGGGCCTTTAGTAGAATAATAATAACCAAGAGTTAAAATATATTATTTAAAAGTGTTTTTGTTTTATTTTTTTGCTTAATCCCTTCACCTATTTCACCCAGCACCCCTCCAAATTCCCTTCCTTCTGACAACAGTCAGTCTGTTCTCTGTATCTATGAGTCTGTTTCTATTTTGTTTGTTTGTTTATTTTGTTCTTTAGATTCCACACCACATATAAGTGAAATCATATGGCACTTGTCTTCCTTTGACTCGGCTTATTTCACCTATCATAATACTTTCCATCCATGCTTTGGACAATAGTATAATAATTACCAGAGGGGAACAGGATTGGGAGAAGGTAGGAGGGAGGGGAATAAATGGTGATGAAAGGAGACTTGAATTTGGGTGTAAACACATATGATGTATTATAGAATTGTGCACTGAAAACCGACACAATTTTATTAACCAACTAGGTCCGATGCACAAAATTCATGCAAGGGGCTGGGCCCTCACAGCCTTGGCTTTGTTTGGAAGGTCGTCTGGAAGGATGTCCGGAAGGTCATTCGGCTGTCCAGTCTAATTAGCATATTACACTTTTATTATTATAAATGACAACCCATTAAATTCAATATTAATGTTTTGTGGGGAGCCGGCACGGCCATGGCATACTCAGCCCCAGGGCGCCTTATGTGCCCTGCCAGCTCAGCCTGGTTCAGTGTCCCTGAGTGGGGGGGTGAAAGGATTGAGAAAAGACAGACAAGAGAATGGAAGCTGGGTCTCAGTGGGACGCTGCTCCCTGATGAGGAGACAGCGCCAGCGCCCACAAGCCATGTCTTTATTTTATAGCAGATGCCACGAGGCAAAGTAGGGGCGTGATCATGTTGTTTACAGCATTCTCATGAGTTCCAACCTCACTCAATTACATGCACCCGAACGCTATCACAAGGCATGTGGGGCTACGTGTTCGGACCATAGGTTCAAGCTTACAACCACAGCCATTGGCTATGATTGTGCTGGGAGGGCCTGCCCTTCAGCTGGGACTTGCACGTGGCAATGAGAGGACCCTGTCCTTTCATTAGTCCGAGGCTTGAGCCTGGCCAAAACACTGTAGTCGCTCCCCACAATGTTTAAAGTGCTTTTTAACCAACAAATAAGTAAATGTCTTAGAATGCCTGTTAATTTTATTCTAAGTGGTCTTCTGTGCCAGCACCTTCATACTGTTGTCTCGCATCTCCTACTGAGCACACCATGGCTTCTGCCATTTCCAATCATCTGTGAAGCCAAACAGCCTCATAGGCTAAATACATTTTTAATGCTCAGAGTCAGGAGTCTTGCTAGTGACTGCAATGAGAGAGATTTTTGGCCCCACTTGATTGTAGCAATTACAGGCAAAAGAATGTAGGGGCTGGAAGCCAATGTACTGGCCAAACCAAATGTCACAAATGCCTATTACTTTTAAAAACAGCTAAAAGCTGTATTTTCACAGATAAACACACATACAAAGACATGCACTACTACCACAACTACCTCAACCACCATCAAAGCATTAGTCATTTGCTTCCCAAAGCCATGATAATAAACTATTTACCTTTTACTCTCATTTTTGCTTTCTTGGGATATGTTTTTATAGGAGGTAAATATATTGCATTTCCTCCCTAATCCATAGCAGCTCTAGGACTCTCACCTCCTGTTTAATGGCTCTAAAAGAACAGATACTTCATTGGGCACTTGCTATATGAGAGGGGCTGTGCTAAGTGTTTTGCACCTTGGCTCTGATACTTCGTCAATTTACAGACACAGAGAAGTTAAGTCACTCCCTCAGTGATCGCAGGGTGAGCACTGAATGCTGCCTCAGTCTTTCCACCTGACTCCAGTCCGTGCTATTAATCGCCATTTCACATTGCCTTCCAAGTTCTTCATTAACTTTTATAAAGGGGTGGGCATTAACTTTTATAAAGGGGTAGGCATATCGCTGTTCATATGAAAAAAGAGATGCAAGTTATGATTATCACAATAGCTTGATGAACTCAAAAGATCACCACTCACAACTGTAAACCTACTTTTGCCCACCCCTGTATATATTCTTAATTTTAACATATTTATTCGTATTAAAATACTATTATCATTACTTAGTAGATTTCTGTGTGGCAGGCACTGTTCACATACTATGAGGTTGGAATCGTTTTCATCATTCCCAACAGGTGAGAAAACTGAGGCATGAATAGGGAGCTAACTTTTCAAAAAGCCCACTGTTACTAAATTGGAGGGACAGGTCCAAATCCTGTACCTGCATCCCCTGTCTGTCCCATACCCTTCCCCCAGGGCCACGCTCAGGATCCAGAACCACTGAACCCTGGTCTCAGGCTCCCCTTTCCACCCTGTGCATGCCACATCCTCACCATCACAGCACATTGCCCACTATTCGGGATGTGCGCACGCTCCGGGCTATCCCAAGCCCTGGTCCCAGGCCCGGATTTTCCTCTCCGCCCCTCTTCCCTGTGCTCACCTGGAGAAAGGCCTTCATCCTGCTAGGCCTTCCATGTGCACTTTGCCCTGTGGGCTCCTCTGTGCACTTCCCTTCCCCAGACATTTAATTATTTCCAGGTCCCGGTGGGCGGGCCTCTGTTGCGCCTGTCAGGACCCTGCAGGCACACCTGCGGGAGAGTGCAGGTTGGGTTCCAGGCTGCGGTAATAACGCGGGTATCGCAATTCAGGGAAGCCTAATGTCTTGCAGGTGGCGGGTCCAGACTTCAGGTTCCGAAAAGCACAACAGCTGTGAAGGGCCATAAAGCGAAGAGCATCAGCGGTGCGTTCCTGTTGCTTAGGCTCCTCTCTGGACTGGGAGCTCCTCAACCAGGGATCGTGGTAGAGGAGGTCATGGAGGGGATCTGACCTCCGGATGACCTTCAGGCTGGACCTGGGCGATCATAGGCTCCCCCTGCTTCCGGGGCCTTGGGATAGAGGTTCCTGCTGGGCGGGAACCCACGCCCCACGAAGGAGGTTTTCTCAGGACGAAGCCCGAGGAGCGAGGTGCACAGGTGAGGTACCTGGGCCAGGAACGTGGCTCACCCTCGTAAATGCCTATAAACTTAAGATTCTGGGAGGCGGCTGCGGAGGGCTCATCTCCTGAGGCCTGATATATGCCTCCTATGTAGGTTCCCTTGCTTGTTCACCTGCCACCCACCCATCTGCATGGTCTGCTGCTTCCTTCGGCCTCTCCGTGTAGGGCAGTGGTTCTCAACCTTGGCTGCACATTAGAATCACCTGGGAATCTTTTTAAAATCTTGATTTCTGGGCCTCATCCTCCGGAAATTCTGCTTCTTTGTTACTAATGTTGTGGCCCCACCCCATAACAAAGAAACAGAATTCCTGGAGGATGAGGCCCAGAAATCAGGATTTTAAAAAGATTCCCAGGTGATTCTAATGTGCAGCCAAGGTTGAGAACCACTGGTGTAGGGGAAACAGTTTCAGATCTGACCCGGGAAGCTCCTGAGGTTGTGAAGCAATAGATGGCCTTTTATTTGTTTGTGGTCTCTAATGTCTGACAAAGTTTCTGGCATATAGTAGGAATGCATTTCCTTAGGAATTGAATTGAATTGAATTGAATTGAATTGAATTGAATTGAATTGAATTGATAGGACTCCTTTTGCTGTCTTCTATATTCCTTACCCAACAAGGATTAGAAAAAATAAAATAAAACCAGAGACCCTGTCAGGTAGTTTGCTCTAAGGAGGAAATTTTAGTAAATAAATAATAGGTTTAGTCCCTATTCAGAATGGTTGAGTCCATGAATTTTGTTTCTCTGAGGTAATTGTAGTGCAATAAAATAACTGTTTGGTGTGTCAGCTCTATATATTAACTAGAGGCCCCATGCATGAAATCCATGTACTGGGGGTGTGGGGGGGAGGAGGGGGGAGTCCCTCAGCCCAGCCTGTGCCCTCTTGTAGTACGGGAGCCCTTGGGGGATGTCCAACTGATGGCTTAGGCCCACTCCTTGTCAGACATCATTAGTGCTGCTGTGGAGGTGGGAGAGACTCCCGCCACCACTGCTGCACTCGCCAGCCGTCAGCCCGGCTTCTGGCTGAGCGGCACTGACCACCAGGGGGCTGCTGGTCAGATCTTCCTTCAGGAGCAGGGGGAGGTGGAGAAGCCTTGAGGGCGATTGGGGCCAGCAGCCACCACTCGCACAGGCTGATAGCACTGAACAATCAGGGTAGGTGCCGGGCGCCAGCAACAGGTGTGAGTGGGGTTGATGCTGGCAGCAGGTGCAAGCGCCAGGTGGGACCATGGCGCAGGGAAGCAAAGAATTTTCAGAAACCACCAGAGGCTCGCCCCAATGACAGCGATCAGCGCCCTGCCTTAGTCTGGTGCCCCCGCTCACCTGCTCCACCATCCCACCATTGCCAATGTCCATCATGTTCCGCACACGCCCCCTGGTGGTCAGTGCACATCATAGTGACCGGTTGTTCCGTTGTTCAATTTTTCTGCTGTTCGGTCTATTTGCATTTTAGCCTTTTATTATATAGGATAGTGGGATTGAGTTTGCAGCTCAGTTTAGCACTACTCTCTGGTCTCTCACTCTCTCTTCCTCTCTCTCTCTCTCTCTCTCTCATTTCCTTTTTATTAATGGTTGATTTCCAGACCTTTTTTTTTAATTACTCTTCGCTATTAGTGAAATTTACCATTTTGTCTTGTGTTCAGATTAAGACACCAATTTCAGAACCATCTCACATAAAATCTCATGTCATGCTTTTCTATATGAAGCTATTATTAGTTTCTTCACATGTTTCAAATTTCCCCTCTTAATATTTAGTTTTATTATGAGAAGTGATTTCTGATGTGTGAAAATTTAACTTGATGTGCTATTCCTGAAATAGTCTTTCAAGTTGATGTTAGGAGCCCCAGTCCCTTAGAGATAGAGATGGGAGTGAAAAATGGGAGTCATGCCCTGGCCCACAAACACAAAGAAAGACCAGGTGAAGCAGTAATGCCCATACTATGGAATTTTCCCATAAGGCCATTGCTGGCAGGTTTTCATTTTCTAAACTCTTTGATGCTCTCTACAGCATTTTGTGTGTCTCTATTGATTTGACATTGACATTTGTCTACTCTCGGGATGTTCATTATCTAATTAATGTTTGCAGTAAGCCTGTGATGATGCTTGCTGCTTCTACACTCTCCCAAAATATTTCCCTATTTCTATTACTCTGAATTTTGCCACTCCTACTACTCTACCTCTAGTCCCATTCTTTTCCAGACCCACTCAATTCACCAGTGACCATGAATTGTATCAATTAGAGCCTTTTACTCCCAAAACTGCCTTAATTTATATCATCTTACCTTGTTTGTTGGTCTTCGCTCTGACTTAATTCTCATTCTCAGTGTATGACCTCATAGGAAAAATGACTATATTTGATTTTTTTTGCTTAGATGGCATAATAGAAATATCACTGGTCTAGATCCTGTTCTTATTGAGTTGTGTATCCTTAAGCAAACAATCAATGAGGCATGTGCATCAAAATAACTTGTACAATCTTTTGATATGCAGATTCTTATGCTCAACCCTAGAACTATTGAAATGGAATCTTCAAGTGGAATCTCAGGAATGTATATTTTTCAGATACTAGATGATACTAATGTGTACAACTCAGTTTTGATATCTCATATTTTCCTTCCAGGAAAATAATGTTTCCCTCTCAAAAGTGTTTATCTTTTAAGAATTCTGAAGAATCAGACACAAATATTAAAAACTTGACTTTATATTTATCCAGAAGATATCAGGTTTTTTTTAATAATGTCTGTGTTAATTAACCCTGTCTTAGTATATTGTCTCAAAGAATTATCATGACCCAGGCTGCATTTTTATATTTTAAATAAGAAACACAGAATTTGAGTCATCTGGAAGAGTAACCACAAATAATACATTTTAAATTCTAAATAATTGTTGCACATTTTCTCAAAATCTCCAGGACTTGTTGATGATTGTGGTGATTAATACCACATTTTGTGACTTTTGAGTAACTGGCTTTATTTTTAAAGACCAATAGGATTGCAGCTTACATCATGCATTATACATGGAATAACTATTGTCCCATGACATTCTAGCCCAGGCGTGGGCAAACTACGGCCCGCGGGCCGGATCCGGCCCGTTTGAAATGAATAAAACTAAAAAAAAAAAAAAGACCGTACCCTTTTATGTAATGATGTTTACTTTGAATTTATATTAGTTCACACAAACACTCCATCCATGCTTTTGTTCCGGCCCTCCGGTCCAGTTTAAGAACCCATTGTGGCCCTCGAGTCAAAAAGTTTGCCCACCCCTGATCTAGCCCTTACTTTGGGGTATGAAAATTCCAAACACAAAACATCAGTGGTGGCAACAGAACTTCTTGCTGGAGATGGAGAGGAAACATTAAAGGGGAAGGAGAAGAATCCTATATAATAAAAGGGTAATATGCAAATTGACACTAACAGCAGAAAGACTGGGAATCACTGGTCACTATGACACACCCTGACCACCAGGAGGCAGATGCTCAATGCAGGAGCTGCCCCCTGGTGGTCAGTGCGCTCCCACGGGGGGAGCTCTGCTCAGCCACAAGCCTGGCTGACTGCTGCCAGTACAGTGGTGGTGGTGGGAGCCTCTCCCGCCTCCTCAGCAGCGCTAAGGATGTCCAACTACAGCTAGGCCTACTCCCCGCTTGCAAGTGGACATCCCCCAAGGGCTCCCGGGCTGCCAGAGGGATGTCTGATTGCCAGCTTAGGCCCAATCCCCTAGGGAGCGGGCCTAAGCCAGCAGGTGGTCATCCCCCGAGGGGTCCCAGACTGCAAGAGGGCACAGGCCAGACTGAGGGACCCTCCTGAGTGCACAAATTTTTCTGCACTGGGCCTCTAGTTAAGGTATAATATAGCAGGGGAAGTTGCATAAAGCCATTGGCTTCTGCTAATGCAATAGCTTTTTCACCTAATCATCAATTTAAACATATTTTCTTCCTACAGGGAAGTTTATATAATCTCTTCAACTACCACCATAGAAGGTAGAACAGAGAAATTTGTCATTTGAGGGTAATTAGCAACAATACCTTTGTAGTTTATGCCCTGAAAGAAACAGAGCTTCTAACATAAAGTAGGAAATCAAGAAGACAGATAAATAGGATTACGAATTTACAACTGATGAAGAATATCTATCTTGAAGTTGTGAATTTTTTGCAATTGCTTATAGAGAGACTGAGAAATATTTTCATTTATATTAAAAGCCACATCATGGAAATAGACCATTTTTGTAAAGACCAAGAATAGCAAAAATAATTAACAAAAGGCATGGAACCAGAACAAGGTCAGGATTGCACTAAAGCAAAGAGAATTCATTACCGATGCCCCTGACTGGAGATTTATCATGTTCTGAGTAGGCAAGATTTGACATTAATGTTGCCCACTTCATATAGTTTGTATTCACTTTCTTTCTATGCATGTTTAAGTTGATTTTTTCGTAAACTGTGTATTGCTAATTTCCTGATGTTTTTCCAGTTATTTTTTTCTAATCAATTTTATTGCTATCTATATACATTTTGAAACAAAGAAACATTCAAAGGATAAGTACATTGGACTGGGTGAACCTAACTAATAATTAAACAGAATGTAAAACAAAAATATTACAATATGATGGGAGGGTGATTGAGTATTGTCAAGCTTCCTTTTGCATTCTTTCTGGAAGGGTAAATCCTAGAAGAAGGCGAAGTCTTAAGTAAAGAATAAAATCAGGTTTCTTTCTGCGCATCTGTTATATCTTCTCTCCTAGTCCTCTTTCTCACTCTAACTCCCTCACTTCACACCCCCCTTTTTTCTCTTTCTTCTCTTCCTCCCCTTAACACTTTCTACATCCTTCATTCCCTATCATAAACATATTTTAAGCAGCAATCACAGTGATATTTTGCTTCTTTTCTTTATTTTCCTCTATGACTAGTGAAAAAATGCTCAAAAAGGAATCATTGTCAGTGAGTTCCTGCTACAGAGTCCAGTCTCACAGCCCTGACATGATGTTCTCTGGTGCATAGCTTTGCTGAGTTGGACACACACGGCAGCACTAAGGTAACAGAATACTCAGATGATGCTGTCTTGTGAACTGAGGTGAGGCAGCTGCAAGTAAGAAGGTGGGAAAATACACTTTAAAAATGTACAGAAGCCTGGCGATGAGCAATCTGGCATAGCAGGAGCTCCTAGGTAACAGCTGGAGCAGACAGAGAAAATAGCCTGGTATTTAGAAATTAAAAACTAAATTTCAGCTGAAGATGAGTCGATAGTAGCTGATACTGAAACTCCATAAGATCTATTTTGTTTAATGTTGAAATGTTCTCCTAATTGTTCTCCTAATGTTCTCTGTATCTATACATGATTACCAAGCTTGAATAAGTAGGTCAATTTGCGAGAGAGCTGAATCTATTACCCAAGTTGTTTCCAAGGTCTAGTCTCTCTTTCTTGTTCTCACACTTCCTTCTTGCTTCTTCTCACCCTCCTCCTTCTTCTTTTAGCAGTTTTAATGAGGTATAATGGAAATACAATAAAATAAAAAGTGTACAACATGATGAGTTTTAGCATATATATGAATCCATGAAACCATTACCACAAACAAAATAAACATTTTTGTAACCCCCGAAAGTTTCCTCCTGCTGTTTTCAACTCTTTCTCATCACTGGCTCCAGGTAATCACTGACCTTTTGTCATTATGAAACCATTTTCATTTTAAAGAATATTATGTAAATGGAATAATATAGAAAGTACTCTTTTTACTGCTTTATTGACTCAACATAAATTTTAAGAGCCATCTATTTTCTTTATATATCCATAATTTGTTTCTTTTTATTGCTGACTAGTATCCCACTGTATGAAAATACCATAGTTGGCTTATCCATTTCAGTTTTTTGCTACAAATAAAGCTGCTATAAGCATTTGTACACAAGTTGTGTGTGTCTGTGTGCAAATGCTTTCATCTCTCTTGGGTAAACATGTAAGAGTGAGATATCTGGACCATATGATAGGCATAGGCATAGGTGTAACTTTTAAAGAAACAGTCAAACTTTTTCCCCAAGTGATTAACCATTTAACTTTCTCACCAGTAATGTTTGAGTTCCAATTGTGTTATCTCCTTGTCAACACTTGATACTCTGGGTCCTTTTAATTTTAGCCATTCTAATGGGTCTATAGCAAATATATTTTTGCTATGTTTTCTTCTAGTAGTTTTATTGTTTTAGGTTTGTCCTTTAGGCTTATGATCAATTTCAAATTGGTATAGTAGATTATCATTGTGTTTCAATTTGAATTTTCTTAAAGATTAAAGGTGTTGAGCATCTTTTTATGTGTTTATTAGTCATTTCTATCTCTTTTGGTTAATACCTATCCAAATCTTTTACCTATTTTTTAAATTGGGTTACTTGTCATATTGAATTAAAAGGGATTTTAGCCCAGGCCAGTGTGGCTCAGTTAGATGGAGCATCATACTGTTCACTGAAGGTCACAGGTTCTTTTCCTGGTCAGGGCACATATCTGTGTCTCTCACACATTGATGTTTATCTCTCTCACTCTCTTGCTCCCACTTCCCTCTCTAAAATCAATAATTTAAAGTTGTTTTAATAAAATATTTTTAAAATTATATATATACTAGAGGCCCGGTGCACAAAAATTTGTGCACTCGGGGGGGGGAGGGAGGGTCCCTCAGCCCAGCCTGTGCCCTCTCACAGTCTGGGACCCCTCGGGAGATAAAGACCTGCTGGCTTAGGCCTGCTCCCAGGTGGCAGAGGGCAGGCCCAATCCCTAAGAGCAGCCCCTGGTCAGGCTCAGAGCAGGGCTGATTGGGGAGTTGTGGCGCCGCCCCCTGTCATGCACGGAGCAGGGCGGATTGGGAGGTTGCAATGCCACCCTCAGTCACCCTCAGGGTAGTGCTGATTGGGGGGTTGGGTTGCCGCCCCCTGTCACACTCAAGGCAGGGTCAATGGGGAGGTTATGGCACCACCCCCTGTGATGCACAGAGCAGGTCGAATCAGGGGGTTGGGGCGCTGCCCCCTGTCACTCACAGAGTAGGGCCGATAGGGGAGCTGGGGCACCACCCCCTGTCACACACAGAGCAGGGCGGATCAGGGGGTTGGGGCGCTGCACCCTGTCACACTCAGGGCAGGGCCAATGGGGAGGTTATGGCTCTACCCTGTCACACACAGAGCAGGGCCCATGGGGGCAGGGGAGGGGGGTTGGGGCGCCACACCCTGTCACACACAGAGCAGGGCCGATCAGGGGATTGGGGAGCTCCCCCCTATCAGGGACAGAGCAGGGCTGATCAGGGGGTTGGGGTACCTTTTCCTGTCGCGAACAGAGCAGGGTGGATAGGGAGGTTGTGGCCCCGCCCCCTGTCACACACAGAGCTGTAGGGCGATCAGGGGTTTTGGGTGCTGCCCCCTGTCATGCTGATCCTGGTGCCGGGAGCCTCGCTGCTCCACTGATCCCGGTGCCGGGAGGCATATTACCCTTTTACTATATAAGATAGAGGCCTGGTTCATGGGTAGGGGCCGGCTGGTTTGCCCTGAAGGGTGTCCTGGATCATGGTGGGGGTCCCCACTGGGGTGCCTGGCCAGTCTGGGTGAGGAGCTGAGGGCTGTTTTCCGGGTGGCGAGTGACTAAATCTCCCAACCACTCCTTGTTTTCTACTTCTTTTTTTTTTTATTCTGGGCCAGCTTTAGCTCTGAGGCCTTGCTGCTGAAAACATGGATACAATGTTTCGGTCTGCCTGGCTTTCAGTCCGCTGGTTTCTGGGCTTTTGTTTAGCTTCTTATTTGCAATATAGTACATAGTTGCTTAGACTTGCAGTTGAGAGGCCGGCAAGTGAGGCGGGGAACGTTGGAGTCCGCAGCAATGAAGCCTCATGCTCGCTTCAGTGCCTGGCTGCTGGCCGCCATCTTGGCTGACAGTTAATTTGCATATACTCACTGATTAGCCAATGAAAAGGGTAGCGGTTGTACGCTAATTACCATGTTTCTCTTTTATTAGTGTAGATATATATATATATATATATATATATATATATTTGTTTTTTTTCCTTTATCTGACACATGTATGTCAAGTGTTTTCTCCCAGCCTGTCTTTTCTTTTGATTTTTAAAAATGGTGTCTTTTAAGCAATAAAGATTTTTATTTTTTATTTTGATCCAATTGTGATCAAAATAAGTTTTTCTTTTATGATTCAAACCTTTTGTATTTAAGAAACCTTTTTCTACTGCAAGGTCACAAATATATTTTTGCTATGTTTTCTTCTAGTAGTTTTATTGTTTTAGGTTTGTCCTTTAGGCTTATGATCAATTTCAAATTAATGTTTGTGTGTGGTGTGATATAAGGATTGATTTTTCCCCCCTGGTATGGATATTCAATTGATCCACCACCACTTTTTGCAAAGACTTTCCTTTCTCCCACTGAATTTTCTTTGCAATTTGTCAAAACATATGTTAACTATATATGTTTGTGCATGTTTCTTGGGCTATTGTTCTTATTGATCTACTTGTTTCTCTTTTCAACAAAACCAAATTGTCTTGACTATTTATTGTAACTATTTGGTAATTGTTGAAATAAAGTAAAATAAGAACTCCAACTTCGCTAAATCCCTTTGGTAGTATTGGCCTTTTGTGTATTCATATAAATATTAAGCTTGTCAGCTCCTACAGAAGTGCCTAGTAAGACTTGTTTGGGGTTTGCATTGCAAAGTCCTGGCCTTTTAAGAGCCATATAAATTTCCCACATGTAAACAACTTCTTATTACTTAAGTTTTACATAAACTACAACTATGTTTAGACACAGCTGCTTTGAAAACCTCTGGCAGATGCTGCCCCTACCAGGTAGAAACATAGGCTTTGGCTGTTAGTTTTCATCTGCAGACTTACTGAGGCACGTTTTCAAATACTTTGGAACTGTGGTGGTTAAAATCTTTAAAGGAGAGAAGTGATACATTGGAAGCTAAGATCGTTATCACTGCACATTAATTTTTTTTGGTATAAATGCATTTCTTCAAGACTTTAGGAACTCAGTTTTCATAATTATTCAATAAATATAAGCAGAAAGAAAAAATTCCACCAGAATCCCAGAAGCGGAAATAACATTACAATGCTAATACATTCAGTAGGAGGCCACAGTAATCCAGATTATCATACATAACTGTCTCATGGAAACTAATTTGACTTTTATTGTGCTGCTAAATGAAATTATTACATGAGCTATAGATTATTGAGCCCTGCAGCAAAGCTGAAAGAGGAGGCACTGTGCTGCATCTTTTACTTTGATGATTGCAAGGTTTTTAAAGTACTTTACACATTAAGAGTGAGTAAAGAAGACTATAATACTCAGAAACAATACAGTGACTGAAACCATTACGTGCCAGAATCCATAAGCATGGCAGAAATAATTCAGCAAACAAAGCATTTCCTCATTAACCATGTGCATCCAATGAAGACAAGGCAGCATTGAAAAGGACTTGCATGTGAGAGCTGTGTAATTATAAGGACAGAGTTATTCCTCTGACAGGCGTGCCTAGGACAATGCCCGCAGCTGATTCCTAAGCATTCCACTAATGAACTTGGAATATTCTGGAGAATTTGTCATCTTACTTGATGGCATTGGAAACAACACACTGACCATATAAATTCGACAACTTTGAAACCAATGGAAATGGTACAATCTGATTAAGGATATTGTTTATTTAAGACATAGTTTAAGGCAAAAGAGAGGACTTGTGTTTGGAGATAAGTATTTTTGTTATAGGAGTTACATGTAAACATCACAACAAATATACTTCTTGATATAGGAATTGGCGTTTGAATTATAATTAATATCTTAATAGCAATGGTTCCATTTAGTACTATTTTTTTCCTTTATTCTATTTTCCCCAACACCATTTATCCACCCCCTATACCTATTTCCACCTCCATCCACTCCTCCTCCCCCCCCCTGCTCCTGCAATCACCACACTGCTATTTGTGTCTATGAGTACTCTCTTTTTCTTTTTTGCTTAATCCCTCCACCCAACACCCCTCACCATCACCAGCTAAAATTTTATGTCATTTTGGAGTTCCTCTTTGGACACACTTTCTAAATAGAGTTAGTGTCCCCTGTCTTGTTATGAGAACCACTGTGCTTTATTTAGATCATTACTGGAGCATTCGCATTTATTGCATGTAAGGGTTTAATATACAAATCTCTCCTGCCACTTGGAAAGCTCTGATATTTTGGGATCTGTACTATTAGATTATGCCATCCTATCCTCCACCTAGATACAACAACCTACCAGCTCTTTAGGCCCATTTGTTGAATATTTAATTATGTGACTATAATCCAAGTCTTAACACCACCCAAGGTGACTTCAATATCATTGTATAGCCAAGTCTGTCAGTCTTTCAAAAACTATAAATTCAAAACTTTCAACCTAAAGCCGCAACTTTTTCTTCTTCTAGTTTGTTTTCTTTAAATTTATTTCTGCTACAAGCCTTTCAGCTCATCTAGTTTCCTTACATATTAATCCCTCTACCTTTTTCCAGACCTCTAGCTCTCTACTTTTCCAATTTCTCCCTTTATCCTGTGAAGATTCTATGGTCTGTTTTGGCAATATCCTTTGCTCTACTATTTGTTTGTTTGTTTGTTTGTTTTTTCACTCATTTCAACTAAGCATCAAACTGGAAGACCTCTACTGTCTTCTTTCTTCATGATTATTCACCAGTAGCCTAGCACTACTTGGAACAAAAGGACAAATCAATTCCATGGATACTTACAATCACCAGCTTCAAAGAGATTCTCAGTAAGCATCTAGTTGACTCATTCTCCCTCTTTCTGCAACAATTATTATATATTTTCTTCACTGTTTTTAAAATTCCAAGCCACCCCTGATTCTCCTACTGTGAGTTGCTAATTGTTTCCAGTTTCCCAGAGCAATGGAAGCAACTAGAAAAAAGCACTCATTTTTACAGTAACAAGTATCAAATTACCTCCTTCTGCAGCTATTCTATCATTCTTTTCTCTGATGAAATTGACCTATGCCTCCTCATGTCTGAGGTCAGACAGTTCATCTACCTATTCATGGATCCCACCTGCTTACCAATTCTTAAAAATTTTGAATATTGATAATCTCCATCTGTATACTAGTATTTAATTGCTTTTCTCAGCTCAAGCCTTTCTTCTGATATTGAAGCATGCTGAAGTATCTCCCATATTAATAAAAAATGCTTCTGGGTCCCCAAACCATTCAAGTCTCATCCCCTCTGTTTCCTCTCTTTCACTGACAAACTTTTAATCTCATGGCCTCCATTCCTAATCTGGAGAAATCACACAGAGATCTAAAATGTAGTGTCTTTTCCAACCACTGCATTGAAAAAGCTAGTACTGGAATCCTCAGTGAAATCTGTGTTATTTGGCATCTCAGCAGTATTTGACAACGAACACTCCTTCCTTGAGATGCTTTTCCAGTGGCCTCTGGAACTCCTTTCTTAGTTGTCTTCCTGCCTGTCTGGTCACTTGCTCTATGCTTCTTAGAAAATAATTTCTCCTCTACCCAGGCATTAAGTAATTTGTTGTCTTAAAGTTTAGAATCTCATCTTCCCTTCACTCTCTAATACCACCTACAGATTTTATTCCACCCCATGCTTTTTAGTCGTATTAACGTGCCAATGACCTTCAGCTCTGACCTCACTTCTGAACACCAGGCCCATGTATAGAGCTGTCTATCCATCAGCACCTCTATCTGGATACCTCAAATATACTTTAAGCACAACATGACCAAAACTGATTACATGATTCACTGCCCATGTACAGGGAGGAAATATCTGGTTCATTTTCAGTGCCCTTTATCTCAGTAGAATAGCATCATCATTCAACCAGTTACATAAACTAGAAACCTTGGGGTACCCTTGGCTCTCTCTCTTCATCAACCTAGATTTCCTATTCATTGCTAACGTCCATTCAAAGCCTCTTTACTGTGAATGACTTTCAAATTCCATCTTCATGGTCACTAACCTAGCTCAAACTGCCATACTCTCTTACCTGGAGCTCTATAATAGCATATTACTAATCCTTCAAATCTATAATTGAATTTTCAAAATAAAGCTAAATTGATTACCTTAAAACGTACATATGATTGTGTTCCCCCAATCCTACTCCTGTCTAAAACTCTTCAGTCTCCCCACTGCTCCAAGGATACAGAAAACAGAAAGCCCTTAATGGGACTATTTATTCAAGCTCCTTACTGTTAAAGCCTCTTGCTACATATTATTTATCTCACTCTCTAGAACCTTGCCACACTAGCTCCCCCCAAATTCCTCCAATGTGTCATGTTCTGTCCTGTAACAAGAACTTGACACATGCAATTTCCTGTGTCTGCACACTCTTCCTCTCTTAGTTATTGAATAAATTCATAATCAGCCTGATCATTTTCTGAGACAAGCTTTCCCCCATCCACAGGCTAGATCAGATTCCTTTAGTTCCAAGCAAAATGACTTATGTCATTTTCATACATGCTCAGTAGCATTAGTTACTTTGGTCTGTGCCTATCTAGTCTCCACTGCCACACCAGGCTGGATGCTCCATGAGAATTGGACAGGGTCTATTTAGGACTGGCCTTTAGTAAAACTCAGTACATATTTTTTGTTGAATAGATAGATAGATAGATAGATAGATAGATAGATAAAATATAGAGAGCATAACAGCATGTTCAAAATATCAATAAACTAGAAGACAATATTTTTCTGTTTTCTTTGTTTCTCATGTTTCTTATATTTTAATCAAGCAAAATCTATTAGTGACTTTTTAATCTCTTGTGTGATTTGATTTTTTTTTTCTAATTGAGAAAATATTGAGTTCTTTGATTTTCTTTTACCTTAATCAGTGGGGTTTTTTATTAGTCCAATATTCTGAAATAATCTTTCATCTCCCCAATTATCTACATGGCTTTAAACAGAAGCAGCAGAAATAATTTATAGCTAGAGAGTAAGCCTGGTAATTAGGGAAGAAACAGAAAAGTTCAATTATTAATTTTATTATAAACTACTTGATTTAAAGTGTTTATACTTTCCTAATATGTGTGTATGATTGTTGAGTTTTATGAAATGATGTGATATAATTTACCTTATATATTAGTATAAAAAAATTAAAATGTAATAACAGGAGACAGGAAATGGATAATTGTAAACATTGAGTATGGAGACTACTTTAGTGGGTTGACACAAGAATGTTTTACTTATTCTTGGTGAAATGATTTGCCCAAGATTCTTTACAAAGCTTTCTTGAACTAAGAATTGTAAATGAACAAAAACATGCAAACTAATGACACCCACTAAAGTATGTATTGGTATAAAGTACTGAAATCTATAACTTATTATGAAAAGTGTCAATAAAATAAGATAGACTAATGAATGATTAGAGTGATGGGTGGTGGATAGTATTACATAAAGTAATAGTTAAAACTTTTTAAATATATTTTTGTTGATTTCAGAGAGACAGGGAGAGGGAGGGAAAGATAGAAACATCAATAATGAGAGAGAATCATTGATTGGCTGTGACCTCCTAGTTCATAGGTTGACGCTCAACCACTGAACCCTGCTGGTCTGACTAAAGATTAATTATAAAATCTAGATAGAGTATTTAGTTGTTCATCCTATTATCTTATCAACTTCTATGTATATTTAATTTTTTTCATTAATAAAATATTAAACATTTTTGAGTACAAACAAAATAAAATAAAATTACTATGTTTCCCTGTCCTTGCTCTTGACAGATTCTTAATGTATTTTAGCTATGGACTCACTTTGCATCAAAATGTTCCCAAACTACCCCTCTTAGTTTTTCAAAGGAGCAATTCCAGTTCTGAGTAAAAATCTAACACAAGGAAAATAGTCCTTCCTAGTCTGGCTCCCTTTTCCTGAGGTAATTTCATTATAGGGGCTTTTTCAACATTTCCACTTTAGGTATTTGCCTTAGAGGTTCTTACAATTTGTCTCCAAAAATTGATCCTTAGTATAAATACTACATAAAGTTATCTGGCCTCAGGGAATAAATATTTAATTTTTCTATAAAATTTGAACGTACCTATTTGACCTTTGTTGTTGTTGTTTTGTGAGAAACTTTAAAATTTAAGACCTGCTTATGAGCCAATTGCCAAGACCTCTCAGAATTTCCGGATTGGAAGCTGAGGTGTTGGGGGAGACATTAACATGAAAGAGAACGTGGTGTCTTAAAAAAACACATAATAGATTATTCAGCAATGCTGAAGGTCATGACATAGATTCATCTCATGATATTCTTTCTGTTTTTAATTCCTGATGTTCAATTTTAATGTGGAGGGACATTGGGCAAACCATTTCACCACGAATAAATAAAACTTTCATTCATGTTGTGTCTAATTTTCCAGAAATGCTAAATAAGAAGAAGATAAGGAAATGTGATGATTTCCAAGTATCTTCCATATTTTACTTGTAGGTTCAGTGAGTCTTCCTTAATAGTACATCTGGCTAGGAGTCCCTAGTATCCTATATAATAAAAGGCTAATTTTTCTTCAGTCCTACTTACTCTGACATCTATTTCTACAACATGAGGAGAGAAATGTGGTTTCTAGATGTGCCACAGACTCAGGAAGGCCGGGATTCTTGGGAACCACTAAGCAGGACCGCTGCAGAAAATCTGTAACACGTCAGCTTTAACACTGTCTCATTCAGAGAACTGGGTGCCAGGAGACTTGTTGCTTTGGTTCCTTGAGAAATGAAGTTACAGAACAGCTCAATAGCTCTTCAGCTTTGTCCTGAGTAGTCTCTAACTAGAAGTGGAGACTTAGAAGTTTTATGTTAAGACACAAATAAAAATTTCAGAAGTGCAAGGGCGAATGAAGCAGCAAGAACAAATAGCCAGCTTGGCTTTCTTAGGCAGTGTTAAAATATGAGCTGCACATTTCGAGTGATATGAGAGCCTCTTTGCAAACATTTCACTCCAGACATTGTGTTGGAGAGTCACACCTAAGGGATCTCAGAAGCTAATAGCTTGCCAATACCCAAAACTCCTCACGGGCCTGTGTAAATCTCCTCAATTAATCTCCATTTTAAAAACTAAAAAGTAAATAGGCAAATAAATACAAATAACTAACTGAACAGCATCTCCAGGACATATGCAATATATCGTTTTTGTTTTATAAGAACAAAGAGAGGGGGAGAGACAGGGAGGGAAAGAGGATTTATACAAGGGTATGGGAAGGGAGAGGTTGAGGGTTTTGAGTCAATAATGAGCATCAGCTCACATTAAGAACCTTATTAATGTTTCTATTAGAGATCCCAGGCCATCCTAGCCCTGTTGCATGTGTAAGGTCTGGTGTCTATTTTCACTGTTGCTCTAGGATAGACTGGATTGAGTATCCAGGGAACAGAGGAGACATTCCTTGCAGATTTTGTCTTACTCCCTGAGATCATATCACTTCTCGCAGTTTATCAGTTTTACTATCTACCCACTGGAAGGAGTCACATCCTCTGAGGGATAATGCATAGTTCCAACACAAGTGGAAAGTTCTGGGAACAGCCTGTGGACAGGGACTCAGAAGACCCAGGGTTTAGTCTCGTCTATGACACTTTATCCCATTCATCTTGAGTAGAGTTTTTACCTTCCGGGAGTCAGAGTCCCAATGTTGGTAAGATATGAAAATCAATAGTGAACCACAAAGTTCTGCTCTCTAGCTCCAGGCAGGATGTAATAAAGGAGCTGGGGTGGGGATGATGATGGTCTCTAACATTGACTAGGCACCTACTATATTTGGGCACCATGTTAAATATTTTATGAGTGATATTTAACTGTGTTCTCACACAATTCCTATAGATGATAAATCTAAGGCATATTCTTACATTGCAGAGAGAGAGTGTATTCTAGGACTTTTACTGTTTCTTAAAAATCTTTTTTTTTTTTTACCTCTTTCTACCCAGAACTATTGAGATATCAAAATAAATACATGTCTGTAAAAATTCTTTAGAAATTATAAAATAAATTGTAAATGTGAATTACTATTTGGATCACCAGTCAGCACTCCATGCAAAATCGGGGGGACAAGATATTTGCCTCTTTCCTGGATACATTTCAATCTTAATTTCATCTACTCTCTAGTTATTTGACCTGGTCTCTCACTTGTATCTTTCTTACAAATCTTTATTTTTTTAAATATATTTTATTGATTTTTTTACAGAGAGGAAGGGAGAAGGAGAGGGATAGAGAGTTAGAAACATCGATGAGAGAGAAACATCGATTCAGCTGCTTCCTGCACACTCCCTACTGGGGATGTGCCCGCAACCAAGGTACATGCCCTTGACTGGAATCAACCTGGGACCCTTCAGTCCGCAGGCCAATGCTCTATCCACTGAGCCAAACCAGTCAGGGCTCTTTATTTTTTTTTTTAATTTCATTCTATTCCAATAAAACCTTAGGCATTGCTTTGCCTCACTATTGAAACATTGGAGTCTTTATTCTCAAACTGTAAAGAAATTGTAAGTAAATTGTCATAGATTATTTCCCATTATAATGGGATGGAGTTTTCAACAATAAAAATAGAAGTTATTGTTTGGGATGACTCTTAAGAATAACATCAAGGAAGCCCTAGCTGCTCTGTCAGTGGATAGAGCATTGGCCTACAGCCTGAAGAGTCCTCCTGGGTTTGATTCCAGTCAAGGGCACATGCCCTGGTTGCTGGCTCGATCTCCAGTAGGGGGTGTGCAGGAGGCAGCCAATCAATGATTCTTTCTCTTCATTGATGTTTCTCTCTCTCCCTCTTTGTTCCTGGGATTGGGGGGGGGGGGGGGCGGGGCGGGGCGGCGGGGGGGGGGGGGGGGGGCGGGGCGGCGGGGGGGGGGGGGGGGCGGGCGTGGAAATAACAGCAAGGAAGAAAAGGGTAGAAAACAGGTTGGTAGGAGGGAGGGGTTGAACTGCATTGTAGTTTTGATGGGAGTGCAGCCAATGTTACAGTGAATCCTGAAGCTGCAGATGTATTCTAAGTTGGTATGAGAGGGCCAGGCCTTCTCCTCCCATGTAGATTAGTCAGGAAGGGATATGACCTTGGCTTTGTTCAGCAGAGGCAGGCCCCAAAGGGGCCTGACTCCTGAGGACTGGTTGCCTGCAGCAATCCCAGAAGCTGTGGTAACAGGTACTTCCTCCCTTTAGTCACCCACTGCCCTGGAGGATGGGCAAGAGGGCATTTTGTGACCTGAAAAGCTTCTCTTCCAAATATACTTTGCTGTGCAAAACTGGTCACTGAATAATTTTTCTAAAGACCATCCTAGAGGGAAAAGGTATATACCCTGAATTTTTCTTTTTTGAGACTTAATGCAGCAAGGAGACTTTTTCTGTCTACTGAGATAGTTCTAATTGAGATCTGCAAGCAGGAAAGGACCAGCAAAATGGCAAAGAAGAACTTAGCAGGTCACAAATAGGAAACTGGCCTGATAACTCATACTTTCCATAGGAATTGAAGGATTGTACTCAAAATGAGTTACACGTTTTTTTCTTGCTAATCTGTCTTTTGTTATTGGGGGCCCCAGACAAGAATTCAGAAAGATCGAAGGAAAATTGTTCTTTCCACCCTTACAAGACCAATAGTTGAGAATGTGATAAGAAAATAAAAATGGCTGCTATTTAGCAAACTTAAGTGTGTGCCACCATTGCAGATATACAGAGTTCTGAACTAAAAAAGGCAACACAGCAGTGGGCAGAGATGCTTAGAACTGGGTGAGACTTATTTGTACTAGTGACATCTTATGGACTTGTTCAAGGCAATTCAAATATTTATTTAATAAATATTTATTGAATGACTACAGTGTAATGAGACCTCATCTAAGAACTGGGGATACAGCAGCAAACAAAACAGATGTAATCTCTGCCTTTAAGGAACTTAAATCCTAGTAGCAGAGACATAAAATAAACAAGCAACTGAAGAAATTAGATTGTTTAAGATAGGATATCTACAATGAGGAAAATAAAACAGAATTAGTTGTGTAGAGTGGCTGGAGAATGCTGGCTCCTGACAAAGCCTCTCTCCTGGTTTGGCTCCTCTGAGCCCTGTTCTCAACTAGGCCTTGACCTTGGCCCCTGTCATTGTGAGAAGCTGCGTACTGAAGTCTTAGCAAGAATCTTGCTAAATCAGTTTAGTGAGGATCCCCCACCCTTAATATTGAATCACATTTATATCTGATCAAATTCCTCATCCCCCACTATTGACATCTTACCTGTCTTCAGCAAGAATCCTGTTGTTAGTGTAGCAAAAATTCTCCCCTATCCTTGATGTCTCTCCTCTTAGAAACTTTCCATCCACTGATCCTTTTTTTTCTTGCTCATGGGCTATACATCCTTAGTTGCCTTTGCTGTAGTCAGAGTTTAGCCTGATTTTTCTCTCTCTTGTTGTGATACAATTGACTCCCATGGCAATAGTCCTGAATAAAGTCGTCCTTACCATTTTAACAAATGATAGAATATTTTTTCTATAATCATCTCCAAAATCTCCTGAAAAATGTTGTTTAATATATCAAGAACAGCCACTACCTCAACAGTCTGATAGCATCTTGGAGGAGGAAGGATAAGATCTGATCTATTGAGATTTGGAGGTCTAGTTTAAGGCAGATCTTCAATAGGAAGGGTGGTGTTGATCAATACCGAGTAAGGATCATGATATAATAGTTTAAGATTTGTGGACACAGCCAGAGGAGGAGTTTGAGGCAAGGGGTTCAAGAGTCTTGAGATGTAAACTTTCTATTGATGCTTTTTCTATTAAAAGTAAGTAGGTCTTTCTGAAAGTTCTTGTAATAAATAAGTTATTCGCAACTTCTTTTCTTGAAGAAGAATCTCCTAGAATAGTAAAGTCATGCTAAATAATGAAAATAGTATAGCAAGGTCATGTTACTACAGACAGTGATTACCAAATATTTACTATAGAGATAATATAGCAAATATTTTAGACTTTGAGGACCACATAAGGAATCTGTCACATTCTCTTCCTTGTTTTTGTTTTTACTTTGTTTACAACTGCTTAAAAATAATAGTTATTAAAAACAAAGCAACGCATTCCTTCCTTATATAAGAACAGGCCACAGGCTGGATCTGGCCAACAGCCCATACTTTGCCAGCCCATTAAGTAGAGAGTCAATTGTGTGATGGAAGATGGTGTTGCCCTTTAATAAAGCTACTTTAGGATGATCAGAGAAGGCTCCAATCGTGAGCTTTTAGGACTGATGAGACTTTCATTGTCTATTCACCTAACTGGGAGAATCAGGAATATCATACTGTACTCTGAGGAAATCCACTCAGGATTGGATTATTTGATGATGGTGGAAGTCATTAAGAGGCAGGCACTGAGTATTCTCTTAGCAATAACAGGGGATGGCGTTTAAGTAATTAATTGAAAAAAAAATAAAAGTGAGCTTACTTGTACCCCAAATGTTAAAGCAGATCACAGATAGTATACCAATGAAAAATTATGAGCTGGGTAGGGGGTTGGATTCTCTTTGAGAAAAATATGCTTTTCAGTTAAAAAGTCGAGCTTCATCTTTCCTGCTTCCCTTCTCACTTCAAACTAAGATTAATATAACTAGGAGAAATAATACTGCACCACTGAATATTTTATAAGCTTGTGAAGGTTAGTCATTATATATGTTCCAGGATGTGCCTTATTCACAGCCATTTGCAGCTAATTATAAAAGAGCCTTAGAGGTGTCTGAGGAGGGTAAGTGGAGGGAGCCATTAATTGCAATAGAGATAAAACCTTGTAAACATATATATAAATATTTTAGAAGCAGGGTTAGAAGAAAAATCTACTATAGCTTAAATCCAATTTCATAGAACATCTAGCACAATAATTTGTAAATAATAGGTGCTAATGACCATTTCTAAATGAAGATATAAAAGCAAGCATAAGCAATGAAAATCATGTAGTTCTATACTGGGAATTGTTTCCTTATTTTTCATCCAGGCAACATATGTTCTTAAAAACTCTGTTTTCAGTTGCTCTCATACCCTTTCCCATTTGGTGATTTCATTGCTTACTGTATAACTCCTCCCTAGATGGAAAAAGAAAACTTGTATCTCTCTTTATTTCAGGAGCTGTTATAGTAGGTACAGACATAAAAGAGATTGATAAAACCAGATAATGGGGAGGCTTGATGATTTCACCGATCTTTATTTTTTTAGCTATCCTGCTTTACCAATATAATTTCAAGGTGGTCCAAGCAAAATAATTCCAAGAACATAAATTGCTTTAAATTATGCTCTCTATTTCAAGCTGAGTTAAACTTCATTCCATGGTTAGCTAGTTGCTATATGGAAGTAAATACTTTGTGGTTACTTTAATCTTCTTGCCCTGTCTTCATTGCAACAGAAGAGATAATTTATCAAGCAATAGAACAATATCATTGAATAAGATTTGGAAAAGTTTTATCTTGTCTTCAAGAAAAGTGGCTGTTTTTTTTTTTTTTTAGAATCTCTTTGGTGTTGCTTTGTCTTTGGAGATAAGGATGTTCCTTCCCTTTGGCTATAGGGAGGGCACCTCTCACATGAGGGTTTAATACCTATTTCAGGGGAGAAGTGTAGAGGAGAGGCAAGTGGCCTCCCTGCTTCTGCTGTTTTCTCAAACTCCTTCACTTTAAAATACTCAATATCCCATATTTTGGGATCACATCTCCTAAACCCTATCACTTCCTTGTGTGAATATCTGGCCCTAAAAGCATTCTCTTCAAATATTGGCTATGAATTGAATTGGCCTCAAAAATCAAGAAAATAAAGTTGTCATTAAAATGCAGGTCAATTCACAGCACACACTTGTCATAGAGCACAAATGTTTGTGGGCTAATTCTCAGTTGGTATATGGAACTCTGAGCTTAGTCAGGAGGCTCTGGGGTGTGAAAGCTAGTGTTTTGCTTTGGACTTTTTTTTGAGAGAGAGAAAACATAAACAGTGAAGGGGTCCAGAACAGGCCTCCCCAAGTTCTGCTACTTTGGCATGTGAATTAGTTTGAGCTGAGGGCAAGCAAGACCCTGCAGGCTCCAGAGAAACTTTCACCACTCCCTGAAGAAATTTAAATTGGGGTCTTTCCCATAATAAGAATTATTGCCTAAAATAACTTTTTATGGCCTACCTCTAGTGCAGGGCAAACTTCTGATTACTGAACATCTGCTCTTCCTATCATCCTGTGAATGTCCCTTCTCCCCTCTAAAGCCTCAGGAAACCTTACTTTATTCCTTGATTCAGAATATCACATATACCTCATTTTACCTTTCTGTTTCTGAACTTTTTATGTAAGTAGGGTCTCTGACTGTCATATATGAAGGGTTCCTCTATGTACATATGTAACTAAGTTTGGTTATTTTTCTTTGTTACTCTCTTTTATGTTGACTTAATTATTAGACAAGGCAAAAGAACCTAGAAGCGCAGAGTAAAATTTCTTCCTTCCCCAAAACAGGTTGGCAATATATCTATAGTACCAAAATTTCATGGAGGATACAATTAGGAAAAATGTCTAAAAATCCTGCAGAGGGGGAAAATAAAGAAAACATGCTTTAGAAGTACTAGTTTAGATAGAAGGCTAAAGAAAACTGAAAGGGTAGTTACAATTAAAAGAACCAAATTAAAATTGAGGTGGTTGAACCTGGTTTCAGAGCAAAAAAGACATTGTTGGGTAAAAATACACAAGTAATTTTCAATTGTGTATAAGTAGGGCAGTTTAGTGAGTTAAACAGTAGTTCCAAAAACTTATGGTTAGAGGTGATATCTGCTAACAGAAAGAGGATTTGTTAACATAAAAAGAAACATTCAAATCTGTAAATAATTTTTGTGAGTTTATTTGATCCAAACTATCAACAATTGCCCGGAAGCAGAATCTCAATGTATTGGGATAATGCTCCTGAGAATGGCAGTTTTTCCACCTTGTTTTATACATCACCATTAAAGGAGGAGATGTAAGTGGGTTACATAAAATCCACTGGTGATAGATTAGGGAGGCAGGAAAAAGCAAAGCACCCCCCTATCCCCGCTACCCTGCTCCCCTGCCCAGGAAACCTCTGGGATTGGATAAAAAGTAAAATGTTAGACACATAGTTCTTTTACTTCGGTGGGTATAGGACAGTTAATAGTCAACAATTAGCATGATAACAATAACAATGGAGGAATTTGTGGTCTCCATCTTGGCGCCCAGGCACATTTGGTTGTGCCCTGAGGGGTTCAGAAAAAGGGAAGTTACAAGTTACTCTGACATTTCACAGGTATGTTATCTTAGAAGCAAAAAGACTATAGGCTCAGTAAAGATGGAAATTGATTTTTGTCAAGGAAGATACTGGCTTAGGACATGACTACCCACTATAAACTGCTTTTTAATTAAAGGTTTTTAATTTCAGACCATCCTTTGTGATTACTTTAGGTCTCTTGTGTTTGCAAGGCCACCACATAGGCCTTCTCTGAGTTAGTCAGGTTAGCATGTGGCCCTTTTTTTTTCATCCACAGATTGAAAACCAGAAGGACTCATTTAATGAATTAAACCTTTGCCAAATAAATAGTGACATGAAGTGACACTTTTAAATCATGTCACTTCTATATAATTTATTATCTAAAATCCCTTACCACTCTTGTGACAATAAGCTATGCAATTTAGATTGACCAAGAATGCTGCACGTCAAGGACTAGACAGAAAGGGATTAAGTATAGTCAATGCCAGTGTCCTGGTTAGAATCACACAGGGCCCCATATTTGGAAGGACCCTGTGCTTAGTTTATAACTCTGTTTCCACTGTCTTGAAATCTATATATATAAAAGGCTAATATGCAAAGTGTCCCCTCGGGAGTTCAACAGGGAGACTGGGAGTTCAATTGCTCGCTATGATGTATGCTGACCACCAGGGGGTGGCGCGGGATGAAGGAAGGCCCCAGCCAGCAGCCAGAAGGCCCTAATTGGCCCTGCTTGTCAGCCAGGCCTAGGGACCCTACCCGTGCACAAATTTCGTGCACCAGGCCTCTAGTTCTTTATAATTTTGAACAAGGGGACTTATATTTTCATTTTTCACTAGCTTCTGCAAATTATGTTGTTGGTCCTGGGTATAGTAATAAAATAAGGGTGATCTCAGGAGCAGATAGGACTAGTCTTTGGAGGAGAAATTTCCCTTTCCCAATTTAATTTCTCAAGATGTTACAAGAAGAAAGCTTCCCCTGGGAAGCAGTGGGCAAATGCTTCTTCCTGTTTGGGTGCTCTAGGGACCATTTCACTGAATATTTGTGGAAATAAGAGGCTATTCCGTCTTTACATGCCAAAATGTATCCCACTTATAGAAAAGCAGTGCTACTATTACCATTGTAATTAGCTAGTTATTAACAATAGCAAAGGAGCAAAAGGGAAGCCAGACATTGAAAGCATGGCCATCTGAGCAGCTTCAGTAGGAAGCTGCAACTTTAAACTCCCCAGGGAACCACCAGTCCATTACCTGCAAATCACTAGGGGGAGGGAGGGATCCAGCAAAGGGGAAATGGAAGCATGTGCAGTGAGTTGGAGTGAGGTAGGGAACACACTTGACTGCCAGACTAACCTGGTAACCATGGATTGGCTAGAGGGGGATGGGTCACTGCAAGTGCACGAGATTTTAGAAGGTTAAAAATCCTCAGACAAAGGAATTCTCACTCTCTTGGCTCTCTTGTTTCACTGGTTTTGTTCCTCCTTCCTTGCATTTGCCCGTTTTCCTAGAAACCACATGACCCATGGCCATGTGGACCCCACACATAATGGACTAATGGACTGCAGTTGGGAACACAAGCTAAACTAATCCGATGCTGGATTAGACTGTACAAATATGGAACAAAAACTCTAGGGAATGGCTTTAATTCTAGCCCCATTGAAGTCACAGCTGGACTTCTTTCATGGTGGGATGGAGGGAGAGGGGACCTTGAAACTCAGGGCTTTAATTCCCATACAAATAAGTGCCACTCATCCCCCCGTGTGAATCTTAGAAAATTCATTTTCTCCTCACATCACAGGAAGCCCATTTCGACCAGCAACGGGGGGGGGGAGGGGGGGGGACATAAAGAGCTCCCCACCGAGAACACTACTGCCAACCTGTGCATGTGATTGTGGCTAGGTTATTTGCCCTTTGTAGTCATCGGTGTCTACCACCTTCATGTTGGCCAGGAATTCACTAAATCAAATCTAATATAGGCTCTATTAGCCTTATTCTTTGCATCTAAAATCACATAAGGTTATACTTTGATTATTGGTATCATAAATAAATAAATTCCATCAAAGTAAGCCTATTCCAAAAACTTTACTCCTACCAACTCTAAAATTTCATCATTTTATCATATAAGAGTGGGAGAAATTATGGATAATTATGAGAGATTGCTTTTACCAATGTGAGAGGTACAAGTGAAAATTTGTGGGTAGGCTAAGGAGTTTCTGACTGTAATGTTTTGAAAAGTAAAATTATGCTGGAGCAGCTGTGTGCATTGCAAAATGATTGTATTTCAGGAGCTGATGAACTTTAGTTGCTAGAAGTGCAACTGTGGCAATGCAATGGCAAAGATGAATGCTCCCCGAAAATGTTCTTTTTCCTTCCATATGAATGCTTCCTGTCTGGAGGTCTCTCAGGAGCAGAAACAGATCCCTTTTCAGGGCATCAGCCCTATTCACATGTGTCAGCAGGAGTCATGGAAGAAGCACTCAGCCAGTGGAGCTGCCTTTCTCCCCCAGGGAGATTGCAGCTCTTTGCAGGTGACTGAGAAGAAGGTGTGATTCTCACATTTAATGAAATCCCTGAAATTTGAGGCTTTCCTTTAACATCTGGTCTTGAAAGAGAAACTCTTGGCAGTCTATTTCCCTGCTGCTGGCTGACTGGTTGGGTCAGAGGGACTCCCTGTCCTCCTCCCCAGTCAAGATAGCATTAACCAAGGGTTCAGCTCCGTTCACTCCAGCAGGAGGAAAGCAGCCAGAGGGAGCCCACTCAAATGCCAGAGACTCCTGACAGCTGCCTCTCGCCATTCTCAGCCTGTGCCCTCTAATCAGGTAGCTGTTCAATTATGTCCAGTGAACCCTCGCTCGGCAATTAAAAAGGCAAACACTTCCTGAGAACAGCATGGCTGGAAAAATGGATAAATTCACTGTTGCTTATGACTCAAGCACAGTGAAAACTATATAAATGTTACCTTAGAGCCGTGGCTTAGTTGAGCTTTAGAAAGAGCTTACCTTCTCAAAGGGAAGGGGCTAAAGTCTGCCAAGGGCAGTGGGAAATTTTAAACAATTGACAATCTTTACAGCTCTCTCTCCCTCTTATTTATCCTCCTAGTAAAAACTGTCTTTCTGGTAGTGATGGTAAGTATTATTGCAAATGCTCTGATTGGCTCTTGTTACTGTGCCGGGACTGACCAGCAGACCCTGAGCGATGGATGAATGGATTACTCCAACACAACCTTTGCTGTGAAAGAGAGGGTTAAGGGACACCTGGCTAAAAGAACTAGACAGCCTCGATGGCCTGCCTTGTTAGGCTTTTATTGCAACAGCAGTTTGAGATATAGCTTATCTTTTAGATACAGTCAGCAGGGTAAGTAATATTTGGAGGACACATGTTTGTAATGTCCTTTAAGCAAGGACACCCTAAGATTAAGTATAAGGATTCCAGTAAAGCCCCAGGGGGTCTGCACATGCACAGACTTGTTTGGAAAGGTCAAGGATTAGTTAGGGGCACTGCCTTCAGCACTCCCCTAAGTCTGAATTCTGATAAACAGGGCAGGCAGCCTTCCGCACACTTCTCTTTTCTCAGAATGTCCTCCTTATAAACTTTCCAACAAAGTCTTGTGTGCTCCCCAACATTACTGTAATCCATGCACCACCAGAGATTTCTTTTCCCTCTCATAATTGGGGTTGCTTTGATTCCAGAATTGATTATATGAAGGTATTGCAGGAGGATTTCCCAGATACAAGTGAGAGTGAGATTCTTGAGGTGCCAATGAAATGAGCACTTTCAGAAGCCCTCTCGGGAGAATAAGATATGGTAAAAGGCTTTATTGGCATGCAGTTACATTCCTTGGGTTGCAAATTCCCATGCCCCTTAAACCAGTCCTAAAAGAGGTGCAGCTGGGGTTCTAGTAGAGCCAAAAGCAAGACCAGTATCCAGACCTTCCGTTCCATGTTACAGTCAGGTGTAGTTCAGCATCCAAGCTAATTCAAGTCCATTGGTCCATTGTGTGGAGTCACCTGGAAAGTCATGAGAGCCCAGCATGCTACAGAAAGAGACAGACAGACAGACAGACGGAGGGAGAGAGAGAGAGGGAAGAGAGAGCATTCCTTTGTGTAGAAGTTTACTTATTCAGGTTTTGTGCACTTGCAGTGGCCAGGATGTTCCCAGGTGTGACCAATAGACATGCACCTTCCCGTGTCACTAAGACCTTACTGGGCATGCATCTAAACTGCCTTAGTTCAGTCCCTTCCCTCACTGATGAGCAGACTGTTTAATTAGTAAAGCTGTATAAATGACATGCCTATATTATTCAGTCTTCTCTATACTTTATTTACAAAGTATTATTTACTTTCCTGTAAAATAATAACCAGATTATTGCAACAGTATCGAAGGGTTGTTTCATTGGTCATTGATTCTCTCTTCCATCCTGCAGTTGTTTTCCTCTCCTCTTCTCTCTAGTTTCTGTCCATTTCAAATGACCCAAGCTTTTCAAAACAAGAAGCTCAAAAAGTAACTATGAAGCAGGACATGGAGAAACAGAGGGAGCCTGAACCTGTCATCCTGTTAGTGGGGAATGGCTATGTAGTGATCAAGCACTAAAAACAGTTTTTCCTGTGTGGATCCGGTATTAAATAGATTTGTATTTTCAGAAACAAATGCTATTATATTATTTGACTTAAAAAATACCTCCTACAAAACTATATTCTTAGGAGACAACCAAAGATATGTAAAAATATTAGTTCTTGTAAATTTACTAGTGTCATATGTAGAGGTGAAAAAAAAGGGAGGGGTACAAGCTAAGTGTTAAGTAACAGTATTGGCTAAAAAAACCATGGTATCTTTATGCCATGAATAACTAATGAAGTCATTAAAAGCATTATGTAGATGTATAGCTATTAATATTGGCTATAGTATGCTAAATTATACATGTGTATATATGTGCTACCTTTAAATGGCAGTATAATGGATTAAAAAGAGGGGTTATTTTTCTGTGAGGACACCCTTCTAGGTATGTTATAGGACCCTTATGCTCTTAGAAAACCTCTTACACTCATATATCTCTCAGAAACATCTATACACAAGATCCCTGCTCTTCACTTGCTAAAATAATTGTGGACTAACTGGGAAAAATTTTAACTGATAATCTTACTTCTGGGCCTTAAATCCTGTTTTGTACAATGAAGGGTTTGACCAGATGATCTTTCAAAGTCTTTCTGGCTCTAATAGTCTGTGATGCTTTATGTTGAAATTATTACTGAGTGACTCTGATGGAGTTTTGTTTTGCCCTTTGGTCATTGTGACAGGCTTATGATGAATGTATTTTTGGTGAATGGCTCTGTCAGCAGCCACCAAATCACAGGGTACAGGTAGGTGTCCTCCCACCTACTCAGGTCTCACACAGAACTAACCCTAGAGTATAAGGAAGAGAGTGCAACCCCAACAAACAAGCATCATAAAATACAGATACTGTTTTCCAGCAGCTTATTGAGTATTTTTCTGATATTTTAAAAATTGTGAGCCAAGTCAAATGTCCAAGAATTGCCTACTTATTAGCATTCCAGGTGTAAATTTGCCCTTTTTATATTTGAGAGACACCTTTTAACTTCCACTTGAGCACTGTCCATTCTTAGCTCCCAAATGTTGGCTTTTAACTTTCTCTAATTGATTTAGCTTTTCTGGTAGATTCTAGATGATAGAATAAAGTAAGAATATAGCAAAGGCTTTTATCTGTTAAAAAATAAAGGAGGTTTTTATCATTATTATTTCAATTCCCTCAAATATTCATTTCTCTAATGACTTCTGTATTTTTCTTTTGAAACAGGAAAATAAAAAAGGGTTCTTTTTTCTTTTGATTTCAATCTTTTTATTTTCTTAATCACCAAGTATACATGTTATTGTGCCCAGAAGTAAATAACTATCTAAATATTTATATAAGCCTTAATTCTCATTCCCCTAACACATTACATGGTTGGGAAACAGATATTTATTTATTTATTTATTTATTTTTTTATTTTTTTTTAATATATTTTATTGATTTTTCACAGAGAGGAAGGGAGAGAGATAGAGAGTTAGAAAGATCGATGAGAGAGAAACATCGACCAGCTGCCTCCTGCACATCTCCCACTGGGGATGTGCCCGCAACCCAGGTACATGCCCTTGACCGGAATCGAACCTGGGACCTTTCAGTCCACAGGCCGACGCTCTATCCACTGAGCCAAACCGGTCTTGGCAGGGAAACAGATATTTAGAAATGTAATCTCACTTCTGCCCCTAATCTAGGAAGACATGGCAGAATTTTATTCAATACTAGAGGCCCGGTGCACAAAAATTCATGCACTGGTGGGGGGGTCCCTCAGCCCAGCCTGCCCCCTCTCACAGTCCAGGAGCCCTCAGGGGATGTCCTACTGAGGAGGGGGCCTAAGCCGCAGTCTGACCTCCCTCTGTGGGAGGCAATGGGGCCAATCAGGGGAAGGTGCTGCCCCCATCACTCAGCTGCTGCTGCCACAGCCAGCCACGACAGCCACCGGCCCTTAGCCCTCGCTTCTTAGCATTGGCCCAGCCCCCCACCCACTGGTGGGTGGGGGGCGATCTGGGGCCAGGTCGGCTGGGTGAGGGGCTGTGGGAGGTTGAGGCACAGCAGGTCGCACCCTGTCCAGCCTCTGTGGAGGTGTGGCACCAGGACTGGGCCTGCACCCCTGCCTCTGTGGCTGCCTCTGCAGAAGGTGCAGCCCCCTCTCCTTCCGCCTCTGAGAAAGGGGTTGCGGAGCTGGACTGGCCTTCGCCACCGCCCCTTCCGCGCCACTGCCCCTCCTGAACCACTGGCCTTTGGCCCTCGCAGTCGCTGTAGCTTTGTCCGGAAAGATGTCCAGAAGACTTCTGGTCTATCCAGTCTAATAAGCATATGACCCTTTTATTAGTATACTAGAGGCCCGTTGCAGGAAGATTCCTGTAAGAATAGGGCTTCCTGAGATTGCAGTGAAGCATAGAAGTGGGCTTCGCTCCCTTCTCCACTGCCTCGCTCCCTCCCTTCACCGCTTAGCCCTCGGCTCCCTCCCTTCTCTGCCACCTGGGTTCTCTCCCTTCTCCGCCGCTTTGCTCCCTTGCCAGGTCACAGATCCAAGGACCTGATCCCCTGGGCAGCGTCAGGCACTACCAGCCCCGCCTCGCCAGGTCAGGGATCTGGGGCCTGTTGCCCACAGGCAGCGTCGTGTGCTGCCAGCCCCGCCTCACCAGGTCAGTGGTCCAGGGCCCAGGTCCCGCGGGCAGCTTCACACGCTGCCAGCCCTGTGGGCAGCGACAAGCGCTGCCAATTCAGCCTGTAGTATGCAAATTAGATGCCATCTTTGTTGGCGGTTAATTTGCATATCGAGCTGATTAGTCAATGGGAGGCGTAATGAAGGCATGGTCAATTACCATGTTTGTCTATTATTAGATAGGATATATTTTGAGTTTTGTAATTTTTGTTTGTTTTGTTTTATTTTTTTCTCTAGGAAGTAAGCATTTTTCTTCCCTACACACTTAAAGTATTTGATCAAATTTAAAAATTATTTTTTTAACAAAGTTATAGAGTGACTTACTAATTCATAGGTGCCAAGCTCATGGTTGATTAAAATCATTCCTTATTCAATACATGAGTAGCCTCCTGATCATTCTACTTCTGAGTAAACCTACTTCTTGTTTATCTCTTGCTTGTGACCTTGAGTAAAAAACTTAATTGAACTATAACAACTAAGACAGAATAGTATCTAAATTAGCACAAACTAAGGAGAGATCTTATGTTAAATTTACCATTTAAGATAACACCTTAGTCCATATTTAAAGACCATAAACTGATATAGAAATACTCTTTTTAAAGTCCTGCTCTCAAGAAGCTTATAAATTAATTGAGAAGAGAGGCAGATGTTGGTGAACATAACAAATGTATAACTAATATAAATATATTAACTCTCTGTTATCTGGTATTATTAAAAATGGAATGTTCTGATTAAACACTATAGAATTTACCAAAGAATTATCTTTCAATGGTTTCTAACCAGTAACTCCAAAATCCATTCTTTAACTAGTTTACAGTATTTTAAAACATTCTAGCACTATACATCTAAAATGCCAATTAAAAGAATGATCAGCAGAATGTCAATTAATGAAAATTATAGAGGTTTATCATAGAAATATTTTAAGCTATGCTAAATAAGCCTTATATGAGGAATTTATATGTATATCTATATATAAATGTACCAACATAGATACAAATAATGGCAACCGTATGGTATATTTGTATATATGTCAATGCAGGAAATACGTAATTTCAAGGTGTGTAGCACATGATTTGATAAGGAACTATAGGGGCTTTCCACAAATACTTGGAATCACTGTGACATTTTGATTCATCTTCAATCTGGTATTGCAGTTTTTCTGACAACTCTATTCCTTTACTGTGGTTTTCCCAGTTACCATGCTATACTGTGTTTCTTGACTTTGAAAAATTAGTAATTACCTTTCCTGCATGAATGTCCTACCACTCTCCTTTATTTTCCATATTATTCATGACATAATTATATTGTGATAAGCGCCTGAGTAATGTAGCCATTCACCATTAAACTAATATAACTTTGATTGATATAGTAATTCAGAAAACTCTTAATTCATTTTTTCTATAGTTCAGAACTTTAAGGACCATAGGGTTATCTTACAGTTGTGGATATAAATATGTGGCCTGCACTTCCAATATTTTATGCATTATCACTTTGAATGTTCATGAAAAACTCTCATTCTCTGTATTAATAGATGAAGTCTCTGCTACTATGTAGATAAAATGAGTATCTCTTTCCGTCATCCAAAAAAAGAGCTCTGAATCTTATTGTAACTTCTCATATATTTTTATAACTTCTAGAGATGAGAAAATTTATTCAGGGTGTTTTGGTTTCAGTTTGAACAAAGTCCAGGAGGTAATTTGTCAGAGCGTGGAAGCTGGCATTATTGGCTTTGGTATATTATTATCTTGGTGCCTGGGCTCTAATGAATGCCATTCAGGGAGGCCAGATGCATCAGCTTAGGAAAGAGCCTGGAGAGGGACATTGTTATCCTTGGTATTCGTTGCTAATGTTATCTTTATGAGGAATAAGGAAATCTGCCAAGTGTGTGGTACACATCACAGACTGCTCTCTACTACAATAGAAAATGTCTTAACAAAGAAAAATAAATTAGGACATGTTCTCTGGGAAGAAACAGAATCTCATACAAGGGCAGAACTAATAATAAAGAATCAATATGGCCGAAACAAAAACATTGGTTGAAGGCTGGTGGACAAAGTTGGAAAAAACCGTGTGGTCTAGGATTATAAAATAAAAATGCCCACTTATAATAGGTTTCCTTTCCCTTATTGCGGAATAAAACTCAGATCCATGAGGCTAAACAATATTATTCAAAGAAGTTTTACAAGTATGAGGAGCCATTGACTTTGGGGTTCAAAAAGTAAAATTCTGATAAAAAAATATGAAGATAAATTAAGATTACGATGACTTGGGCAGCTGGAATCTCTAATATAAAGAAGAAAATATTTTCATTAGTTTTAGTTTTCAATGCTGTTGCTTGTAAAATGAACAGCTCAGTTGTTCCTGGAGTATTGTTAGTCCTTTAAAATGTTAGTATATGAAAAAACAAACTTCAGTGACATTCTTACCCTTTACTACCTGTGCAACAAGTGGTATCATTAAAATCTGGATTTGGCATTGCTTTGTCTTCACTATCCTATGTTAGGAGGCAATTTTCTAATTTTCTCTATCCCCAGGAGAAACTATTAGGTCCCCTGTTGAGTTCATTAGCATTGCCCAGTAAATTAAAATGTAGGAGACAGCTTGAAAGGAACAAGAGAGCACTATTTGTTAATGAAGCATCTTACCTGAACAAGTTTTTACTAATCAGGCTAGGGAAAACAAAGCTATATTCGACAAGGTGCCCATGCAGGAGAGAAGGGAAGGGATCGTTGATTGTATAAGCAAGAAGTTAGCTGGTATTTGGCCTAACCAGCAGGGTCGGCACTCCAACTCTCTACTTAGTGTATTCAGTAGACTGTAATGTGATTGTAGTTCAGTCCATGAGGGCGTGGTATATAATCTGTTTAAATGGAGAATTACTGAAACGTGTTAGGGAAATAGGATTTTAAGGAAACATCACTTTTTTAATAAGGACGAAGAGATTGCATACTTGCATGGATCTTAGTTAGCCTCTCCTCATTTCTTACCTGCATCAGTGTCTGATATTCCTGCCTCCAAGCTGTAGTCTCCCACCCCAGCAACCTCAAAACTCCTCAGGGTGAATGTTTTGAAAAAGTCTGAATGTGTCACTCATCTGCTGAAAACCCTTCAGAGGTTCCCATAACCTAAAGGATCAAAATCAAAATCCTTAGTCAAGCAGAGAAATCCCTATTAGATTTGGCACCAGATGACCTTTGCTGTTTTATCTCTGGTTGCTCTTTACCTTGGGCACTCTTGAGCATTAGTGTACCAAACCACCTTAGTTCTCCAAACTCCCTGTGCTCCATCAAAAACATTTGGCCCACCTGCACATGTCTGTAGTGACCATTACAATCCTCCTCACCTCTTGTATTACTGGTGAGCAATTACCCTGCCTTTACAACTCAGCTTCTATACCTTCTTTCTCATAGTATATCTGTATAGGTGTATAGAGGTATATTTGTCTTTTATACACATGTACAGGGAGAGAGCCCTCATTTTGCGCAGTAGCACAGGACCACACAATGACTATGCAAGCTAAAAAATAAGCAAAATGATCTTAATAATCAATAGGGTAAAGTATAATTGGTCCATGAACTTTAATTCTTTTTTTTGTCAAAACATTAAACACCTCTCTTAGTGTCAATTATAAATGTATACAGAAATAAAAAATAAGCTGATGTTTATTTAGCACACTGTGATTAAAAACATTAGAAACACTGAGAATTAGTTTTGTTTCTTTATTAAAAAAAAGTAACAAGTATTTTGAAGAGTGTTTTTCTCCTCATGGCATAACTTACAAAAAACACTAAGCATCTTTTCCATTTCTTGACAAATGGTCATATTTCTTTCTCAGTGTGAATCAGCTTCCAACATTTTATTCTTTGGACTCTCAAAGTCTTGAAATAACTCTAAGGTTTTCTTTGATGCAGTCTTTTGCCAGCATCGCTCCCTCTGGGACACCTTCACCCTTTTTGTAATAACTTTTTTCCTCATTTATGTCAGCAAGTTTGCTTTTATTGAGTTCTTCTGGCTGCATATACAGGGTATCTCGAATGGCAGCTGTGTAGATATTCCCACAGTCTCCTATTTCTTCTATAATTCTATTTAAATCCAATTCGAATTTCGCTTCTAATGTCATCACTTTTCATTTTTTTTGCTGACTTCTCATCTTTGTTAGCCAGGTACCTCTTTTCATTATTAATACTTGTAAAACATCACAGGGTTATAGAACTAGGAGTCAGGAGGCAACAAAACTATGTACCTTGTTGCCTGAGTCTGAGGGTGCATGGTGAGCAAACTCTGACAGACTATAAAAGGAGTGATGTATTTGTCACTGATCATGATGCACTCCTGTTATTTACATTACAGATTGTGAATGGGAGAGCTAGCAATGGAGTGTTTACTTTTTGCAATTACCCTCATCCCTCAGTATGGGTGGGGGATGGGTTCCAGAATCCCTCATGGATGCCAAAATCCACAGATGCTCAAGTCCCTTATATAAAATGGTACAGCATTTGAATATGACCTACACACACCCTCCTTGTACTTTAAATCATCTATAGATTATTTATAATACCTATTAGAATGTAAATGCTATGTAAATAGTGGTCATACAGCATTGTTTAGGGAATAATGACAAAAAGAAAAGTCTACATATTCAGTACAGACACAGCCATGCTAGTCCTAACTACATAGTACATGTAAGCAATTATGTAACTTTTTTCCCCAGTATTTTTCATCCACAATTGGTTGAACCCTTCCATGGATGTGGAATCCTTGGATACAGAGGGCCAGCTGTACTTACAGTTAATATACTAAAATTTAAACCATGTTGTTGAGGAACTGTTGTTATTTAAGTCAACTGTGAGTCAAGGTAACTAAAGTGTATGTGTGTTGGAATGGTGCAAAGCAAGAAGTACGTGTGTGTGTGTGTGTGTGTGTGTGTGTGTGTGTGTGTGTGAAAGAGAGAGAGAGAGAGAGAGAGAAAGAGAGAGAGAGAGATCATATATTTGTAAATATCTTTCCATTTATAATGTAAATCTCTGTGTATGGAGCATCACTTCAATACTTTTGGCTGCTAGTTTCACCCCAATTGCTCTTTGACTAACTCTAAAAAAAAAAAACAACAACAAAAAAAAAACAACTGTGCTTAGCTTAAGGTACTTCTCACCTCCCACCCCACATTTTTCTTTTTTTACTGAGGTATGAGATGCCAGGGGATCTGTTTGATATCCACACACAAGCACTCAAGTATGGAAACCAGTAGAGAATTCCCCCCATTCCTTTACTTAGATAGATTGTTCAGAAACTCAGTAATTCATATAACCTCTCACTGGACATTCCTATAAGATCAAGCAATCTCTTATGCTGAACAAAAGGCAAAGACTTGATACTGAGTTCTCAAGTGTTAACACACGTGGATCTGGTAGTAAGTGAAGGCTTAAAGTGCAGTTGCAGGTGATATACTATATAAAAAAGCCTAATATGCTAAGTGTCCAGTCATCCAGTCGCAGTTCAACCAATCAAAGCATAGTATGCTAATGATATGCTAAGGCCGCTCAACTTCTCTCTAGGACGTGCACTAACCACCAGGGGGGCAGACACTCTGACCAGTAGGTTAGCTTGCTGCTGGAGTCCAACAGATTGGGACAGGCCAGACACACACTGGAGCCCTCCCGCAGTCCCTCTCCAGTTGGCCAACCTCCCGAATCCCTCCCCAGCCCTGATCATGCACTGGTGGGGTCCCTCGGCCTGGCCTGCACCCTCTTGCAATCTGGGACCCCTTGGGGGATGTTGGAGAGCCGGTTTAGGCCCCATCCCACAGGCCAGGCTGAGGGACCCAACTGGTGCACAAATTCATGCACCGGGCCTCTAGTTTGAAGATAACTATCAAATTTCCAAGCAGAAAAGAAGGAGGAGTCCTACCAGGCAGAAGAAGTAAAGGTACAAAAGCATGAAAGCATGCTAGAACATAGTATATCTGGGAGAATCACCAGTAATTCAGAAAGACTGGACTGTGTGAGAAATAAAGGTTAGAATGGAGATAATACCAGAACAGTCTCTGGACCAGTGGTTCTCAACCTGTGGGTCGTGACCATCAGAAAACACATATAGCATATCAGATATTTACATTACGATTCATAACAGTAGCAAAATTACAGTTATGAAGTAGCAACAAAAATAATTTTATGGTTGGGGGTCACCACAACATGAGGAACTGTATTAAAGGGTCACAGCATTAGGAAAGTTGAGAACCACTGCTTTAAACCCTGCTGAGAAATTATCACATGGGCTACAGGTAGCCTTTAGGAAACTTTAAGTAGGAGACCAGCATAGACTGATTGTCTGGACAGAAAGGTTCTTGGAAGGTAGTGAGAAGGATGAACTGGAGATAGGAAGCACTTATTCTCATCTAGCTAGGAGATTTTGCAAGCCTGAAGTAGGCAGTGGCAATGTGGAAAATATCAGTGATCATGTTGAAAAGACTTTCAGAAGGTAAAACAGAACTGCATGCGATTGTAAGAAAGAGGGTAAAGGAGAAGGAATGGTCTAGAACAGTGGTTCTCAATCTTCCTAATGCCACGACCCTTTAATACAGTTCCTCATGTTGTGGTGACACCCAACCATAAAATTATTTTCGTTGCTACTTCATAACTGTAATTTTGCTACTGTTATGAATTGTAATGTAAATATCTGATATGCAGGATGTATTTAGGCGACCCCTGTGAAAGGGTCGTTCGACCCCCAAAGGAGTCGCGACCCACAGGTTGAGAACCGCTGGTCTAGAATGATTTTCACCTAATAACCAGCAGGAATTTGATTATTTTTGGCTTTACCAATACACTGAGTTAGGGCATTTTTAAAAAGAGCTAAGTTTTTGTAACCTCAAGATCTAGCAGCAGAGTATTTGGGTCAGAGCTGATATTTGATCATTTTTAAATTTATTTCTAAAGTATGCAACTTCTAATACTTTCTCTATCCCACCAGTCGAGCAAACTGAATACCCTTGAGAAAGACAGCATGATTGTTTTCTTAAGGAATAATGTAATGTTTCTCTCTTAAATATAATGAAAAAAATGTTCAGCAATAAGTAAGTAAAATGCTTTGACTAGATTCAAGCTTTGAAGCTTAGTTTTCACATTTATGAGTTGAGTAGTTGGCCATCTGGATTTTCCACATGGATCTATTTGAAAAGGAAACTTCAATGGTTTATAACGCTAAATTAACTTGTTTCTGGGGCCAAGTAACAGATATGCTTCTCCTCATGTAGCCTGACAGCTCACTTCTTTGCATTTTATCTATGCACATATTTGGGAAGAAATGTGTCTCTCATTTTGGTTCTTGACAGTCATATCATTTAAGATCTGAAGTGTTTTGCCTTCCGAGAACTTGAGTCACATTTGTTAATTTTGATTTACAGCAAATGTTTGGTACTGCACTCATGACTTTCACTTAACACACTTAATGAGCATCAGTTCTCACAGTGCCCCGTGTGTGGTCTGAAAATGTGATTTACAGCCTCTCAGTGAGGGAGATGTCACAACAAGGAGGCAGCAGAATAAGGCAGACTGGGAGGAGCTGGGAAATAGTCACTTCAATATATGCAGTTTCAATGGGTCACGTGCTCAGAGATGAACCTTCCTATAGGCAATGCGTTTGTTTAGCCAGATAGATAGTAACAAAGTTTCAAAAATCCAAATGTCACAAGCAATGAAAATGCTATGTTGATGTCTTATAGATTGAGAAATTAAAGGGCAGTTGAATTTATCAAGTAGGTCATGCATGATCACGATCCAGGTATTTCCAATAGATTACAGAGGAAGAAGCCTATTTTCAATAGGTTGATGTAAGAATAAGAATTTTAGCAGTATGAGCAGAAGTTGTGACTTCTCTTGTAAGAATTTTAGTGGTGAAGGAAAGAAGGTAGAACAACTGCATTTTGATTACAATATAAGGCAATAATGGAGAGTTAGTATTTAACACTGTTTTTGTAAAGGGAAATTTTTGAATCTATTTTTAGTTTTAAGGGGGAGGGCCAGTAAAGAGAGAAAGTTTGAAGAACAAAGAGAAAGGGTGGGTAAAAGATTCTGGAGAAATAGAGAAAAAATTAACTCACACAAAGGGAAGATATCTGATTCTGTTTACTTAAAATGTTGAAGTGGGATTTTGGTTTATTAGATTACACCAGACTAAGGAAATGCACATAGACAAAGGAGATTTATGGTGGGTTACCTTCAGGAAGCTTGGCTAGTACTAGTATAGGATCCTTCCTTTCAAGGCCCTGAGAGGGTCCTAATAATACCTGGTCATAAGTGTTTGTAAAATTTCAAAAACATGATATTTTACAAGTAATTCGTAGAGACTGCTATGTATTTCGACTCCAGCTTTATTTCCATCACACTTCTCCTTGTGTCAAGTAGCCAAAGAATGGCTATGAACATCTTGGAAATACTATCTAGGTAGAATTTAATTCAGTTATATAGTTTGGTTTTAGAGGGATATATATGTGGCTTTTAGGAACTGCCATGTGTAGATAAATTATTGACCATCATTTCAGCCAAGAAATATCTTTCATAAATACATTCCTGCCACCAACTTGTCTACTCCCTGGGAGCGATAGCATCAGTGTGCAGGACTACAGGTTGTCTAGCTGTATAAAAGTACCCATTTGTGGCACCAAAGTATGTGGGTGGTGGAGCGGAAACAGGTTTGAAATGTATAAAGCCAGAAGCTAATCTTTGGAAAATTCTCCAAACTATAGAGCTTATGTAGTCAAACCTCATTTCTCACAAGTCTCCCATCTTGAACAGTTCGGTTCTCTACCAAGTTATTCACAGAAAAAAAAAATGTATCGGTTGTTGAACCAAACTTTGGTTTTCAACCTGACAACCCTTCCATGCATCTACCTCAGCATGACAAAAAGCATCTCTCAGGCAGTGAACAAAGGAGAGAATGCTTTTGTTGTTGGGGAAAATCAACTACTAGCACAATTTTAAAACATAAAGAGGCCATCAAGAATGTTAATGTTGCTAAGGGTATGAAAGAAACAATGATCATAGGCAATCGAAGAAGGAGAAAAACTGTTGTTGATTTGGATAAATGAAGAGCTGTTGCCTGATGGCAGCATTTTGGAGGCAGGGATATGTGAAAAAGGAGGCAGGGATATGTGAAAAAGGAGGCAGGGATATGTGAACAAGGAGGCAGGGATATGTGAAAAAGGAGGCAGGGATATGTGAAAAAGGAGGCAGGGATATGTGAAAAAGCGAAGAAGCTGCACACTGACCTGAAAGACATCCCTGGACCGAATCCTAAAAGTGATTCATTTAAGGATAATAGGGGGTGGTTCCATAAATTTAAGAAAATAAGTGTTTATTTATAGATTAAACAATACATTAGACATATGATATGGGAATTTTGGACTGGAAACGTGCAGTGTTTCCCTGGGCAGGATGGTGTCCTGGGCTCTTGTCCAGTGGAGTTGAGGAATGAAACCACGGGCAAAAGGTGGTATAGCAAAGGTGGACATTCATTGAAGAACAAGTACAGACTCCATGTGGGGAGGGGGAAAGAGTTCCACTGAGTCCCTTTTTCTACGGTTTATAAAGGCTGCAGTTTTTTGTGCCTCTATATCCCCTCTGATTTGGTCATTATTCCCTTTTGATTTGGTCACTATAGTAACTCCTGAGCTCAAAGATCAAACCTCACATGGGACACGTGAGGCTCTCCTCCCCTCCTTCTTTATTGTTTCCCTATTCCCTCTGGGCTTTCTTCCTCCTTTCCTTTATTCTGCAAATGTGTACCTTTTGCTACTCCCAGCTCCCTTATCTTATGAAATATAACTTCTGCTTCCTTGTCTTATGGAAGTGTAACTTCTGCTGCTCCCAGCTCCCTTGTCTTATGGAAATGTACCCTGTTGCAACTCTGTAGCCCTGTGTTTTTTCCATGGACCCCTTACTTTTTAAAATTTCCTAAACCTGCCTATTTCACCCCCCAAAATACCTATTTTACCCAAAAAACTCCTTTCACATATATATATAAGAAAGGTTAAAACAGGGAATCATTTGGGGGTCTGGAATGGATTAATTCAATTTAACTTATTTCTAATGGGAAAAAATGATTTTGTTTTCCAACAAATCACTTTTCAAACAGCATTCTGAAATGAATTAAGTTTGAGAACTGAGGTTCCACTGTATATGAAAAATCTTGAAAAAGTCCCCAAAGCTAACAGTATTCTAAAATTAAATATGCTTTATCAATGAATTATAAAATTGGTACTTTTTAAAATGATCAATAATTAAAACATAACAGATTTAGTCAATCATAATCAATACAATTATCTACTTTTCTATAGAAAATTATATTTAAAGATCATTCTAAGAAGGGGCTTTCAGAGAGTAGGTAGCCCAACCATGTAGGGTACAAAGAGTTTAGAAGGATTAAGCAGTTAATTAGTAAAACTATGCCATTTTCCTGAAATTTTTTTATAATTGTGTTATTTATCAGATTTTAGATATATAATTTATTGTCATAGCTTTCTCTTTATAAATATTCATCTTTGCACTCAATTTTGTACTAGTAATTTTTGAAAGGAGTTTTTGGGTAAAATAGGAATTTTTTTTGGGGGGGGGTGAAATAGGCAGGTTTAGGAAATTTTAAAAATTCATTCCATGGAAAAAATACACAGGGCTACATAGTTACAAAAGGATACTTTCCATAAGACAAGGGAGCGAGGAGCAGCAGAAGTTATATTTCCATAAGACAAGGAAGCTGGGAGTAGCAAAGGGTACACATTTGCAGAGTAAAGGGAAGGAGAAAGAAAGCCCAGAAGGAATAGGAGAACAATGAGGGAGGAGAGCCTCATATGTGCCATGTGAGGTTGTGCCGGGAGCCGGTCCATCCTTGCTGTTTCAAGGGACCTGGCATATATGGCATACTATTCTTAATATGTTTGCTCACCTTCTTGGTACTATGTGTTTTAACCAAGGTCACCTCTCCAAGAAAGGTTGTTTCCCCAGGTGGGGATTTTTCCCTGAGGTTAGGGAGGGGATACAACCCCTTAATTAAGTGCCAGGCGGGTAGTTAAGCTACATAATCTTTACTCCCTGGAATGGAGATAAAAAACGCCCTAACCTTTGTAATAGAAATTGACAGGATTAAAATCGGCTGGTATAAATATGGATGTAACAAGACAACAAACATCAGATCCTCATCAGCTCCTGATCAGATCCTAACCAGAACCTAGCCAGAGAACATGGCAAAAGATCCTGGACAGAACCTGGCTACAGAACTTCACTGGAGAACCTAGACAGAACATGGCAAAAGAACCTGGCTAAAGAACCTGGTGGCTGAACCTGGCTGGAGAACCTGGAGAACCTAGCTGGAGAACCTAGCGAGAGAACATGGCACCAGAACTTGGTTGGAGATCCTGACCAGAACTTCGCTGGAGATCCTGGAGGGAGAACCTCGCTATGCTGATGAACTGAAACCAGTTTCCATGTCATTCATTCTTTGCCAACTCCGTCCACACCTTTGGGGATCCCTGGACCCGTTGGGGTTGGACCCCAACAAGGTTGGACCTTTGAGCTCAGGAGTTGCTATAGTGACCAAATCAGAAGGGGATGGTGACCAGTCAGAGGGGATATCAAGGCACAAAGATCGGCAGCCTTTATAAACCATGGAAAAGGGACTCAGTGGGACTCTTTTCCCCTCCCCACATGGGAGTCTGTGCTGTGAGATTCTTTCCTCTTCCCCACGTGGTAGTCTGTACTTGTTCTTCAATTAATTTGCACCTTTACTATACCATCTTCCATCCATCATTTCATTCTTCGATTCTGATGGACAAAGAGCCCAGGAAAAGCCATCCTGCCCAGGGAACACCACGCATTCCAGTCCAAAAATTCCCATTTCATTTTTTAGTCTTTTCTCAAAGAAGGCTCTCAAAATTGTATGAGTTTCAAGTCTCACAAATCCTGGATTCACTGTGGCTACGTGTTCAGCTGGGAGTTAAGGGACTTCTAAATTCCCACCCTGGTGCGTGGCAGCTCACTACAGAAAATGATAAACTGACTTTGTAAATTCCAAGCTTCTGACAATAAAAACAGTGGGAGGAGGAAGTGTATGTGAAGCAGTTAGGAGAGGGAGAGTAATATTATAGAGCATTGCAACTTTCAAGACACTGTGGTAGACACCTGATACAATTAATTTAGTCACTCACTATCTGATAGGTACTATTCTAAGAATTTTACATACCTTAACTCATTCTATCCTCACAACAACCTTATCAAGTAAGTATTATTATTATTCCTCATTTTACTGATGGGGACCTTAGGCACAACTCAGATTAGTAGTACAGTTATGATTTATACACAGGCTATTTGTTTTCAAAGCTACAACTTTACCCTTACTGTATCCTTGCCTCATGGTAACATTGGTAAATCCGTTCTTTTGCTTCTTTGTTAACTATAAGTTCATACAAAATCAGATCATCTAAATAACTTGTTCAAGGTGTCACATAGTTTGTGATGGAGCTGAGATCTGAAAGTATTCTCAGTGGTTTCCAAATCCATACATTTTTCTGCTGCATCAAACAGCCACTTATTATGTCTAGTTACTCTGCATTGGGTACTCACCAAAAAAAACTCCAAAGATGGAGAATGCAAGAAGTACTCATGGGTCAGTTTACTGAAATTCAGCTCCCCTTTCTAAAAATATATACATATTTTTATTGATTTCAGAGAGGAAGGGAGAAGGATAGAGAGATAGAAACATCAATGATGAGAGATGTGCCCTGACCAGGAATCCAACCGTGACCTCCTCGTTCATAGGTCCATGCTCAACCACTGAGCCACGTTGGCAAGCCCCCCACCTTTTTGTTTCCTGGTACTCAATCTGCAGCACAATGTAGCTAGGTGAGGAGGCTGGCGAGAAAATACTGACATACTTGGTCTGTGCCCAATAGGACAGTGCTGTTGGGCAAGTCACTGAAGGTCAACTAGAGTAGAACTGTCAAAAGTTATAGAAAGCATGCCCTGGATTAAGAGACGTGTCAGTACAGGTTACAGCTCGATGCAGTTGCAGTTTCAGAAATGCTAAGTGACCCTGTATCAAACTCAAAAAATAGTGATATAAATAAACTCTTGCCACCTTTATTTTCAAAATTGCTTTCTGTTCAAGGGAGGCTTTTTGTTTGTTTGGTCAGTTGGTTTTATAAGTCAAAGAGAGGTCCTTCTCATTAGTTTGTCAGTGCAAATCACTTAGCTAATTAAGTGTCTGTGACATGATGTAATATGTCAAATCTTGTTCATTGAAGTTTTATCACAAGGAGCAAGCCAGCAAATGACAGAAAGAGTTTAAAATTACATGTGGAATGACTTATCAATAAAATATATATATTGCCTTATGTGGCCATATTAGTTTGGTATAAATTAACTAGATTGTAAATCTACTGTGAATTGTATTCTAGTTTTGGAAACAGACAGACAAATAACATTCTGAAAAAGCACAAGTGCCCAGAACATGACATACATAGGAAATTGGAGAAAGGGAAAAACTAAAAATGACACAGTCTGGACTTCTAGTAGCACTAGATAGACAGTGGTTTAGAAAAGAACAAAGTGAAACATATTAAGAAAGGGCTAAAGTGAAAACAGAATGGTATGATGGAAGACTAGAGAAGAGAGGTGTTTTTTGTTGTTGTTGTTGTTGTTGTTGTTGGGGAACTATGGTAAATGATGTTTGATAGGTAGGTTGGGAGTACATGTTCAAGGTCAAATTGAGGAGTCTGGACTTCATAAAATGGAGATTTATCAAACTGTGAAAGAGCAATAACTTGGTGTTATTGTTTTAGGAAAATTGATTAGGTGTTAATCTGCAGATTTATTGGGGAAGTCTGAATCCCAGAAGAGAGATTAATGAATGGATATCCTATAGGATGTTATCAACATTTTCCAGAATGAGGTGATAAGAGGCAGAAGTGAGGTAGGAAGTACTGGAATTCACTTTTTAAAAAAATATATTTGTATTCATTTTAGAGAGGAAAGGGAGAAGGACAGAAAGGAAGAGATAGAAACATCAATAATGAGAGAGAACCATTGATTGGCTGCCTCCCTCTGCCCCCCACTGGGAATCGAACCATGCCTTCTGGTTCATAGATGCTCAACTACTTAGCCACACAGTCTGCACCACTTTTTTTAAAAGAAAAAAAACAGGACTTGAAGATTATACAGTCTAGCCAGTTGTGTGAGGAAAGGTGAAAGCATTTACTACGTAATATATAGGCAAAATGTGGTGGTATTCAAGTACTTTAAAAGAAAGAGATGAGCAATGTTGAGAGAAAGAGAGAGCGGACTAATGTACTGAATTTCAGCATTCATGGAAGATATTGGCTTCTGTGGAAGTAAACCAAGAGACTGTCGGTAAATGTGTAACCTGTGTGTTTTGGGACACTGGACTCTAAAAATATCCACCCCCCTGTGCTCTAGTTCCAAGCGCACCAATCAGCTACCTCATTATTTGTTTGGTTTCTCATACATATATATATCAGGAAAGTACTGGCTGGAAATCATGAATACCACAGGCTCAAGAAAGTTCTCGCTCTCCCTACTGTAAACAAATCCTTGGCTTCTTGTTTATGCATATGTTCTCTGTAAATCTGACTGGCAGAATGTGTCTCATTGGGTCCAATTAATTCTGGGGCTTGGACAGGACAGAACTTCTGAGATCAGCTCTGCACTGTGCCCAATTAACCAAGGTAATGCTTCTTGCAAGGTTGTCTTGGTGCTCCGTCTCCTTGTCTGGCACACTTTTCATAACGCCATCCCCTTGGAACTGCAGTCCCCTACAGAGAGAGGGCCGTCCCTGCACTGTCTATACTTCCCTCCAGAGGGAAGTCCCTGTGTGATTTCTCTCTTTCATCCTTCGAGGTTTGTTAGAGGAATTGAAATTTTGCATAAATGAGTTGATATGACTTGATTATTTTAGAAGGTATGATAGAGAATATTATCCTGATATATGCTCACATTTCTGTTGTGATACACTATTCAAAAATAGATGTGACTTTTCAGAGAGAAGGTCTGAACGTGTCCTATGTGACCCATACTGAACCACCACATTGTCTTCCAAATTATAAAGCAATTGTGAGAAGTAATCAAATGTGTTCCTATTGATTTTTAGTTCCCCATATGAAAGGTGCCTATAAAAGAGTAACAAATACTACAAGAAGCAACTTAGGATTATAGAGATGTTCTTGAATGATCTCCAGGTTTATTACTTAATGAAGTACAAATGAACATACTCTAACCCAATGTGCAGCAGACCATTTATCTATAATCATGTCAAATGCTAAACATTTCTTTTTTTTCTTTTATTGCCCCCTCTTCTTTTCTTTATTCCTTGCTTTTTCTGTGTTGGAATCTATGATATACTGCTCCATAATTCCTATACCTTGATTAAATTTTAAAATAAGAATCAGAAATCCCATGTGATCCATGAATATAGAGAAGAGAAAATTGAAATGAAAGGATGTAAATTTGTGTACATATTTGTGAGATTAAAAAGAAAACAGAACAGTGTATCTTAGGAAAATAGGCAATATCTCAAAAACCCAAACCCAGATGTAATCAGATTTCAATTCAATCTAGCATTTTTTCAAATACTTTGCATCTAATAACAGCACAAACGGGAGTGCATTACATCAAAATGACATATAGAAGGGGCTCACCCAGCTGGCAGATAGAGACTCTTAGTGGTTGGGATGGTGTTATTTAATGTGTTTATGACTATTGCTTAAGCATGTTCAGAATTTTATAACAGAGATACAAATAGTACTTACTGTAACTCATTACAGCCACATCTGCATAAAAAGCATATGGAAAATGGATTTCCTCTGCACACTTAACCCCAAATTACTGATGTTAATGGCTATCCAGAAATTTTATTGAAAAAACAAATACTGGAAAGGAAAGCAAAGGTGTAGTTGTTAGGAAGTAAGTTTGATCCTCAAATTTATTAGTAGGGAATATTTCAAATGAGCTTTCTATTAGTTGCAAGTTGATGACCTTATCATGAACTATGCTTGTAACAAACATGGCATCATTTCCTCCCAGGCTTCAAAGTGATATAAATACCCTTTCCCATGAAATGGGCTTTTGTGAAACAGTATAAGTTCACACTCTTCAATTTAGCCAACACAACTAAGGAAGAATTGAAGTGAAGGACGGATTCCGGGGAAAGCCAGATGACCACATATTTAATGGCAGAATGCTGAGAGATTTTTTTAAATATATAATGAATGTAAATAATCCTTGTCTGTATAAATGCCTCTGGGGTTGCTGTACCCACAAACTCCTTGGAATATGTGGAGCAGTTTTATTTCTCAGTATTTCTTAGCTTCTGAATTTAGTAGGTTCCCTATTTTGTTATAACTCTTTCTTTTATGGCAGCAATTTTCATGTTTTTATAGCATTTTTACAACCCATCGAAAGGCCTCTTGGCACAATGTTTCACCTCCGATCTGTCACAAAAGAAGTCACAATAGTAGGGAGCAGAGCTTCACCAGCGGATTCAACCTACACTTGCCTTAGGTCTAATGGATGTCAGCCCCAAGGTATCTCAAATTACCGTATGACTAACTTGATTCTCCTAAATGTCCACAACCAATGATGGCTGAGCCTTTCTCAAGAGTGATTTCATAGCTTTAAGCATCTATCTTTGGACACCACACAAGAAACAGTCTCAATCTATCTAATTTGTCCTCTGACATAGTTTCAGTAAGAAATTTACTTCCCTACCAAAACTAGAACCTTGCAGTAAATTGTAGATACGTTAGTTGAGTGAGGAACTGACCTTTCTGCACATTTTTTTTCTACCTAGTTCATGGTAGTTTCCAATGTCCCATATTCTGGACCTTAATCCCATAGTCACAGTTGCTAAATGGAGCCTTACCTTAACTTATTCAAATGTCTCTGAAATACTGATGCCCATCCCTCAGACTGCCTAAATAAGAGGCAAAATATGAGATCATTTAAACAACATTGAATAAAGTCATATTATAATTGCACATACAGCTCAGAGGTCATCAGACAGCATTGGCTCTCAGAGAACTAGTTAAAGCTTCAGATTTGTGGAAATACAAAGCCCCCCCCTCCCCTCACACACACACACTTCTACTCATTCCAAAGGGCTCAAACACTCCTGATTCAGAATCTAAATTTATAGATGATGTAATTTTCAGGCATCATAACTCCAGGTCAAATGTTCCATCTTGTTAGCAGTTTCCACAAAATATCTACTCATATTAAATTTATGAGATTGTATCAAATTCACCGAAAATCCAGGATGTGTCAGAGGTTACATGGATGCGTTACATTTCAGTGCACTTAAGCTTCCACCACCTCTCTTGGCCTCTGTACTCCCTCCTCTCCACTCCCTCACTCCTGCCCCTCCTGTCTTCCCTGGTCTTTACTCCCTCTCTCTTGATTCCCTGGTGCCATTTGATAACCAGGCCCTGCCTAGGGATCAAATTCTGCCTCAAGGATCAACAAATACAGCTATATATGTGTAGGCTGTTATAATAATAATTCATTCCCAACAAATTACATATATTTGCTAGATGAAAGACAACATAGGAGTATATCAAAATATTAATATAGTTAATTCTTGATGGTAGATTTAAAAGTGACTTTATTTTTATTATTCTGTAATTTCTAAACTTTCAAAAATGAATAAGTGTTACTTTTTCGTTATAAAGAAAAAAGTTTTTTTAAATGAAATTGTCTCATAATATAGTGAATTATCTGAAATTAGAGACTAGATCATAATTTGGGGAACTATTTTAAAAGTAATGGTATCAAAGGGCCCTTCTACCTATAAAAGTTTAGGATTCAAGGGTTATTGTTAAGCTAAAATGGTGTAATGAAAATGAGAGTACTTTGAGAAGTACGAATCTCCATAAAGTAAGTTCTTTTGAACATATTGCTTTGTAGTGCAATGATAAGCACAATTGCTGGCACTAAATATATTATAAAACATATTATAAAAAAAGCAAGTTGTTTCATGAATAAAAGTTAGGAAAAGCAGAGTTCATAGGTAGGAAGATTAATAAATATTTTGGGTTAGAAAAGTAGTCAGCTCTTTTACAATTAGTCCAGAAATGGTTAAAATTAAATTTATATTTCTTGCTTATTGCATCTGAAAGTGTTAGCCACTTAAATCAGAGTGGGCTCTTATTTTTTTTGTTTTGTTTTTTTAAAAAGTTCTTTTTTAAAAAAAAAGTTCTTTAAGAAATTTTAAACAGGTTAGGATAGAGCACAAATCAAAGGAAAAAACTCCTTAAAAATCCGAGGTTCCTGTCATCATTTTTAAGGAGTGTCATCTATGAATATAAAACATACTTTCGGCTCTGTGAAACCTTAGCATTAAGATTATTGCACATTTTATTAGCCTTTCCCAAGCTCTGAAACTGGAAATTCATCTGCCTCTAACCTTTCCACCCAAGTCGACTTCATACATAAGTTAAGAGCAAGTTGAAATTACAGGGAGCTGTAAAAAAAATGGAAGTTCTCCGCTTTCCTCTTTCAAAACCAATATTAAAATATATGAGGTGCAATTGTCAAACTAAAAAATTGCCAGATGATTCATAAGAAATGAGTGGCCGGCAGGCTAGCCTGACTACCCCCTTGCATTTCTGATTTTTAACGGGTCTTTGGGAAGGAAGATGGTGACTTACTATGGAAGTCAGACAGCAGTGAAAGTGGAGCTAGCGGGCCCAGGGGAAGGACAATGTCCAGGTGCTGAATACGATTGGAAGTAGTACTACTTGGCACAGCATGTTCAGATGTTAAACTCTTTAGTAAACAGCTTGTAAAGAAACCCCAAAGGACTCAATTCCCTTATCTCTCCCACCTGCCTCCATTTTATCTTTCCCCCAAGGAGAAACAAACATACCTGTCAGGCATCCTTTTAACTTGTCAGGGACTGAACTCCAGCCAAGGAGGCCAGATATTACAACTAAATGGATTTACACGTGAGGGTGACTATCTGTTTCCATTCACTGAGCCATGACATTGAGGTCTAATTTGTTGCTTACTTGTCACAGCAGCATTGATTATTATTACCCGTCCATGAGCAGGTGATCCTGCCCCATCGGAAAGGTCCTGAACCTGCATCTTCTTCATTTATGTGATGGGGATATGGTATGAACTTGGGAAGAGAGCAAAGGGGATGTGAAATCTTATTCCTGTTCTTTAGAAATTCCAACACCACTTCTATGAATGTCATGATGAGTAATGTTTGAAGCTTTTCTCACATCCTGATTGCCTTATATTTGGAACTTTTACTGACTTCTCCATTCATTCATCAAATATTTATTGAGATGGTTTATAAAGTTCTAGCAACTGTCCTTCAAGGCCTTGAATCTAATGAACATGAAAACTGAACTGAGTGCATTCATATGACTATATATGTTTAGATCCCAGAGGGAAAAGGAAAGGGGTAATTCCACTAGAATTGGACATAGGGTGAATGTTGGAGGTTCTCATGGCATGAAGACCTAATAATCCTAATGGGAGAGACAGTTAAGGTATATTGTAGTCAATGACCAATGCCAGAATTGAAACAATGGGATAGGAAGGAGTGTAGATAGGACTAGACATTTAAACTCTTGGGAAGTTTATTTGTTTAGAAAATCACTCCAGTAGAAAATAAAGTTGGTGTGTGCCCTAGCTGGTTTGGCTCAATGGATAGAGCATCGGCTTGTGGACCCAAGGATCCCGGGTTCTATTCCAGTCAAGGGTGCATACCTTGGTTTCAGGCTCCTTCCCGGCCCGGGCCCTCCCCAGGGTTTGTGCAGGAGGCAACCAATTGATGTGTCTCTCTCACATCAATATTTCTCTCTGTCTTTCCCTGTCTTTTCAACTCTCTTTAAAAATCAATGGAAAAATATCTTTGGGTGAGTATTAAAATAAAAAAAAAGAAAAGAAAGTTGATGTGTATCTTATTACAGACACATTCATTGAGTATCAATCATATGAGGAATGATTTGAGAGAATATTGTGTGATATTAATTAAAGTATTTTTGACCTAGTGCCTCCAGGAAGACATACACAACTGCTATCTAAATAAACTAAATAAGTAGTGTTAAATAACAGAGAAGTCATGCCATGAAGTAATTCTTATATGGAAGAGACAGAGTCCTTCTCCATGCCAGTAGAGTGATTGTGGAAGTGAGGTGAGGTATCAGGGACTAGAGCAGCACTGGAGATGACCCATGGAAAGAATAATAAACCCCAAAGTCAACTGCAGGATCAACTAAGAGCATCAGACTCTACAGCAGGTAGAGGAATTACAGGGTTAGCAAGATTAGAAACCACTGGGCAGAGAATGCTTCGAAAAAGATAACTGACAACAGCAACATGTGTCACTCTCTTGCTATGAAGGACTGTTTCTCAACCCTGGCTACCCAGTGGAATCACCTAGAGAACTTAAAAAACAAACAAACAACACAAACAACAAGAAGAAACAACACTTATGCCTGAGCCCTATCCTCAGGAATACAGATTCAATTGGTCTAGTATGAAACCCTGTCATCACTGTGAGAATCCTCAAGGTTCCAATGTGCAGCCAGAGTTAAGGACCATTACCATCAAGAAAAGGAGTGACTGGATAGGCTGGCTCAAGCAGTTAAGCCTTATCGGCTCTGGAGCCAAAGACTAAATCTATGATGATCCACACCCACCCACTTGAAGGCAGTCCTCAAGACTGTAGTGGTTTGAGAAATGTAATTTACTAATGAAAGATCTAACAGATAAACTTAATGTATCTTCAGACAGCATATCAGCTAAAATGAAATTATATTTGCCCTATAAATCAAAATAATTCTCAGGAGATACATAACATAATATATAATAAATATTAATGTATAATGAATATATATATACACATATATTGAATGGAATTAATACATTCATAGCAGATTGATCAAGAAATTGCCTATATCTTTGCAATGAAGCTGAAATACTCCCATAGTTGAGAAGGATTGCAAGATAATGTTTAAAGGCATATAATTTTTACTTTGTGAGCAAGGTAAGAGAAAAAATTTAAACACAGGGCACACATATATGACAATGAGCATTTGAATGATTAAAGGAAATATTTAATAATTTTACATTTCCTCTTTTTTTGGAAACAACCTCTTTCCTAGGGTGATTCTTTTCACTATTTATTTAGAACCTGTAAATCCCTTAAGGAGATGCCTCATCTGACAGGTGGGAAATAACTAAAACCATTAGTAAGTATGTTAAGTTCTAAGTATAATAAATGCTTAGTAAATGGAAATTATTCTCAATCTTCATAATTATAGTTTAGTTATCAACAGAATCTGATTTATGTCCACATAAAGTTTTTTGAATCAGAACTAGTGCAACAACTTCAAAATGTGTGAGGGTGGGTACTATGTTTTTGGTTGTAAATTGTGACTACCATATTCACTGCCAGTGGGGGCAATTTTTTCAGTTCCCATATAACCCCGTTTGGAAGTTGGAATATGAGAGACAAAGAGGAAGCTGATGTTATTGCTATCTCCTGCAAATTGATAGCACGGTGGCTGTGCTGGGAACTAGAGGCTGGAGGAGGAGGGCAGACTCAAAGAGATCAGTGCTAGAAAGTTTCTTAAAGAGCTACTACAAATATTTTTTTAAAACAAATGAAATCTGAAACTGAGATAAAAAAGATTTATCTAAAATCCCATTACTATTTCATTTATTGGCAGGGTTAGAACCCATATCTCCAGATACCCCATCATTCTCTCAACTAAAACATTCTTTCTTTTTAGTAATTTTTGTCTATTATGAAATTGCTTTCTAAGTTTAGCATTTCTAAGTTAAATGAATTAGTCTTACAGCTTTACTTTATATGCTTCACCCTGCATAATCTTATAAACCTTATCTATCCCATAAAAAATGTAAAGCCTCTCTTTGTCAATCAGTTGATCAACACAAAATGGCCGGAGATGATAGGGTCAAGCCAATCCTATCAGAAGAAATATGAAATGGAGAGACCATGAGAAACATTGGCTTGAAGCTTCTGGGTCATATTTTAATTGTAATTCCAATTAAATAACATCATACTTTTCACATACAACAAATCGAATAGCTCAACCAGATATGCTCAGAAGTTCTAGTATGTATATATTCTCTATGAATATATCACTGAAGACATAAGAGATGATAACTTTGATTTAATGTAAAAATTAGAAGTGGGAAATATGGAACTACAAATTGAGTACCATTTATATGGAAAATGAAACAAAATTTAATACATTTTTATATTAAATATCAGTTTATGTAGTAACTTTAAGTTAATTACAAATCCAATATTATCTGCATCTCAATTCCTGTGAGGTAGGCAGTGCTATCTTCATCAAAAAGGTTTAATGATTTACCCAAACTGACACAGCTCCAAGTTAGGAATCCAGGACCTGAAGTTATTGTGTTCTTTCTAACACAATACGTATTGCCCCCAACTTATTTGAGACACTTTGTTTTCTGTTCTAAAAATGAATACATAAATAAATTTTAAAAAACTGAAGTATGTATAGCATTTTGAGGTTTTAAGAAATGTTTTCCTGTAGTACTTTCAACATAAACAGTATAGACAGAGTACAGAGAAACCACAACTGGAAAAAGATTCTTAAAGGTCAACTGGTTTGAGAGGGCAGCCATGGAAGACATCTCAATTTTACTGTGTTTTTGATGTATGGGTCTAAACACAATCAGAAAAGACTAACCTAATATCTTTCTGACCCAGAGTTGACCCAAGCACAATCCTAACTTGCAAAAGAAGAAAAGCAGGAGTTTAAGGTTTAAGGCCATCAATCTTATAGCATATCTTAGATGGAAAACATGAACAAACTAGACCAAAAAAAAGGATTACTGACCAAAAGTGAAGGAAAACAAATAACAAGCGGGAATAGTTTAGATGCATATTAAAAAGTAGTGTGAGTTTAAGTATAATAAATGTCTTTTTCACTGGCAATAGTTATCTGTATATAAATTGTTTATATATACATATATACACAGTAATATTATTATTTTTTGCAGCCAACATATGCTGAAATTTACCTGGAAAACCAGTGTAGGAAAAACAATGGACTATAGAGTATTGGCCAACCTTCTCTCATAAAACTACAAAATGTGACTGAATGCATTAGTCAGCATTCTCCAGAGAAATAGAACTAATAATATATATATAATGTATCATATATCATATACATTATACATATCAAGAATAATAAAGAGCTTTTTGAATTTTTTATAATTGACATATAATATATTATTTTCAGGTATACAACTTAATTATTAGATATTTGTATATTTTGCAAAATGATCACCACAATAAATCTAACATCAATCACCATACATAGTTACAAATATTTTTCTTGTAAGGAGAACTTTTAAGATCTACTCTCTTAGTGGGTTTTAAAAATACAATCTAGTATTAACTATAATCATCATGCTATATATCACATCCCCATGACTTATGTGAAATGAAGTTATTATAATTAATTAGCTTATTGGCTCATTCAACTATACAGGCTGACAACATCCAAGACCTGCAGGGTGAGACTCAGGAAAATGAGGGTTTAGTTTCAGTACTTGGGGGAGAGTCAGCCTTTTGGTTCTATTCTGTCCTTCAACTGATCGAATGAGCCTCACCCACATTAGAAAGAGCAATTTGCTTTACTCAGTCCACCACTTAAAAGCTAATCTCATCCAAAAACACCCTCTATAAACAACCAGAATAATTTTTGACCAAATATCAGGTACTTCGTAGCCCAGACAAGTCAATGCATAAAACAAACCATCACAATAGCTAAAAGTATAGAGACCAATGTTATAACAAATACTTAGAATTTATAAAGGCAAGTGAATGTGGTTCTTCAATGTATTTCCTTTTGGAAATAATATATTTATTGCCATAATGTGGTAAAAACATTTATATGATGTCCTTAAGGTCTGGTGTGTTGGCAAAGGCAGGACATCCAAGAAAAGAAATCCAAAGCTAAGTTTAGGTTACATGACACATCAAGTGGGTCTGTAATCAATCCAGTTGTCTTGAACTGAAAGTTAAGAGAAACACCAGGTGAGTCCTTCACCCCTACTCAGGCTAAGGACGTGTATATGAAAGGTTTTGTATTGCCATGGAAGTATGGTGTGTGTGTGTCTCTGTGTGTGTGTGTGTGTGTGTCTCTGTGTGTGTGTGTGTGTGAGAGAGAGAGAGAGAGAGAGAGAGAATTGAGTCTTGCTTCTTAAAAAAAAATTATTCCTGCCCTAGCTTAGCTGGTTTGGCTCAGTAGATAAAGCATCAGCCTGCAGACTGTAAGGATCCCGGGTTTGATTCCAGTCAAGGGCATATGCCTGGTTGCGGGTTGATCCCCAGGAGGGGGCATGCAGGAGGCAGCCAATCAATGATTGTCTATCATCTTGATGTTTCTATCTCTCCCTCCTTCTCCCTTCCCTTCTGAATCAATAAAAATATATTTTTAAAAATAAAATAAAAAATTATTTCTCCACTGGCAGATGAGGCAAATGTAAAATAGAATAATAGATTTCTCTGCCTTTAGAATAGTCTTGACAATTGCCATTTTGGAAGAAAAGTGTTGAATTCTAAATGTCAGATAGAGAATGTGTTTGATATTGTGAAAAGCATTGTCTGTAATTAGCATTTTTTAAAAGAAGCTGAGCAGGTAAAAATTAAAACAAACTAAAATGTAAGAAGGCTTTAGAAGTGGTTAGCTAAGAGCTTATTTTTAAACTTCTGACACAAAACACATTGGGGTTTTCTATTCTTTTTCCCCATATATTTTATTTTACACAATCAAATACTGAATATACCTCACGACCAAATATCTAATCCTATATAATAAAAGGCTAATATGCAAATAGACTGAATGGTGGAACAACCAATCACTATGATGTGCACTGACTACCAGAGGGCAGATGCTCAATGCAGGAGCTGCCCCCTGGTGGTCAGTGCACTTCAACAGGGGGAGCGCTGCTCAGCCAGAAGCCGGCTCATGGCTGGCAAGCGCAGTGGTGGTTGTGGGAGCCTCTCCCACCTCCATGGCAGTTGTACATCCCCTGAGAGTTCCCAGATTGCGAGAGGGCACAGGCCGGGCTGAGGGACATCCCCTGAGTGCCCAGATTTCTTGCACCAGGCCTCTAGTTTAGATATGATAATATAGAGTTACATTTCAAAATAACTTTTAGAATCTGTCATGTATTTGATTCTTACAAAATATCTTTGATGTTGTTAGAATGGGTGTCTTATCTCCAATTTACAGATGGAAACACTGAGGCACAATTCAGGGAAATGCCTTTTTAAATGTTACATAAAAATTGGGTGGCTGATTTGAGGAAGCATTAGACTTTCTAATTTTTATACCACAATGCCATAAAATTCTCTATGGTTTCCTCATGATTTGTGTATAGTCATTGAAGTTCTTTTTTAAAAAAACTTTGTTTTGTAAGGGGAAGTGATACTTATTTTTCTCTTTCCTATTTTGCATGGACTGAACAACTCAATTATATCTGGATCACAGGGACTACCATTTTGTAACTGTCTGGCATCCTCCTGTTCCCTGTGCTTGAGCTGAAAACCTGATGCATTTGCTTGCTCCTCTCTTCTATCGCTTAAGCAATGAAGAAAACATTACCCTAATCACACTCAATGTGTGCTATCTCCCGGCACAGCTGTTGTGTAGGCCTTCCAAGCTCAGCCATTAAAGAGTTTTACCAATGACAGAGCCCGAGAGCTGCAACTCCAGATACTTGCCCCCTAATATCATTCATTTTTGCTTTCCTAGATAATTCCCGGAAAGACAGAGTGTCGGGCAAGGTTTCACAGTCCATAACTCTCCCTGTATTGTCATATCCCCTCCTCCCCTTGAGGGGCAGTTTGGGAGCCAACTCCCAAATATAGCACATGGAGCAAAAGATTAAGCATGGCTTGGAGTCAGCCTCTTTAACAAATGAACCCATTGAGTTTGAGCAAAAGTAAGCCTCAGAAAGACAGATGTGCTTTGGCAACTGGTCCACCAGTGAAGATGCCTGTAGGAAAAGCAGTTGGTATCAGAGATGAAAAATGGCAAATTTTTCTGGCTGCCTGAGAAGACAACCACTTAAACTTGTCTCTTCTTGCTTAGTAAAGTAATTGGAATTGATTGTTAGTGAACTTTGAAGATCACACTACTGACTTGCTATGGGTGGGCTTGGAATTTTCTAGAAGTGGGAATGGAAGAATCAGAAAGCCAGATATGTATTATAACTTGACTTATAATCACGCTCATTTCTATTAACACCTTTGGGGATAGAAAGGTAAAAATAATGGATTTTCAATCAGAAATCTCAGTTTAAAATCCCAGCTCTGTTCTTTACTAGTTGTGTTACTTAGAACAATTTATTAACACTGTATTTAAACTCAAATTTTCCTATCTGTAAATTGGAGGGTAATCATACCTACCTCTCTAAGTCATTGTTTGGATTAAAATCTAGATGTAACTTAAGTGTTATATGTAATACACATACTTCATAGAATATGGAGCATCTCATTAAGTGGTGGTTATTATTACTTATTTACAGAGCCATGTGATTGAGGGTGATTGTCATTTCAGCAGTGAGAACAGTGAGGCTCAGATCTCAGTGACTTGCCCAAGATTACAAAGCTGAAAAAAATAAAGCTAAGACCAAAACATATCACTCAAACATATAATTAATTAGTTCTGTCATTCCAGAAACTGGACAAGTAACCAAGGATTTAAAAGAGCCTCCAGTTCTTCACCTTGGCTTTTTGTCTACAAATTGCATGAGATTATAGTCCTTGATTGAATGTGCTTACTATTAAAGAGGTACACTAAAGAAGGATGATGTGATTGGTCTTGAGTAGTAGCAGAAGAAGGAAAATCTGATTGGGAGAGGCATAGGAATAAAATACATTCTTCGTTCACTTAAATTATTTCATAGAACAAGTTTAAGAAAAATGAATAGAAACATATCTCTTAGATTGAAAATAGTAAAAGGAAGGACTGAACACATTTACCTATAGAGGGGATGTGATATGATATGTGGTTTATCTATCTGAATTAGTAGGTGGAAGGAGGTAAATTAGATAGAAAGAATAATAAATAGTTATTTGCAAGTGTTCCTTAGACTTAGTTAGCTTTAGTACAGCCTTTGTTACCATTCATTGAAAAGCTGATATAGGGCAGACTGTAATGAAATTATTAAACTCTTATAATATACTTTCTGTGGGGTCACACTCTTTCAGCATATCAAGATGGCTATTTCTGGAAAGAATCATCCCTGCAGGATCCAGTTTTCTTATTGAAAAAGCATTGAGAAAATTATTTTTTGAATTTATCTTTATTGTTGAAAGTATTACAAATGTCCCTCTCCCCCCCCCCCCCCCATTGACCCCATCCACCCTGCTCCCACCCCTCCCCCAGGCCTTCACTTCACTTCACATAGTCCACAGGCTATGCATAATGAATATAAATTATTTGGTTAATCTCTTCCCACATACCCCCAGCCCTCCTTCCTTCTGAGATTTCTCCCTCTGTTCTATGCTTCCATATCCCTAGATACAGAACTTATTTTTTAGGTTCTATCCTCCTGAATTCTTATCATGACTGTGCTACCATTCTTCAGCTGTGTCCCCTTATACCCAAGGATAATCAGAGTCCTCACAATGTGCCAGACTTTAAGGCTTTATAGCCTCACAACAATCCTAGGAGGTAATACTAATGTTATCCCCATCTATATAATAAAAGCTTAAGCAACCATTATGGCAGAACTACCAGAACGACTGGTCGCTATGATGTGCACTGACCACCAGGGGGCAGATGCTCAACACAGGAGCTGCTCCCTGCCGGACCTCTAGTAATGAAATAAGAATAATGAATCACATGGAAGTTAAACAATTCGCCTTTTATCACACAGCTAGAAAACGATGATGTTGGCATTGGAACTCATGCAATCTAGCTCTAGAGCACAATCTTGTATCCAAGACAATATATCCAATGCCAATCCTTCTCAAACTATCTATGGTCAAAGACTGGATTTATTTTGTCTTGTAATATGCTAGAAACAGATATCCTTATAAACTACTAAAAATCACTTGGTAGAAGCATGAAATTAAAAATATATCCAAAATAGAACTCTTGCCCAGCTGGTGTGGCTCAATGGTTGAGTATCATCTGTGCACTGAGAGGTCACTGTTCAATTCCCAGTCAGGGTACATGCCCAGGTCGTGGGCTTGATCCCCAGGAGGGGGCATGCAGGAAGCAATCAATAGATGTTTCTTTCTCACCAATGTTTCCAGCTCTCTATCCTTCTCCCTTCCTCTTTCTCTAAAATCAATAAAAACATATTTTAAAAAACATCAAAATAGAACTCTAATTTTTAAATTATTATAAAAATTTAACATGCATAAAATTATCTTGTAAATTGCCATAAGTGTTTCTCAATGCTTACTCTCATCTTCTTTATGTACCATGGTCCGTTAGTGGTCCCCAAACACACTTTGAGTAACACTGCTCTAGGCTTAGGTGGCTGACTGGAGCTGGGCACATTTGTATCATTGAAATGAGTGAAGTTGGCTGCTCTGCAACGAAGTCCTCTCTGATGCCCTGAACTTCTAGACCTGTGTTCTTTAATCAACTAAGCTGATTAAATCATCTACAGAGAAATTAGCAGATTGAGGGTCCCATTATAACTGGAATTAGGATTTATTATATACTAGAGGCTCGGTTCATAAAATCTTTGCACCCTGTGGGATCGGGCCTAAACTGGCAGTCGGACATCCCTCTCGCAATCCAGGACTGCTGACTCCTAACCGCTCATCTGCCTGATCGCCCCTAACCCCTCTGTTGCTGGCCTGATTGCCCCTAACCGCCTCTTCCTGCTGGCCTGATCACCCCTAACTGCCCTCCCTGCTGGCCTGATCATCCCTAACTGCTTTCTCCCCTGTGCCAGCCTGATCGCACCCCTAACTGCTTGCTTCCCTGCTGGCCTGATCACCCTTAACTGCTTGCTCCCCTGCTGCCCTGATCGCCCCTAACTGTTTGCTCCCCTGTCAGCCTGATTGCCCCTAACCGCCTCTGCCTCGGCCCCCACCACTGTGGCTTTGTCCAGAAGGAATTCAGACGTCCGGGAGATGTCCGGTTGACCCAGTCTAATTAGCATATTGCCCTTTTATTAGTATAGATCAGTGATGGCGAACCTATGACACGCATGTCAGAGGTGACATGCGAACTCATTTTTTTTGTTGATTTTTCTTTGTTAAATGGCATTTAAATATATAAAATAAATATCAAAAATATAAGTCTTTGTTTTACTATGGTTGCAAATATCAAAAAAATTCTATATGTGACACAGCATCAGAGTTAAGTTAGGGTTTTTCAAAATGCTGACACGCCGAGCTCAAAAGGTTCACCATCACTGGTATAGACCCTGCTAAGGGAAGTTGAATGTTCTGGTGCATCAACTTATAAAACAAATTTTGCAAAATTTTTCTTTAAGAACTAGCCATCTTCTCTCCCCATATTGTTCCTTTATTTTAATATGAATTTCCTATTGTCTTCTTAAGAAAAAAAAGTATTTGCCACATTTTTTGAAAAATAATAGGTATCCAATAAAAGTTTGTGATTGAAAATTCATATTTTTAACAAATACTATTCATATCAAATCTCCAGGTATGAATGATATCATATGAGTACTACCTGGGTTGAAAGGATAACATATGTTCCCTGACTAGAAGTTAAGTACTAAAGGAAAAATATTACTGACAAACTTCTTAAATGATGACTTATTCAAATGAAGTAAGGGAAATTAATGAGAGAGTTAAACTCAAAATTTTTTATATTTTGTTTTATTAAAAAATTCAAATATTTTAATTTCCATGCTATAAACTTAATGCTCTTGTTATTATAACTTAGAGGCTTTAAGTAATGCATGATTGCTCACACAGTAAAGATTGCCTTCATAATAAAATTTTGTGTAAAAGTCTTTAAATTAAGAGTGCTAAATTTCATGTTAGTCTTCAAAAATTCAATTAGTCATTGTTTTCCTAACAATTCATAAATATGAGTCACACATAATGAAAGCATGCAGTTTGTCACATGTGGAGATCAAATTATTAATCTCAGCACCTATTAAATGCTGAGAACTTGGTACTATTGGATAGAGGCGGGGATGGGGTAAAATGGAATATAAAACTGAGTTCTGCTCAAGTAGGATGTAGTTTAGTTGGGAACATATGAAGCAATGAGGTGATGTTTATCTTTCCTTTGTATAGCAGGGCTCTGTTCCAACCCCTGAACTCTCCCATTCTCCCAGTCACTCTCCAAGCCTAATGCAAGTGGACAATGAAAGAAGCATGCCTAGGCTTTCATTAAATGTTACATTGTTCAGTCCACTCCACAAGGGCTGAGGGGATCAGAGCATAGGTGACTGTTGTATAACGATTGTCAATATCTTGTCTGATTCCAACTGTCAGAATTTAAAATGTATCAGAAACTTGAGAGATCTTTAGCTGAACATCCCTCCTAGAGAAGAGTGGGCTTTGAATTAGATGCTGGAAAGGAATATACATTGACCTCTCCTATCCCTCTTAGTTGGCATCCTTTGGATCCATAAAACACTGCAATATACATTGCCCTCCCCTCCCCACACTGGATTCAAACCATAAAACTCACTTCCTTTTAGAGTTAGGCTTTAACTTTATGTATTGGAGTCATAAGAACCTCACCCTATCTCTCATAACCATCACAACAATTTTAAAAATTCAGTCTCTTGGAAAAATAGACGCATTTCTGAACCTTCCCTTCTCTTCAAGTAATGGCATTATTCCTCTCAATTTTTTTTCTTTCTTGGATATTTAGCTTTGTCCTTTTCACATAGCTTCCATCATTTGGAACACATTTCCTATTATTTATGATACCTCTTACTTCAAGATAAACTGACATGATAAAATCCCTGAAGAAGAGCAGGGACAGAAAAAGCATGTTCTACAATGTTTACGAAAGAGAATAGGAAAGTTACATAAATGTTCATATCACAACAGACACACTTTCATGTGGCTATACGTTAAAGAAGACAGGAAAGCAACTCTTCCTGGTAAAGCTGGTTGGAGAGGAAGTATCCAGAGCAGGCTAGGCTATGCTGTGTTAATACTTGAACTCCCCAATTCTAGTGAGTAGACACAAAAATTGCTGATTTATCTCTTCTATAGCGTTAAGTGTAAAAATCCCTGGCAATTCCCTGCCCAAAAGTGACTCAGGGACCCAGGCTCTTTTCACTCTATGATATCATTATAGCCAAGAGCAGGCTTTCTTAGAGTCCAGGACAAACTTAAGACTTGATGACCTAAGGCATCCATAAATATAATAACACTTTCTTATATATATCTACAATACCGTACATCTACTAACCATGTACCATCCTGGGAAGAACTGAGGAAAAAATCACACAGATAATTTTCTGTGAGCCTTAACTTGCTCATAGAACCTAGGTTCTGAAAGACTACAGTGGCATTTCCCTGGAGTCCTCCACTAGATCTTCTGTATCCTACCTTCCAAAAGAGAAGAATTGCTTAAGACATGTTATGGCCTAGCCAGGGAGCGATGTGAAATGCTTGTGCCCACTTTCCATTGGCCAGGAAGCCCTGCCTATTCGTAAGAAGTTCAGAAAATCTAACCTTCCTGTGTGCCCAGGAAGAGAAAATCATTTTTTGTTTGTTTGTTTGCTTGCTTGTTTTCATATAGCCATTCTCTGTCACAGGAGCAACATAGGTAGGTAGCATTGTAAGGCTTTATCTTGCTGATCACTTCCTTCTGGTGGATCATCTGACATAATTTATATAATGTACTTAAAATGGTGCCTGGAACATAGTTGATGTTATCAGTTTTTTATTATTTGTTATTATTATCATCAACAGTGTTATTACTACCATTATTATATGACAAACAATTCACTATTAGAAATGCTCTTCAAGAGACTTTGTTCCTTGAGAAAACAGAGAAGTTCCTCAAGGTACCATCTAGCCCTTCTCGGTTAGTTCATGGTCCTAGAATTGTTTATCATTTATCTAATTCTCCACTTAGACCACAGAAAGAACCTGTCTCTAACAGAAGGGTACTATTTCACCAGGGGAGATGCTCTGGAAGCTCAAAACCTTGAGTAGCTGTGACAACAGAGGTCCCAGCCCAGAGTCTCAACAGCACATGCCATGACCTTGAACCCCATGTGGAGAGTGGGGCCCTCCAGACCAGGTGCTGGGTGCAGGCATTTGATGGGTTTAGGCAGCCTGGAAAGAAGGGAGAAAGCCTCACAAGAAAACTAGAATGAATGGTGCTCAGAGAGCCAGGCCCCCTGCATCCCAGTTCTCCCAATGCTCTTTCCACTTTCCAGGACCTTTGGTAAGAGTTTTTGTTTAGTCATTCTCAGTCAATAAAATTTCATTTTCCCAATAAAATGTCAAATTCCCCAAGGAAACCTTTCCTCAAAGCTTTAGTGCATGCTGGTTAACTCCCCAATCCCTCAATCTCAAGTGCCAGCCATGTGCTACAAACTACTGAGCAGGGACCTCCCAGGGCTACACAGATTGGCTTTTTATTGCTCACTGATCTCAACAACCCTCACCCCTTTCCAAAGAAAGACAAAAAAAAAAAAATCTACACCTTTACTGCTCAAAGCCTGAAAAAGCTGGAAAGTAGAGACAGAAAGATCATTTCACTTTATTGGATTTATCTTGCATTGTTTTGTTAGCTTTTTCTTTTTTTTGGCCTATTTTTCTCTCTCTAAGAGTTCCAGTTATTCTGTAACCATGGTGTTAGTTAACACTTAAAGTGTCCCCTTTTGACAGGAGAATAAACACCATGAAGAAATGGTTTATAATCCACCTTCCATAGAGAAAACACATTTTGAGAGAGCAGACATTCTCCTGGACATTTGTTAGGTGTGTTTCTGTCTAGGAGACAAACGTGATGGTCCATTCCTATGAAAGCTGCAGTTTTGTCAATGGACTGTTCTTTCCCCTACTCTGTAATTAAAACTTGACCCATCCTCAGGTCCCAAGGCTAATGCCTCCTCCATCTTCTTCCCCAACCCTTCTTATAACATCATGACACTTAATCTTTCCTCAAGTAGACCTGATCCCCCTACTACAATAGGGGTAAGATTTCAGGAGTAAGACTTGTATATGATTCATTTCTGTATACCTCATAATGATGAACACAAATTAAAAGATTGATACTTTGAGATAATATTTAAAAGATGGCTTAAAGCTCATATCAGCAATATTGCCTGAAATGAGAGTGAACAATGTGCTCTAGAATGTGGACTTATCACAAGATAAAAGGTGAATTTGAAAGAGAGTTCTAGTATGCATGTGAAATTCAAATAGAATTATATCTTGATCTTCATTGTATGAATGCATTCTTTCCAAAAGAGCAAAGTTACAGCCCTAACCGGTTTGGCTCAGTGGATAGAGCGTCCACCTGCGGACTGAAGGGTCCCAGGTTCAATTCTGGTCAAGGGCATGTACCTTGGTTGCCGGCACATCCGCAGTAGGAGGTGTGCAGGAGGCAGCTGATCGATGTTTCTCTCCCATCGATGTTTCTAACTCTCTATCCCTCTCCCTTCCTCTCTAAAAAAAATCAATAAAATATATTTTTTAAAAAAGAGCAAAGTTACAAATTTCTACAGTAAAATATTCCTATACATATCAAAATGTATAGAGAAGCATTTATTTTTGTTTTCCTGCCCATAGTTTATCCAAAACATCCCACTAGTCCTATTCTATAGAGTATTGGGAATGGCTGAGCATCTTAATTACAGTGGGCACCTAAAGATTATCAAATGGATAAAAGCAAGAGTCAGGTATAAGGTAGGATGGAGGCACACACGGCCTTCCAAGTGTGTGTTTAAAGCCAGGCCTTTTCCTCCTGGAAAAACATTTATAAATGTTACAACAAAATTTTACCAACTTCTGACTAAATGTAGGTATCAGATGATACACATTTCATAATGTGAAATGATGAATAAGTTCTGCCCCAAAGAAGCTTCTATTCTATTTAAGAGAAGTTAGATAAATACACAACAAAATATACAATGAGATGTAACACATTTTATATAAAGCATCTATACAAAATATAAAGAGGGGTCAGAGAAAGAAATCGCATTTGTTAGGGTGATTCAGATTTTTTTTTAAAAGAAAACATGTTGGTTGTGTTTTAAGAGACCTTAACATAGAGTAGAATTTGACTGCAAGGTACAGTGATTGGAAGGGAACCCTAAACAAAGGGACAAAGAAGGCAAGCACCTAGTGGAAGGATTTTTATCATTACAAAAATAATCTCATCTTTTTGTTTAATATACTTGAATCATAATCTTTCTCATAAACTTTATTCAAATATTATTTTCTTTAATTAACTCAGTGTAAGTGACATTGTGTGAGGTGTGTAGGTATGTGTCACCTGCATTGCTTTGCCTTCTATGGTTTTAATCTAAGACTGGCCCCACCCAAAAATCATTGGCTTCAAGAACATGTCTTGGGTTTTGCCTCATTTGCTGGCTTTCGGCATCTTTATCTTGATATTTTTCTTTGATTTGAATAACCCCTGTCATTCCTGTCTTTGATGTCCCTGGGATTTGGGGATTAACATCTTTGGTTTGCTCCCAAGCATCACGTCTAGCTTTGCTTTTGAATGTTGATGCTTCATCTTATCTCCCTGATCCACTGTCGTCCTAAATCAAGCACATCAAACTCAAAGGCTAACAAAGGCCAAATAAACAATGTTTAAGTTTATGTGGGCCACAAAAAAACAAAAGCTTCAATTTTCATAGAAACGTAGGTTTATTTCAATAGAGACATGCTGAATACAAAGGGCTGAAATAAATGAGTAATCATTAACATAAAATAATAGAACATTCTAATAAAAATTAATATTTTTTCTTGAACATTAACTTATCAGAAACTGAATAACTGCACAAATTAATAAACATAACACAAATAAACCTATTTTTCTTGTTCTTTGAAAGCAAAATATTTCCTGTTGCACACACCAAATAAGTCAGTCCAAGACTGGTGATGTGGCAATCAGCTGCTAAAATATTCGCTGATAGTATTAGTGGAGAGAAATGGTGCGCCTATGCATAAGGTGCATAAGGGAAATGAATACAACACAATATAGTAATCCGTCATTACGAACACTGTAGTTCGTTATTAATAATCATGTATAACAGGATATTGTAAAATTAAGTTATGAAATTTTTATTAAAATGTTTCTTACATACCATTATATTGGCTGGGCCGCAAAAATATTCATTGTGGGCTCATGCAGCCCACTGGCCGAGAGTTTGACATGCTTGTCCTAAACCCAAGAGATCAGGAATAAAATTATCACACAATTAAACAATAAAATGACAATTAATATGGCCAAAGATAACTTCTGAATCATATAAATTGGGGGCTAAAATTCTTTCCTTGATTTAATTAAAAACATTCCTGTATAAGACAAACATTTTTATTATACGCATAGATGCTATCTTCCACACATAACCCAAATTTTCTAGTGCTGACCTTATTATATTCAAGATATGAAATAAAACCAAAATCTATATATATTTTTTGCAATGGAAGTATAAACAAAACCATAGTATGTATTTATTTCCCAAGTTATTCTCAGTTCCCTCATCTCTGGCTGTATAACTATGGACGCATAATGAAACCAATCCTAATAAACTGTGCTGTGTTTTAAATCCATGCCAATCCTATCCTCTATCACAGCTGTGCTTCTTAGCATGCCTACAAGAAAGGAAATCAATGTCTGATTCATTCCCATTTGCTCTCCTTTGTAACCTGAAGTTAGCTGTTAATTAATCATGATGATGATGGCATATTTTATAATTATTAAAAATATAAAAAACACAGCCACCACCTACAGAAATTCTATTTTTTCCCAACTGCAACTTCCCTCGTGCCATATAGCCTACCACCTCGCCATCTGTTATCATTCCTTTTCTTCACTGCCTCATCCTCTTGTCCTTTTTCCAGATTCCTTCTTCCACCTTCATTCTTTGCCAGACATTTAACACGAGGCCCTCCCTAGGAAACAAGCTTATGAGAGAAGAAGATAAATCCTGCAGTTTCATAAAGGTGGTTGCTGTTTTCTGCACTTAGCCACAAAAATTAATTTTCTCTGTGCACCCACATCAGTGTTGTCTGCTTTAGCAGATAAGCTTCTTGGGAGCGGGGACCGTGTTTTTCTTAATTAGGTACAAGCTTTTTTAAAGCTTTTCATCCTGGACCGAGGTCTCAAGGTCCCTATAGGTGCTCAATAAATATTAAACACCGGCGAGCCTTGTCTAATGGCATTCATTAAGCATGCCCTTGCACATCCAGCTGTTCAGAAAAAAAAGTTCAACAGTCCAACTCCTGCCTGCTAGGAATCTGTGCTGGAAAATGGACAGCACTGATGCACCATTGCAATAAAATGATAAAAGTAAGAAAACCTTTCACGTGTTCCCATACCCAAGGACTTCACATGGGTTTCTTAAGTAAATATTCACATTCTTTATTTTGATTGACTTTCTATCAAATCAGCCATCCATTGAGTACTGAGTCTCCAGTCCTATGACAAGTTCAGAGAAACATAGCACATACTCCTTACATAAGAGACCTTGAAACCTATTTCTAGTTACTTAAATTCCTATATTTATCAATAAGTTAACTGCTTACATAAATGGTGCTACGTGATGCATTAAAAGTCACATGAATAAATTGTTTAAGGGGGAGTTGGGTTTGAGTGGTCGTAGGCAAATGTTGAGCAGATTTCTGTAACTTTCCTTTATTAGACCTAAATATATCTTTAGAAAAATTAAAGTTATAGTTCCTCTAATCTGTAACTGAGAATATAAATCAGATACCCACCATCTCACCCACTAGGTACATCACTTTAAATTATAGCTATCAAATAAGGTAATTCCTGATAGTTTTCTTTTTTTAAGATATGTTTTTATTGATCTTTAGAGAGAAAGCAAGGGAGAGAGAGATAGAAACATCAATGAGAGAGGAACATCATGGATCAACTGCCTCCTGCACACCCCCTACTGGGGATAGAGCCCACAATTGAGGCATATGCCCTGACCCCTGACAGGGAATCGAACTAGCTACCTCTTGGTTCCTGGGCTGATGCTCAACTGCTGCCAGGCTGGCTTTTTCCTTTTTAACATTTTGATAACTGTTTATTACACCTCTCTCTGGGCCTGGCTTTGTGCCTGAGGCTGTGAACTCAATTTCTTCAACTGGAGCAGAAGCTACTCAACATGATTTCTACAAATACTAACACATTAGAGTCTGATCCTTTTTTAAAGTATTGGTAACTTATTATTAAAACAACTTATAAAATTATCTGTTTTTTGACATTTTTTATTTTGTAGGAAATTATATAATAATAATAAATATTTGTATGTAGGTGCAAAAATAAGGTTTTAGTCTAAAACAAAGTGAAACCACCATGAAATTTCGAATTGCACACCAAAATTACAAGTCCTCTATTGCATCTGGAAGGCATATTGCATCTGGAAGGCAACTCTTTGTCCTCCAAAAGAGTTGTTTGCACGTTGTCTTATTTTCTATAGAAAGAATAAGATACATAAAGTAGATTTTTAAATAGGTGTGGGTTGACCAGATGTTAAATAAAGCAGCAGCTACCAGGTTGGAGGAATGGTTTCCATAGCTTTAACTGGCATGTCACCCTGAATTACTACGATGTCTCTGTGGAATTTTGTCTTTATTTGAATCTTGCAGTCCCTCTGTAGAGAGTCCACTTAATTAAAAACTATTTTATGTAAGTAACTGGAGAGAGATCCTGGGAATGAAAGCATTAAAAATCATTTTTTATTATTACACCTGTGTTTCTATGGGCAAATACATGTTTAGCTAGTAGTTCTTCAATCACATATGCAGCCTATTTTTAAGTCAATAGCAGCTCATTTGTAAGGTGTAAAAAGCAAATATCAGGACACTTGACTTTTTTTTTAGTTATAATGGGTAAAATTAATTATTTTCTAGAAAACTCTTAGATTTCCCCGCTGCTAATCATTTTGACATTTTTCTTTTTGCTTTGCTCTCTGAAGCCAAAGCTAGAATAGCTTTTAAATGAAAAGGTGTGAAGTTTTATCAGAAAAGGCTTGCACGTAATAGTGTGAGCTCAGTTACAGAGTGATTATCAAGACAGCAAGCACAAGTACTAGGTCCTTTTCCATTTCCCAAAGTAAAAGCAAACAGCATTTTCTCTCACATATATTGCTGTAGTAGGAACAGACTAAAGACTATGGTAAAATCAATATCATTTGAGAAGCAGGAGTGTATGCTAGAATGAGCACAATATTTGGAGAGGAGAAATGAAAATTAAATTCTGACTTGGTCTCTTACTTTTTATGTGCCTGAACAGATGACTTAACCTTCATGGCATTATTCTCTTCATCTGGAATCCAGAAGGGCTGTTGATAAGCTTAAATAAAGCAAAATATATAAAAGAGCTATCATTATATTAAATAAAATGAGAATAAGCAATCATTATATTACTCCTTAAATAACATATTTATAACATATTTCATTCGAATTTTAACATTCTTAAAAGATATTCATTGTGACAAAATTGTTTGCATTTATAAACTTATATAAGACATAATTTATTTATCTACTTCTCATTTTATTGTAATATTTGAATTATAGTACCAAAGAGTTATTAAGTTTTACATTTGGGTTTCTATAGTTCATTTGAACTGTTTTTAGAAAAATTGCTAAGTGGTGGTGCATGGAAAGGGAACATCATTGTGTACTAATATTTAGAGGAGCAGAGAAACAGATTTTTGTGGTATAAGTTCATGATACAAATTTTGTGAGACAGGACATAAAAAGAGAAGACACCCCCAAGTAAGCAAACCTATGTGTTCTTGTCATCGAGATGGATGCAAAACAATTGTCTGTCACATGTCAGACACATCAATTAAAAGCTATAGAAATTGTCAAATATCTTGGAATACATCATAGAATTTTCAAAGTCAGGAAAGGTTATATGAACAAGTCATACCTCATAAAATCACTCAAGTGCTTCTGTCTACCTTCAGATTTTCCAACTGACTTTCAAGAGTCTGTTTAAATTCTATAGATATTTAATTCAATCCAGGCAAAAACCAGACTAATTTGACAGTAAATCTCAAAGTATCTCATCAGTAGTAAAGGTTGTCTCAATGATAATTAAAATACCTATTGATACTATCTTACAGAGGACCTAGTGTGATTTAAAAAATAAATTCTGAATATAAAGAGGTCTTAATCAAAAAAATTTTTTGTATGCCTGTGGAATAAAGTAAATTATAATTGCATTGGTAAATGCACACTACTTGTTGAATGACTTAAAAAAATCTCAAAGTTTCTTTCCTTACACAAACAGAAGTTGTTATGATATTGTTAATGTAATGATTTAAAAATAACATAAGTGATTTCTATAAGGAATGATAATAAAAATTTAGATTTAAATAATATTTTTTTCTTTCTAAATGGTCAAATATCTCCAAGCAAATTATTATTATATTTTATTTAGAAACTATTTTGATGAGGTAAGATAGAATATTTCATATAAGTTTACAGGTAGGAAAGTAGGTACAGTGATGTTCCATGGCTCTTTTCTTATATTATCTACTAGAGCCTGGTGCATGGAATTTGTGCACTGGTGGGGGCCGTGGCCTGTGAGGATCAGCCAGCTGTGGGAGTGCCAATCATCCCAGTCAGCCAAGCGGCGCTCCCACTGTGAAGCGCACTGACCACCAGGGGGCAGCTCCTATGTTTAGTGTCTGCCCCCTGGTGGTCAGTGCATGTCATAGCAACTGGTCAACCGGTCATTCTGGTTGTTCCACCATTTGGTCACTGGGCTTTTATTATGTAGGATTATATAACACATTATCTTAAAATAAGTCTGTTTAAAATAGTGAACATTTATTATGTCACAGAGTTTCCAAAGGTCAGGAATGCAAGAGTTGCTTAGCTGGGTCATTCTGGTTCAGAGTCTTTTATGAAGTTGTAGCTAAGCTGTGGGACAAGGATTCAGTCTCTGAAGACTAGACTGGGGCTGTGATATTCACTTCCAGGCTCCCTCACATAATCATGTGGCTGTTAGCAAAAGGCCTCAACTCTTTCCCACATGGGCTTCTCCATAGACGTCTCACAATATAGTAGTTTCCAGAGCAAGTGATGAGAGACAGAGAGATAGCAAGAGACCAAAACAGAAGTTGTATCTTTTGTATTCTCAGATATGCTATACCATCATTTTTTTCCATATTATATTTACACATAGACCAAACCTGTGGGAGGGGACTATTCAAGTGGATAACTACCAGGAGGTGGGATCACTGGGGTCATGTTGTAGGATTGTCACAGTAGTTGATGTACATGACTGGTGACACAGCTGGAGCTAGTGCTGTTAATTCTACTCTAAGATTCAAGAAGAAAATAATTCATTTAGAAACTGCATAACTGCTCTGTATCCTAGAAGGCTAAAAGAGTTGAAATCATCTGGTTTGTTTCTTTTTGTTTTGATAACAATAGAGCTAATAGCTTGATGACATTCATCAAGAATTTTCTGAAATAATGGTATAATTTAAGCCATTCAGATGTCTATGTACATACATGCAAATTGGGGAGAGATCAGATAAATGCTTCCTAAAATATGCTAAGCTGAAAGTATGCTTACTAACAGCTCCTAAACTAGCAATGTGGAGCAGAAAGTAGATACAGAGCACTAAAACTGTTGGCATGGAGGATGCTAGATGAATTTGGAAATTCCATTTCTAGCCTGTGATTGTATTAGCTTCAAACTGCATAATACTCAGAGAAAAATTCTGGTGGACAATTGTCTAATTTGTGAAGTAATTGTTAGAGTAATACGCTAATCTACAAGTTAAAAAGTCCCAGTAGTAATAACTACTCAAAATAGCAGGGTATTTATAGGAATTCTTAATTACATAGAGTTTTAAGCTAGAAAATAGTTCCTGCTCCTCTGTGACATTAGGCTGTTTTGAGAATTTCTCTCTAGCTTCTAACTCTCTGAATTTATTTCTTTTCTTTTTTGACTCAATTTATTCAAGATCAATTTTTTAAGGATTTTTTTTTAATGTCACAAATTATTTCATCAGTTCACAATGAAAAGAGAAGGATTCCTGTGCCTTAACAAATGGATAATAGCTATTATATTTGCATAGAATCCCTGTCATCAACTTTCAAATCACTTGGATTTTAGACCATTTCTATCAGAGAATTTTTGTTTGGAATCAGCAGACTATTATTAGAGAAGTACAGTGGGCCCAGGAAACCTTCTAAAGATATATGCATTTTCTCTGCCTTTTTTGATACCACCCACCCCTTCTCCTCAGTTGAAATCTGGTTGTGTCAGAGCTTGAAAACCTTCACACAAGCAAGAGTTGTTCTTTTTATCTAGAAAAAAAACTCTTTATTGGTACACATTTCTAATGCCAATGTGATTAAACAGAATCTAACCAGATATGCCTGGTCAAGATGATTGACTACATTTACAAGCTATTTCTCCTTCTTTAAATTCCATTAAAAGTCATAATAGCCCTAACTGGTTTGGCTCAGTGGATAGAGCGTTGGCCTGCAGACTCAAAGGTCCCAGGTTCGATTCTGGTCAAGGGCATGTACTTTGGTTGTGGGCACATCCCCAGTGGGGAGTGTGCAGGAGGCAGCTGATCGGTGTTTCTCTGTCATCGATGTTTCTAACTCTCTATCACTCTCCCTTCCTCTCTGTAAAAAATCAATAAAATATATTTTTTTAAAAAGCCATAAATGAAAATATAAGAGTGAGTATATGGTATTGCTGGAAGAATGAAATAATGCTATCCCCAGACTGAAATAGTTATTTCCTAAAGATATAAATATATTCTATTGAGTGAAATCTGACAGAGAGGTGGAACTTACAAACATATAAAAATGAAAAGATTCTCCAAAATAAGATGAGTCTTCTTGGCAAAACTTATAATAAGGACTCAGTTAGTGGAATTCAATACAAAGAATGGGTCATGGGCAAGTAGGCTAATGTATTAATCAGCTTTTGTTGTAACCGCACACACAACCAAAATGCCATTGCTTTGTAACAATGAATATTAATTTCTTGCTCTTGTATAAGAAGATTGGCTCTGAAAGCTTCACTTAGAGTGTGGCTTAGGTTCAGATCCTCTCCAATTGTTTTATTTTTTTCTTAATATATATTTCGATTGATTTCAGAGAGGAAGAGGGGGAGAGAGAGAGAGAGAGAACTATCAGTGATGAGAGAGAATCATTGATCGACTGTCTCCTGCACACCCCACACTGGGGATGGAGCCCACAACCTGGGCATGTGCCCTGACTGGGAATCAAAGCATGACCTCTTGCATAGGACAACCACTGAGCCATGCCAGTCAAGCTTCAATTGTTTCCTCATTCCAGGACCCAGGAAAAAGCACATCTTATCTGGGGTGTCCTGTTTACATGGCCAAAGACTGGAGCACAATAAAGTGAATGGAAACCTGTGATGCCTGTAGAGCCTGTGCTTGGAACTGGGGTACCTTTCATTTGCCAAGTAAATTACATGACCAAGCCCAAAATCAATGGGACAAGAAATTTACTCAAAACAGAGGATAGGGGGTGAACATTGTAAGCACTGAGTAATAAAATCAACCACGGGCTTACCAGTTAGTCAAAAATATTCACTTGATTAGTAATATAAAATACATTCACCTCATACTTCATAAAGAAACCCAAAGTCCCACTCAAACATGACATCAGACTTAAAATTTAGTACCTCGGGATAGTCACTTTATGGTTCCAGACATATATAGGTTCTCTTTACCCAAAGACCTAAACTGCCAAGTTATCTCTCCCACAGCATATAATATACAATGTTTGAGCAGAAATAGAATAACTGCATAAATACTCATATTCAGAAAGGGTAAGAATGGAAGACATATGCTAGTCATTGATCCACAGCAATTCTGTAATTTCACAGGAAAACTTTACAAGGTTCCCCAATCTAAGTAACATAGAATTGATTAGGCACCAGTCTTAATTGTTCCTGGGAGTAACATTTTGTTCTATTAGCTCTGAACTCTGTTCTTGTGAATTTCTTCCTTTTTCGTTTTTCTCCTTGAATGTATCTGAAAAGCATGTCAGAAAATATTCTTTTCAAGGTGGCTAAGCAGCATCCATCCCAGCCTGCTTTCTGCCTATTTAAAATGTGAGCGCTCAAGGGCCATTTTATATCTGAAAGATTTTAAGTATCTTCTAGTCCAGATTGGAAATGCATTTCTCAAAAACTTTATATTTTTATTTTGGTTTAGTTTATTTTTATATATTTTATTCTACCAGTTCCTTATGCAGATGTACCCATTCATAACTGTTTGCAAGTTATGACTCTGCATTTCTGCTGATTTTGAGTTTCTTAGATGTCTGTGGGAACATGCCCAGAGTATCTATACTAATAAAAGCCTAATATGCTAATTAGACCAGACAGCCGAACGACCTTCTGGATGAAGCTGGGGTTTCAAGAGCCAAGGCAAGCCACCGGGGCTGTGCAGGCTGAGCCACTTGCATGAATTTCATGCACCGGGCCTCTAGTCTATTATAAGAGTCATTTTGATCTTGGGTCAGAATAATCCATCAGTGGATTCAAAAAAAAGTGCAATTGTCATGCCTTGTTAGGTCTTTTTCTGAGGTCTTTTTATCTAGAAAAAAACCTATCCATTTGTTAAGGCACAGGAATCCTTCTCTTTTCATTGTCTTGATCTGGGTCTCACCAGGCCTTTCTCACTCAAAGCTGTTCTCAAATTTATCTTTTTTAAAATTCATCTTTATTGTTGAAAGTATTACATATGTTCCCCACTAACCCCCTCTAGCTCAGACCTGCACCCCACCCCAGGACTTCACCACATTATTGTCTGTGTCCAGGGGTTATGCATATATGCATGTAAGTCTTTTGGTTAATCTCTTCCAACCCACCCACCCATCTTTGACTGGTTGACAAGGAGATGGAATTGAATCATTCAACTTTACAAGTAACAACATTTATGGATTTTTCTCTTTCCCCTCATTCCTAATTTCAAACTGATTAATCACTTTTTAATTTTTTTTTAGCTAATGTCATTTTTTAGAACCTTCTCAAACACTGCCAGTAAGTCAACTCAACTACCGTTCTCTCTTTTCCTACTACATCAAAGGCATGAGTTTGTCAGATATCTTGACTACTTTCAAGATTTTGCAAGAGGCAGTTTAACGAACTGTCTACCTCTATAATAGGATTGTCTTTTTCTTCAATCTTCTATAACAGTTTCCTTGCCATTCACTGTCCTGCCCTAAAGCCAATGACATATATTTTTGTTTAGTTTTGTTGTTTCCTTTTATATATATATAAAACAGCATCATCCCATTCCTGGTACCAACTTCTATATTAGCTAACTTTGTTGCAATAACAAATAGTTCCCAGATCAGTCTCTTACAATAACAAGCATTTACTTCATGCCCACAGATTTGCAGTGGCTCTGTTCTAGGCATTGGGAGCAGTTCAGGTCTATTACATTGGCTTGATTTGCACAATCCAGAGCAAGTAGTTACCTGGTTCATGTTCTATGTATCCTTTAATGCAGGAGTAAAAGAGGATAAGCAAATAGCACAAATACACTTAAAAGGCCTCTGTATACCTTTGCAGTGGCCAAAGTAAGATATGGCTAAACCCAACTGTATTAGGGCAAGTGAATATAATGCTCCCACAGATGGTAAAACAGAAATGAATATGTACTAAACAATGCAGTTTGCCATAGCCAGGCAGTAATTAATAACTGCTGTTGAAAAAATGTGTCAACTATGCATTTTCATATAAGTAGGCACCAGTATTTGCCCTCAGGATAAAACAAGTCAACTTTACTTCTCACAAAATAATTAGGAATTCTGACACAAGAGACTCTGAAAGCAGGTGCTAGTGCTATAGAAGTAGGACAGTGTCCTACATAAATTGTTTCTGCCAAAAGGGACAGGAAAATCCTATACCCAGAAGACCAGCTCCACACATAATACAAAGCAGGATTCATTAATGACACATGTTAAGGGAGGATCAGTTCTTATCAAAACAGAAGACTTGTTTCATTTGTCAGGGGAAAAAAGTTTCACTTTTCTGTTTATTTGAAAGGATGAAGACATGGTACACTTTCCAGTTCACCACAGTAGCCACCAATTCTCACTATGCTAAAACCTCATTAGCTTTGAATATTTGCTTTACCTACTTGGCCTATAAAGGCAATACAGTTTCTCATGTTCTGTGTGGACCACCCATCTGGCCACAGACCTACTCCGCAGCCTGCCATCCACTATGTCAGGGCAAAGGACTTTGAATCTTTGGTATCTGCCATGAAAACAGACATATTCCCCAAAGCTTAGGAAATACTCTCCAACTACAAAATTTGACTAAATATTAGAACCTCACTCACAAAAAAGAGCAGAGAAAAACTATGAAAATTAAGTTTAAAAATAAACCAATAATTATCCATTAAGGAAAGAGTTAACACAAGAAACATAAATATAAACTAAGTACAATTTTTCTAGTTTTATCAAGAAATAATTGACATACATCACTGTAGAAGTTTAAGTTTCACAGCATGATAGTTTGATGTACTAGTATATACAGGGTGGCCCAAAAAATGTATACAAATTTTAACAGCTGATAGTTCAATTTTGAAAATGAAATGTATTTTAAATATTTTATTGATTTTTTACAGAGAGGAAGGGAGAGGGATAGAGAGTTAGAAACATCGATGAGAGAGAAACATCAATCAGCTGCCTCCTGCACACTCCCCACTGGGGATGTGCCAGCAACCAAGGTACATGCCCTTGACCAGAATCGAACCTGGGACCCTTGAGTCTGCAGGCTGACGCTCTATCCACTGAGCCAAACCAATTAGGGCAAAGAAATGTATTTCAATAAACACTGTCTTTATAAGTGAGTATGTACATTTTGGGGACACCCTATATATATTGTGAAGTGATTACCACAATAGGTGTAGTTAACTTACATGATCTCATATAGATACAATTAAAAGACAAAAATTATCCATGTGAAACTCAGTACAATTTTAATTCTTAAATATAAAATAATGTAATTGGCAAAAAAATGAAAGAGGACGTGAGAAAGGAAGGGAAGGGGAGAGAAAGAGAAAAAAAGAGAACGGAAGGATAGAAGTGCCAAGAAAACGCAGTAATCAAAGTTATTGAAAAATTACATTCTGGAAATAAGGTTGCACCAATAAAATAAATAGAAGGACTAATGTTGAATGTTCACAGATTACATACATTTAAATATGTCAGTTTAAATTAGTTAGCAAAAAGATCAAGCCCAAGTATTCTTCAGATTGCCAATGCAAGAGTTAAAAAGATAAAAAATTCTGAAATTAAAAACAAAATTAAGAGATATGGAGCATCCGTATTGAACATTCAATATCCCACTAAACAGGGAAGATGTTCACAATATTTGGCCAACTGTATGGCAAAGGCGCCAGACAATGGTAACAGATACCAGGCAGTCACAATGGAAAGTGTCTGGTACACTGTAATGATAGTTAGCTGACCATTAGCCCAGCTTTAATAAAGACTCCTAGAGTTGAAAAGAGAAAGAGCAAAGAAGGAAACATGCGGATTGTGCTTAGGAAATAAAATTTTAAATTAGTCATTAAGGAATAAACTGGCCTCAGAATCCTAAATTGGAGTATGCTTGCTAGATAGAATACAATAAATCAATATTGTCAAAGTTCTGAAAGATGATAAAAATAGTGATGATTATGATGACAATTACGATTTGTTATGATCATTTTATTCCTTAATTCTATACTCAGGCAATACCTCCAATAGTTTCAATCTTTGAGTAGAAATGAAGTTTCCTGTCCTGTTGACCAAGCTTGGTAACCATCTAGATTTTTCCCTTCCGATTCAAATCCTAACGGACTACAACTTTACTGCATTTATAATTAACCACCAAAGAAAATGAAGAATTATTTAGAGAAATATGAGAACTGTATTACAGATAATCCTAAGAATTATACAAGGAAGCCCTTGGTGCTGCCTAACACTGAATTCTCTTTCTCCCTCTTCCCTCAGGTAGGTACAGCTAGGCTTCCAGTCTGGAAACTTATTTTGTTGTTGCCCCCATCACTGCCTCATTTTGCTCTGTAGGGAGGTAGTTACATGCTACTCCCTTTGAAGCCATGACAGGTTCTCAGAAAGTCACAATAGTTGAAGAAACCTAAGTTGAAACTTCTGGCAGAGAAGAACTGGTTGTTTCCTTGAGATCAGAAATTTAGACACCTTGTTCCTAAGACACAGTGTCAACCAGGTAGGAAATGGTCAATGAATCCATGTTCAAAAAAATTAAACCATTACATCAAATTTCTGCCATCATAAAAACTAGAAGGCTCCTTTTTGGACTTTACATAATTTACAACTTTGTTTTTACAGCAGTGTATAATGGAACCATGTATTTTTTTTTTTAATTTTTACGAGGACCCTCCCCTTTCAAACAATAATAAGAAATGTAAGAATGGCTTTCTTAACTTATCAGTTGTGTAACTTGGGAAGTGTATTAATGTCTCAAAATTTCAACCTCCTTCATATATAAAATTTGAATAATTCCCAATGTACAGAATTATTGGAAGATTTTATTAAAAATGTCTGATTCTTAGAAAATCACATATTTTTTTTTAATTATTTTAATCTCAAAAAACAAACAAACAAAAAAAACAATGGATTTTTCCACACAATTAGTATAGTTTAGAGGAAGATTTCCTCTGAGGGGAACATTATTCCTGTTTTGGCAGCCTGGTCAAGAGAGAGATTTGTGAGCAGAGTGATGGGCCAATTTGTTGCCTGGATGAATTATATTCAAATAACTTCAGCACATCTCTCCAGAGAACTGTTTATAAGGTTACAAGCTCATCAAGATCCTGCTCTGTGTAAGAGAAGCCAATTGGGTTTGAACTGTGGGAACTTAAAGCATAAACCAGGGTGCCAGGGTCTCTCAAAGCTGATTGGAGTTCTGCCCTCCTGTGCCCTCTGCTTCCATCCACTTGTGGCAACTCTGTGTGGCAGGTCAGATTTCTGGGAAGCAAATGCTTTTGTGGTTATGATTAAGTCAGAGAAAGGGAGAAGTTTCTTGAATGGCAAGTTTCTCCCTCCCAAGAATTTGCATGCTCACTTACCCTCCCCCCGCACCACAGCCAACTTAAATATTTATAGAAATGTTAAAGATGGGAGGAGACAACACCTTGTATTTCCTGCTAATTCTACTTCTAACATTAACATTGTAGTTAGGTGCTTGCCAGAGTAGTGCTTACCTTGCCGGTAAATAAATCTTAAATATCACCTAGGAAAAAAAACCTGACGCATAAATCGTGCTTTATAAGCACTTTCTGCTTTGTTTCTTCACGAAATCGTGGAAAGTGACTCCTTCTGTTTTTCTTTTTGGAAAGAGGATAGATTGCGTGTGGTTCTGTCCATCCCTAGCGATCTCCACATGGACTGCCTCCTCTTGGAGCTGACTTTCCAGTGTGAACTCTTGCTGTAAGTCATGGCGGAGCACTGATGACTGTGGAGTGCCCAGTGGGATTTGTCCCATGAGGCCTTGGTTTTCCAGAGGATTATTCTCCTAATCATGTCTGTGTTCTGTAAGCTCTTTAATCAGCCCTTAATCCTTCCTCTTCCCTTTGCTGGAACTAATTATGGGGTGGGCAGTCTCCAGGATGTCTGAAGGAATGGATGCTTGAACGGCAGGCCAGGGCTTCTGTGTTAGAGATGGTGATCAGAGTGCCCAGCCCAAAGATGGCAAAAACGGTGCACTGACTGCAACAGGAGAGCAGAGACATCGCATCTTTCGAGGAGATGGCATTTCTCCAATAGGAAAGAGGGTCCTTTCTGACAGAGCATTCAATTCTGGGAATTATGCAGGAAGCAGTGAAAGGGGCCTGTCTAGCCCTCCAGACCTCGGAAGTCTTGCTTAAATTAATGATGAAAGGATACTGCTGATGTTGTAGGCTGATCACCACCCACAGCTCACCATCCTCGGAAAGGTGCTGACAACAGTAACATCAAAAGGTTGTGTCCGGTTCAGTTCCTCTGTGAAGCTTTTCATGGATCACCTGCCTACCCACTCTCTTATTCTTAAGACTTCTTGTATAAATAACAAGTGTAACTCACCCAGCAATTAATCAGGTGCTTTCTGATAGCATTTCTTATGTCACTGGCTTGAAGTATTATTTAGTCATTGACAGGTATCCGTCAGTGTTGTAATCTTTCATTTCTCAGTAACCAGGTCACACATTTATTTATTATCTTCCTTATATTGCTTTGTTAACTACATATAATTTTCCAAGACCTCTATAGGTGGAATGTTTCCTAACTGAAAAATATCAGGGAGTTACAATTCAGCATTGCCAGGTCATCAGTTCCATTCTTCTACCATTCATGTCTCTGATAAACTTTTATTAAAGTAGGTTTACTTTACATAAAGTTTCTCACATCCTAGGCTATAAAGATGCCTAAGAAAAGCTCTTGTTCAGCCTAGCTGGTGTGGCTCAGTGGTTGAGCCTCAACTTATGAACCAAGAGGTCATGGTTCCATTCCTGGTCAGGGCACATGCATGGGTGGCAGGCTCAATCCCCAGTGTGTGGTGTGCAGGAAGCAGCCATCAATGATTCTCTCTCATCATTGTTGTTTCTGTCTCTCTCTCCCTCTCCCTTCCTCTCTGAAATCAATAAAAATATATTTTTAAAAAAGAAAAGAAAAACTCTTGTTCAGAAGGAAAGTGGTGCCATCAATCGACCTTTCTGCGATGATGAAAATGTTCTATAATATATGCTGTCCAATCAGGTAGCAGTTACTTATATTATACTAGAGGCCCGATGCACGAATTTGTGCTAGGGGCTCAGCCCTCGCAGCTGCCCTGGCTTCGTCCAGAAAGCCGTCTGGAAGGACGTCCAGAAGGTCATTCGGCTGTCCGGTCTAATTAGCATATTATGCTTTTATTATTATAGATTATTATAGATGTGGTGATTGAGGAATGTGACCAGTGTGACTAAGGAACAAAATTTCTAATTTCATTTCATTTTAATTAATTTTACTTTAAATAGCTACATGTATTGGACCCTAAACCTGTCATTAGTTCCCCCCACACCTCTACACACACAAAAGCAAAAATTACAATTGCAATTTAGTTTGCAAATAAAAAGGAGGTCTCTATTCCCACCCTCCCCCCTTACTGGCTATTTACAATGTAAACAGAAAAGGGAGCCCAAACCAAGATGTTCTGGTGTCAGAGAGCCTTCCAGAAAAGGGGACCTCTCCGTGTAAGCAGCTAATGAACTAGCACAGGAATTGCAGTGTCGGAGATGTGAAGATTAAAGAACATAGATTGAGTTGTTCAGTGGTGTGGAGCGCCTGCCTAGAAAATAATTTAACCTTTGATAGTTCACTCTGGGGAACAGGGTAGAATGGATCTCACTTTGTAAAGAAAAGTGCTTTCTTATAATGGATCCCCATGTAGAAATAGATAAGTTAGCTAGTAGCTTTTAACATGATTGCAGATAAATGAGAATGATTATAGAAAGCCACACAAATTAGGCAGTAACTATGACATCCTCACCAACTCCCCAGACACCTTTGGAAATACATTACCACCTAAGACAGCTCTGCTCATTTATTCCCACCTTATTTGTATTTCTCTCCTTCCAGGATATGTCACACAGGATGTTTATATAAAAGAAAAAGCAGGACAAGATCATCTGGGGAACTTTTCGGCTCCTGCTGTTAACACTCTAACACAAAGGAGGCACTCTGGCAGACTTCCTGCAAACAGGCGGGGGACAGCTGACACTAAAGTTTGTCCAGCCGCTGAGACGTTTCTGTTAGCGGGAGTTGTTGAAACTGAACAAATTACTCCCCTGCTTGGGTGCTCCCTTTGTGTCACCTCCACGCCCTTCCTAGGACTGAGGTTTTGCCCAGCTTGTGGCTGATGAATCAAAACCTTACACTATTCACTGAGTGATGGCAGCGACAAAGGCATCCATGGTGGGGGTGACTTAAACAGTAATGCTGGGAAATTCAGGTATGGAATTGGCATCGTGCCACTGTCTGTACTACTGAATGTCAAAACAGAAGGCAAACACAGCAATGAATTAAGTAGTACAAAAACCTACAATTATTCCCTACATTAATGTGTAATGTTGAAGCTTCCCTGAGCACATCAAGAGAAGCACTTTGGGGAAATTCTACTCAGGTTTCAGTCCTCAAAAGACAGGTAGACTATTTTGTGCTAAGCCATCTAAACGGCTTGTAACATAATTAGAGCTGTTCGGAGTTCTGGGGAACAGCCTGTCAACTCTTCCTGGATTTCATTTTTAATTTGCCTCGGGAGCATAGGACCTACTTCAGAGTCTATTCAAATAGAGACAATATTGCACGGGTAGAAAAGTAAATATCCCTCCAAGGCTAAGAGGGGATGCTAAAATACGCTGCTGTGGTTATTTGCCAACTTGTTTATGCTAAACATTTGAGAAAGTCTGGTCTCTAGGGAGATCACTTTGAAACTTATAATTACCTAATAATTCTTCCTCATTCCTAAATGTGCTCTGAGTTTTGTTATTTTTAAATTTGTATAATATTGGATGATATGACTGAGCAATTCCATTTCCAGGTATATACTCAACTGATGTGTGTGTAGGTGTGTGTGTGTGTGTGTGTGTGTGTGTGTGTGTGTGTGTACTCATTAAAAGACATATACAAGAATGTTGTAGAAGCACAATTTAGAAACAGCCCAAATATCTCCCAACAGGAGAATGTATAAATCCGTTATGGTATATTGATAGAGTGGAATACTATACAGCCATTAAAAAGAATTATGGTTGCACACAAGATGGATAACTATCACTATATCACTAACAATAATACAAATCATGCAGTGCATGAATAAGTTTATAGAGGGGTGGGAAAAAGCATAAGTTCTAAACATAGGATGGCCAGCACTAAAATCATTATCTCAGGCTGGTTAAAACACGGTCCAGGCAAAAAGATCAATGTTTTCTATGAATGAAACTCTCCTTCAGGATTCCATAAAATATTTTCCATAATTAGATGGGTTCAGTTACTAATTTGCTGGTAATTATTTTAAAGTAAGTTTCTTGATCCAAACAATGTACCAAAACAAAAGTAAAAAACAAAACAAACAAAAAAATATGTTTTATGAAAATTATAAATGAAGCAAACTTCAACTCTTCACTGCTTAATTGATCCTGAATTGTGTTTATCTTATCATCCTACTCTTAACTTCAATTTGATTATTATGCTGTTTTCATATAAGAAAAACCAACTTTTACTATTTTAGAGAAAGAAAAGGAATTTTCCAAAATAATCTAAATGGTTTAAAGAAGACTTCCCAAGCAGAAGGATTGACTTGAAGACAACTTCCCGGTCTTAGAAATTAGGAAGTATAACCATAGTGTTTTAGCAAACACACCCTATTAGGACACTTCTGCTGCATCTATACTACACAGCTATTAAAGTTGGGTATTGTTGTACACTACCAGTACCATAGCCTTTGTTGTTTGTATCACTTGCTTCAGATTCAAAGTCTGGGATGGGAGCATCTTTTCAGCATGAAATGACTGAGTCTTGGCTACTGAGGTGAAAAGAGAGGGAAAGTACCTTGTTCCTCATGTATTCATATAGAGACAAATATTGCCTGCCACTCAAAACAAAAACACAGCTCGGCCAGGATTGCTCAGTGGGTGAGCATCGACCAATGAGCCAGAGGGTCACAGTTCGATTCCAGGTCAGGACACATGCCCAGGTTGTGGGCTCAATCCTCAGTATAGGTCGTGTGGGGGCAGCCAATTAATGATTCTCCTTCATCATATAGGTTCCTATCTCTCTCTCTTTCCCTCTCCCTTTTTCTCTGAAATCAATAACAAAAAAGCACACACAAAGTGGGGGAGCATTCCCAACCAGGAAATTCAAAGGAATGCTAAATTTAAAAATGCATTTATTTAATAGTAAAGTGATCTCATTTTTGTCTGTTAGTTACTGGTCTATGATCAACTTGACAGTAGAAAGAGCATCTTGTTGTATCTCCCTTTGCCTACAAGAATTTTTACATTTGAGCACTTAATAGAAGCTCAATGACTGTTTGATGGGTAGATGGATGAATGCAAACCATTAGTGAATCCTTCAAACCAGAACCTATGCTTGCAAAATTTGGAAACTCTCAAACTATTCTTGTACCTGAATCTAAGCCAAATCAGCATTTGATTTGACCTTACATATCAATAAGTAAAAGACTAAAATTTCATCAAAAATGGTGCAAGGACATAAAATTCATACAGGAGGAAACACAAATAATGAATATACATATGAAAAAGCTGGCTAGTTGCTACCAAAATACAAAATAAAGCAAATGTGAGACTTTATCTGATTCCCTGGAACCTAGAGAAGCTCTGGGTACACAATGTTTATACAATGACCCTTCCATCACTGAATATTCAGTTTATTGAATGAATGAATGAATGAATGAATGACATAAACCCACTCTCAACCATAAAATGTGCAGAGATTGAATAAATAATCATAGGTAATGTTTCAGGTTTGTAGGGGGTGGAAAATAGGTACAACCTTCCTAGAAAAAAATTGGTTAAATATACTAAAACCGTTAAGAAATTTACTGTTCACCCAACCATTCGTCTATACATATACTGTTTTAAAATAACCAAAAATGTACTTAAAGACTTACAGACAGGAGTATTCTTTTTCATGTTATTGCTAATAGTAATAAATTAAAAAATAATTTAAGTGTTGAAAGACTTGGGGATGAGATTAATTATATATATAGGATGGAATATTTTGTAACTATTAAAACTTATGTTATCAATTTTTTCTACAGTATAATAATTAATGGAATGATGTTTACAGTGTAATATGTATCAGGAAACAAATTTGGGTATAAATATTATCCCAATTATATAATATACACAAAGACACATACTCAAAAATATTTTGAATGTTAAAATGTTGCTACTTATAAATACAGAGATTTAAGTTGACTATTATTTCTCCTTCATTGTTTTCTGTATTTTTCATGTTTTTAAGAATGTATACATATTAAAAATCAACATTATACTTTTTTTTAGCTCATTCTATTTGCTCTTTCAAATTTTAGTTCTCACGACACAAATAAGGCACACTTGTCTCCATAACAATTCTGTTTCTATTTACCAGTTTCCATAACTGAGTTATGTCTTGTATCCTCAATACCGACTTCTCCACTGACATCTGTTTCTCTCCTTTGAACTCCAGATATCACCAGTTTCTAAACTGCCAAGCCCAGGATCCTCCATTCATTCCTAACACACCTACACAACGCTGACCACAACACACAGCCACACTTTCTCACAGTCAACCTACATGATCTCTAGAAACCACGTTCCACCTGTTGGAATGGCTGTTCCAACTGATACCATCTCTCAGCATCTCTCCCACAACGAAGAGTAGAGAGAGCTCTAGATTCCATTCCTGTCCATTCTGCTCCATCCAACTGCAATGGACCAAGCAGCAGGAAAACTGCCCTTGAGATTTGAGAAGCTCTGAAAAGACACAATTCTTGTTATTAAATTTGAACTTGGCTAAAGATCATTTCTTCTCTGTGGTCTTAATAATTTTCTATAATAATATGCTCCATGAGTGCTTTAAGGGGCAAGAATGTGGACTTTGGATTCAGACTGCCAGCTCTGCCACTTACTATTTGAGTAATGTCTTGAGCAATTAATTTAACTGTCTAGTGTCTCCGTTTTCTCATTTGTACTATGGACATAATTAATGGGAACTACTTCATAGGGTTGTTGTAAGAATAGAAGATGTAATTATAAGTAAAGTGCTTAGAGCAGTGAATACCACCCACGCTGTGGCTTCTCCACAGGTAGAACTACACAGCCCTGCTTCTGCAGTACTTCATGGCTTTAAATAATGATCTTCTGAGGAAGTCAGTAAAAGATCTCTGAAAAACGTAGAGTATAAGAAAAAGACTACATAGGAAGTACTATTATTGGAGGAGTTAGGACACCTTGGATAACCTGGGTTGTAGGCAATCTCCAGAAAGTAGAATAAAATAATTATTATGGCCGTCAAAATTGTAAATAGGGGTATTTTCCTGTTGTATATTCACATTCCAACTATGATAAAATGATCAGAGTCTCTACTATTACCTCTCCATTAAGGAGTGTCTATGGGCTTGATTACCTGGAAACTGGGTGATATCATAGGCTTTAGAGACCTTAACAGTAAAAAGGCTTTTATTCACAAACCCAAGGAACATCCATGAGTTACACCTGTATTGGCAACATGTGGTGATAAATGAAGCTGACTCAGAGTGGTGAAATCACCATCCTGTAAAATGGTAATTCACTTTGTGTTTCCTCTATGGAGATATTACTGAGGCTAATTCACAATTTTCCTCATTTTTTATCTTTCCACTGCTTGTTCTATAGCCTATAAGCCATACGATTCTCAATTTTAGGTTTTCATTAAATCCATCATTATTACATTCCATTTATTTTGTTTATCAACTGCCACAACATCATTGATATTTAGTGGCAATTTGAATAGAAGTATAATTTCCCTATGTAGATATTATTTGACAATATTAAATGAATAACAAAAACTCTTCTCTTAGTTTTAGCTTATATGAACACATTCTATGGACACTCAAAGGCCGCTGGGAACACTTCCTCTTGACCCCTGAGCTGCAACTGAAGAAGTGCACCTCTTGGCCACCATGCTGAAGAGACCACGTGGAAAGCCACACCAACCACAGGAAGGAGGAGAGAGATGCCCCGGCTCAGCTTTTCTAGCTTCTAGCCATTGAGTCAGTCAGCTTATGACTCCAGACACCATAATGCAGAGGTGAGTGAGCGTCACACTTCCTGCCCAAATTTCAGAATAGTAAGAAATGAAAACAACCAGTATTCTTATAAACCAAGTTTCAAGGTTGTTTGTTACATAATGATATAGAACAGAAGCATAATCAATGTGTGTACAACTAAATTCCTTGGCTAAAAAAAACACTGGGCACACCTGGGGTATGTAATGCACTCTATCGCCAATGACCTGAAGAATATAAGGGACAGTATGCTTGACACCATATATCCTGAATGCCCAATGCTGGTAGCACTGTTGTCCACCATTACCCACTCTTGGGCTCACACATTTACCACAACTAACTCCAGATCTCAGCTGCACCCCATAGTAGTTCAATCAACAATGCAGAAGAGTGGCCCTGCTGGCTGAACCCCAACTTCCAGAGTTTGAGTTTTATTACATGCCAGATGAAAATTATGAACATATTTCCCATTACTTTTGTGAAAGCTTTATGGGCACTATACCAGAAAACTCTAAAAAAATTGATTAACACCTTGTTAATTTTATTCTAAGGAAGCTGTAAAAAACTTTAAGTATATCTGATATTTTTTTAAGAACAATAAGACATTTAAGTCAACTGGGGAGAAAGAACTACTTCAAATGCATGCTGTTTTGACTAAAACTATATTAATATAATAAGACTCCATTGCATAAAGAAATGCAATTATTTCCCAGCCAGCATGGCTCAGTGGTTGAGCATCGACCTATGAATCAGGAGGTCATGGTTCGATTCCTGGTCAGCACACATGGCCTGGTTGCAGGCTGGATCCCCAACATGAGGTGTTGATGAGGCAGCCGGTCAATGATTCTCTCTCATCATAGATGTTTCTATCTTTCTCTCCCTCTTCCTTCCTTTCTGAAATCAATAAAAATATATTTTAAAAAAGAAATGCCAGCCCTAGCTGGTTTGGCTTAGTGGATAGAGCATCAGCCTGTGGACTGAAGGGTCCTGGCTTCAATTCTAGTCAAGAGCACATGCCCAGGTTGCGGGCTTGGTCCCCAGTAGGGGCGTACAGGAGGCAGCTGATCAATGATTTTTTTCTCATCATTGATGTTCTATCTCTCTCTCCCTCTCCTTTCCTCTGAAATCAATAAAAATATTTTTTAAAAAGAAATACCATTATTACATTGTTGGATACATTATAGGAAGGTGTTTAGAATTATGGTGGCCATGGCCCACATTTCATCTTTGTGCTAACCAAAGGTTCTGTGATGTTTGCCATTATTCTTTGATAAGTTTTTGGGATTCTCCCTCATCCCTTAAGGCAGGCCTCCCTCAGCTATGTGTCTCTATTTCACCTGTTGTCTGTCCTGACTGTGGCCCTTAAAGCTTTCTGAACCTTAAGTCCATATTCTACAATCCCTGGAGGCAAATTGAAAATATTTACTAGGAGTCAAATCATCTTTGAAAGCTCATTTCAAAGATTCCTCCCACACATGGAGGATTCTTTAGCTCTGAAACAGTCTGCATTGTTCTTGTACCTTCCCCAAGTTTTAAGTTGGATGTCTCTAGTTGGTCTGTCCAGTGCCTGGCCTACAACTTCCTCCAGGCACATACCTCACTCCGTCCTTGTCCTATGTTGCCACCAGCAGACACGAAGGCAGGAGTGGTTGGATGGGTATTTATTCTCAAGCTTCATGAAACCACACTTCAAGCCTGGCATCTGCTCCTGTGAGCTTAGCTGCTCTCCTTTCATATCCCACCCTCCCAGGAGTATCTGTAGTTCAGGTTGGTGCCATGGGGTGAATTTCCTGGGATACTGTATCAAGCCCTACAAGTAAGTTCTCCCCTGGAAGAAGGGGGGGAAATGGTTGGTAGCCTGGAGAATTTAACAACATTTCTCAAGTAAATCGGGATTTTCATGATCTTTATAGTTTACAAAACACTCCACATTTACTGTATGAATATCCTTGTAATGAGGGACATGTTGGTAATTAGTTTTATAGATTAAAAATTGAAATTCAGAAGCTTAAGTTGCTTGCCTAAGGCCCCATGGATATGTAGCCTATAGATTTGGAGTACCTTGGCATGAAGACTGACTTTACAATTTTCACTGTTCCAAGATTTTGGACTTAGGCCTTGGGGTCTGGGCTAGGGACGAGATAGAGCTCAGATTTCTTAACTCAGGCTTTCTCTGAAGGAATGTAAAAGGCAGAAACAGAGCTTAACCAATGGGTCTGTTACTAAAAACAAATGTCATTTCCGAAGGGAGGAATCATGCAGCAGATCAGAACCAAGAGTGGAGAGGCAGGAGTTCATCCAGATGATTATATAGGAAGAGGTGAAAAGACAGGAGGTGAGACATGTCATACAAGGTTGGGAATGGAGAAGGTAGAAAATACTAAAGGGCAGACAGTTGTGCCAAAGACTGATGAGAGACCAATCTCTTACATTTTGGATGCTTGCTGCAGACTTGACTCTGTACAGTACTGGTGCAATTTTTGAGACTGGATAACTATCCAAGACCATGAAACCACTTTGATGTGGCCCTCTCCCTACCTTCCTTTCTTTTCTATGCTTGAAACTCCTTTACTCCTTGCTATTTATACTTACCTGTTCTGTCTCAGCCTCTCCTCTCCTCTTTACTACTTACTGCTTCCTGAAGACGAACAATCAAAGATTTATGAGAACTTGACAAGCTAGGTGATGACAACTCTGATTCCAAAGCATCATTCATGGATCCTGTTTAAATTTCCAGGCTGACAGAATACCGCCTGACACTCCTTGAGACCAAATCTTAATCTATGACAAAAGATGGCCTGCTAAAGTTTTATACTTCCTTCTCCTCTCCCTTCATAGATATCTGTTAATTGAAATCTCCCTGATTAAGCTTAGAGAGTTTGGTCAGTTTATTATAACTAACCCTTTGCAATTATATCTCTTAGGTAGAGACTTTCATAAAGTGCCACCATTTTCTTGTTTTTGCCTCATTCTTTCCTACTACTTTGGTGCCATTGGCAACAGGCGTACCAAAGATCAGTGATGATTCAAAGAAAGTGCATGCTCCTGAATGCTTCGTGGCTTCCACTGTGGATGGCTTTAGGTATTTGCCACAATCCAGAGTATTATAAGCAGCTATTGATTTTGCTTGGCCCCAGGGAGCAGGATAGCAGGAATAAATTAAATGCCTTCATATGCCTCCACTGGTTCTTAATCAGGAACTCATCCCAACCTTCTCCCAAACAAATATTTCCTAGCTGAGTAGGGAAAGCCTACGCTACTCCTGTATTTCTCCTTTATCCTACTATAATACTCCCAACACTTCTGACACTAGCTGGGTGTCCTACTATATAACTCAGTTCTGACATCAGTTACCTGCATATAGTATCATCTGTAACAGGTTAAGGGCTCAGTGCCATAAGACAGCACCCCTCAACCCATTTCAAATGCCAATCAGAAGTCCAGGTTGTGACTTGTGCTTCTGACCAGTACTATAGACTTTTTTCATGTAAGAGCCCCTCTGCCTCACTTTCTGATGGAACTGTAGGCAGGTATGACCAGGGCTTGAAGGGAAGCTACAATAATAACTGTTTAATGAGAAAAAGTTTGAAAAATCTACAACTATTAATTCTTCCTCAAATGACGAAGGGCTGAGCAAACATGCAAATAAACCTCGACATATCCAGATGTATGTCATGGAAGTTGATGTTATTTTTCTCCTTTCCCCGCCCCTTTGATTTATTGTGGTCTCTGATTTGGTTGGTTTGGACTGTAATCGTGCATACCCAAGTGTTTGGTTTTCTTTCACTAATGTATCCAAAAGCTATAATATTTGTTTCATCTTTTAGTTTTGCAAACAAAACAGCTTGAATTTACTGCAGGGATTTACTCTATTTTATCCTACCTTTTGTTTCATTTCCCCCCTCTCTCCTGGCTGGTTCAAATTGGCAGCTGCTTTGCACATTCCCTGGAGGTAATCCTACAAAGCTAGTGATGCTAGTAGGAGTTCCATTCATTGCAGAAAAATGTCAAACAATGTACTTAGGAAGTGTTATTGTACACTATTATTTAGAGTGCAGGGGCTGGGGAAGGAAGGTCTGTCAATTCCTTGCATTTAAATGTCATTCTTGTCTGTTTCATGGAATTTTATGTCAGATTGAATATAATTGAGATCTGGCTAGTAAGAGTTAATGGAGCTACTTCTTCTGGTAAATATCTTTTCCCCTTGTTTTCAGAAGTTATAAAAATCTGGGCAGTCTGATGAGAATTCAAAGTGTTTTTATGCCACACACACACACACACACACACACACACACACACACTCCGTGTAGTCTCTTCTGTCACTAATTTAAGATATTTAAGATTTATGTGGTAATCACATTGTAGGTATTGCCCCAGCAAACATATTCCATAAGTATTCATTCATAAGACATGCAATCTTCCACTACATCATCTCACACAGAATTAGTCCCTGCATTCTCTGTCTTCTCATCTTCCTCCTTGTTCTCTATCTATCTATCTATCCATCCATCAATAAATGCACTTTCTTTTTTTTTTTACATATGAAGATAATGAGTCTAATTGGTCCCTGTTATGAACTACATTTTGTTCTCCAAATATGCATATGTTGAAATTCAAGACCCAATGTGACTGTATTTGGAGGTGATGAAGGTTAAATAAGGTTGGCACCCTAATCCAATAGAGCTAGTATCCTAATAAGAAGAGAAAGAGACAACAGAGAATTCTCACTCACTTTCCTGAATGCACAAAAGAAAGACCACGGAAGAAGACAGCAAAAAGGTGACTCTCTATAAGCCAGGAAAAGAGGCCTCACTAAAAACTGACTCTGCTGGCACCTTGATCTAGGACTTTGAGACTCCAGAACCCTGATATGTCTATTTGCAGTGCTGGATCCAATTCAGAGTTCTTTATTGTGTTTAATCATATGCATCTTTTCCCTTCAAATTTTTAAAGTTCCAGTCTTGATTTATCTTTCATGGACTTGACAATTTTGAAGAATACTGATTAGGCGTTTCATACAATATTTTTAAAATTTAGATTTCTCTGATACTTTCTCGGGATTCAGTTGAGGTTATGCAATTTTGGCAATAATGCCACAGAAATCATGCTGTACCCCTCATAACAGGGAGCACATACTTTTGATATGCCTTATTATTGGTGATGTTAATTTAGAGCGCTCTCTTAAGGTGGTGTCTGTTAAATATCGCCACTTTGTAGTTACTATTTCCCTTTGCAATTCATACGTATCTTTTGAAGAGATACTTTGAGATTATGCAGATGTCTTTTTTATCTCATCATATTTTTGTCCACTAACTTTAGCATCCATTATTGAACTTAAAACCGAACACAGGTTCAGCTGCCTGCAGGTTAGGCTGCCTGCCTCTTCAAAAGCCAATATTTGAGAAGCAGGTGCTGATGTAAGGAAAAATGGTTTATTAAAGAGCTGGAAGCCTGAGAAGATGGGGGACTCTCGCCCCAAAGACCACCTGAACATCTCAATGCAGGCAAAAGTTTTAATAAGGCGGGGGGGACAGAACAAAGAGCACAAGGGGAGGTTGAAGAGTTCTCTACAAGCAGACCAGAACAGTCCATTCTAATAAGGATCTCAGAACTGGTCAAGTGATGGTCTGGTGTGCATCATCCTGGTATTATGGCTAAAGCTGAAATACTTGAAAGTGGGAGTCCGTATCTTTTGAAGTTAGTTCCTAGGATTCTTACATAAACATGCTGTTTATCTTCAAGCTACATATTAGTTAGGGTCAGCCTTTACAGAAACAATGTCAAAAGAATGGTGGGGTGGGTTACTAACCTTATCTGTAACTATTTTTATTTCTATCACTCCTTCTACATTGTTAAATTGGAATTCTTCTGTAAGAAGATGCTTTGCCTGATCCCTAATTTATTTATTTACTCAATTATTTATTTCTATCAGTATGGCCTGATGAATATTTTATTCTTTGCGTTATAATCTATTAATGTCATATTTTGTTGTTCAAGTTGTCACACATTTGGCCAATGAGAGATCTTCATTTGCCTCCTGAGTTCTTTTGTCAGTCTTTCTTTATGTTTTAAGCACTTTCTTACTTCCTGGCACCATAAAATATTCCAAGATGATTTTGTATTTCTCCTGCCACAGTCCTATAATCAATCATTTCTCCAAGGAGCTCTACTTCCTTATATTGAAGAATGATGTTTAGAAACCAAGATATGGGTAATAGATATGTTCATTTCTATTTCCTTACACGTTTCTCTTTAGACAAAGATAGTGAAATATTTGTATATTCACATACATACAGATATAGCCTTGCCCATTTTATTATATGTAACTTCTCTTTTCAACAGTGAGAAGCCTGATTCTCATTATATACTATATAATATATATTTATTTTCTCAATCCCACTATATACATAAATTTGTTTCATAATTACTAGCCATATCCCCATGAAAGCCAAGTGTACTAAATAGAATGACATGTGCAGTTCTTTTTGTTTTTATCCTGGCAGCATATAAGCAAAGTCTTATTTTCCAACGTTATTTAGGTCAGTTCTTTTCTTTCCCACCCCCTTTAATTATTTTGTTCAAGTTATTCAAGCATGAAGAGTCACAGTCATTTGTTATGGTTTGACTTCCATTTGGGATTCCGCCCTTGCCCACCACAACATCCTGGTTGATGTTAATTCTTTATTTATTGAGGAAGGGGTTCTGCTCACCAAGTTTCAATGTGGAGCTGGTGGAAGGGATTTCCCCTCACATCTAACAAGCAATTCTAGGACACCCATCTGAGTATCCTACAATTCAACTAAATTCTGACACTATCTATCGGGATGAAAGGTAAGATCCCATAGGTTAAGTTCCTCCTCCCCAATGCTGTCAGTGAAAATCAGGATCTTCCATGGGATCTCCAGCAAAGCATTTTCTAAGGATGCATGCACAGGAGATTGTGGTGTAGCAAAAATTATTTGTGTAATAGGCCCCTGGGTTTTCAATGTCTCATCTTTGCCCATCCTGCCATGGAAAAAGTCCAACTGCGTCTTTAGCAAAGACAAAACAAAGCCACTGTGCAAAGTTTCTGTTTCATACTAAGTTTCCGTTTAGTCTTTTAGAGCCCGTGTGCATTGGGCCTCAGATAGGCCTAAACTCTCATGGTTGCTTATGGAGAGAACTCTCAAATCAATAGGGCTGGTTCAGGTCCTGAGTTGGGAGAAGAGAGAGAGTGAGAATTAGATAGATAGATAGATAGGATAGATAGATAAATAGATAGATAGATAGATAGATAGATAGATAGATAGATAGATAGATATAGAACTTCTTTGTTCCCCTGAGTTTTTATCATCTTGGGCTTGGGAAGAACCAGGAGTCTTTTCAAAATAACTAATGAAGTTCCAAGCTTTTGTGGGCTTTTGATGGGACCACCTCCTAGCCAATGATTCCTTTCCCAGGATAGACTGACAGGACCCTGTACCATTTTGACTTCTACTGCACATGTGCTTACCTCCCCATACTCCCCTTGACAATCTGGTCCTAGAGGGTGAGCAGTGCTCCTGGGGAGATTTCCTGTCCACGCTGAGAGGATCAAGTCTCCTTGGTGGCAGTCCCTGGAGTATGTGAATGAGTCTGTAGCTTCCTAGTGAAGCAAATAGGCTCAGTGTCCAATTCCCTTTGCTTTCTTTTCCTTCATTAATACCTAGCTAACCAGGGTAACAACTTCAGACACCAATTGCAAGTCCTTCTGACCTACTGGATACAGATCAGAGGTTCTTAATGACATCCTCATTGGATTCAAATAATTTGCTAGAGTGCCTCACAGAACTCAGAGAAACATTTTGCTTACTAGGTTTGAACCCAGATTCATCAAGTACCAATTTTTGATCTTGAGAAAACCAACATATATAAATCTTAGTTTCTTTGTCAATGAAATAGAGATAATAGGATCTATAGCGTAAGGCTGCTTAAGGATTAACTAAGCATCACATCTAAAGCTCTTAACAAAATGCTTGACATTTGGTGAAGTGCCCATGAAATGTTAGAGTGTTAGTAATATTAAGTGTATCAGTACAGTATCTGTGACTTTTTAATGAGATAATTGCCCCTTGCTAGCAATTTTTTGTCCTAATTGCTTTCTTTAAGTGAAGACCATCAATCACTTTGCATATAAATAAAAATTTTCCCCAGGAAATTATATAAAAGGCAGAACTAATCTTACTTTTAATTTGAAAGAAAGTCCTCAAGTCTGCCACATTAAAATTATAGTTGTATATATTTCTTAAGAGTTCAAGTTTCCTGTTGTACTAATCTTAATCTCTTACTTTCTACTATGAGTCAGAAAGCCTCTCTCTGCACCAACTTTATATGCTATTTGTGATAACAGAACTTGTAACAGACAAAATCTTGGTGCATATAATTTTTTTGTACTAAAATAAAAGGTTTCTTTTTATTCATTAACAAATAGTTTTAATAACATTTAAATATACATTTAAATTGGGTGGATGTTGTTTAGACTGATCAGACTTGGTTTGATGCACCCTGTACTGGCAAAATTTTAATTTATCAGCGTTTATTAAGTGTCTGATATGGTTCATGCCTTTGTTAGGTGTTGAAGGTAAAACAACAAAAAAGAGATAGCCTTTCCTGCAAGGATCTTGCTGTCTCATAGGCTTCCAGAAGTTATTTGAGTGGTGGAAACCATGAAAACTGAACTTTAGATTTTGGGTCTTCTTTGACCATCCAGAATCTGTCTGGATCATTTAGAATTAATGGGGGCTATTCAGAATAAATTTATCTAGTTATAATCAATTAGAATAATCTTGTAAGTATGTCTTCATTGTACAAATATACACTGAGTAAATAGCAGATGGCACGTACTGTTCTCGATTCAGGAGCTACCACAGGAAAGTCTTTGTATTCAGAAAGCTCACAGAGGAACATGGGAGTCAGTGAATCAGTCAGTCCAGATCACACAGGTCAGAATAAATACTATGGACACAGTTGAGGAAGCATGTAGAATGGATGAGTTGGATATTTTGTTAAGATTGGCTAAAAGAGGCTTCTCTAATAAGAGAACATCTAAGCAAAGATGATGGAGAAATGTAGAGAGTGTGCTGTGTGACAATTTCCCCACAGTAAGTTCTTCACAGCTTAGAGGGTTTCCATAGCAAATTCAGAGGTCTAGAGTTGAGACTACACTTGACATATTTCAGAATGAGCAAGAAAGTCAGTTGGAAGAGAGAAAGCAAGTGAGAGGGTAAAAGAAGTAACATCTGTATGGTAGTGAAGACCACTTTCCTACCTGTGAAGCTATTGGAGGATTGTGAAGTTATTGGACAGATGGCATGACTGGCTTACAAGTTAGAAGGATCCCTTTGGCCATTGTTCTGAAAATAGGCTGTAAAGACATGTGGGTTCAAGCAGGGAACTCAGTAGAGGAAGGAATCCTGGCAACTGAAATCAGACAAGAGATGGTGGATTCTTGGACAAGAATGTTGAGGTGGTGGTTTACTTAAATAATTTTGAATGTAGAACCTACAGAAAAAGTTATGTGGGGTATACAGAAAAGAGAATAGTTAATGACAAATCCAAACTTTGGACCCAAGCTTCCATAAGAACTGTTTGAATAACTTATTATGTCTTGAGAGTCCCAGTATAGAAGCCATTCTCTCATTCCTTGTAGGAAAGCTGTACTCCATTTACTGAGAGAAAAAATTTAAGAAAGGAAATGAGCTGAAATTAAAACACAGGGTAATATACATTTCAGGAATACTGATAAATATTGTGTCTTACTCACTTGCATAGAATAGAGACATCCAGATCTGCAAGGACATTTTCTGATTTGGGGGGTTGGGGGGAAAGCTCAGGCTAATACAGTCCTATGAAGTCTGTTCGGTACCTGAGTCAGTGTGGTTCACATCTCTATAGTGTAAGCTGATACATTTTCCATGTCCTCTTCCAGGGCCTGAAATATGCTTCACCCTCTAACCACTTTTGAAAGTTTACTTTGTTAGACTAATATATTGGGATTTATGCAGCTTAGTAAACACCATGCTTGAAATTACAAAGTTTCTGCCCCAAAATGATCAGGGTCCACTGTCCATGAGATTAGAGCACTTTATTTAACTCTAGAGTAGAAAAAAAGAATAGCTTTTCTGCCCAAATGTCTTCCCACGGTTTAGAAAAATCTGATGTTCCTTTGCCCATGGTGGAGGAACACCTGACACATAATGTTTTATCTTATTGTTAGATGTGAAAGTTTCCTGTATTCTTTCGATTTTTGAAGGCCGTGGAGGGTTTATTTATTGTTGGGAATCGTATGTGTGTGTGTTTTTTATGTCTGAAACATTGTGTTTTTCTTTTTCTTCCACAGTGTGTCAGGTTGCCTACATCTATCCACATTCTTAGAAAAATAATAAGACTGACTTGAGAAAATGAATTTATATTGGCTCTACTGCACTGCCATATGCATTTTAAATGACCCAGAGGAATTATCTGCATTAGTAAAAATGAATTATTAATTATGTCTTATAATTTAATAGTTGAGGGCTGATTTTTTAAGTTTAATTTTAGAAAGAGGTGCCATTTAAAACTATAGTGAGCGCATTTGCACATTTAGATACACTGGTCTATGTTTCAAGCCCTGCTTTTGGAGAAGGCAGTTCTAGCTACAAATCTTGCTGCAGAACAAAAGGAAGAAACAATGGATTCAAAGGAAAAGTTGTCCATGCATTTCATGTGACACTTGGCCTATGTTATAAGAAGCAGAGAGCAACCCTGAATTTTATTCCTGGGGTTTCTGGCAATGCACACAGCTGGTGTAAACCCACTGAGTGTATCAAGGTCTAATGGAAACGACTGTACTAATTTACGCATGGGCTCTATTTGCTCATTAAAAGCTGCATGCAGGTAAGCAATGCTCCCAAAAGGATTTGGAGCTGGATTCATAAGGGACCACATCCACTTCTACTTTCTAGGCATAATTAAACTAATTTGACACAGTTGAATCCAGTGATGTTTCATCATTGGAAAGGGTCCTAGAATTGCAGTGAGGTAACATAAATTAAATGATATGACAAGTGGCAGGGCACACAGATTTCTGAGCCCCACTTTACTTATCTGAAAAAAAGTGTGTGTGTGTGTGTGTGTGTGTGTGTGTGTGTGTTGGAGTAAATTTTAAAGCAACTTTTAAATTTGAAGTGGAAAATAATCTCTAAATGTTATTGTCCTTCAGGAGGTAATCAACATTTTCAGTGATATTTTTTTGATAATGTAAATCATAAAGTTCTGAGAATTAGAGATATGGCCAAAACCAGAAAACTCTTAAGGTCATCAGAGCTTTGTAGCTAATAGTTCAAACAGCTCTGAGTGAATTATTACACTATCTACATTGTAAACAAACTTGAATACTGGGCAAGTTAGAGATTTAGGAGCCCCCCAAATAGAGACTTTGTTATAGAAAGTAGAGTTTAAGATGAGGGTTTGGTCTGAAACTCATATTGAAAGACCTGGTACTTAACATAAGTTAAAAAAAGAGGGAATTAGAACTAAGGTTGGCTTAATTCTGAGCTGAGTCACTTCAGTTTTCATCCCTGACTTTGGGCATATTTGAATAGATACTCACAATTGGTGATACCTGGTGTCAGCATTTAAGCTCCAACATTGGGAAGAGACGCGGAGAACCAGTTAGATATCAAGTTCTATCATAACAAAGGGGAAATGAGGTTGGCATTTGAGTGCTGATTAGTAATGCCTCTCTTTATGGTTTGCTTATCTGTTTGATAATACTTTTACCTTTCTAGTTAGAAAACTGGGTTAGATGAAGAACTGGCTACTTTCCCCGCTGGAAAGAAAATAATCACTAAAGATTGACATTGTCTCATAGATTCTTTCTCATGAGCATTAACCATACTGATAACTATAGACAATTCACTACTCATACCTTGCCTCCCTGGAAAGAGTTTTCATATGCCATAATCAGACTAGGGAAACTCTAGATCAATCACAATTATTCATCAAAGACCCTTCTCACAGTAATAACAGCATTTGTTCCTTTATTAACTAAGATCTTCAACTTGCTGAGAATTCTATAAAAACTTTGTGGGAGCTAGACCAGCAACACCAGAAAAGGATAAATTCTCTCATTGTTATGAAATTCTAAAATATATATCAATGACCAGCATGAAGTTGATACTTTTTCATTCAAACAAACAAGTGATCATGAAAGGCAAAGCCACCTTAAGACAGTGGATTTGCTTGCAACTCAAGGCAACTTACCTGCTTGCCAATGTCAAGACAGAAACAATTTTGTCATCTTCTTTCCTAACTTTTTCTCTAACTTGGGTGAAACCTCATTATCAATGTGATATGTCCGCCCAGCCAGGGTGGCTCAGTGATTGAGCATCAACCTATGAACCAGGAGGTCATGGTTTGATTCCTGGTCAGGGCTCATGTCCAGGCTGCAGGCTCGATCCCCAGTAGGGGTCCTGCAGAAGTCAGCCAATCAATGATTCTCTCTCATTATCCATCTTCCTATCCGTCTCTCCCTCTCCCTTCCTCTCTGAAATCGATAAAATATATATTTTTAAATATAATATGTCCAAGACATGTCACAGCAAGAAAAATAAGTTCACCCATCTGTGCCTACTCTTCTATCAAGTTTTGGTGTTACCCACTAACGTTTAGCAGAAAAAGAGGTGATAACAGGCTGCCTTGTGGTCCTGATGCACACCAGGCATGGAGCCAGGTGGGGACCATCTCTCAACTTGCACAACATGGCAATCAAACACTTGAAAAGAATGTGACTCAGGCTGCTGCATTGTGTTTATTGGGAACAGAGACCAACTCAACGTGAGAGCAACTTGGATTAACATAATAGGAGTTAACAGAGTAATTAAATTCTTCCACATCACATGTAAGTATAATGTGTTAATAAAAAAGTAATCGCACCTCCATTGTTTCTGCAGGTTCAGTTTAATTACATGGCAGTTAGAACTCTCTCTCTCTCCTTATTCATACTCAGCAAGAACTCCCTTTACCATCTGCTGATATTTAATTAATATACATTAAACACCCGGCTCTGTTATTAAATGTAATTTAACAACTTCCTCTGTACTCTCAATTCAGGGCAACATGAATGTAAGATGAAATGAAAGAAAACAGTCTACTCCCCTTATTAAAATATTATATACATATTTATCCACACATTATTTAATCCCATTTAGGAAAGATTATTTTTCCACCTCTTAAGCATGGAATGTCTCTTGGAAGCTTCAAGCATTCATGGCTTATACACAGCCAAGAAAGAGGTTGGTTTTTTGTTTTTTTTTTTTGGTTGGCAGAATTATCTGGTTGGAAAATAGCCCCCTGTTGACCCTATTTCAAAAGCTTGGGAATTTAAGGAATTGGCAGATAATCAGAAGGAAAAGTTCGTGTTTCTTTCCATCTAATATTTTCAGTATATGTTTAATACTCAAATATTATACTGTGCAGACCTCAAAGATCAAAGAGAGTTATGACAGGGTATAGAGAACATAGTTGCCCTTTTACAGAAATTCAGATGCTGTCAAGGTTATAGCTTAACTTATATATACTTAGCATGATAAACCAAATAATATTACAACTGCAACTTTCTAAATTTTGTAAGTTAGGAAACAGAAGGGGAGAACAATCAGGATGGTCTGTTCCCTCCCCCAGGTGCAGGCAACAAAGAGGTAGTTAGTGTTTAAAGAGAAATTAAAAACAATTATAAAACCAATTAAAGTCAGGCTGCTTTTTATTATCACCATGCAGTGCCAATTTTGATGATAAAATACTTCTCCCAGCAGGTCAGAGTTCTGTCCCAAGTTCCCCTCACTTCCCCTTGATATGCCACTGCCCAGAGCTTCTGGTGCCAAGATCCAGTCACATGTTACAACATCATGTAATCTCAACTCTCTCTAAAAATTCAAACCTTTAAAAAAGGTTTATACAAACAATGCTTCAAATGAGGCGTCTTTAGAGAGGTGACAATCCATTTTAGGTCTATCTGAGCTAATCTAAATAATGCAGATACCAGATCCTGCTCTGAGGAATCCTGGCATGAAACCACTCTTTGAAATATAACTCTCAAAGAACTATGCTTACTGAGTTATCAAGAGGTGGAGGGTGAGGGGGGAAGTGTCTCAGGAATCCCTCCTCTGAACTATGCATTCCTGAAAATTGAAAAACCCAGTTGTCATTGTAGCAACAGAAAACATGTTTGAACCTCATGAATGCCAAAATGTGAGTGCTGAGGTCTTGCTCTAGGATCCCAGGCCCAGGCTCTGTAAACACAACTGGCCCTTTAGTTTGTAAGAGTGAAATCGTGAGGAAATCTAAGTAGAAAAGATTGGAGACATTGTCTGAAGTTTCCTGTGTCAACCAGGCCTTTTCTCTAACCGACCAACATTTTCTCATAAAAAGAAATTGTAAAACTTAACAAAGAAAACCAGAAAACAATTTCTAAGAATGAAATTGCAGAATGACATTGTGGAATGAACCTAGAGGTACTGAAGTCCCAAGCCATGCTTTTAAAGTGAGGTAGAGGTCATGGGTGATGAGTCCCTTTCTTATTTGTTGCTTTCTTCTTCAAGGAAAGTAGATGTGACCTTAAGACCAATTATGTGTATGCAGAGTCATCGGAAGGATTGTTTTTATTCCATTCTCAACCTTCATTTTACTTGCCCCAAAATAAACAGCTGATAAACTCTGGACTCAGGTGCTACAAGCTCAGTTCTACTCTACAACAGTATACTAGAGTGCCCCATACCTGAGTTATACACTGCCATGATCTCCCTGTATCAAATACCTAACCATCTATTCTCTCAACAACTCCATTTGCAAACACTATATATATTCTATATAATAAAAGGGTAACATGCAAATAGACTGAACGTCAGAACAACCAAACAACCAATCAAAGCATAATATGCTAATGATATGCTAAGGTTGCTCAACTGCTCCATATGATGTGCCCTGACCACCAGGGGGCAGATGCTCCGACTGGTAGGTTAGCTAGCTACTGGGGTCCAGCCAATCAGGACTGAGCGAGATGGGCCAGACATGCCCTGGAGCCCTCCTGCAGTCCCTCCCTGGCCTGATCATGCACCGGTGCGGTCCCTCAGACTGGCCTGCTCACTCTCGCAATCCAGAACCACTTGGGGGATGTCGGAGAGCAGGTTTCAGCCTGATCCCTCAGGCCACTCCCCTTGGGAGGGTGCCAGACACAGGGCTCATGGCTGGTGAGTGATGCTGTGGCAGCACAAGTTTCTCCCAATCAGGACTGATTGGGCATGAGCCCACGACAGGCACAGTGAGGCTGGGATGAGTGGGATTGGCAGGTAGGAGCTGCAAGAGGCATTGGACTGCGGGTTTCAGCCTGATCCCTGCTGCAGGCCATCCAGAGGGACCCCACCTGTGCACAATTTCATGCACCGGGCCTCTAGTACTCTAATATATATATATCCTTGTGCATAATTATATCAAGTTTTACTATAATGAAGGGGAAAATTTGGTGAGGTGGCTTTTGAGTGGTGATTAGTAATATATTCTCTTTATGATTTATTTGTCTGATAATACATTTACCTTTCTAATGAAGAACATATAAACTACAAGAATAGTGCCATATATCATATATATGTATAGATATTTTTTCACATATTAAGATATATAGTATATATTAGTATAAATCTAAGATATATCAGTATATATTAGCACTGTGCTAATTTAGTAGTGAATACTGTTTGCAATTTAGCAAGAAAAAGAGACATTAAACCAGAAATTATAGTTCAAGTATTGTAATGGGGGGTTGGGATACACAGTGCTATGAGAACACATAGCCCATAAGATCTAATTAGTTTTGGGGTCAATAAATGTCTCTCCCAGGATAGGATATTTAAGCTGAGACCTAAAGGATCAGCAGAAATTAGTCCAAATAAATCAGAAAAAGGAAAGAAAAAACATGTGAATTCCCTGGAGTCAAATATTCTGGTGGACTCAAAGAATTGGAGGCTATAGCTGGAATCCATTTGAGAGGTGATGATGGCCTGGATGGGTCTGGTGGGAACACTGAGAAGCAACAGTGAGAGGTGGGCATTGTAAGCTGTGGTGGACCCGCCATGAGAGGTCAAGGATGGCTCCTGGGTGTGTCTGTCCTCTCAGCCTAGTTCAACATGTCTTAGTCCTCCCATTCTCTATGACACATGGAACATGCCCTGTGATGCCTTATATTAAGGTTTGTTATTTCATATCGAGCCCATAAGATGATGACGTATTCTTCTTCTTTATGCCCCTAGGACTTCGATCAGCACCCCTAATGTAGGTAACTTTGTTAATGTGTATTAAATTGAAATCATTTGATCAGAACCCCTGTTCTACCAACTGATACAGAAAAAGTTAATTGGGATTAAATTATTTGCTATGAGGTCATAAGGCAAAACTGCAAAATTCCTCATTTCTGCCTCTGAGATTCTCTTTCCAAAGTTCAAAAAAAAAACCTGTCTCCCTAGTCCAGTTAGCAGTCAAGGTTCCACATTATTCTCTCAGGGACTCTTTCAAGATCCTCTCTTTCTCCCCCATATCTCCAGTAAAATGAAAATCCCCTCAGGATGAGTAATTTAAAATATATAAATGCCTGAAAGTCTCAGTTACATTTAAAGAGATAGTCAGAAGAAAATGTTCTCATCATTGAAGCTGAAGCACCCTGTCAATCATTATTGACAAAGAGAAACAGCAAAAACTATGCTTGGGACCATCCCTCCCTCCCTGCTATTGCTCCCTTTCCCATAGGAAATGCTCAGTGCACTTTGCGTTCTAGACAGCCAATCCATTTCCAGAAGTCACACAAATGCATCAGTCAAGGTTGCTTTTACTTTTTTTTCAGTTATTTCTTTCCCAAAAAGTGTAGGGGGTATATAAAGGGAGAAAACAACCCAGGGAAAACATTTAACTGTAATTTCAGGTAGTAGATAACAGCTCTAGGCTGGCCCTCTTCTGTGTTTGATTTTACAAGTGTGAAATTGAATGCATTCATGCTTCCATCCTCAGGGGGCCATCAGCAGTTTCACCCTGCTGACTGCGCGGTGCCTGTGTTCAGAACAGAGAGGACCAGACACTGGTGTGGTCCAACCTCATGATGCTCCCACTGTGATGAGGGACCATTATTGTTTTATGCTGGATATAGTCATTGCCTTGCCAATTGTTTTTCTATCTGCACGTGTCTGATATGTAAAGGGCATGTCCTGTTAACTTCCAAAGTTAATATTTCCTCTTCCTTTAGTATTATTTCTCACTTCCTTTTAGAGTAGCACTCAAAACCTTTTAAACATAACCTAGAGTCGGAAATACATTTTGCATTGTAATCCTGTAATTATGCACAATATTTTTTGTGCATTTAAGTATATATAGTAAAACAGATGTTTCATGCTTAACCATATGGTGAGATGTTTTCCATTATTTTCCTTTTTCTTTTCTCTCTTTCTTCCTCCTTTCATTCTCTCTCTCTCTCCCTCTCTCTCTCTCTCTCCCTCCCTCCTTCCCCCCTCCCTCAGTGCCTCTCTCCCTCCCTATTTTATTTTTTGAAAAAATATGTCACGACCAACTAATGGGCTCCACTTCAAAATATTGTCTTATGCCACATTCATGCATATTATTCCTAGATATAAAAATCTATTTTATAACTGAAACTGATCATCTTTTCCATAAAGAAAATGATCCTGACTGTCATTTTGGATTGTTTCCGGATGACTCTTGTTGAATATACTTCTGTGGCTAAAAGACCAATAGAGTGTTTAGACCAGCCAAGAATATGGGACATAAAACAGGAAAAAACATTTATACAAAGTGCTGGTTAGATCCCATGTGGACTAGTGCATGCAATACTTCTTGTTAAACTACTCCAAGAAAGAGATAATGAAACTGTGGAGATTTCAGGGAGGCAAATGACAGGGTTGCATCTTCTGAGATACCAGGCAAAGGAGAAATGTGAGGATGGTTTCTCACAAAGCACTCAGGTCCTGTTCTCATCGGCCTCATGGCACAGTCACACTGCCTTGTCTCTGGCCAGCAGTGAGACTGAGATTTTTTCTTAACTGGCTTCTTTATATTGCTATTAAATGATATTTATGTATTTATTTATTACTTATTCATTTTGTAAATCAAGAAAATACTGCTATGGACAGAATGAGTCTTCCCAAAATTCAGATGTTTAATCTCCAATGTGATGACATCTATAGGGAGGGTGTCTAGGAGATAATTAGATTTAGGTGAAGTTCTGAACCTGGAGCCCCGTGATGGAATCAGTGTTCTAATAGGAGATGAAGGGAGCAGAGGTCTCTCTCTCATAGGGTGAGCCTATGTGAGCGAGAAAGGAGAATTAAATGTTTGTCGTTTAAGCTACCCAGTTTGTGGTATTTTGTTATAGTAGCTCACTGAGTAAAACAAATACTATTTTAATGTCATCTGTCGCTGACTGAGGAAAAAATATAACTTCACCCTCCATAGATTGCTTTCACTTCTTTATCTCCCTAGTCCCTGAATCTAGTCTCCATACCAAACACAAGTAAATTGAACACCTGGCTATGAGTGAGACCACCTGACCACTGCTGGGCGTAGGCCCGCAGAGGTAAAGCAGGACAAGATTATGCCTGAGATCTCTTTCTCATCTGCCATCCATATCATAATTGTGGACTTGAGCAAATATTTGGGTCAAGGTAATTGTCTGGAGAATTTATTAATTGCACTGGTTAATGAGTAATTATCAGATCACACCCAGATGCTCTCTTTTTCCATTCACCCCCCCCCCCCCACTGGCACACCTAATGCAGCAACAAATTTTCTATTTAATATACTAATAGATTTGCTTTATCTTGTGTTTCACTGGGAATTTATTTAACCAAGACTTCACCAGTATGAGCAGTTGTTTAAATTGAAAAATTGCAAAGCCTTCCCCAACAACCTTGATACAAGTCTTATCTGTGCTTGAACGTGAAAAAGATATCTTGTTATTGAGACAGTGTAGGGATGAGCTAACTATATAGAGATGTTATTTTATATCTAGGATTAGAAATAAGGCAAAGGCTTGGTCCTTTCTTAGGGCTCACCTGATTGTGGGCGCAGACTGGATGTGTGTGCGTGGCTGAGTCACGCTCAGCTGGAACTGTAGCTGCAGCCTAAATGGGGAGGGTGTTATACTTCCATAGAGAAAGGTGTGGATTTGACATTTAGGTTTAAAAGGGGATCGGGTGATAGAATCTGGGGAGTTCTTTTCAATGCAGGATTTTAAGTATTAATTACGTATCAACTTGACATTTTTATAGGGGCACCTGTAATGTATTTTACGAATAACCTCTCTTTTGCAATGGCCATAATTAAACATCAAAACAATGAAAGAATATATTCAGAAGAGCCACTCCTGCTTTAAAAAAAAACAGAAGTTTTAAGTATTACATTTCTTATCAGAAATAAATACAATACTCTAGGCCAAAATACATCACACAGATGAATATTTGTTCCTACTCATAAGACAATTCTGTTTACGGAAATGCCTGGACACGTCATAACATGTTGATTTTTTCCCTCATTTTTCATTATAATTTTCCTTATATGAAATTATAGAAATTGTAAGGATCCATACTGTGGAGAGAAGGAAGAATGACTGGTATGTGTTTGTCTGAGCCTGTGTGTGTGTGTTTGTGTGTGTGTGTGTGTGTGTGTGTGAGAGAGAGAGAGAGAGAGAGAGAGAGAGAGAAAGAGAGAGAGAGAGAGAGAGAGAGAGAGAGAGAGAGAGAGAGAGAAATAAATTGGGAGAGAGAGAAATTGGGTGGGAGAGATTAGGAGAGAGGTGATAACGGTTTGGTTAGACATTAAGGGTACAAATAGAAGATTAGCAGACCACAGGACATCCAGAGTAGGGGGAAAAATGCTCCTCAGAGAGTTGAAGCTGGTTCACAGGAGTGACCGCTGGTGTGTGGGCCAGGGGCGGACTGTGTTCAGATAAATCATTTCATAGAAGTCTATTCCCTAGGTGGGTTAGTAAAAGAATATTACTAGGATTTTAAAAAAGAACCAGAGAAGAGCATATAATATATTTTAGGTTCTAACACAGTCTTATGGCCTCAAAGAGATAAAAAAAAATGCTTCATATCTTTGACTGAAGAAATTGCAGCGCCAGCTACAGACAGTTTGCCTCATTCCCATGCAGAACCCCTTGGCTAGCAGTAACACATTCATTGTTATGAGGTACTTTGAGATGTCTTCAATCCGTTAAAAAAAATACACACACACACATACACATACACACACGTTTTGTAGCACTTCTTTTCAGCAGCAAATCATCCCTAAGAGGGTTAGCTCACTTATTTATGTCTATGTACGTGAATGAAATGTATCTGTGCTGTAAGAGAATATAGTCGCTGACCTTTACATGATATATAAGGAAACACTATCAATCTTACTTTGTTATCACTAACCCCTTAGCTAGTCCTCAGCCCACAAGGCATTAGTAAAATGCTACCTGTAAGGAAATAAAATTTTAAAAAATCAAGTAAGAAAATGACAGTAGCTAAAGACACTTGGCGCCTATAGGCAAAACGAAGGAATTCTACCCATGGCTTTTTGCAGAATGAAATGCTTTCCTAGCTTCAGAGCCTTCACTAAATTTCCCTCTTGTTTTGCCTGCTAGGAATCCATTTACAGCCTGTTGGCATAGCACCATTTTTTTCAGTTATCATGAGGAAGGTTTAAGCTTCTTTTAGGGAATTGGTATTAAAGAGGGTCATCCTGACTCAGTCATAGAAAAAGAGAGCAAATCACACATGCATCCCCAGGGCTCAGGACCAAGGGAGATGCAAAGATGTGGCCCTTGACTTGGCAGAGCCTCACAATCCTCAACACAGAGGCAAGAAAGCAGGCATTTAAACAGGGATAGAACAACCACAGTCATCAAGCACATAATGTTTGTGTTCCTTGCCTTATCTTTAGTTCATATAATAATCTTCACAGACTAATATTCTACCCATTTTGCACATGACTAACCTGAGGCCCAGAGAGGTTAATTTATGTTCTCAGGGTCACCCAGCTTGTGAATAATGGCAAAGACAGGATTTGGTCACAGGTCTCTAATTGATTTTACATTTTGCCATTACTTCACAAAGGTGCCCAAGAATCAAGCTTGAGAGGGGAGGTGTTTTTTATCCAAAACAATTGGGCAATAGCTCTTATCCTAGTACCTAAATTCTGACTTAGTGTAAGAAAGTCTGTTGAGTACTATGGACCCATTTATGCAAATACATAGTCATGGAAGAGAAAGAAACACACAGCACAAGGAAATTATAATGAGTGTATATTGGATACACACACACATACACACACACACACTCACCAAAGGGAAAAAGCGTGAATGGAAGAATAGAAAAGCAGTAGATTAACTCTTTTTTGGATGATTAAGAACACTCATGAAAATGGTTTAAATTTAATTATGCTCTGAAGGAAAACTACACAGAGAAAATTATAGATAGAAGAGAATGGTGAGGATCAGCTCTGAGCAAAGATTTTGGGCAAAGTCTGGAAGTTTCATGATCTAGCTGGATTAATGAGAACATAAGGGTTAAAATATACGTCAAAAAAACCCAAGTTAAGAAATTTAGATTTTACTCTGCATGCAAAAAGAGTACTTGAATTTTTCTAAACATGAACGTGGTGTGCTTGTTTTACAGACTACATGTGAGAATAACCTGGTCCCAGGAAGCAAAAGATAGAATTTGAAAATCTTTAGACTCTGGGGGAAGTGCATAGAGTCTCACAGAAATAGAAACAAAAATATCTGGAAGAGATATTTCCCTCTGAAAGCATTGAGATTTGTAAAGAGTAGCTGGGTGACTTGCCAGTGTGCCCAGCAGGAAGTACTAATAGATAATCACCCCAGATAGTACCCATTCAATTAGCATCTCCATGTCTGAGAACCCTTTCCTTGTGCTAAGAAGAGGTTGGTTGTTTTTAGAGGAATGGCTTGCATGCATCTCCTCTAGAGAGAGAGCAATAAACATTCCTTCCACCAACCACGCTTTGGATAAGCGTTAAGGGCAGTGAACTTCCTGACAAGTGTCTGGAGAGCTGTAAAGTGTGGAGCCTTATCTTTTAAGTGCTTGCTAAGGTAAGCTTTGGGCTAACATCCTCTTGTAAAAGCTGAGAATGTGGAAAAGACATGTCTGTGCTCTTAAACCCACTCACTCACACTCTCTCTACACGTAGAGGCCTTCTAAATACAGCTGGCAAAAAAGACCAAAATTCTTTCTAAAAAGTAGTTTTTAGTGTTCATGATCAAGCACCAAATGAACCTCTCCTGCCTCCGCAGCAGCGTGCTACCAGGCGAGGCAGGCACAGCTGGGCCAGGATGAGTGGGAGTGGCGCAGTGCCCATCCCAGGCTTGGGCTCTCTCCAGCTGCCTGCCACTTAGCTCACTACTACATCCCTCAGGGGATGTCAGACTGCCGGTTTCACCCGATCCCCACAGGCCAGGCTGAGGGACCACACCGGTGCATGAGTCTGTGCACTGGGCCTCTAGTTTTAAATAAAGCTCCCAGGGACTGAGGTGGATTTAGGTGGAGCTAATGAAGTTTAATTCTCAGTGCCCTGATTCACAGGACTCTGTAAGGCTCTAGATTCTAGATCCGAAAACCACAGGAACTCTGTAGTGTTTGTTAGTCTTTTTATTTTGAGTTGTAATTTGTTAGTATTTTTTTCCTTGTCTAAGTAAACATGTAGAATGTGGGTGGGTTTTTTTTTTTGTTTGTTTGTTTGTTTTTGTTTTATTTGTAATAAAGAGGGCCTTCCCAAATATTATAGCCTGCCCCTATATGGTTCCTTCACCTTGGGTCATATAACTTCCTGGGGTAGTCACCAAGGTAAATTGGTTGAAAATATAAGCATAGCTAACTACATGAATTAACTCACCATATGCAGTCATAGTAGTTTCCCCCTGTGTTCAGTCTGGCTTTCCACAGTTTTAGTTATCTCAGTCAACTGCACTTCTAAAAGACTAAATGAAAAATTCCATAAATAAACATTTCATAAGTTCTAAATTGCATATGGCTCAGAGCATTGGGATAAAATCTGGCACCAACTTGCTCCACCTGTGGTAGACAGTTAGACAGACATGAGCAGAGCAAGGACAATGGGCCAAGTACAGAAGGTCACAGGGTGGAAAGTCCTTGGTGCCTAACAAAGGACAATTGTAGGGTGGGACCTTGCCCCCAGATGACCTATCTTCCCCTAGCATATTGTTGGTCATTTGGTTTGGACCCCCTGACCTTTCCTCCCTAGACATAATATCTAGGCCTCAGTTGTAGTTCAGCTCTGGGTCCAGAAAAGCTGCAAAACCAGACAAGCAACGCCATGGCTGGCCTCAGGACCAGCTGCATTGGAGAATGAACCCTACCCTGATGCCAAAAATCAATCAATGGAGACCTAGACCCTGAAAGAACCCACCTGGAAATCTGCTAAATATTCTGTTAAGATCTTCCCCGGGGACCTCCCCTAAAATCTCCACCCTTAAAACCCTTAGGACAGAGAACCCAACCAGCTCTCCCTCAGGGAGCATGCCTGTGTCTTTCCCTCCACCTCCCCCTCCCCCTCCCCTCAGGTGCATAACCTTACCTTCCTCACTCCCTTGCTTCAAGGGCCCTACTTTTACCTTCATCACTTGTTTCTTTAGCCCATTTCTTCTATGATTTACTTCTACCTCTGTGATTTTATAAATAAATGTTCTCTTATAGTTGGAGTCTTGGCTCTGCATTCTTTCCTAGCCGGAACTCAACTACTGAGGTTGCTGAACGAAGGTCCTGTATGACCCCCAGTCTAGACCCCAGTGCCGTTTCCACTGCCTTCGCCAACACATCCCCCAGAGATGAGAATCATGCTGGTCCAGCCTCTCCATGCTGTACGCACTCCCTGCACATAGGAGCCATCTTGATATTTCGGTGTCTGCTGTGGTCAAGGAGGCCCTATTTTACATAACAATGGCTCTAAATCACAAAAGTAATGATGCTGACAATTCAGATATGCTAAAGAGAAGCCATAAAGCACTTCCTTTAAGTGAGAAATGAAAGTTCTGGACTTACTAAAGAAAGAAAAAAAGCGTATGCTGAGGTGGCTAAGATCTATGATAAGAATGAAGCTTCTATCTGTGAAATAAGATATTTTGAGAGAGAAAGAGACAGTACAATTGTTCTGTTTTATTACCTATTATTATTGTTAATCTCTTCCTGTGGCTAATTTATAAATTCAAACTTTGTCTTAGGTATGTAATACAGGAAAAAACAGTATATATAGTTAGGTACTATCCATGATTTCAGGCATCTACTGGGGATCTTGGAATGTATTTCCAGTAGATACATTGATTTCAAGTCCTTTAAATACCAGGGGTCATATACCAGTCACTAAGTTGATTTCGTAATACTTATTTTATAGCCACTCATGTTAGCAGTTGACAAAAATACCAGTTCTCTATTAAGGCCAACCCTCACCTGACAAAAATCTATGTAATCTGCATATAAGAGAAGGTATCATCATTTTTTTTCTCTGTGGTAAGAGGCAATTATTCATTTTATCCAAGAGTAATTTCAAGTTACCAAGGAACAAGTTAAAAAATGGAGGTACAGCACACATCTCAAATTTGAATTGCTGAAAATTGCATTGTTATCTGATATAGCTCCTCTAGTATTATGACAAATGTTTTATATGAACAATAATAATATAGTAACCAGAGCTTATATTGAGTTCCAGCAGTGTACCTGGCAACAATTCATATCCACAGAGACAAAGAAAGTATAAAGGCTAGTAATAGCCATAACCTTGTATTCTTCCAGCTAATTGTACAGAAGGTGGTAAAGAGTTCCATTAATTGGGGTCAGCAGCCATAAAACTTACATCAAGCCTGTTCTCTTTTTGTGCAGAATATCAGCCTTAGGATAAACAACACAGTGATCAATAAGAGAATTGGCAAATGTTTTATATGGAATGTTTAGTAAGTTAATGACCGGTAATTAAGAGGAATAAAGGTTTGAAAGTTTTTTTAAAAACTGACATATGCTGCAATAAATTCTGGCAAACCAGATGATGTTCATGGAGTTGATAAAGATAAATAAATTAGTGAATATGTGTGTCCATCAGCCAAGAGGAGTGGTTTTGGACAGGTGCAAAAACAAAAAATCAACTTCTTTTTTTGTTTTGTTTTTATTTCGTTGAGTTTTCTTCCAATCCTATATAATAAAAGCCTAATATGCAAAGCAACCTAACAGCTGAAGGACCTGTCAGTGGGGGTGGGACCATCAAGCAGGCAGTGCCAAGCCAGTCAAAGCAAGTGCCAGCAGGCAGAGGGAGGGGATGTCGATCAGGGGGTGGCAGCTGCAGCAGTGGAGGGGCAATCGGGGGGGTAGGACCGGCCGCTCGCCAGCCGGCGCCAGCCCCCAATTGGCCTGCCGGTTGCCTCCACAGAGGGAGGTCAGATCCTGTGGGGAGCAGGCCTAAGCTATCAGTCGGATGTCCCCCAAGGGTTCCTGCACTGGGAGAGGGCATAGGCAGGTTAAGGGACCCCCCCCCCCCCAACTGCACAAATTTTTGTGGCCGGGCCTCTAGTTATGTAATAAATATGGACAATAAACAAAATTCTGTCAGCACCTAATCAGAATGGCTTTGACTTTATGAAGTTCAGGGCAGTTTGCCTCATTTGTGAATCTTGGGAAAGCCAGCCCCTCTGTGTTCCTTAGGATCTACTTTTATATCATTTGCATCCCAGATCTGTTGGCCATCAAGATCTTTGTTATTACATCTGAGGTTTTGTGGTTTTAAGACTTAAAATAAAATTTAAGTAGAATAAAAATCCTAGAGAAGTTTTTAATATTTTGCATTATTAATATGCAGGGTGTCCCCCCCAAAATGTATACACATTTTAACAGCTGACAGCTCAATTTTGAAAATGAAATGTATCTTAATAAACTACCAGGGCTGACAAAGCAGCCCCTGAATGACAGATGAATGGATTACTCTGACACAACATTTGCAATGAAAGAGGGCTAAGGGACGGCCCAGGTATAACAACCAGGCAGCCTCGATTGCCTGCTTCATTAGGCTTTTATTAGAATTTTTATCTTTAGATATAATCAGTAGGATGAGTAATCTTGGGAGCACACATGTTTTTACATTGTCCTCTACGCAAGGACATCCAGGGATTAAGCATAAGGATTCCAGTAAACACCTGGGGGTCTGCATGTCCACAGACTTGTTTGGAAAGGTCAAGGAATAATTAGGGGCGCCACCTTCAACACTCTCCTAAGTCGCTCCTAAGTCGGAATTCCGATAAACTGCGAAGGCAGCACTCCACACACTTCCCTTTTCTCAGAATGTCCTCCTTACAAACTTTCCAACCAAGTCTCATGTGCTCCATAACAATAAACAATGCCTTTATAATTATTCAAAGTGTGTGTATACATTTTTTGGAGACACCCTATATTTTGTTTTACTTTGTAAGCTGTTAATGTGAGTTAAACATGCTGTCTAGAATAAGGGTCTCCTGTTTACTGATGTGCTCTCAGGGTAGAATTAACTTTAGAGTATCAGCCATCTGTTGATAATGAGTTGTTTTTAATGGCTGGAAGGAGATTCTACATTTTAATGATATTTATTGCATTTTCCTGATTAAAAAGTAGTAAGTGTTCCTTTAAAAAAACATGACTTATTTTTAATTGTAATTGTCCATATTCCTACTTTATAAGTCACTTGAGATTCTGATTCAATAGATATGATGTGGGCCAGGACATCTGTGACTGCAATAAATCCCCCAGGTGATTCTGAGCTACAGTAATTTTGAGAACCAATTTTGAATTATATATGATATCTGGTTTTTATATATAGCCTGCACTGTTAACAAAATATTTATGAAACTTTTTTTTCATTAAAAACACCTTGAAAGCATGATTCTCAATGAGTTCATGGCTTCCCATCATAGGAATGGATCATGAACTTTAAAATATTTTTCCATGTATTTTAAATTTACTCTTACAAATTATGTAGCAGTAAACCTTTCAATATATAAAGACTTGAAATCTGAGAAATTTTTGCAGATATATTTTAAAAGTAATATTACTGAATAAAAAATGTTCATTTTTTTAAGTTGCTAAATTATTTTCCAGAAAAGTTATGATAATTTGTACTCACAACTATATTGCCCTAGGACCCCACTCCTCCAATTGTAAATGTGCTAATTATTTTTATCATTGCTAATTTGACAGCTGAATATTATCTCCTTGTATTCTTTTATATATATATATATTTTTATTATTGATTTTTTACAGAGATGAGGGGAAAGGGATAGAGAGTCAGAAACATCGATGAGAGAGAAACATCCATCAGCTTCCTCTTGCATGCCCCAGACTGGGGATGTGCCCACAACCAAGGTACATGCCCTTGACCGGAATCGAACCTGGGACCCTTGAGTCCGCAGGCCAATGCTCTATCCACTGAGCCAAACCGGTTAGGGCAATCTCCTTGTATTCTTAATTTGCATATATTTGTGTATATACAAGTTAAACTTTTGTTTTCTATGTTTATGGGCTCTTGGTAATTTTCTTTAGTGAATTGTCCAGATCCTTTTCCAAGGTAGGGTTAAAGGTCCTCAGGTAACCATGGGTCACCAAGAGATTTTGAAATCCACCTAGCACGTCTAAATATTATCCTTCCTGTGCCAGGTGATCTGGCCTTGTCAAGGCATCAGGGGAGAGTTATTTAAATGTTTGAACAAATATAGCAGGCTAATTTTTAAGTTGATAATTTTGTATGGCCTGAGAATGCTGTTACAGATATCCAAATGGCCCTTGGCAGAAGAAACGTTCCCCACCTTTATGTCCTCAAGTCTAACTAATGAGTGCAAATGGGTTTCCAGGCAGCTACGATAAGGTTATAATTTAAGGGTCCAGAATATTCCCTCTCAGGATGAAAGATGACAGGAAAGAATCAGCTTCCATAGTCACTATCCTGTCCTTGACCATAGGCAGAAGAGAGGTAGAACCCTAAAGCTCTGTCTGCTCCTGACAAGACTCCATTCCCTCTTCTGAAACTCTCAAGTTCACCACCACCATACAAAAAGAATCCCTTCAGTGCCTCCAACCCTACCAACTACTTGTCACCACAAGAAACTCACCTGGCACTCCAGGTTTTCCAACTTCATTCTCCAGACTCTGGCCTCCAACACCCCCTAACCCAAATCCATCTCCCGCCCTCTCTCAGCTCCTGACACCTTCTCACTGTACCCTCTGAGATTCAGGGTCCCTCATCAGCCACACCTTTTATTTTTGGGTTCTTTGAATGCTTTGGTTTCACAGTCCTCTCTTTGGCTCAAAGAGGAGAGCACTGCTCTCCTGCAGCTCTCTCTGCTGATGGCTGCTTTGTCTCTCAAGTATTTTGTACTCCTGAGCTTCGATGCGTAGTTGTGTCCTCGCTCCTTGGGCTCTGCCTCAGAGCACAGTCCCTCCATCTATACTAATAAAAGGGTAATATGCTAATTAGACCAGATAGACCGGATGTCTTCCAGATATCCTTCCAGACAAAGCTGCAGTGGCTTTGAGGGCCAAGGAGGGCCAGCAAGGGCTGGCAGCTGCAGCGGCCAGCAGTGGCAGCAGCAGTGGGGTGATGGGGGTGGCGCCTTCCCCTGATTGCCTGGTTGCCTCCTGCAGAGGGAGGCCAGACTGCAGCTTAGGCCCAATCCCTGCAGGGAGCGGGCCTAAGCCATCAGTAGGACATCCCCTGAGGGCTCCCGGACTGTGAAAGGGGGGAAGGCCAGGCTGAGGAACCCCCTCCAGTGCACGAATTTTTGTGCACCGGGCCTCTAGTATTCTGTATAATAGCTTTGAAGCTCTTGCTAACACTCCACAGGTGTCTACCCCTCATTGTTTCAGTCACCTATGCACCCCTAGTGTACTTTCTCTCATTCCCTGATTGTTTTGGCTCATTGTTGCTGGGTGGAACACTAGCCACATGGTCATTTTTGGTGACTTCAATACTTTAAATTTAAAAGTCTCCTAAATTTATTTTTTAATATATTTGTATTGATTTCATAGAGGAAGGGGGAGGGAGGGGGAGAGAGAGAGAGAGAGAGAGAGAGAGAGAGAGAGAGAGAAATATCAATGATGAGAGAGAATCATTGATCAGCTGCCTCCTGCACACCCCCTGCTGGGGATTGAGCCTACCAATCTGAGCATGTGCCCCAACTGGGCAGCAAACTGTGACCTCCTGGTTCATAGATTGATGCTCAATCACTGAGCCTCCATGGCTGGGCAAAAGTCTTCTAAATTTAAGGGAATAGAGCTTTTGGATTTTCAAGAAACCAGGTATTCCTAGCAGAGTGCATTGCCCCATCCCTGAGTATTTCTGTTCACCTGACCCAAAGTGAAGTTTCATACTGGGATGGGGGAACATTGTAGGGTATGTGGACTAGGTTTGCATCTTACTGATAAGTCAGCCAAATAAAATTTTCTTCTCAAAGATTAAAATCACACAAAAGCTTCTATTGGCACAGGTGGAATAAATGGTGGGAAATAACATCACTCAGCAAGCCAAATATACCAATGTGTAAAGAAAAGGCTCAGTGTCCAGATCTCTTGATAGTCTGGTGAGAGCTGTCTGAGCAACACAGCCTAAGGATTGGAGGTACCTCACAGGGTGCTTTGAGGAGCAGCTCACAGGAAAGGCCTCTGGGCTTTAGGGTCCAGGTTCTCATTTATACCAACACACCTATAGCCATAGTCATCACAAATTAAAGAAAAACACACATTTAAAATAAGGATTAATGTTAGAGGAGAAAGACTTTTTACATTTTTAAAATTTAGAATAATCACTGTATTGCAGACCATTAAATGTAAATAAAAACCTAAATATGGAGAGTAAAGAATGAGAGAAAATTAAAAGAATCCAAAAAAAAGTTCAAAATAAAAGTTCCAATTCCAATAAAATTAAAGGTTAAAAGTTAAAAATAATAAGATAAAAATAGATGAGATGTAAAATAAAAGATAGAGAGCAAGAAGCCAATGAGATAAAAGGTTAAACACATGAGAGTAGAGAAAATGAAAAATTAAGATAAAAGACTAAAGGTCATGAGATAAAAATTTAACGATATAAAAGAAAAATGGACTACGGGTTAAGAATAGAATGAGGAACTTGAAATACAAAGCTTAAAAAATGTGTTCTGAAAAAGTAAAGAGCATTAGGAGAAAAATATTTTAATGGAGGATGAAAATAAATAGCATTTTTTAAAAGCATAGGAATATCTTTCAGCAGTTGACCAGGAGCAAGAATTTGCTGTAACATATTTCTTAGAAGCTCTTGTGGCATTCCTCTTCCTCCAGTGCAATTTGTCCTTTGAAGTAGCATTTCCTCAGGAGCCCCACTTGTAGAGAGCTTTTCAATGAAGTAGATTTCATGCTAGGGCCTGGGTCTTCTTTGTTTAAAGTTAACAGTAGGACTGACCTCTGAGTTTATGAAAGCTACACCCAGTTTGTCCCCTGGAAAACTCTAGAAAAAAAAGTATATATGACATATAGAGTAATTTATTCATCACATACATTTACCTAATATGTTCATTTGGATGGCATTTTCCCGTGTATTATTTCCTTTGGGCCTTTAGAGCAAGGTCACAAGGTAGACAGAGATCATTCGCACTTTCATGAAGAAACAGGTTCCTAGAGATCGAAGGCTTACAGAGCTGAGGAACATGGAGTCAGAATTACCAGTATAATAGGAAGAAAGAGTACTAACCATGAGAATATTATTTTAAAGCTAAAGGAGATATAGCCATATGTTAACACACTCATAAAACAGTAGGAAGACTCAGGTGGGTATAGGGAAGCCTTGCAGAATGTTTGAGAGAAAGCCCAATTGCTCGACCTGTGCTGTGAATTGCCTTAGCAAGAAGGAAGTCTCTGTAAGGGCCTTGGTGCCATTCAGTCTAATCCCTTTCCTGTTTTCTGCTTGCCCTGCCATATGCAATCTATCCCACCGTCATTTGTGCAGCCACCTCGTGACCTTGCTATGGCAGGTAAGAAATGAGAAATTTTGAGGACGGCTGCACTCCCTGGATTTTCGTGGCCTTGGCATGAAAATATTTAGTGCAGGTGCTTCCTGAGCAGTGAACTGGTGAGGACGTGTTGCAGAATGCCGTGAGCCTCAACATCACCTTTCTGCCTACAAGGGGCTACCCCTGCTTCGGGGGCCATGGTAGTCTGTAAATACCAAGGTCAGCAAGGAAGAATTATTGTTTGCTGTGCCATCGTTAGAGAATTCCCACATCTTTTTGAGCTTTTCCAGACCTCAATATAAAAATATGAGTATGTTGTTTTTGTTGTTTTGTTTTGGGGTGTGTGTGTGTGTGTGTGTGTGTGTGTGTGTGTGTGTGTGTTGTCTTCTTGTTTCTTTGGCTTATTTCTGATCTTTCAAAGGAAGCACTTCATAACCAAGGATTAATATGGACTGGAAACCATTTGGGGTCTGAAAGAAGCATCATTGTTTTCTGATTAACCAGATATTTGATGTTGGAGAGGTTCTAATCTAGAAGGAGTATGCTAGGACAGCTATTTCTCTCTAGCCTCCCCTTCCTACAATTCTGAATCTTGTTAATATGCTGACTTGTCTTCCGTGCTCCTGAGCTGTTGAAAGATCGAAACAACTAGGCATGAAAGGGAAAAGTTAACAAGGGCAACAAAATAAAGAGAGAAAGACATTGAAGACATTGTAGGTTACAGAGAAATACTCATGAGATATTTTTACAGAGAGTCAAATATTCTTAAAAATAATAAGTAAGCCATGGATGTCAGAAAAATCTGAAAAGTCTCTCCTTGGGCTCCTCTGTTGTAGACTCTTGTTTGCTCTCGGTTCTGACTTTACCCACCCCCCTTCTATTCTTTCTCTTTTATTTTCCTGACTTTTTAGAAAGCTGAACGCATAGTTTCTTTCTAGCATCTCTACTTCCAGGTAGCAGCAGCATGGTATGACTATACATTCATTAATTTGAAAATATTGTGTGCCCACCATGTACTAGGCACTGAGAGTGCAAATGACAATAAATGCTTATATTGAATATCTTCTATATACAATAATATTCAATATAAAATATTATAGAAAAGTAGCCTGAAGCCTTTGGAAAGAAATGCTGACTCAAGCTTGCTTCATTAAGTAGTTAGTCCTTGCTGGTTTCGCTCAGTGGATAGAGCATCAGCCCACAGACTGAAGGGTCCAGGGTTTGATTTTGGTCTAGGGCACATACCTGGGTTGCAGGTTCAATCCCCGGCCCCAGTCAGGGTGGGTACAGGAGGCAACCAATTGATAGGTCTCTCTCACATTGATGTTTCTTTCACTGTGTCTCTCCCCTTCCCTTCCACTCTCTCTAAAAATCAATGGAAAAATATCCTCAGCTGAGGATTAACAAAAAACAACAATAACCAAAAACTTAATTCACTTCAAATACATTCTTTTCTTTGACCCATATTTTTCATTTGCAGGAAGAAATAATGGCTGGAGAGTTCTTGTTTATCACTTTGTATCAATTTCTTATCCACCCAAATAGCAACTCTACTGGCAGAAAAGTTATAACTGGTACATATCCTGTACCTAATGTCAAATATTAATGTATCCTACATTTAAAGCAGAAGACAATACAGCAGTCCTCCCTTACCCACAGTCTCAATTTCTGCAGTTGTTCAGCCACTGTCCAAACATGTTAAATGGAACATTCCAGAAATGAGCAATTCATAGGTTTTAAATTGCAAGCTGTTCTGAGTAGCATGATGAAATCTTGCTCCATCCTTTTCCACCCCTCTGGGATATGACTCATCTCATTGTCCCCTTATTCACTGAGTAACCAGGTTTGTCAGATCCATTGTTGTGGTATCATAGAGCTGGTGTTCATGTTACTTTTATGTTCCTGTGACCCCATAGCACAGGATAGTGATTCTGGCAATTTGGATGTGCCAAAGAGAAGCTGCAAAGTGCTTTCTTTAAGTGAAAAGGTGAAAGTTCTCAACTTGATAAGGAAAGAAAAAAATCACACGCTGAGGCTGCTAAGATCTACATTAAAAATGCATCTTCTAGTCATGAAATTGTGAAAGAGAAAGAAATTCCTGCTAGTTTCACTATTGGACCTCACATGGGTCAAAAAGTCAATAGTAGCCTAATGCTTTGTCACCATGCCTACATAATTCACCTCACTTCATCTCATTACCTAGGCAATTTATCATTTCACATCATCATAAGAAAAATAAGGGTGATTATAGTACAATAACATATTTTAAGAGAGACCACATTTACATAACTTTTATTACTGTATATTGTGACATTTGCTCTATTTTATTACTATTGTTGTTAGTCTCTTAATGTGCCTAATTTATAAATTAAACTCTATCATAGGCATGTACATATACGGGAAAAACAGTATATATAGGGTTTCATACTATCCAAGGTTTCAGGCATCCATTGGGGGTCTTGGAACATACCCCTCCAGAGGTAAGGGGGGCACTATTAAATATAGGAAGGGGTTACCACATGAAGCAGGTCTGAATTTACATACAACTAAGATATGTAAACAAAAACAATTTTAATTTTTAAATGAAGCACATCCTGTTATTAGACCCCATTATCAAGGTTTGTGATTCATATTAAAAGGCATTAGATTGTGAGTCTTTGACCCCAGAACATGTGTCATGAATGCTGGAACCTGGACTAAACAGCAGGTGCTAACAAGATACCCAGAGGAAGCAGGTGGGATCACCACATCTGAGAAGACATCAGCAAAGAACACTCAGGGATGCAGAAACCCAGCAAAATGAGGGATGCCTCCAGACAGGTCAGCGAGGACCACCTGTGTGGCAGAAGACCATGGGCCATTCTTCCAGTAGCTTCCCCTGGACTCAGTTTCCATCATGGGAAGGGTTGAGGAGAGAAACAATCTTGATAGAGAATTTGCAAAAGTTACAATAATTTGACAAGATTGACTATTTTTTCTCAAGAACTGGAAGAGATCATGTAAAATACAGAGAATGCTACCATGTTTTGGCCATAGGAGTCGCTGTGTTTCTAATGCATTGTTATGCATCGCTCTGCCTGGCCAGGACTGGAACTCTCTTTTGGAAGGATAGACCCCAATGCAACTTTGGTGTCGATCTGCTAATAGAATACCGGGGGGGGGGGGGGGACAGATCAATGAGTAATGTAAACTTTAGAATGAGCCTAACTTTATCTATTAAAAGATGCACTAAGCTGTGCCTTCTTGGTGAGAACCCGGACTCACACTGGTGAACACTGGTGAACATATGGCAACAAAAGCCAGTGTTAGAAAGAACAAAAATTTTTCCCCAGTATAACTCAGGTAAAAAACTATTTGACCAAACTCTTTCACATGTCAAATATGCTTTTGTCTTCTACTACTAATCTCAGCAAACCAAATTAAAACTAAGAATGAATCAAGTAAATAAACTTGTCCTAATAAGTATATCAATTTTTATACCCTGTATTGAAGCAAAGGCAACTGACATATCACCTAAAAATTGAAAAAGAAAAGAGAAAAGCTCACCACACTCTACGTTTCTCACTTTTTAAAACCTGTATGGCATTGGCCTGATCAGGAGACTTTTGTTGTTCTTTTATGTTCCTTACTCAACTGTTCATTACAAGGACAGGATCTGGGGGTTTAATTAGCCAAGGGGCTCAGCGTGGAACATTTGTGTCTTAGTTGGATGCAAAACCTCACTTGATTTCCAGCATTGTTCAATAATAAATATTTAACAGGAAGCTGTGAAGAGACGGAAGGTATTCAACTCAGAGGAAGATGTAACGCACCAGGCCAGTGGTTAAACCAAATTACTACGGTTTGCAAACTGGAGGCAGCAGATCTATAAATGAACTAACAGAAAAATTGAACCACCTTCTAAAGAGCATTGAGTCTAGAAGATGTTGATCCACCTACCAGCCTCAATTACTTTTATTTAAGTGTGTATAACATGTATTTTCATTAAAATGTACATACTTATTTGAACGGTATAAACATTTCATTTAAACAGATATAGAACATAAAGGAGGACATTTATAAGTCCAGGTAATAGGAATCATGGAACAGTGATCTTTAGAAAGAGGGCTGTGTCTGTCACTCCCTGCCACAGGTACAGAAATGACTAAAATGATTGTCCTGTCTGGTCCACAGTTAATCAAATAGAAAGAACCCTTCATCAGGGACTCACATGCCCTTGGTGAGTCTCCTATTCTTTTCAAAGTCTTTTCAAGTGCTGGTATCATCTGTTTTCCTCAGTCCCTTTATCATTGCTCCTTCAGAAATTTAAAGTTGAGGATTCAAGACTTTAACAGGGTTTTCTGAGGCTCTATTTATCATTAATAAAACAATGTAAATAAATTAATAAATAACTAAAGGGTGGTTCTTAAGAAGCCGTTTGCAAACTGGTTTTCCTGCAATTGAGTTCTGTTTTAAATACAACTAAGAAACCTCTTTCTTTAAGGCAGCCCTGTCTTGAATCCTATAAAGAAGCAAAGATTGCCTTATATCTGTTTTGTATGTTAGATTTCAACCCATTGAATTCCCTAAAGCAAGAAAATAATATATAAATGCCAATGATAAAACTCACTATGAAGTTTTTAAATGATCCAAGCTATTCCTTGTCCTTCTAGCTGTCTTTCTTTTATGGCTTTGCTCTTTCTCTCCACACCTTTCTCATTAAAAGGAGACTAAGTCTGGTCTCTTGAGGCCATTATTTTTTCTGAAGACAAAAGAAAAAGTCAGCAGCATCCAACCTCTTTCCCACCCTGCCTCCCACCTCCTTTTTGTTTATACTCCACAAGGGACCTAATTGTCTAAAATGGGTCAGATATGAATATCGTCAGGAAAGATTTATGGGAGATTGCCTCTTCCCACTTAAAATTCCTGAGATACACACATATTCTGGCAGTCTTGTGAAATAGAACAGCTTCAATTCATTTAAATTAGAATCTTTCTCTTTTCCTCCTGTTTAAAAAAAATTCACTCAATTCAAGTGACATTTTGCTAATAGTGATTTTATCATTCAGTGAATATTTAACCTCTGTAAGCTTCTGATTTTCCCGATGAATAATCTTTATTGTGGACAGAAAGCCTATCAGAACAGAAGGTGGAGAGACAGAATTGTTTTCTATAGGCAAAGGTGAGAGGCGAGGGTGCATTTTATCTTCCTATTTGTTTAGTGTGTGTGCAGAAATATACAAAAACACTGGGCTTAAATGAAAGAAAGGGGAGGAAATATGGCTGGGAGAAATAACTTAAGATTTGCAGATTACACTATCTTACTGGCAGAAAGAAGCAATGATTTGAAATGACTTTTGATGAAAATGAAAGAAGAAAGTGTCAAAGCAGGACTGCATTTGAACATCAAGAAGACAAAATCAGGACTACAGAAGAAATACGCAACTTTAACATAGACAATGAAGACATTAAAATTGTTACAGATGTTGCTCACCTTGGTTCAGTCATCAATTCAAATGGAGACTGAAGCCAAGAAGTCAAGAAAAGGCTGGAACTTGGAAAAGCAATAATGGAAGAATTAGGAAAGATCAAGAGCAATGATATGTCATTAGAGACCACAGCTAAGGTCATCCACTCCTTTGTATTTCCAATTACTATGTACAGATACAAAAGTTGGGTAGTGAAGGTTGATAGGAAAAAATGGATTCATTTGAAGTATGGTATTGGGGCATAGCTCTATGGACAACACGGAGCAACAAACAGATGACCAAATCAATCCGGAGAAAATTAATCCTGAACCATTGCTGGAGAAAAATGACAAAACTGAAGCTAGTCAGGCACATCATGAGAAGGCAGAGTTCCCTGGAAAAGACACTACTACCCAGAAAAAAGAGGCAGCTGGAAAGGAGGACGATCAAATATGAGATGGATTGACTTCATACAAGGAGCTATAGACATGAGTCCACATGCTGAGCAGGGCTGTTGGGGACAGTACATTGTGGACACCTCCCATTCATAGAGTCACCAGGAATCGGAGCCAACACAATAGCAAGTAACACACACATACACAAGTCACTGACACTATTCTTTTTAGTTTTAAGCACAGATTTATTGAGTAGTGTGTACATGCATTTTATATACCTTGAAAGTTCAATACTTTTAAAATCTTCTAAGTAATGTAAGGGAAAAGTAGCAGTAATAATAACTAATATTTATTAAAAGAATGGTATGTGCCCTCACTGGTTTGGCTCAGTGGATAGAGCATCAGCCTGCAGATTCAAGTGTCCTGGGTTCGATTCCGGTCAAGGGCATGTACCTTGGTTGCGGGCACATACCAGTGGGAAGTGTGCAGGAGGCAGCTGATTGATGTTTCTCTTTCATAGATGTTTCTGGCTTTCTATCCCTCTCCCTTCCTCTCTGTAAAAAATCAATAAAAAAATATATTTTTTTAAAAAAAGAATGGTATGTGTCAGGCCTTGGTCTAAGTACTTTGCATGTATTAACTCATTTAATAGAACAATATGAGATGAGTCGTATTACCACAGGAGGAAACTGAGAGAGGTTGAGTTATTTGCCTAGGAACCCACAAACTGGAAGTGGCAAAACCAACATTTAAGCCCTGGTAGACTGTCTCCAGAGCCTGTGCTCTTAATGAAATGAAGAAATAGAGGAAATAAGAACATCATTTAAGGAGAAAACAGGAACTCTATTTAGAGATGGTGCAGTGATTAAAAGGGTAAGAGATACACGATTGCTTATGTTTTGATCACTGAATAAGAGGAGGCCAGAGATAAACTTCATCCAGGGCACAGGCGTCTCCCCCAAATCTCCTCCAGACCAAGTGGAGCATGGAGGGGAGTGCTGGTGTTTAAGATGATTGTCCCCCAACCCAGGGATTAGAAAAGGAATGGAGAGCAGAGTAAGGCAAGATAGCTTCCTGTGGTAGAGAAGAGTCTGTTCCAGCTGAGAGTCAAATCCATAATCAGCCCAGCAGAGGGTAGGAGAGCAGGTGCAAAGCTATGGGACCTGGAAGAGTCTAGGGAGGAAAAAGAGCACGATTCCTGGGGATCTTTGATATGGTCTGTAAGTGAGAGGACGGGTGTCTCCCAGGGGAACTAATTGAGAGGGTTGGGGAAAGTGGTGCAAGTTGAAAAACCAGTTTCAACTTTGTTCAAAATTGAGTGCTACCAAGATTCAGCCTCAACTATTCTCAGAGAACCCTACATTTGTTGTTGTTCTACAGTCTATTTTCAATAGAAATCAGAGCAATCCTATTCAAATACAAATAGACACCTGTGACTGCTCTTCTCAGACAACTCCAATGGCTTCCTATCTACTGGAAGCAAAATCCAAACTTTTACCAGAGACCACAGACTCTCCCACAGTGGTCCTCAGTCACTTTACTCTGGCCTGCTTGCTATTCCTCAGTTCTGCTAAGTCAGTGGTCGGCAAACTGCAGCCCCTTGAGTGTGGCTCTTCCACAAAATACCACGTGCGGGCGTGCACGTACAGTGCGATTGAAACTTCATGGCCACACTCAAGGGGCCAAAGAGCCACATGTGGCTCGCGAGCCGCAGTTTGCTGACCACTGTTAAGTAATCTGTCGGCCTCAAGGGCTTTGTACCCTCTATACCAATTGCACTTAAAACAGCACTAGGCACACAGTAGACATTCAATAATAATTGTTGAATGAGCAAATACATTAGACATTGCTGGGAGTTTTGAATAATGGTAATGAGAAAAAAAGGTAAAAAAAAAAAAAGCCTTATTTTATTAGTCTAGGCAGCGGTTCTCAACCTGTGGGTCATGACCCCTTTGGCGGTCGAATGACCCTTTCATTGGGGTCACCTAAGACCATCCTGCATATCAGATATTTACATTACAATTCCTAACAGTAGCAACATTACAGTTATGAAGTAGCAACGAAAATAATTTTATGGTTGGGTCACAACATGAGGAACTGTATTTAAAGGGCCAGAAGGTTGAGAACCACTGGTAGAGGCAATAGACTTACTGCCCTTAGGCTGAATTCAGTCATCAGCCATGTTTTGTTTTAACCACAGAGCAATTTTCAACAATATAAACCAACTAGAGGCCTGGTGCACAGATTCGTATACCAGTGGGGCCCCTTGGCCTGGACTGTAGGGATCAGGCCAAAACCAGCTCTCTGACATCCCCCAAGGGGTCCTGGATTGTGAGAGGGTGCAGGCCAGGCCAAGGAACCCCACCAGTGCACGAATCCATGCACCGGGCCTCTTAGTATGCATATAAGATCTTTGATTAATCTCTTCCCGCCCTCCCCCTTTCCCACTTCCCTCTGAGATTCATCAATCTGTTCCATGTTTCCATGCCTATGGTTTCTGCTCCTGCATTGAGCATCTGCCCCCTCATGGTCATAGCTACTGAATGGCCGGCCGTTGGCCAGTCAGCCAGTTGCATAAGCCTTTATATATATAGATATTTAAATATCAAGAGAGTTCACATAAAACTTAGAATCCTGTCTTCTTTTCAAAAGTGAAAAGGACTTGGCATCCACTGCCCTATATTCCCACATTTCAACAACCATCTGAGTTTGAGTAGGAGCCGCCCCTTTAAGGCCAGGCCTGCGTTCTCCGGCTTGTACACACACCTACAATTATCCTCCAACATCAAGGCCAAGTGTTAGTTGCCACATATCATTGTTATTGCACTATTGTATGAATTAAAGTAAAGAAATATTTTTCTATACCCACGTCTCTGTCAAGAGCAGAAAAATAAAAGATTAAGAGGATGACATGACTCAAGAAAAATGGGAGAGAGTATACTTCTTTATGGAAGTGAAGACATTCATATATGTTTAAAATGCCAACATTGGGCTCCTTGTGTCATATATATTATCTGTCTGTTCCCTGTAGTCACTTGAATTCATCATATCTGCACTCCACAGATGCAGAAAGACAAACAGAAAGACAAGGGTAAAAGTGGGGCTGAGTCTAGCAGGCCTCTTGGAGACTGGGCGTCAGTGACCTTAGGAAAAGGAATATTGACTCAAATATGCATGTCGTGTCTACTTCTGTGCTTTTGTCTTCCGTTTTTGTTTGTTCTATTTTTGACTTCGTTTCTTAGAAAAGTTTCTTTGGAAATAACCCTTTATCTCAGGTGAAGAACATGACATCTATGATTTATTATCAAGTACTATGTGCCTTAAACAATGTTAAGTGTCTTACTTGTATTGATTATATAATTTAATCTCCCCAGTGAACTTACACAATAACAACTTCTACTCCATTTAATAGATAGGGACATTGAGGCACTTACACCAAAACACTTTGTAATAACATCAGAGCTAGTAAATGGCAGAGCCAGAATTTATGACCAGGTCTGCCTGGCTCTAAAATCTGTGCTCATAACCACCTCCCTGCACTGCCTTCACTGTAACACCCCAGCACTCTCACACGCTGGCACTTACTGACACTGGGCGGTGGGTGCTGTTCTGTGCCATGTGGAATGCTTAGCAGCATAGTTCACCTCTGCAATCACAATCTCCCCCACCCATGGGACAACCCAGAATTTCTCCTGACATATCCAATGTTCCCTGGGGAGCAAAGAGACCCTGGTTGAGAACCACGTTGTAAGGTGACACTAAGGACTGCTTGTCTCTTCTTGGCCAAGCTAGTTAGAAGGCTCAAAGAGCCAAAAGAAAAGGGGGCAGTTAATGTTTTGTTATTGTTGTTGTTATACACGAGTCCCTTTTATTTAACTTAGCTTGAATCAGTTTTGTTCCTACCCACCAAAAGATTCCTGACTGGAATAGTGATAATACAAATGAAGCATTACATAAGTTGTCAGTTGGTACTTTGTAAATCAAAGTCATTGTTATTATCATCACCACCAAGACCCTTTAGGGTTGACTAAAATATATCAGTGGAATGGTAAATCTTGTTGCAAGGAAAGAGATCCAATGAATATTCAACTAGTTCTACATATCAATGTGTCCACATATTTACTCACTCAAAAATTTACTGAGCACCTACCATGTGACAAGATAATGCTAGGTAACAAAAATTGCATCTTTCTTTTCCTAGCATCTAGAGAAGTATCAGGCACAGAGTTGCATTCAATAAATGTTTTCTGACTTCATAAAGTTCACCTATAAGGAGATCTAGAACCCAAGGATAGAGACAATAAAAATGATTTAGCACAGTGTTCTGAGGAGAGCATTATGCTAAGTGAAATAAGACAGTCAGAGATAGATAAGTATCACATGCTCTCACTCATTTGTGGATTATAATGGACAACATAAACCGATGAACAAAAACAGATGTAGAGACAGAGAAGCATCGATCAGATGCTCAAAACTCAGAGGGAAGGTAGGAAAGGGTGGGGGGCAGGGGGGGAGATCAACCAAAGGACTTGTATGCACACATATAAGCATAAGCGATGGATGTGGATAACAGGGGGTGAGGGTGAGGGCAGGATTGGGGGGATGAGAGGACATTGGGGGGATAATGACACATTTGTAATATCTTAATCAATAAAGGGGAAAATAAATTAAAAATAATAATTTAGCAAATTTTGAAGTTAAACATTTAGATACAAATTACGCATATAAATTTTAGATACAGTACCAAACTGTGGCATGTAGGCAAAGAATGAACTGCAATACAGGGCACTAGTGACTGTCAATCCATTCTCATCATGAATTTCCTCTGCCGAGCACCTGAGGTGTAATGTAAAGCGAAGGCCATCACAGTACTGGTGGTCAGTGTGAGGCCTGGGCAGAGGTGAATTGGAAAGGTAATAGCACCAAAAGAGCTGGGAATACTAAAATAGTTTAGCAACACACTAGGCACCTACTTGTTTTTTAAAACATATGCATTAATTTATAAGCTGATAAGGTTTAATTTTTAAAAAAACTAAAATATGCATTTTAAAATTTCACACTATGGAATAAGCATGATTTCCTACTCTCAAAACAGAAAATAGTACAAGAATAAAATGATGATCTATCCTCAGCTTTGCTTCCCTGCTGTTGCTGTTCTGGCTAAGTGGCTCCTCTCCACTCAGAACTGTCACTGCTTGTACAGTGCCTTTCACTGTAGAGTCAGCACACTGTACTTTTAGAAGGGTTTGCTTCAGTTAGTCCTCACGGCAAGAAGTGCTATTTCAGTTTGAGCAAAAAGTGGTTTCTGGACTTAGTATTAGTTATAAGAACTAGATTCAATGGTATATTTATATTTTATAAAAATAAATATTTTTGGCTAAATACCTAAAAGAAATAAGTATTTGTTGGCTAAACACCTAATGGAAGTTTCTAGCTATAAAATAAAGAGAAAAAAATTAATGTAAAAAAAAGTGAAATATAGCTAAAGCCACTTTTATTTGTATTTGAGTCTGCCTTCCCTTCACAGGGGGAAGAATAATAGTATGTGTGTGGTTTGGCAAAATATTATTTATTATTTTGATGCCTGTTTGACAGGTAGCCTGTGTGCAAAAGAGTGCTAAAGGGAGGCAGCGTGGCTCAGTGAAGACCCTTGCGTACAAGTCACCATCTCAAACTGGCTTCATCATAAAGGAAATTGATTGGAATGATTCTCAGGTGTCACACAAAATCCAAGGATGTTATTAACACCAGGAGCCAGGAAAAGGGGAAGCAGAGCAGCCTGGGAATCTTAACAGCAGGAGTTCACAAACATTTCCTGGAAGTTGTACTGTTCAGAGTTCGCCCTCCATTCTCAGCTCTGAGGATCTCGAAGGTCCTTACTGGGTAGGGTCCAAGAGGTGAGAATCCTATGATAGGAACAGGCTATAAGAAGTACACATGCCAAAACTGGTTTGGCTCAGTGGATAGAGCGTCGGCCTGCGGACTGAAAGGTCCCAGGTTCGATTCCGGTCAAGGGCATGTACCTGGGTTGTGGGCACATCCCCAGTGGGAGATGTGCAGGAGGCAGCTGATCGATGTTTCTCTCCCATCGATGTTTCTAACTCTCTATCTCTCTCCCTTCCTCTCTGTAAAAAATCAATAAAATATATTTAAAAAAAAAAAAAAAGAAGTACACATGTTGCTGGGAGAGAGGGCAGTCCTCGATAATAAAGTCTAAGCAGGCACTCCATAGGTATCTAGAATGATATCTTTGAGGTAGAGAAAAAAATGAAGTAATATAAGGAGAAGTAAGAATTCAGAAATCATGAGACTACAACATAATGGCATGGTCTCTGAAACAAGTGAGCCTGGGTTCAAATTCTAGCTCTGCCACAGACTCTGAGTGACTTTGAACAAGCATTTAACTTCCGTATGCCTCAGTTTCTCCATCTGTAAAAGGAAGCCAGTAATAAAATCTAACGTACAGCATTGTTGTAAAGATTTAAAGTTAATATTTAGATGGTGCCTTGCTCAGAGGAAGTCCTGGATACGTGTTAACTGGTATTAAGATGATCGAGATGTAACCCAGATGTGGCTGGCTGCTGGTGTTGGGGCATTGGCTCTTGACCTTGCCCACCTTTAGGTTATACTGAACCCAAACTTTGGATGTTCCCTTGCTTGAAAAGTTTTCAACTTTGCAATACATTAGATAGATAGATAGATAGATAGATAGATAGATAGCACTTTTATGGGAAGGCAAAAAATGGTTTACATATATATCAAAATTTAATAAAATCCTTACTAGGCACTTCTGATCTTTCCTCAAATTTCTCTACTGCTGTAAGTTTCTTTCTTTTTCCCATGCAGGCTTTGAAGAGCCTTCTAATAGCTTCACCAATTCAAACTGACTCCAGCTTTACAGTCTGGCGAGGGGGTTAAAAAAAAGTGCTGCAGTTAACCAAACTTATACTCTACAGCAAGGTGCCCATCCAAGTATCCAGACACAAATCAAACACCCTGTCCTGGGCCGAGTTCAGAGAGAGGGAAAGAGCAGGAAACTGAAGAGGGGATTCTGCCGCTAAGAAAATCTAGATTATTTTTTACTCCAAATTTTTAAAAATTTCAAAACTGGAAAATATAGGAATATTGTTTGAGGCAGAGTGTATCTCGGAAAAAAGAATATTTTAAGTTATGGGCAAATCAACGGCACCAGGTCTGAACTGAGGAGGCTGTCAGTCACATATCTCATTTTGATGGAAATGAAAAGCTTAGCGTGGGGACCCCTAGTGGTGATGTGTGGAGGGCATTGGGTCAAGGTGGGGCCCCGGAAATCTGATGCCCTGCAGCTTAGGCTACAGGAAGCAGCTAAAAAGTGTGTGATTTGTAATATCTTAATCAATAAAGGTAAAATAAATAAATAAATAAGTAAGTAAGTAAGTAAATAAATAAATAAAAAGTGTGTGATTGGCGCTTAAGTTTTGAATTGAAGTTCTGCCTCTCAGTAAGGCTTTGGCAAATTACTTGACCCCCTTCCATCCCAGTCTCCTCATCTGTAAAATCAGGGTAAAAATAACACATACCTCAAAGGTTGTTTTGCTTATTAAACAACATATGTGCAGTGCTTATGACAGTACCTGTACATCACCAGATCAAGTTGTTATTCCAATGAGTATGATGCATTGTGATCACATTGTCTTTCCAAGAGGCAGAATATGCACGAGGCTTGGGGTGGGGAGGGAGGAGGTGAAATTGAGAACAGGGAATCTGGGATGAAAGCCTATTAAAATTCCAATTTGGTTTAGGCAATGGACATTTTAATATAATACTCGAAGTTATGAAATTATATACTGGTATATAATTTGTGTGATTGCAACAAACTGTAATAAAGTAATTTTCACCCTGAAGAATGGGGAGATGAAAGGGAAGTAAAATCAATAGGTCATGATCCAATAAACTGTGGTTTGAAAAAGAGTCCCATCACTTACCTCCTCGTGCCCAGTGGCCTCAGAGTGTGGCACTCCTGCCTCAAACTCCACCTCACAAAAGAGCTTGTGGAGCCTAGAACAGGGTGAGCCACAGGTTGTACCCATACATGACACCTCCTCAGCTTGGTTCTCAGCTTCATTGTCATCATTATCCACCACCTAGTTCGGTGCATACTTCAAGGCGTACTTACTTAATAAAACACTAGACGCTAGGCATTTCATCCTCTTAGCCTTGTGAATGTACTGTCACCCCTGGATGTATTATCATCCACATTTACTGACAATGAAGCTCAGAGAGATAAGTACTTCTCCAAGATCATACAACAAAGCAGGATTTAAGCTCTGGCCTTTCTTCTTCTGTAATATTTTGCAACAATCTTTTTCTGAATGAAAGCAAACAAACAGAATAACATCCTGTTGCTTCCCATTGCAGTAAGAAGTGATTAGACTGACATTTCAGTTCCTGCAAAGACCTCACACCCGTCCACCATTTACACTTCCTTCCCCTCCTCTTACTTACATTTGTTTTATCTTCACCAAGTCACACTGCTCTCTAGGATCCTGAAATTGCTACGTGTTGCCTTTGCTCTTGTTCCCACTCCTATAAGAACTCCTCCACCTCAGGTCTTCTCCATTAAGCCTTTTCCAACCACAAACTGGAAGTAATTCTTCCCCTTATTAATCAGTATAGCATATTCTTGTGTCTCTACTGAAGAATCTTAAATTACAAAATGATGATTGTGGTGTCTGTTTTATCCCTGAACACAAGAGAAGGGAACCACATTGTGTACATCTCTCTGCTGCTTAAGGTGTAGTTTCTGCAGCCTCTGACAGACGGTCTTGAACATGGGAATACTCACTCACTATTACCTGAGAGAAGGAAGATACATGATCAGACGTGATCTGGTAGAAGAGTGAAATGCACTTTTGGATACTCGGTTATGGCACAGCCTGGGATACAATACCTTCATAGAGCTAGATAAAGTCCTTTGGGTGTGATACGTGATTTGAGCCAGCATGTAGCTGGGACCCACAAGTCTGGGAACCCAAGGGTAGAAATGAGAATGGGTGGTATTTAGTTCATTGTTCTGTGAAATTTTTCATTTAAAAGTTCTGTAGGAATAGACCAGGGGTCCTCAAACTACAGCCCGTGGGGCACATGCAAATACAAATATTGTATTTGTTCCCATTTTGTTTTTTTACTTCAAAATAAGATATGTGCAGTGTGCATAGGAATTTGTTCATAGGTTTTGTTTAAACTATAGTCCCTCCAATGGTCTGAGGGACAGTGAACTGGCCCCCTGTTTAAAAAGTTTGAGGACCCCTGGAATAGACCAATACTCTTTTTTAAAATATATATATTTTATTGATTTTTTTACAGAGAGAAAGGGAAAGGGATAGAGAGTTAGAAACATCAATGAGAGAGAAACATCGATCAGCTGCCTCCTGCACACCCCCTACTGGGGATGTGCCCGCAACCAAGGTACATGCCCTTGACTGGAATTGAACCTGGCACCCTTGAGTCCACAGGCAAACACTCTATCCACTGAGCCAAACTGGTTAGGGCCAGACTAATACTCTTGCATTTTTATCATATTTATGTATGTTAAGCATTTAATAAATATTTTTATAGAAATTCTTTATATAAACAAAGTTTATAATATTGTTTTTTTGTCATTGTAGCTATTTTCTGTGTTGGATTCCAAAAGTGAGCTAGTGACAGATCATTGTCTTCAAGACAGAATATTGAAATTGAAGTGAATGTTAACACTTATTTCTATTTTCCTGGAAAGCACAATAACTTATTGGCTTATCAAAAGCCTAGATTATACAAGTTAGAGTGGAAAATTATAATAAAAATAAAGCATGTTCACATACTTAGATCACTTAAACCAACCTTCTTTGAAAGTAAAACTTTATGTCCATGAAAACAAAGTTTAAAAAGAAAGAGATAAAATTAGTAGTCTGGATTGACTTTATCACAGACTTCCAGGGAACACCACATATAGACAAATTCTGATGAAACAATATCAGCAGCATTGTCCAGATTTGTCTTGGGGCAACAGCATAGAATCAACTGATGAACAAATGTGCCTCTCTCCTAATTACCATCCAGATGCCCACTTGTCTCTTTTATGTTTTATGAAACAAACATGCATGCCCATGCTTTAAGACAAGACTCTCACACTTCCTAATGACTGTGAGATGAACAATTTTAATCTGTACAAACAGAAATATAATACCTATTCCATTACTGATTTTAGAAAGAGGCAGTATCTGGGAAAAGAACAATACTTCTGGTTATGTGGAAAATCCAAACAAGCTTAAAGTCGTCCTTGGAAACCTCCTTTGCTGGTAAGTGGATTGTATTCATGTTTCACACCTTAATCTTTTTCCTCCCAACTGAAACATTAAGAATTTCTCCAAACAATCTGATCTATTTGTCTATAACTTCAATGGTTATATATCATTCTTTTGGATCTTTACCTCAGAAAAATTTTTCCCATGGTGTTTTTTAATCTTTAACTTCAAAGTAGGCTAATATCACAGAAAAAGACAGTTCAAGCTTAACATTTAGGCTAAAGTAGGCTTGGTGAATCATCTCATCTAATAAAGAGGTGATATGCAAATTGACCATCACTCCCTCGCACAAGATGGCCGCCACAAGATGACCAGCAGGGGAGGGCAGTTGTGGGTGATCAGGCCAGCAGGGGAGGGCAATTAGGGGTGACCAGCCCAGCAGGGGAGGGCAGTTGGGGGCAACCAGGCCTGCAGGGGAGGGCAGTTGGGGGCGACCGAGCTGGCAGGGGAGGGCAGCTGGGGGCAACCAGGCCTGCAGGGGAGCAGTTAGGCTTCAATCAGGATGGCAGGGGAGTGGTTAGGGGGTGATCAGGCTGGAAGACAGAAGTGGTTAGGGGCAATCAGACAGGCAAGCAGGCGAGTGGTTGGGAGCCAGCTGTCCCGGTTTGTGAGAGGGATGTTCAAATGCTGGATGTCTAAACCAGCAGTCAGACATCCCCCAAAGGGTCTCAGATTGGATAGGGTGCAGGCTGGGCTGAGGGACATCCCCCCCACCAGTGCATGAATTTCATGCACTGGGCCTCTAGTATTATATGAAATCCTTGGCACCCAGTACTTTTGGATGAATAAAGGCAGAACTTAGAAGCCTTGGAATCTAGAAAGTGTTGCATCCCTATCCTCTAGAATAGTAACCACAAGGCATTAGCCCTTCCCTGGGAGTGGTGCCATGATTTGTGACACCATCAAGGACTTCCAATATTTAGGAGTAGGTGATTTCTGTCTCATTTACAAAACCTGGATGTACCTTCGAGAGTGACCATAAATTGTTATAAAGTTAATCAGATGGTGATGCCTGTTGTGGCTATAGTTCTGGAGTTGGAATCTACTATCACAAATCAGCCCAGCTCCTTGGCAATGCAGATATTGACTGAACAAATGCTTTCTTTTTAGTCCACTTCAACAAAAATAATCAAGAGCATTTTGCCTTTAGCAGGCAAAGACCGCAACTCAGCCTCATTATCTATGCTCTGAGATAAGTGAACCCTCCATCACTTGTCTGAAGGGCATTGAAATACTTGATGTACCATAGGAGAAACTACATTGGCTTATTAAATTAAGAATACTTTTCCTAAGTTGCCCTGGTTATTTCTTAGATATTTGTTTATGCTTAAGTAAGATACATTTATATCAGAATCTGAGAGATAAACTGAAAGAAGTACAGGGCCCACCGCATTGGTGAATTTTCTATGGCCCACTAATGGGAAACAAGTCTCTGCCCATGTACTACTCATTCAATTATTCAATACAATGAGGCACAAAATTTGGGGAGGCAACACTTTTTGGTTTCTGGGAGACAACAAATGTCATAGTTGGATGTATTGTGCTGTTCAGTTTCCTAGGTAATCCCAAAGTCTATCTGTTTTCAATAGGATCTGGAGAAGGAGGAGACTTTGAATTATAATTAAGCTGCTATTTAAGGTACTCTACTCCTTGCCTCTTCTGATCCAGTAGACCCAGTGGTGTTTTACATATATTAGACCAAATCTAAGAAGATCGAAAAATTACAAATAAAATGCATTAGCAGGTGCTTCAGATTTTGTTAGTACCCTCTGTTGCAACCTCTCCTTCAACCCACACATATGATCAATTCACAGAGGAGGACAATGCATAGGCCTGGTTTATGGACAGATATGAATAGTATGCTGGTATCAGCTAGAAGTTCATAGTTGGTACATTAAAGCCCTACTGACGGATGCCTCTGAAAAACAATGCCAAAAGGACATCCTCCAGTATACAGAACTTCAAGCAGAAAAATCTGTTTGTCTATCATTTTTGAAGAAAATATTATCTGAGGTATAGAGACACATTGAATGATAAACAGTTGCTAATAGTTTTAGTGGTCAAGGATTTGGCACAAGAATGAAAGACTGAAGATATATAGTTGGGCTTCTTAGAATAGAAGAGAATCCTATATAATAAAGAGGTGATATGCAAATTAACCCTCACAAGATGGCTGCCTATGACCAGACTGACAGGGGGGTTAGTGAGGGACGACCAAACAACTGAACAAGCAGGCTGCGTGGGGTGATCAAGCTGGCAGGGAGATTAGTGAGGGATGACCAAATGACTGAACAGCAGGCTGTATGGGACAACCAGACCAGCAGGTGACCAGGCCTGCAGGGGAGGGGGAGCAGTTGGGGGCAACCAGGTTGGCAGGGGGAGGAAGTACGGGGTGACAAGGCCGGTGGGGGGGTCAGTTAGGAGCAACCAGGCCAGCAGGGAGGGGACAATTGAGGGAAACCTGGCCAGAAGCGGGGGACAGTTAGGGGTGTCCAGGCTGGTAGGGGGAGAGCAGTTAGAGATGACCAGGCAAGCAGGCAGGTGAGTGATTAGGAGCCAGTGGTCCAGGATTGTTAGAGGGATGTCTGACTGCCTGAGGGGTCCCGGATTGGAGAGGGTGCAGGCTGGGCTGAGGGGAACCCCGCCCCCTGCCATGCACAAATTTCGTGCACTGGGCCTCTAGTGTAAATGTACTTGTAAATACCCACTAGAAGGCACCCTTTGTAGAGGAGGTAAACAAAATATCCTATTTGCTAAATATGTCAGCCTCTTTTCTTTTATTCATATATTTTTCTGTGCCTCTTTTCTTAACCACCCCAGTTTTGGCTCAATGCACCTATTTTAAAAGTGGTCGTGGTGACAGTGATTCAGGCAAACCTTGAGCTCAACAGCAGAGACTTTGCTTTCCTAAAGTTGATCACACAATGGCCAGTTAGGGCCAACACTTAGCCCCCAAAGAGCATTATCACTTAGAAAAAGCAACCATCTACCTGGTGGCAGGTTGATTACATTGGATCTATTTTCATCATGGAATGGGCAGTTGTTTGTTTATGTTAGGATCAGGGTCAGAGTGTTTTTCTACAAGATGAAACTCATTCCTTACACATATGAGCAATAGTTATACCTACCCATTAGCAAAGTGAACTGGTCCTGGGAACAGGGGTGGCAACAGAAGAGGCCACTCTCAATATAACAACGCACACTTACAGAGTTTCTACTTTCCTTCTCCGTTAGCTTGAGTGGATTTGGAGGTTCAAGTGCCCAAGAAAGAAGTGCTTCTACTGGGGAATACAGATTAAATTGAAAAACTGAGGCTGCCTCCTGGCCATTTGAGGCCCTCCTTAACCAATAAGTAGAAAGGTAATCACTTTACTGGCTGGGATGATTCCTTCAGATTACTAGGAGAAAATTAGATAAATCAGGGATTTTACTGAAACTTAGCATATTCACTTGGATGCCTCTTAATCAATTATACTATTCAATGAGAAACTGAGGCACTGCAATAAAATTAGGACCACCAAGGTCCCAGCTGTTGTGAAAATTATGGTTTGATTCACCTCATCTTGTGAAAAATTCCATCATGCAATTAGTGACAGAAAAAGGAAACTTCGCTTTTCAATTTTGTCCTTATAAGCAGCTATAGAAGTCAAGACTATTGCATGTATATATTATTTTAATTAATTGCTATTGTTATTTCAATAACTCCCATTCTTCCACTTTTGGATAATACAGCGCATATTAGTGAGGGCTAATATTTTTGGCTTCAGGTGGAAATCTGACTGAAATTATACCACTTTGTGATAGTATGATAGCTTATGGGGTATTATCCACTTTAGGAGGAATACAGATTGCTATCTAGATAAAGAAACAAGAATGGATGCTGATGGACAAACTTAATGGACTATGCTACACAATCTCAATTTGCCATCACATTCATCTTCACCAGTTTCACTCCCTCTTTTCTAGTGTTTTGCCCAGAAAGACTAAACACTATGGACTGCCTGAACTTTCTTGCCTCTGTCTGGGTTCAGCCAATGATAGGCAACTATGGGACATCATAGAGCAAGAGATTTACACTCATGCATCTTTGCCTGTCAAGCCAGAATTGGTAGAAGATACATTCTTCAATTGAGGGTCAAAGATCTCCAGCAACTCTCTTCTATGATGATATCTCTCCCTTAGTTTTGCTAACCACTTCCTCCCCGTCACACTTTAGGTGGGGTAGTAACTACTGTATTAACTCTAGGTAATTTCCATTAGCCTTGTTGACCTCTTTGCAAATAATTCCCTCTTTAAATTATCTTCAATTATACCTTTGGAATGTGCCATTTGTTTCCTGCTGTGACTGAATTGAAGAAATTCTATGTTCCATCTATCCTGGAATTCTTTGTTTCTTTTCAGTTCTTATCGTGTCTTTATTTTATTATTTTATATTTTTTCATCTTTTTTTCTTTATTGATTAAGGTATTACATATGTGTCCTTATACCCCCATTGCCCCTTCACCCCACCCCCACTCATACCCTCACCCCTCTGGTGTCTGTGTTCATTGGTTAGGCTTATATGCATGCATACAAGTCCTTTGGTTGATCTCTTCCCTTTACCCCCACCTTCCCCTACATTCCCTCTGAGGTTTGATGGTCTGATCGATCCTTCTCTGTCTCTGGATCTGTTTTTGTTCATCATTTTATGTTGTTTGTTATATTACACAAATGAGTGAGATCATGCAATATTTATCTTTCTCTGACTGGCTTATTTCACTTATCATAGTGCTCTCCAGTTCCAACTATGCTGTTGCAAATGGTAAGAATTCCTTCTTTTTTACTGCAGCGTAGTATTCCATTGTGTAGATGTACCACAGTTTTTTAATCCACTCATCTGCTGATGGGCACTTAGGCTGTCTCCAGAGCTTAGCTGTGATAAATTGTGCTGCTATGAACATAGGGGTGCATATATCCTTTCTGATTGGTGTTTCTCATTTCTTAGGATACAAGATGTACCAGTTAATAATGTGGATTTTGTAATCAAAGAAAACACAAGAATTTCGAGAGAAACATTAAAAGTGCTTTATTCAAAGTAATGTCCATCGCTAGCTACACATTTCCCCCATCTTTCAGGTAATTTGTGGATACCGTCCCAATAGAACTTTTCTTGTTCTGAGACAAACCATTCAGAGACCCAATTTTCCACTTCTTCGTAAGTTTTGAAGTGCTGCTCAGAAACTGCATGTGCCATCGCTTGGAATAAGTGGTAATCTGAAGGAGCAAGGTCTGGTGAATACGGTGGGTGGGTTAATACTTCACAGGCAAGATCTTTTAACAAGTCTTTAACTGGTTTTGAAGTGTGTGATGGTGCATTACCATGGAGCAAAATTACTTTGCCGTGTCTTCTGGCACATTCTGGTCGTTTTACGATAAAGCATGGTTCAAATTGATTATTCGTTTCAGTAGCAATCAGTATTAATGATTTCATCTGGTTTTAGAAGCTCATAATACACCACACCTTCCTGATCCCACCAAACACAGAGCATTGTCTTCTTTCCAAAGCGATTTGGCCTTGCAGTCAATGTTGATGGTTGACCTGGATCAAACCATGATTTTGTGCATTTGGGATTCTCAGAATAAATCCACTTTTCATCGCCAGTCATAATTCGATGCAAAAAAAAACTTTCTTTCATGCCGTTGGAGCAACATTTTACTGATGACTTTTTGGTTTTCCATTTGTCTTTCATTCAGTTGATGTGGCACCCATTTTTCTTCCTTTAAAATTGTTCCCATTGCCTGTAAACGATCAGAAATTGTTTGCTGAGCAATGTTTAATCTTTCTGCAAGTTGTTTTGAGTTTGAAATGCATCTTCATCCAATAATGCTTGTAATTGTTGGTCTTCAAACTTTTTTGGTTGACCTGGACATTCTTTGCCTTTCACATAGAAATAATCACTTTTAAAGCATTTAAACCAGCGTTCACAAGTATCTTGAGATGGAGCATGTTCATCATAAGCTTCCTGAAGTATACGGTAACTTTCAGCATCACTTCCTTCAAAATAAAGTAATGAATTAAAACTTCCTGCAAATGCTCTTTTTTTGGCATGAAATTCGACATTTTTAAGCATAAAAATATCTATTATGTTAACACCTTCAGAAAATTTGGCATGTGATGTTTTGAAGCTTATTGTCAATGCAACAAAATAGCATACATATCAAATCACATATATATCAACATATGTGTAACTCCATCTATTGAAAAAAATTTGCATTTATTAACCAGTACACTTGGTATATTCCTAGAAGTGGGATCACTGGGTCAAATGGAAGTTCCATTTTTAGTTTTTGAGGAAACTCCATACTGTTCTCCACAGTGGCTGTACCAGTCTGCATTCCCACCAGCAGTGCGCAAGGGTTTATTGTGTCTTATCTCTGGGTTAACTTACCTGTTCTCTTGCCTGGAAGATTATTCTACAATAATATTTTTAAAAATACTAGAATTCTATATTCTTTTCTTGTCTTTAAGTTCAATATGTACAATGAGTCCATCCATCTTACCCTCATCTCCTCAGCACCTCCCATAGAGTGTGGCATAAAATAGGCACTGAATACTTGGGATAAATGACTCCATGCTCTCAACAGCCCCATCTGAAAATGTTACATTAAAACTTTTTTATGAAAGGGTTTTTGCTAAGTGAAAATTGACAATTCATTCACATTATCTGTCATGCTTTCATTCAGCATATTCTCAATTAGACTGAAATTACCTCATTTGCCCCAGGAGTACATGCTTCTCTGCTTCCATGACTAACAGAAGCCTACAGGATAGATTAAACACATGACAGAGTAGGTTCTAAAGTTTATGTTCCCCCAAATTAGAGATGAAGAGTAATGTATTGACTCTGATTTCAGGTTAAACATATAAATTGTGACTCCTGTCTTTATAGCTATAATCATCATCATCATCATCATCATCATCATCATCATATGAACAAACTAAAAATCGATGAATTTCCTTGGATCAATCAGATAATTGAATTTTGAAGGGCAAATTACCAATGTGGAATCCGATGAGAGAGGGAAGCCAAGAGAGTCTGTTCACTTAGAGCAGAGGTTACTAGTCAAAACCTCACAGGAACAATTAAAGCAAGAAAATCCTGGGAACTGCAGTCCTGGAGCCCCCCGATCTTTGCAGGTTTTACCTCCAAGAACCAATTAGTTTCTCAAGGTGAAGATCCAAGAAAGATTATCTTGCAGTTCCAGAGAAATCAGTGCTGAGGAGAGCAATCATCACGAAATACACCCAACAGTGTTCTTCAAAACAAAGACATACTCTCCAGGGAAAGAGATTTTACCAAAGGCCTATCTGAAATGAGGCAAGAGCACTGTTGCCACTCCGGGCCCTTTAGCTTTCCTGTCTCATCTACGGGAGGAACAAAGCTATAAAAATGGTGAAATAACCTGTGAAGGTCACAGCCCAGAGTCCTAGATCCTTGAACAACTGAGATTAAATCTTAGGTTTATAAAATACTTTCTCTCCCCTACTTGCCATCACATCCTTTTATGATAAAAACTCTCAGGAAACTACCAATAAAAGGGAACTTCCTCAACTTGATAAAAAACATCTTCAGCTAACATGATACTTAACGTGAGGTACTGGATACTTTCCTCTCTAACATCTGCAACAAAGCAATGATGTCCACTCTCCTTCTCATTCAGCACAGTATTGGAAGGACAAGTAGCTTCAATCATACCAGAAAAAGAAATAAAAGACGCACAGTGTGATAAGGAAAAAACAAAACTCATTGTTCTCAGAAGACAGGATTGTCTATGTAGGAAAACTCAAAGAATCAACAAGAATACTCCTGAAACTAATAAGCAAGTATAACAAGGTTTCAATATAAAATTTTAATATAATGAAGTCAAATGCTTTACTATATGCCACCAATAAACAATTAAAAATTAAATAAATGCCATTTAAAAAGCACCAAAAATTGAATTCTTAAGTACAAACTCTAACAAAATATGTAGAGACTCTATACATGAAAAACTACAAAACTGATTTAAAAAATCAGACTATTTGCATAAATGTAGAAACAGTTTGTGTTCATAGATTAAAAGACTAAATATTATTAGAATGTCAACTTTTCTTAAATTGATCCAGAGATTTAATGCAATCTTATTCAAAATCTCTGTAATATATTCAGCATATATTAACGTAAACTGATTTTAAGTTTTCCAACTGTATTCTCACTTCGGCAAATAACCTAGAATAGCCAACACACTACTAAGTGAGAAAAATATAGTTGGAAAACTCACACTAACTTAATTTCAAGTGTTAACTATAAAATTGTAGTAATAAACAGTACAGTATTAGTGGGGAAAAAACATAAATCAACATAGCAATAGAAAGCCATCCAAATGTAATTAACTAATGTTTGACAAAGGAGTATGGACAAGTCAAAGGAGAAAGGATAGCCTTTACAACAAATAATGCTGAAACAACTGAATGTCCAGATGCAAAAAACAAACAAACAAACAAATAAAAAACCCAACAACACATTGCATAGAAAAATATTCAACACCTTTCACACAAATTAACTCAAGTGAATCATAGCCCTAAATGTAAAATTCAAAACTATAAAACTCTGGAAAAATATTTGGAATTGGCAATGAATATTTAGATACAACACCAAAAGTAAAATTGAAGTGAAAATAAATAGGGCTTTATTAAAAACAAACAAACAAAACTCACAAAACTTCTGCAGTGCAAAAAACACCATGAAGAGAACAGAAAGAAGAGCCACAGAATGGGAGAAAAAATTTCAAAGCACAAATATGACAAGGGACTTGTATCCAAAATATACAGAGACCTTATAAAATTAAGCAGTAAAAAAGCAAACAACCAAATTTTATAAATAGGCAAAAGTCCTGAGCATGTCACCAAAGAAGATATGCAGATGGCAAATAAACATATGAAAATATGTTCTTCAACATTTGTTGTTAATCAATTACAAATTAAAGCAACAAATGTGATACCACTAACACCTATAAAAATGGCTAAAATTTCCAAAAGAAGAACAATACTAAATGCTGCCAAGGGTATGGAGCAATAGAAACTCTCATTCATTAGTGGTGGTAATGCAAAATGATATAGTCACTTTGAAAGATAGTTTGACAATATCTTACACAGATAAACATAGTATTATGATACAATTCAACAGTCATGTTCCTAGATATTTACCTAACTGATATCAAACTTATGCCCAATCTAAAGCCTGCCGTTGATGTTTAGAGAAGCTTTATCTATCTATAGAAGCTATAATTACTCCAAACAATAAGCAACCAAAATGTGTTTCTATATATGAATATGTAATCACACTATTCTATATTTATAAAATTGAATATTATTCTTCAATAATAAGAAATGGTCTATTAAGCCACCAAAAAAAAAATGAATGAATATTAACTGCATACTGCTATGTGAGACAAGCCAATATGAAAGGCTACATGCTGTATGATTCAAATTATATGATATTCTGGAAACACAAATCAATAAAAGAGCCAAAATGATAGAAAGATTAGTGTGTTCAAGGGTTATGGATAAGGGGGTATGAGGTTGAATAAGTCAAGCACAAAAGAATTTCCAGGGTGGTGCAACTATGCTGTATGATACTGTAATGGTAAATATATGGCAATGTACATTTGTCAAAACCCATGAAACTTGTACATACCTTTCAATAATTACTTTAAATGTAAGTGGACTAAATTCTCTTATCAAAAGATATAGAGTAGCTGAATGGATATGTAAATAAGACCCATCTATATGCTGCCTATAAGGAACTCACTTCAGAGTTAAGGGCACACATAGACTAAAAGTCAAGGGATAGAGAAAGCTTTCCCATGCAAGTGGTAACAAAAAGAAAGCTGGTGTTCATATCAGATAGAGTAGACATTTTTTAAAATATATTTTTATTGTTGATAGTATTACAGATATCTCCCATTTTCTACAACTCTTCCCTCCTCCTAAAACAAAGAAAATAGCCTGGCTGGTGTGACTCAGTGATTGAGCATTGACATATGAACCAGAAGTCACAGTTCGATTCCTGGATAGGGCACATGCCCGGGTTGTAGGCTCAATCCCCCCCCGCCCCGGGGCAGATGGGGCATGCAGGAGGCAGCTGATCCATGATTCTCTCTCATCATTGAAGTTTCTATCTCTCTCTCCCTCTCCCTTCCTCTCTGAAATCAATAAAAACAATATTTTAAAACAAACAAAACAAAGACTGTAATAAAGACAAAGAGGGGCATTACGTAATTATAAAAGGGTAAATATAGCAAGAAGATACTCATACATGTATATGCACTCAATGTAGAAGCACCAAAATATACAGAGCAAATATTAACAAACCTCAAGGGAGAAATAGATAGTATCCCAATAACAGCAGGATTCTTTAACATCTCACTTGCACCAATGAATATATCATCTAGACAGAAAGTCAACAAGGTAACATTGACCTTAAATAACACATTATACCAGGTAAACTTAATAGTTGCATTCCATTCAAAAGCAGCAGAATACACATTCGCCTCAAGTATACATGAAACATTCTTCAGGATAGATCACATGTTAGGCCGTAAAACAAGCCACAATAAATTCAAGAAGATTGAATTATATCAAGTGTATTCTTTGATCAAAATAAAATTAAAAATCAATTACAAAGTAAAAAAAAAAAAAAAGAAAAAGCTGTGGAAACTAAACATGCTACTGAACAACCAATGGCTAACCAAAGAAAACAAATATTTTTTAATCACAAAATACCTAGAGACAAATGAAAACAAAAATATGACATACTAAATCTATGGGGTATAGTAAAAATAGTTATAAGGGGTGTTCATAGCAATACAAGCCTACCCTAAGAAACAAGAAAAATCTCAAATAAGCAATCTAACTTAACACCTAAAGGAACTAGAAAAAGAACAAACCAAGACTAAGGTGAATCTAAGAAAGGAAGTAATAAAGATCAGAGTGGAAATAAATGAAATAGACACTTAAAAAAATAAAAATATCAATGAAACAAACAAAATGGCAGGTTCATTGAAAATATGAACAAAATTGCCTGACTGGCATGGCTCAGTGGTTTAATGTCGACATCTGAACCAGGAGGTCACAGTTCGACTCCTGGTCAGGGCACATGCCCAGGTTGTGAGCTTGACTCCTAGTAAGGAGCATGCAGGAGGCAACCAATCAATGATTCTTTCTCATCATTGATATTTCTATCTCTCTCTTCCTCTCCTTTTCTCTATGAAGATCAATAAAATATATTAATAAAAAGAAAAGATAAACAAAATTGACAAAACCTTTAGCTGGACTAGCCAAGATAAAGGAGAGTTCAAACTCAAAATCAGAAATAAAAATGAGGAAATTACAAAAAGAAAAAGAGAAGAAGTAATATCCTATATAATCAAGAGCTAATATGCTAATTAGACCAAACAGCAGAACAACTATCTGGAAGACCATCTGGACAACCTTCCAGACGAAGCCTGGGCTGTGAGGGCCAAGCCCCTTGCATGAATTTCGTGCATCGGGCCTCTAGTTGGATTATAACCTGAAGTATAAAATAAATACCCATGAGTGCCATACTGATAAAAATAAATGAATAAACAATGAAATAAGGCAGAAGAATTCAAAATAATTTATGTAGATAACGTGCCCTCAAGGAGATGTGGTATATGTCCTCTCCTTACGATTGGGTAGCATATAGTGACTTCCTTTTGAAGAGTACTGTATGGAAAAAGGAGACCATCACTTTATAGTAGAGAAACCTGGCAAACACTACCTCAGCCAGATGATCAAGGTTTTCATCAACATTGATGTCATGTTGCTTGCATGTACCCTTGATATGTGAAGAAAATGGCTTTTTATCTTTGTGGTGTAGTAGCAAAGACTAACTTATCTTTTCTTTTAAAGAGTTGCACAATTCCCTAATGACTAAAATGTGAAATCTCAACTTTTCAGTTCTTTTACTGAATTCTGCTAACTTAAATCTCATCGCTAATATTCTTCCTTATTTACCTTGTGTGCCAAATTAATAGTTCAGTTTTCTTTAGATAGGGACATTCATGCTCTGCCCTATCTATACATAGTTGGAAGTGAACTTCATTCACTCTGATCATCTGTTTCCTCAATAAAGACATTTTTAACCCTTCAGTTTAAGATTTAGGTACTTCTTACCCTGTCCTTCTATATTATTTCAAAATATTGTATCACACTATTTCAAGGTATCTATCTATAACACTTGTTACATTGATGCAATTATGTTTACTTATTCACCTTTCCAACTACACCATGGGATTGTCAGTAAAAATGGCTGTATTTTCTTCTTTATAGCCCCTGTCACTCACAGCATAGTTGGCATTTATCATATCTTCAAATGAGAACTTATTGAGGGAATAAATAAATGTGAATATAGAAAGGAATGTATTCTAGCAAGTATGCTATCCAATGTCTAGAAAACCATAGAAATTTGGCATTGTTGACATATTTTCCACAATATTCCAGAAAATGCAAACTATCCTAAGAAATGCATTGTAGAAACACCACTATCCCTCTCAATGAAAGGTCTGAATCTTTAAAGCACATGTTCCATAGATGCTATTCCATGGCTATGGCCCTTCTTTATTACTTTATATTGTATATTTTGATTGTTTTATTCTTTATATAGAACTTTACAGTCTATAATTCACTTATATTATTTAAGGACCTGCCCTGTCTCCTACACAAATATGAACCAGCTATCTATCTGAAGCACAGATTACCTCTCTCAGTTGCAAGTTCCCTTTAAATTTCTCTATCTATAATAACAAAAACATAATATGCTAATTAGACTGGATATCCTTCGGAAAAACCTTCCGGATGAAGCCGGGGTTGCAAGGGAAGCCCGGATCCAGGGTGCCAGCAGCCGGGGGAAGGAAGGCCTACTCTTGCACAATTTCGTGCATTGGGCCTCTAGTGTTTTATAAGAATGTGAAATAATAGAGAATGTGGCCCCATTTTCTGTCAGTTTCCAACCAAGCAAATGGAATTTACTAGCACATTGGTCAAGTGGCTGATACCTGGCCCAGACAGGCACATAAGTAGATCATTGCTTTCAAGGTGCAAGTTAGCATCCTAGAATGGTAACGCTGGAAATAGTTTCTCTTCATTCACTTAGCACACGTTTGGAGGGCACACCACCTGCGTGCAGGTGTGAAGCTGCGCTCGGGGATGTTACAGCCCCAGTTCAGCACTTTCATTTTATGCAAGAAAAGACAGAGGTCCTGAGGGGCAAGACAGTTCTCCCCAGTCACTGAACTAATTATTGCTGGAGTACAAACTAGAAGCCAGGCCTCCAAGATTTTTCCATTATTGCTTTTTCCAGATGTGAAGAGTCTGGTAAAGTTTCCAAAAGGAAAATCGTATTCTTTCCAGAGTTGTCCTCAATAAAGAAATCCCACTCTCCATTCTTTAGGGCTTCTTTCAAATTCTCCTGGGAGAAGTAACTAATATTAAAATCTGTAACATTTTAAAGTAAATTAATTTTTAAGTATGAAAACAATTAGAGCAGCATAGAAACACTGGGAACCTGGCAGGAAACAGATACTAAGGAGCAGATGGGAAGAAAATCTCAGAGGTGCACTGAGGCAGATGAATGCCAAGCATCTCACGTCTTTGTCTCAGGCTGCCCCTGCGTGTTTCAGAACGGAGTGATGCACCTTGCTGAAGTTTGTGCCCTGGTTCCTCCGTCAGAAGGTCTCCCTGCGGTTAATGCACTTCATCCTGTTTGTGAGGAGGCAGATCTACTGAAAAGGCTCCCCTGGCACTAAGTGTGCTGCTCATCAGCAGGGTTACTTCAGGAGTGCCCACTCTCCAGGCCAAAGAATTTTTGAGGGTGTTTTTTTTTTCAAGTATTGATTGCAATGCTCTTTCTTGTTCAGGGTCATAAATATCAACAGGAAGCTAGGACAATTAAGAAATAATTTGTTTATTCACTTTCAAGACCAAAAGAAATTCTAGCGGGAACACAGGTGTTTTGATAAGAGACAGCCAAAACAATGCTTTAGCCTAGATCCGTGGTCGGCAAACTGCGGCTCGCGAGCCACATGCGGCTCTTTGGCCCCTTCAGTGTGGCTCTTCCACAAAATGCCATGTGCGGGTGCACACGTACAGTGCCATTGAAACTTCGTGGCCCATGCGCAGAAGTCGGTATTTTGTGGAAGAGCCACACTGAAGGGGCCAAAGAGCCGCATGTGGCTCATGAGCCGCGGTTTACCAAGCCACAGTTTGCTGACCACTGGAGATGAATGGATTTTTTCACCCATAAATTGATTAGGAATACTAGGTAGACCCTTAGTGAAAGTAGAAAAGAACAACTTTGGACAACCCAAAGGTCAAGCTTAATAGGGCTGTGCCTGGGCAGGTGGCCAGCTGGGTGAAAGCATGTTAAAGGAAGAATAATGCCAGACAACTCAGAAATACAAACAAAGCTACAAGGTATTTGGTATTCTGCTGATGTTAAACTAATACTTCCTTTCTTTTGCCTGTTTCTTTCTTTCTTTTGGCTCTTGGTTGTGGAAAGATTCAGACACAGATGGTAGAAGAGTACACAGGGTCATATTCAGGTACCCATGACTGAGATTTTCAATTACAATTGTTTGCCAATCTTTTATTTATTTATTTATTTTATTGTTTTATTGCTTAAAGTATTACAAAGAGTATTACATATGTCTCCTTTTTTTCCTGCCCTTGACAATCCCCTGGCCTCCCCTACCCCCCAGTGTCTTATGTCCATTGGTTATGCTTATATGCCAATCTTGTTTCATCTCTTTTCTCCCACTCCTCTCCCTATTTCCACTGGGTTATTTTAAAGTAGACCTCAGACATCATATCATTTTGTCATAAATAAGTTAATGTAACTTGCATTTGTGTAACCTATATTTCTTAATAAGATGTATTTGACGACAGAATCATTTGGCTGGCTGTGCTGGGAATCAGATGCTGCCTTCTTAGACAGCACGCCCTCTTCTCTGTGCCCAGAATGCTTCCCTCCATTGTCAGTGACATCCTTAAGAACATTGGATTTGGAAGCTCAGGAAGTACAGTTAGAAACAAGAGGGGATCATCCATGGAAACTTCTCCCTGGCCCCTTGGACTGAGTTCTAGTCTCTATGATTTGAATAAGGGTAGGAATTGGATGGAACAATTTCTCTGTGAGACTGAGAGTCTGGGTGTGCGGTTGGGGCTAGTGCCTGGAGGAATTGTTTGGGAAAACATGGAAAACACTGATCAAAATAAAATGTATTTTGAGGCCGATGTTTGAGATGGGGCTTGGCAGAAAATCACTTCCCCAACTTCTGCATGGAACTCAGCAACATTCTGACCCTCTGAGATTTATATAGTATTGGGTAGTAACTTCTTTGGCAGCCTTAGGCATTTACATAAAGGACACTTTCAGTTCTGGCAAGAGCAAATTCCCACCATTTATCCATTGATTGTTTTTATTTTACTTATTTAAAAATATATTGAGCTCCTCCTTCTGTGGGCTTAGTTCATGTTACTGGAGTCATAACAGAGATCAAGACAAAAAATTGCTAATATTTTATAGAGAAAAAGAGACAATATTCTTTACATATATAATACAATGTTGGTAGATAAATGCAAGGAAAGTAAACCAAATTAATAGGAGACTAGATTCAGGCTCAGGGCTGTCTTTTACACAGGTGGGTATGGGAGGCCTCTATGAGAGAAAAAATTCTGAGCAGAGGCCTGAATTAAATATAAGGGCAAGACATGCACAGCTGTGGGTGAAGAACATTTGGGTTAAAGAAACAGCAAATGCAAGCTCCCTGAGATTTAAATACGTTTGGCATGTTCCAGAAAAGAAAGATCATGCCCAGTAAGGGTCATGCAGCAGGTAGCCGATCAATGATTCTCTCTCATCATTGATGTTTCTATCTCTCTCTCCCACTCCCTTCCTCTCTGAAATCAATAAAAATATATTTTTTAAAAAATAAAGACCAGTGTGGCTGCTGTGGTGTAGTGATCCAGGGGCAGATTGATAGGGGTGAAACCAAGGCAGTTTGGATCTATCTTGTGTGGCTCCAGAGATCAAGGTCATGAATTTGTTTGTGCTGCATGCATGGTCTCTACTTGCTTAATGATAGGCGCCATTCATTTCCTAGTCCACACAACTGGGCACCACGTAATCTGCATGGACCATGGGCCTGAGGCTAAGTGTTTGAGCAAAGGAGTAACAAGATCTGTTTAAATTTTAACAAGAAGACCCTGGCTTCTATGTAGGCAAGTGTTTGCAGGGCAATATAACAAAAGCAGAGATCTTACAAGAAGCCATTGGAATAGTCTGGCAACATGATGGGGTTAAGCCTAACAGGGAGGTAGTGAGATGCATTTGGATTGAAGCTCCTTTATCAGCTCCAGCAGCAGGACTGCTGATGTCTGCCCTTTTCCAAGATGGAAGAGAGTAGGTTTGAGAGTGATGTAGATCCTTTTATTTGCTACCAAATACCTTTCCTCTTTATCCTCTTTTTTCTGCATCCATGTGTCCCTCTCTGTTTATTCCTAGGAATAAACGAATGAACAATTATATTTCCCATGTCATATCTACTCCTTGGGCCTCCCTGGCTCTGCAAAGTGTGAGTCAGCAGGTGGTATTTCCCATGCTCACTGGTTAGTAGGCTTCCTCTGGGTTTGGCCAATGGGAGAAAATGGAGAAGACTGGCAGATAAGGGAAAGAAGAACACAGTGTTTCCCCTGCACCCTCTGCCTCAGGTGGGTGGCACCTCTGGGGGAATCAAGGACTGATCCCTTTACCACTCTAACTCTATCTAGGGTTCAAGAGGTCAAGAGGATCCAGAAAAAGGGACTAACATGGAAATACCAATGGACAATGGGGAACCCTATAAACCAAGTGATAAATCCCTATCCAAAAGAGAATAACTGAATGTGTCAAATGCTGCTGAGAAGTCATGTAAGATAGTGACTGAGACTATTGATTATATTTCACAGTTGATCCTATTTGAAGAATAGATTAGCTGGATTAGTGGAAGTGAATGCTTGATCAGGAAAGATTAAGGCAAAATATGAGGAGAGGAAATAGAAACAAGTATTGGTAAGTTTTAAGGGGACCAAAGAAATGTGACTAACTGGAAAATATAATGTGTGATGGACATTTTCTAAAGAAGAGATATCTACCCCTAAGAGTCCGTCCAGTAAAACAGAGCTCTCTCCAGCATTTAAAACAAAGGTAATCTAAGGAAATGGGAGAGCTGAGGCCCCACACGAGCACCTGCAGCCCACTATTTCCTTCTGTCTAAAAGGACAAGGGAGGAAAGATGTCACTAGAGCCCAAAATTTGGGGTCACCCGCAGAAGCTGGATCTATAGCAGTCATGTCCATCTATAGCTAGAGCCAGGGAGGAGACTCAGCTTTTACCAGAGACAATCTACCATGTAAGATTCTTCTTTCTGCCACTGCCTTGGAGAAGTGTACACTGGGCAATGATTCGCAACCATGCCTGTACATATGAAACCTCTTAGGAGCCTTTAAAACATACCAGTGCCAAGACTATACCCCAAACCAATTAAATCAGAATCTATAAAGTGGGGAGCAAAGCCCTGGTATTTTTTTAAAGATCCCCAATTGATTATAACATACAGGTAGGACTGAGAACCCCTGCTCAAAAGTTTGCATTGTAGAACAGAACTCAGTGCTTCCTTGCGCAAAACTGTCTCTGATGCTTGAATCCAGACCTAAGGTATCCATCATAGCAATAAATGGTGTAAGCCCCATATCTCTCTGTAACATTGAATTAATTTCCTTAATGAAATAGGTGCCTGAAAGCTCCATCCTTTAATGCTGTTTTGAGGTTATGAGAGCAAAAACTGAAAAGCCCAGAAGCAACATTCTCTGTTTCCTTTCACTGTAACAGAATGATTAGGCAGCCTAGTTCCCACTAGGCACGAAGAGATACAATTTCCCGGATGCTGTAGGTCACAAGTGATAGAGGTAGAGGGAATTAACATATCTCTTTCCAAACCACTAACATGCCTTTCAGAGTGGCTCTTGTGTGTGTTCCTCTAGTTTGGAATATATTATATACCTCATAATTAGGGCATCTCTTTTTCTTGGAGCCTGAAACATTTGTTACTTTCAGGGATTCCAAATCTTGAGTCTGTGGATCAGAAATAAGTTTCTGGTCTTTTACTGAGAATCCTACGTCTCAGATAGGTAATTTCCCCAAGCAGCTGGGATTTAGTCAGTGTTCTCAGTTATAATTAAATGATAAATCTTCACACGGAAGGCATCCAGCACCAAATATGTCAGTTCCATTAAAGTGGAATAGATCACAAGATACATTTACCTAGGAAAGTGATTTCACTTTGGAAAACTATATTCTCTTGTCAGAAGCCAGATGACAAGCAGTTGCCTGTGAACAGTCAATAACAAAAGGCTCTGAGTGGCTCATGATGCATCTTTCAGAGCTGGCATCCATGCAGTTTTCTGGAAATAATGAGTGTCTCCCTCCCCATATGACATTTCCTTATTGGCATCCACATCTCCAATATCCAGATAGACTTAGCATTCAGTGTAGATTTAGGGACGTTCTAATACTCAGCTGGGATGTGAAGCACACAGATCAATCTATCTTTCAGGACTGTTGCTTATGCTACTTTCAAATCTCTTTACTAAGCACTTATGACATACCTACAGTGGACTGGGCTTGTACTGAGCAATGTGGGAGGCACACTTTTGATTCACTTGTTCAGTCAGGCATTGGAAACTCATTAAGATGAGGGAAAGAAGAGAGCTTGGACTTTGTGATTCAAACTATTTTGTCCTTTCCAAATTACAAATTATTTGGCTCTGTTTACATATGTGTCCTTATCTGTATAGTATATATAAAGAGCCAGGGGCCATCACATCCGAAACAACCCAACAGATGACCAAACAGGCTGAGTAGGGCGACAAGGCTGGCAGGGGGGTTAGTGAGGGATGACCAAACAACAGCACCAGGCTGCATGGGGTGGCCAGGTTGGCAGGAGGGTTAGTGAGGGACAACCAAACAACTGAGCAGCAGGCTGTGTGGGGCAACCAGGCCGGCAAGGGTTTAGTGAGGGACAGCCAAATGACTGAACAGCAGACTGTGTGGGGTGACCAGGCCAGCAGGGGGGGCAGTGAGGGATGACCAGGCCAGCAGGGAGGGGCTGTGAGGGGTGACCAGGTCAGCAGGGGTCAGTTAGGACTGACCAGGCCAACAGAGGGGGCAGCCTGGCATGGGGAGAAGTTGGTGGTGACCAGGCCAGCAGGGGGTGCAGTTGGGGTCAACCAGGCCAGCAGGGGGGTTAGTGAGGGACGACCAAACGACTGAGCAGCAGGCTGCGTGGAGCAACCAGACCAGCAGGGGGGGCAGTGAGAGATGACCAAATGACTGAACAGCAGGCTGCGTGGGGCAACCAGACCAGCAGGGGGGCAGTGAGAGATGACCAAATGACTGAACAGAATTCTGTGTGGGGCGATCAGGCCGGTGGGGGGGGGGGGGGGAGGGTGGGCAGTGAGGGATGACCAGGCTGGCAGAGGGGGAAGATGGGGGTGACCAGGCTGGCAGAGGGGCAGTTGGGGGAAACTAGCCGGCAGGGGGCCAGTGAAGGGCGACCAGGGAGGAGCCCGATCCAGGGCTGGACGCCGCGCCACTCACACTCCTCCTGGTCCACTGCACCTGCTGCCGCCGCTCGGTAGTGCTGATGCGGCGTCGGGAGAAGCTACTGATGCTGTGGCAGCTGCGCTTGCCAGCCGTGAGCCCAGCTTCTGGCTGTGCAGTGCTCCCCCTGTGGGAACACACTGACCAGGGGGAAGCTCCTGCATTGAGTTCTGCCCCATGGTGGTTAGTGCGTGTCATAGCGACTGGTCGACTGGTTGACTGGTTATTCCAGTCATTCCAGTCGTTTGGTCATAATGGTCTCTTAGGCTTTTATATATATAGATGCCTTTATTACAAATAGTCTTTCTTTGGCTTTAACATTGTTTATTGTGGTTTTTCAAATTAAATAATGCATCTTCCTGTTCCTTTTACCCTTGTCATTGGAGGGTGAGAGGGTAAGTCATCAGAAGCTATGGAATTTAAAACTCTAAGTCCCCTTCAAATGCGAAGTCCTCTGATGGCCCACCTCTCTGCACGTCTGCAGTTATACAACCACTCACATCAGACTTGTATTGAATGGAATCTCTGAATTTCTAACTCACATTAAGCTAATTGCCATCCATGCCCTCTCAGGTCTTTCTCTCATTTGCACATAACTTCTGCTGTATTGACAAAGTGTTTTGTTTTCATAAGAAGAAACTTCTCTTTGTTTCCACTACCCTTTTGCAGATTTTCAGGGAGTTACAAGTGTCAACTGTTGAGGTTGTTTTTAATTATTGACTCATCCTCCTTGACCTTCCCTGGGGAAAGGGAATCTGCTTTTTGCTATTGAGGGCAGCGTCTAAGATGTGATAAATACATAACAGGGTATGATGAATGTCTGATCCTCCATAGGCCACAAGAGGAAACTTCTGTCAAAGCAGCTTCTTTCTCCCTTTAACAAGGCGTCATCTCTGCACCAGCCACAGCTGCTGCTGTGGAACACAAGTGAGTGCTTCAAGCACCCATTTTTTTCTGTTTGGGAAGAGGGGTGGCAGGTTTAATAAATCCTAAATTGTAGGGCTTGTCTCTTTTCATCCTTTCTCTGGCCCATTTTAAAAGAAGAACGGAAGTGAGATTTCCTCTCTGGAGACCAAGATGCATGTCCTTGCTTCATCATTGTGATTCTCTTAGCAACCTGCTGTCTCTGATGTTCAGTTTTCATATCTACAAAAGAGAAATATTACTTCGTTCTGCCTACACTGTATCATTGTTAGGAAACCCCAATGAAATGATATGCATGGAAAACATCCTATATAATAAAAGGCTAATATTCTAAGTATCTGGTCGACTGGTGGGCCATTCAACCAATCAAAATGTAATATGCTAATGATATGCTAAGGTCTTTCAACCACTCACTATGATGTGCACTGACCACCAGGAGGCAGACAGTCAACCAGTCACTATGATGTGCACTGACCACCAGGGGGCAGATGCTCTGACCAGTAGGTTAGCTTGCTGCTGGGGTCCGGCCGATCAGGACTGAGCAAGATGGGCTGAACACGCCCTGGAGCCCTCCCATGGTTCCTCCCTGGCTGGTCAACCTCCTGAGTCCCTCCCCAGCCCGGATCGTGCACCGGTGGGGTCTCTCAGCCTGGTCTGTGCCTTCTTGCAATCTGGGACCCCTCAGGGGATTTTGGAGAGCCAGTTTTGGCCCGATCCCACAGACCAGGTTGAGGGAATTCGTGCACCAGGCCTCTAGTGAAATTATAAATGTGTATTAGCATCACTACTAAGAGGTATTTTTCTCTTTCACATATTCTTTAATTTTACAAATGTTTATTTTAAGATCTATGAAAGCTGGGGCTTCGTTTTGCTTACTGTTATATTCTCAGGACCTAAAACAGCACCTGACACATGGTGAGCACTCATTAAATGATTGAGAAATAAATGGGTGAAGGAATAAAGAAATGAGTTAAGCATCTACCACTCAGTTACTATGCCTGATACTGGCTAATGTAAAGGTGAATAAAACAGGTATATATCTGACCTTTTGGGATTTATAGCTTCATAGAAAATATGGTGCTTAGAGAAAAAGATACTGAATTTCCCCTCTAGTTAGGACTAGGAAAAATACAACATAATTTAAGTCTAAACTTTAAGTGTGCTTTTGAAGCTGGCAAAGCCATCTTGGGGACTCAAAATCTGTTTTTCCTCTATTTTCAAACTTTTTTTATGAAAATACATCAGTGGTTTTCATATTAATGTAATTCTCAAACTAGTGTTCTTGGAGATGTCAATATTTGTTTCAAATAAAGTGGATTTTCTTGTTCAATAACTCTGGAAAATGCTTGGTTACACAATATTAAACAGGTGTTATTGAATCTATACATGAGTTTGGTAAGAAATGATATCTTTGAATGATTAAGTCTTCCCATGTATGAATGTGTATATCTCTCCATTTACATAGACTGTTTAATTTTATTCAGCTATATTTTGTAGCTCTTAGTGTAGGAGTCTAGCACCATACTTGTTAAATGTATTTTTGTCTATTGTGTTTTTATGTTATTTTAAATATTTTTAAATTAAATTTCAAATAGTTTGTAACTAATACACAGAAATATATGTACTAACATTTTATCTTCTGACTTTAACAAATTTACTTTACTTATTTCTAGTAGTTTTTGTAGATTCTTTTGGATTTTCTATGCTGATGACCATATCTTTGAGAATAAAGAAAATTTCTTTCTTTTTTCCTAATAAATATGTCTTTTATTTTTCTATCATATCCTATTGACTCAAGACAGCCAGGTCAATACAGATAAAATTAGTGAGAGTGGACATCATAGATATAATGTACTCAATGTTTCATTCTTAAGTATAATGCTAGCTGTGGACTTTGTCAGGATGGGGAAGATTTCTTCTATTCTCAGATGCTGAAAGTTTTAAATTATTATGGGGTTAATTGAAATTTTATTAATTATTAATGTAAGTGATTTAGCATTTTTTAATAATCTTATTAAATTATTATTTTATGAATCATGGGGTAAGTGTTGGATTCGGCATCTAATGAGATGGAAATGTGAGATTTCTTTATTCTGTTAATATGTTAAATCACATTGACTGGTTTTGAACGTTAAGTCAATTTTGCTTTTCTGGAATAAGTCCCACTTATTCATGATATATTATCATCTTATATATCACTGGATTCAGTTTGCAAATACATATTTTAAAAGTTTGGTGTCTATATTCATGAGTAATATTTGTATATAACGTGTTCTTTTTGGAATATCTTTGTTAGGCTTTGCTATCAATATTTTGTTTGTCTAATAAAACAAGTTGGTACATGGTTCCTCCTCTACTTTCTCGTGATATTTGTGTAAGATTGGTAGTATTACATTCATAAATGTTTCATAAAATTAATCACTGAAGCAATCTGGACCTGGAATTTTCTTTGTGGAAGGATATTTGATAAGCCATTGAATTATTATAATGGGTATATGAGTCTTTAGATTTTATTTTATCTTGTGCCACTTTCTGTCATTTTAAAATTTCAAGTAATTTACCTATTTTGTCTGAGTTGTTACATTTAGTGGCATAAAATTGTTCATAATATTTTCTTAGTACCATTTAGTATCTCTACATCTATTCTAATATGCCAAATTTTATTGCTGGCATAATATTGGTCACTCCCTCTCTGTATACCTAGGAATATATTAATTCTGTTAATACTTTCAAAGAAACAACTTTCAAATTTATAATTTTATCTTACCTGAATTATTACCACATTCTCATAACTTGTTTCCTGGTTGTTATTTTCTTTTTATCTTTGCCAAACCAGAATCTACTATCAACCATGTAGGTCAAATCCTATTACTTCTGGCTTTAAACCCTCTACTGGCTTTCCACCCAAAGTAAAAGTCAAAAATATTTCAAGAGCCTAGAAGTCCTACACTATTAACCTTGCCCATGACCTCTCAAATCTCATCTGCTAATGTTTCTGTTCACTTATTCTGTTCTATCCATACTGGTCTTCTTGCTATTTTTTCCACACATTTTATACACACTTAGGACTTTCTGATGCAGTTTCCACTTCCTGTAATGCTTTCCTCAGATTGTTGTGTGCCTTATTTTCTTACTCCTTCAGATTTTTACTGAAAATATATTATCAATGAGGTCTTCCATGATCATCTTATTTATAATTAGAATCTTCCAATCTTTTTTACTCCCTTCTCTTCCTTATTATTTTCTTTTGAGAACCATCGCCTCCCGCTGTACCACATCTATTTTTCTACCTATCTATTCATCCACTAATCTCCATTTATTTACTTTTGTCTCCCACTCGCTCACTTCGACTTGTGGATAAAATTTTGCTTGTTCTACCTACATTTTTAAAAATAATATATTATAGCCAAGTATTAATTTTTCCAACCAATCTAAGGTATAACTAAAATGTAAATAATGAGATACTTTTATGTGTTGGATAATTGAAATAGTCATTATTTATTGAGGATTTATAGTATGTCAGCCTCTAGATTCTTATTTTACATGTACTGTCTCATTTCATAACAATTTATTGAGGTAAAAATGTTCTTCCCAAATTTTCAGGTGAAGAAACTACAGCAAAAGAAGATAAATAATTTTCCCAAAGTTGAACAGCATGTTGGCAAGTTTAGTATTTGACCAAGGCATTCTGATTCTTAGCCACCACAATAATATTTGAGGTAGGTGTGCCTTTCTACCAGGGATCCTTTCTGAGTTTTGCCTTTTGCTTGCTTTGCATGTATGTTACAGATATTTGTGAACAAATGTTTGTTTGTTTTTTACTTTTCCTATTGATTATAAATTATCTGAGAAAGAGAGATTCCACCTTAAACATCTTTGAATATACCATAGTGCCCAGAGCTGGATCTTTCACATGGAAGGAACTCATTAAATGTTGGGTTAAGAAATATAGACTGATGTGTGACAGTTTGATGATTGATTGAAATTAAAGTAGTAATTTGGCATTATGGACGTTTGATCCTAGAAGTGCAGTGAAGCTCTCCAACTTCTATTTTTTTTCTTTGAAGTCATCCTTAGGAATGAGAGGCATGAGATGAATTAGAGGTAATAATTTCCCAGAATGATGCTAACCAAGTTTACCTTCTTTCAAATATTGTTTACTATACAGTTTTCAGCATTATGCATAAAAGTAGAATAGATTTATGTTATCAAAAATATTCAGAGTAAGGGCTTTATAATTAACTAATTAATGCCAAAGTACTCTTCTGGGTTTGTGAGATATTTAAAAAATGATATAAATAAATTTCTTTCAATTATCTTGAAATAATTTAATCACCAATAAGATGGTTGTCTCTTCCCAAGCATAAGGGTGTTTTTTTTTAATATTATTAATCAGGAAAATAAAAATAAAAAACTTACAAGATGTTTTAGAATTAAAAAAAATAGAACCATGATCTTATATTTTTCTTTGGTAAGCTCTTATTATGAGTTATGCAACTGTTAAAGTTCCCCCCCCCCCCACCTTTTTTTTTTTTTTTTGGTAATTGGTAGCTTCGAATATATAGTTCTTAAAAACTCCTAAAAGGACACAACTAAAAATGTAATGGGCATTTCAGTTAAGTCTGTTTCAATTTTGTATTAGATTTCCCTTTAGCCTTGGGTAAAGACACAGAAAAAATTGCCTGCTTAAAAATGTAATCATCACATACAGGAACCTTCCTAAAGTCAGCATCAAATAGAATAAAATATATTTTATTAATGATACAATTCACAAAATTACAAGGTCTGCCACTCTCTGCCCTCCAGGAACACCTCTTACTTTTATTACATATACACCCATTCACTAGTGTTTGTTCTGTGCAATTTAACCTTCTGATTGCCTTGAATGCTTAATGAACTAGATTAAGTGCAATGCTGATTAGGAGCGTTGACTTCTGTTGGGAAAGTAGACCAGTAAAATCCCTGTCTTGAGGCAGAACCCAAGGAAGCCCAGTCCTGGTTGAGGAACTAGAATAAAAAAAAGGACATGCGAATTTTGTTTGTTTCCACATCTAAAGTTAAGTTTAGTAAGTAAATGGAGTCCATTTTCAAAGATCCAGTCAGGCCTGGGAATCTAGGCCCATTTCAAGGTGTGGTGGCCCTGTTTATACTAAATGCCTTATTTCTTTCTTAAAAATATGTGTTTATTGATTTTGAGAGAGCAAGAAAGGCAGAGGGAGAAGGAAAAGAGTGATAGAAACATCAATGAGAGAGAAACATTGATCGCCTGCCGCCTGCACACCCTCTACTGGGGATTAAGCTCACATCCCAGGCCTGTGCCCTGACTGGCAATAGAACCAGGGACCTCTTGGTGCATGGGTAGATGCTCAACCACTGGGCCACACCAGCCAGGCTACATACCTTATTTTTTTTTCAATATGTACATTTAGGGGGTTAGTGAGGGGCTAAATTATAATTACTAAATTATAATTACTCTCTGCTCTCTTGCCTCAATTTGGTTGGTTTATCTATATCTCAAAACTAAATACGTTTCTTCCTCAAATTTGTCTCAAAGAAGGAGGAGTTATACTTCCCTAGAAGATTGGTACACAAGCCTAATCTCCATCATGAAGCAAATACCTCACCTTTACAAAGACTCCCAGCAAGGTGCTGTGGCTTCTTAGAGAGATTTGTTAAAATACAATTGGTTAATGTTTATCATTTTGTAAGAAATAAAATTTGATTGTTGTATTTTAATCTAGGATTCATTAAACAATGAATATTTATTGACTATTTCTTAGATGTTAAAATTTGATTAGACTTTGTGGGTGAACCTTTCCCTGAAAAAAAGAAAATTTTCTTAAGCAGTTTATAGCCTCAAGATCTGGCAAATAGTGATGTAACAACTAAGAAATACCAAGTAGGAATTTTAAGTATTATTGGATATGGCCAACCTTAAACGCTAAGATGCAAAAGATAAAGCTAGAGCAATTTATAATAACAATTTTCCAATATCTAACATGAATTTTATTATTTAAATAGAAGAAATGGTCAAAATGGCACATTGATTGTTCTAGGAGTAAATTTTTACTAGCTAAGTGGTTTTATACAGAAAAATAATGATTTATTAAACTTATTTAATCCCAATGAAATTACGTCTCCACTTCAGAGGACATAAGCCAATGAGAAGATAAACTCTTGTTTCTGAGGTGTCTTAGAGTGGAACAATAAGCAACCCTCTTTCAACAGACAGGAGCTTTATGCATGTGTTTGTGTGGAGACTGCTAAGGGACATATAGAGCAGTGGAGCCATAGCTGCACATTGGACCTTGTGTGACTGTCATTATTTCCATCCTGTTCAAAAGCTTCTCTAAAGCCCCAACTCTGCACATAGTCAAACCATGTGAGATTCAGAGGGGCTTTTAACCAGCATCACATCTTTTATAAGACATATTTCACAAGAGCAGAATTCCATACCATGAGTTAATTTGACCCTGATATGGGGGTGGGAAACTAGGAATTGATTAGCATTACGTGCAACTGTTCCTTTACTCTAATGCCCCAAATAGGTTGGGGTTTTGTTTTTTGTTTTTTTCATTTCATTTATATCGTAAGAGTCTGAAGTGAAAAGTACTTAATGGGCTGAATCATGTACTTGTGCTTTAAAAAAATTAAATAGGCTGTTTGTAAACTACTCCGGCTGGCCCCTAAACGTTTCTGAAACACTGCATTAGACAAAACAACAATTAAATGTAAATGTCATGAAGCAAAATATAAGTAGAGAGAGAGTGATCTTTCTACTCTCTGCTTTATGACCTCTGACAGAATTATTTTTAACTGTTTAATCTTTAATTGCTAAATACATGTGCTCAGTAAACCTTTGTTGAATAAAGTAATTCACAGAAGAAAAATATCAAAAATGCATATAAAATAGGAGATAATTTTATGACAGTGTTTTAATATTTTTAATAATTTTTGACTAGTAGATATAAAGAACCCCATATATTCTTAAAAATGGTTGGTTATCTGTATTTTTTAAGCCTGTCTACTTTGATAAGTCAGTCTTTAAGAGGATTGAGGTATTCATATTTGCTCAATTTATTATTCCAATTCTTCATTTATATATTTAAAAGATCCAGTTTCAAAATCAGGTTAAAGATGGTTGTAGGTGATTAGTTATGGTAATAAAATAGAAGTATTTTCTGAAGAGATAAAAAAAACGCTTAATGATCAGATAGCTAATGTAGACAGAGAAAAACTTCAAGAAAGTCTTATACCTAATTCTAGTTGAGAAATGGTACAGTAGTTTATAACAATTATAAAATGATAAAATAACTATATGTACATTTGTACATATACACACAAATTAAAATATATGCATACATTTACATACACTCATTTGATTACACTGGGGAAAGACCAAAAGCAAGCAGATAAGGATACTGTGGACATAGTGTATACTCTTAAGATTCTAAGGAAATACATAAAATAAAAGTCAGAGCTAAAATAGATCCTCACACAAACTGTAAACCAAACTGCCCAATGAAGGTGATCAACCGTAATTTCACTGCCTGCTAAAATAAAAATCATGACTTTTCAGAGAAGCATAACTGAATTCAGCATCTCTATAATGCATCAACAAATTCAATTATGCAATAAAAATTATACATATTAGGAAACTAGAGTATATGAACCATAGTCAAAAGAAAAGATAATCAAAAGAAAATTATTCTGAAGTGATCTAGATATTGGAATTAGCATACAAGTATTTTTAAAAAGCTATTATAACTGAAGTATTAAAAATATAGGCTCATAATGAAAGAACAGGAAAATCCACAAAAACTTAAATACTATAAACAAGGACCAAATGAATGTCTTAAAAATGAAAACTATAATGTCTGAAATAATGCATACTTCACTAAATGGACTCCACAGTGAACTAGAGATGAAGGAAGAAATGTTCAAGGAAATTTAAATTGACAAACAAAAGTACCCACTATGAAATGAAAAAGAAAAAAATGGGAGGAAAAAAGAAAAGATCAAAAGCATGTGGGAATGTACTAAACGATTTGCACAATATATTCATAATTTTAGAAGAAGAACAGAAAGAGATCAGAGAAAATATTTTATGTAGTAATGGCTGAAAAATCTACAAATCAATGAAGACGATAACTTTATAGATTTAAGAAGTATAGTGAACTCCAAGGAGAATAATACAAAAGAAATCAAATCTAGGTACATCATAGTAAAATTCTGAATTAAAAAAAAATTGAAACTAGCCAAAAAAAATATGCCACATTAATGAATGGGTGATAAGATGTGAAAGATAGCTGTTTTCTTATCAGAAACAATGAAATCCATAAAATAGTAAAACATGATCTTTAAATACTGAAAGGGGGAAACAAAACCCAAATCCGCCAACTCAGAATTTTATATCTTGAAAATATAGCAGTCAAGAATGAAGGAAAAATAAAAATCCTTTCAGATAAATAAAAATGGAGACTTGTTTCTCAGTTGATCTACACTAAAAGAAATGTAAACATGGTTCTTTAGACTTAGGAAAATGATTCTACATAGAAACTTGGATTTTCAAGAAGTGATAAAGAATGTTGATGAAGATAAATATGTATCTATAATAATAAAAGTATAATATGCTAATTAGACCAGATGTCCTTCTGGACAAAGCCTGCACTACCATGGAAGCCCGGGTCCCAGGTGCCAGAGGGAAGTCGGTGCTAGCAGCCGGGAAGGAAAGCCTACTCTTGCACGAATTTCATGCATCAGGCCTCTAGTGTATATACATTAGAGGCTGTTTTCCTCTTTTAAGACTGAAGGAGAGCCCTAGCTGGTTTGGGTCAGTGGATAGAGCATCTACCTGCAGACCAAAAGCTCCCAGGTTCAATTCAAGGGCATGTACCTCGGTTGCAGGCTCATCCTAGGCCCAGGCACTGATCAGGGCATGTGCAGGAGGAAACCAATCCATGTGTTTCTCTCACATCAATATTTCTCTCTGTGTTTCCATCTCTCTTCCACTCTCTCTAAAAATCAATGGAAAAATATCCTCAGGTGAGGATTTTTAAAAAAATAGATTGAAGGAGAACTAAGTTGGAGAACTGACACTATCTGGCTTTAAGACTTATTATAAAGCTACATTAATCAAGACAATGTGGTACTGGTGAAAAATAGATAAAACAAATTAAAGGAAGAGAAAAAGAATCCAGAAAGAGATCCACATAAATATAGTCAATTGATCTTTGACAATGGAGCAAAGATAGATTTTCCAACAACTGTTGGAACAACTGGACATCCACATTAAAAATATATATAAGAGACATAGATCTTACACTCTTAATAATAAAATTAACTCAAAATGGATCATAGCCTACAAGTGAAATATAAAATTATAAACTTCAATGAAGATAATGTAGGAGAAAACTAGATGACCTTAGGTATAGCAATGGCTTTTTAGATAAACATGATCCATGAAAGAAATAACTGATGAGCTTAACTTTATTAAAATTAAAAAGGTGTGCCCTCCAAAAGGCAATGTCAAGAGACTAAGAACATGAATCTCAGACTGGGAAAAAATGCTGGCAAAAGACACATCTGATAAAGGAGTGTTATGCAAAAATAGGAAAACAAACAACTTGTTTAAAAAATTGGCCAAAGACCTCAACAGGCACCTCAGCAAAGAAGATATTCAGATGGCAAATAAGCATACAAAATGATTCTCCACATCATATGACATCAGGGAAATGCAAATTGAAGCAATTATGAGATACCACTACATACCTATTATAGCAGCCAAAATATGGGACACTGACAACATCAAATGCTGATGAGAATGTGGAGCAATAGGAACGCTCACCCATTGCTGGTGGAGATGCAAAATGATATAGCTTTGGAAGGCAGTTTGGTATTTCCTTAGACAATTAATGTACTCTTACCATAAGACCCAGCAATCATATTCCTTGTTAGCTAAATTAGTTGAAACTGTTTTTGAACCAAAACCTGCATTATTGTACAAACTTGCAAGCATAAGCATACATGATGTCCTTCAAGAGGTGAATAGATAATGAACTCTGATCCATCAGGCAGTGGAGTCTTATTCAAGACTAAGGAAATGAGCTATCAAGCCATTAAAATACATGAAGGAACTTTAAATTCATACTCTAACTGAAAGAAGCCAATCTGAAAACACTATGTACTGTCTGATCTAACAATACAACTTTCTAAAAAAGGCAAAACTGTAGAGACATTAAAAAGATTAGTGGTTGACAAAGGCTGGTAAAGAAAAGGGGAGAAATAGGTGGATAAAAGAGTATTTTTAGAAGAGTTAAAGTACTCTGGATACTCTTATAATGAATGCATATCATTATAACATTAATATAAATCTATAGAATGTACAACACTAAACGTGAGCCTTAAGGTATATTATAGAGCTTGGGTGATTATATGTCAATATAAGTTCATCAATGTAACAAATATACCACTCTGGTGAGTGATGTTGATAATGGAAGAAATTTGGGTCAGGGAATATATGGGAAATTTCTGTACTTTCAATTTTGCTAAGAACATAAAAGTACTCTAAAATAATTGTTTATAAAAAATAAAAAGACTTATTAATGATAGGCAAGGGTGAATTACTATAGTGATGTCCTTGGGATGTTGGAATGAATTCAGTCCTAGAAGCACCTTAGATGGTGAATGAGGTTGCAGGATATTATGAAAGTTTTATTCTGATTATTTCTATTTTCTTAGAAAATTAGGAAATACACTATTAAACTGAGAGTATTAAGGAAGAGAGGAGAGGTATGAAAAAAATTTTAGGAGGGTGCTATTTTTCCCTAATCTTTTAGTAATTATAATGATCTGTCCAGTGTGTAGAAACTGCTATCTGCCAACCTAACTAATTATCTGCTTATCTCTAACATTTTCTCTGCTGAGATGACTAACTCAGTTTTGCCACTTTACTGTTAATTGAGAACAATAATGTTTTTGTATTTCTGGCACCTATTTCAGTGTCTGGGACACAGTGGACATTTAATTAATGCTTAAAATCAATAACTATTTTAGGACCTTATCATATTTGTGAGAATTGCTGATTTTTTACACATCTATATCAGTTGAGGGCACTAATTATCCAGTTAATCCAGAATACTCTGTGTTTCTCCAAAAGTTAAAAAAGAAATATGCTGTCTTTTAAGGAATATTTTAATGGCCATGTAAATGTTAAGATTTGGAAATAATTTTTACATTGACATGTATCTCAGGGCAGAGATTTCAATTGTTTCTAGTGTACTATCAGCACCAAGACATTTAACATGGAAGAAAATCTATACTGTTTGAAATCAGAGAGATTGTAATTAGAAATTATAGTTCTATTTGGAAAGTTATTTTAACCCTCTCCTGGCCTCTGTCTACGACATGGATTACATATTAAATGAGATATTATGGCCCATATAAATGATAATATATAGTGGGCATTTAATAAATTATAGCTAAGAAACCAAGTGCTTACATATTATATTCCTACTAGTGCTCCAGTGCACGGATTCGTACACATTGAATGGAAATTAATTAGGAGGTGGGGTGGGACTGGGCAAGACGGGCTGGACATGCCCTGAAGCCAACCTCCCACGCTCCCTCCCCGGCCAGCTGCACCTGGAGCGGTGAAGCAGCTTGAAGGGCGTCTGCAGAGTGAGCAGGGTCCCTCCGGCAGGTGGGATCTCTCAGCCTGGCCTGCGGGGATCGGGCCGAAACTGGCTCTCCGACATCCCCGAGAGATCCTGGGTTGAGAGTGATGCACCCTGGAATTGGGCTCCCTCCTCTCTGGTTCTGGGGTGTGTCACCCGAGAACTGCGGTTGCCAAGTCACCACAGCTCAGCAGCTCCTGCATTGAGCGTCTGCCCCCTGGTGGTCAGTGTGCATCATACCTACCAGCTGGTCGGACAGTCAGACAGTCGCTTAGCCTTTTATATATATAGATTTTTTTAAAGACAAGCTGACATTGAGAGTTGTCTAGTTGGAAGCCACAAGTTACCTTTGACTGTATTTTGATTAAGGAAGAATTACATGAGTGGAATCACATCCTATATAATAAAAGGCTAATATGCAAATCAACTGAATGGTGGAACAGCTGGTCACTATGACAAGCACTGACCACCAGGGGGTAGACGCTCAACGCAGGAGCTGCTCCCGGTGGTCAGTGTGCTCCCACAGGGGGAGCACCATGCAGCCAGAAGCCATGAGCCGGGCTCACAGCTGGTGAGCACAGTGGTGGGCCTAAGCCGTCAGTCAGACATCCCCCGAGGGCCCCCAGACTGAGCGAGTGGCAGGCGAGCTGAGGGAACCCCCGAGTGCACGAATTTTGTGCACTGGGCCTCTAGTTTTAATATAAATCTAAGACTCGTAAGCACCCAGTGACCCAGGGGTAAAGACTGTAGTCAAATATTTTTGTGGAGCCTGGTACATTCAATGGACCAGTTTTGAAGATGGAGACAAATTGAAGAATGTCAATGGGAGAGTGGGCCTTACCACTGAAGAACCACTGAGATTTCTGCAAGTGTTGGAAACAGAAAAAAACATAATTATCTCAGTGAATCAGATGGATTTAGACTGGTTAGACCAGTACTTTACTGAGGGGCAAGTGTATAAGAAGCAGCAGTAAAAGAAGTCCATGATGTATTAGCATAGTAAGCCTCCCTGGTTTCAGACATTTCTGCCCAAATGTCTGAACATTAGCCAGTGAATTAGGTCATACAATTACATGTTTTAATTAATAATATTATAATCATTATTTGGTGGTACTTTAACAGAAGAACTCGAGGGGAAAACAGAATGGTCCACTGTTTCCCTCTTGTATGATTCCCTTGAGTGCCAAATGTTCCTCTGAAGCTTTTTTATCTCAGGCATTTAACTAGGACTAAGATTCTGAACCCAAGGCCCTACTATTTTTCACTTAACCCTTTTACCCTGTTTTTTGTTTTTTGTTTTTTTTCCAGAGGACTCCAAGGACAATAGCAACAGCAGAGCAGCTGAGTATCCTCTTTGGAGAAAATGCCAGCGTGGTCTTGCCTTCCTAGAAAATCCATAAGCTTTTAGTAGGTAAGTACTATCTTATACTTGATTTATGGTTCTCCATAACATCCAGCACAGTGAGTAGATTTATGATTGATGGATTGTTTAGTTGTGAAAACCCATTTTTTAGTGGGCAGTGAACCTGGGAATGAAGAAAGCTCTGTCACAGCTGGAATGTCCAATATTCCTGTGGTGCTAATCATGACCTTCCTGTAGCTTTACTTATCTGACATGTCTATTTCTCATCAGCCTTCACCAAGTGCAATGGTTGATGTTCCACTATTCTTACATCGACTTTGCCATTCCACCCCACCTCAAAAAAAAAAAAAAAAAAAAAAAAAAGAAAAGAAAAGAAAAGAAAGAAAGAAATAAAAGAAAAAAACACTCAGAAAACTTTTTTGGGTTGCTTTTCATGTAAAATGCCAAGTCTGTGAAAACAGTTTATACAAAGATCAAAAAGAAAAAGAAAGGTAGTTGGTATGAAAATTTTACTTGATTTGTCCTTCCCCTCACACTAAAATCACTGCTTTTGAGTCTTCTTCCTTTCGCTATTCTGCTCTATGACAGCAACTATATTTAGTACATTGGACTATCTCCATTCTTAAACGTAAAGAAACTATTCACTGTGTCAAAGGCCTTTAAGCATCATTTAATAACATTTTTTAAAGAATGTTAAAGGCATTGAAAGTATTTAACCACCAGGTGAACTTCGGTAAAGAGGCAAGATTAAGAAGCACAGTGTTCCAAGTCAGTGAGCAGCAGGCTGGATTGAAAGAATGTGAGTCAATGGAAGAGAAAATGTGATTAAAATGTTGGTCCTGCCAATGGTCAATTACTTTTTTCCCCCAAAAATATACTAATAGAGTTCCTCAAGCCATTTATTGTGTCTTTATCACCACCATCACCTTTCTTTGGGGGCAAGTAAGGCCTTCAATATAGTTTCCCAAATAGCTTCTTACTATTGAAGCAATGTAAGCCTTCAAAAATTATGTAATTATTTGGCAACCAAGCGCTGGAATGTTTTGTCTGGGTTTATCTTCCTAATGGGAATTTTAGCCCTAATTCTCTGCCTCAGACTCTTAACAAACTAGATAAAATTGTTGTGAGTGATTGGGTAAACATGACTCAAAATCGTTGAAACTAGAGTAGGGTAAAGTGAAAATTGATGTTGAGATTTAGTTCAAGGTCCAAATATCAGGTGCTCACCACCAAACCACTTCCTCTGAAGAAGCTCCTCTGATTTCAGGCTCCTGAGCATCGCCCACCCCCCACCCCATCCACTCTGTTCTAATTCACCATCTCTAAGTTTGTGTATATAAGTATCTGATGTATTATTTATTCAACCATTAAATTTATATTTCAACCATTAAATATGTACTTCAACCATTAAGCATACTTAACACTCCCTCCAGGCCAGTTATCATGCTGGGTAAAGGGTATAGAAAAATAAAATAGCATGTGGTCCTTTTCCTAAAAGGCTCAGACAGTCTTCCTGGGGCACAGTCATATATACAAAACAAAGCCTGAACCAAGGGCAGTGAAGCATAGAAGAAAGAATCCCAACTGTACATGGGAAGACCAGCAAAAGCATCACAGACACATAAAGCCTGAGCTTGACACAATAAATTATTGATAAAGAAGACACCCCCTTAGAGAGAGCAGCGGGAACAAATGCACAATGTCAGGAAAGAAAATGGTTGGTCTAAGGAAACCTACTCAGTTGTGATAGCAGCCGTGCAGGGAGCTTAGGGGAAAGGCAAGGATGGCAATGATTGAAACTAAATGATTCTATCACTGATTGGAAATTATTGAAGAAGAATGTTGTAAAGAACATTATGTGATTGTTTGTTCTGATGGGCAAGTGTAGGTAAAACCAGAGTGAAGGAAACTAGAGGCCATCCCAATAATCCTGAAAGGAAAAGACACAAGCTTTTGCCAAGGCAGTGGCAATGGTTATGGAAAAAAGTGGTCGACGAGATAGTTGAAGTTAAAATTTCTATAACTGAGTTATACTGAAAGATTTAAAAAAAAGAGAGAGAGACTCCGGGTTTCTGGGTGGTTTATAATGCCCTTAATAAAATTGAAAATATAGGAGGAAGAGTAAACTTGAGTGAAAAAAGTTGTGCCTAGATTTGAACTTTTTTTTTTTTTTTTTTTTTTTAGTTATTTGGAGTTATAAGGAATGGGTCAATTCCTTAGGAATCCCCCATAGCAAGCATTTACGTATATATGTCTGTAATTCAGAAGGGCGTTCTGTTCTGGAAACTTGGAAATGTCTGTAATTCAAGAAAGAATTCTGTTCTGGAAAAGAGTCATCTACCTCACTTCTAAACTGATTATAATATTTTAATAATGAGGATGATGTGGCATTGACATCAAGAGAGAAAAAAAATAGAACCAAGGAAGTGAGTAGAATATTCAATTCACACTCATGTGGTCAATTGTCTTTTGGTTAAGACACCAAGATAATTTAGTAAAAATAGCTTTCTAGAAATGGTGCTGGAACCATTGGATAACTATATGCAAGAAATTAACCTTAATATTTAACTTACAGCTTATATAAAACTTAAATTGAAGTTGAGTATAAGCTTACATGTAAGAATTAAAAATCAAAATCATCTCAAAAAAAAAAACAACAACAGAGAAGAAAATCATAATGACCTTGGGTTTAGCAACAGCTTTTTAAATAGGATTAAAAAACAATGAACTATAAATGCAAAAATCAATAATTTAGTCCTCATCAAAATAAAACTTCTTCAAAAGATACTTCAATAAGAGTGAAATGACAAGCCACAAACTTTGAGAAGATACTTGCAAAACACATATATGAGAAAGAATTTGACTTTTGAATAAATAAAGAATACTTACAAATCAATGTTAAAGAGACAAATAACCCAATTTTTTTTAAACTAGGCAAACTTAATTGAATAGACATTTCACAAAGATAGATAGATGAGCAAATAAATATGAATAAAGAGGCTCAATATCATTAGTCATTAGGAAAATGCAAATTGTTATCACAAAGAAATATTACTACATACCCACTAAAAAGGCTAAAATTAAAAAGAATAATCTTATAAATTATTGGTAAGACAATGAGGCAGTTAGAGCTCACATTTATTGCTGGTAGAAATGTAAAATGGTTCAACTAGTCTGGGAAATATTTAACAGTTTCTTAAAAAGTTAAACATAAACATAATATACGACCCAGAAATTCTACTCCTAGACATTTACCCAAAAGGAATAAAAATATATGTCCAAACCATTTGTGCATAAATGCCCATAGCAGTTTTATTTGTCATAGAAAATTAATAACTGGAAACAATCAATATATCTATTAATATGCGAATGAATAAATAATTTACAATATATTCATACCATAGAATACTATTCAACATTAAAAAGAAATAAACTACTAATATACGCAACAACATGAATTTATCTCTAAATAATTTTGCCGATGAAAGGAGCTAAATAACAAAGAGCCTAAACTGTATGGTTCCATTTATATGAGATTGTAAAAAGGTGAACTAAACTATAGTAAACAGAAATCAGATCAGCTGTTGTCTGGGTCAGGGACAAGGGTGTGGGGGAGGAAGAGCCCAAAAGGAGTTACAAAGAGGCATAAAAAATTGTGGAGCGTGATAGATATGTGCATTGTCTTGATTGAAAAATTAATAAGTCGTACACTTTTAATATCCTTTATCAAATGTCGATTATACCTCAACTAGAGTCCCAGTGCATGAAATTCATGCACGGAGGGTGGGGGCGGTCCCCTCAGCCTAGCCTGCACCCTCTCCAATCCGGGACCCCTCAGGGGATATCCAACTTCCAGTTTAGGACCGATCCTGAGGATTGGGCCTAGACCAGCAGGTGGACATCCCTCTCACAATCCAGGACTGCTGACTCCTAACTGCTCACCTGCCTGCCTGCCTGATCGCCCCTACTGGCCCCCCCAGCCAGCATGGTCGCCCCTTACCGCCCTGCTGCAGGCCTGGTCGCCCCCAACTGCCCCCCCCCCACTGGCCTGGTCACCCCCAACTGCCCCCCTGCCAGCCTGGTCGCCCCTCTACCCCCCTCTGCTGACCTGGTCACCTCCAACTGCCCCTACCCACCAGCTTGGTTGCCACTCATGCCCCCCCCCCTGCTGGCCTGGTCACCCCCAACTGCCCCTGCTGCTGGCCTGGTCACCCCTCACTGCCCCCTCTACCAGCCTGGTTGCCCCTCACTGCCCCCCCCCTGCCGGCCTTGTCACCCCACTCGGCTTGTTCTGTGGTCCATTCGGTTGTGATGGCCCCTGGCTTTTTATACATATAGATAAAACTATAAAAATATATTAAAGACTAATACCTCAAACAAAAAGCATATGCCTATTTGTATACATTATTAAGAAAGTAGAAATAACCAGCCGAACTTCTGGGTAGTTTACCATGCCACCCTCTTTTATTCATATTTATCTAATCAAGCCTCCTAGAAGTCCCACTTTCATGATCCATATTGTGTTTGGTCAGTGGAAAAGGAAAACCAATAATCTATCTAGGGACCAGGAAGGCATGAATCTGCTCTCTTGCCTCAAACGCTGCTCACCAGAGCCCAGATTGGCACTGTGTTTGGGTGAGAATTTTGCTATGTCAATAAAGTAAGAAGCGTTTCTACTTACCAGCATTGATCGTGGGATTTTAATGAAAACTCCTGTTGTTTGAACCAGACCTTTGCTTCTATAGGACCTCTCATTGCAATAGGACCTCTATATCATCCCATTTACAAAGTGAATTCTGAAACTTTTCTTTCCATTGGAAATTTTTTGAGTGTGTGTATTACCAGGTCTCTCAACAGATTGTAGAGATGTGTCATATAGACCACAATTAACTGCTACAACAGAAAGTTTTAAAGATAATATGAGTTGCCTCAGTAAGCAATCTGAGTTCAATTCACTTGAAGATGGAGTCAGTATATATCCAAGAATGAAGGAGTTCAATCTTTTTTGGAGGAAAGAAAAGCTTACCAAAAGAGAGTGAGAATTGGTAACGTACCTTTGCCAGGCCTTCTCAGCCTTATACATTGGGAGGTTTGCTTGCAGACTGAGCTACAAGTCAATTCTGACCATGAATAGCAGTATATCAGGAGATACCTTCCCACCCAAGGAGCAGTGAGTCTGGTCTGGCCAGTGTTGCTCAGTGGGTGAGTGTTGTCCCATGAACCAGGAGGTCAGGGTTAGATTCCCCAACAAGGCACATGCCAGGATTGCAGGCTCGATCCCCAGTAAGGGGCATACAGGAGGCAGCCAATCAATATTTCTGTCTCAGCATTGATGTTTCTATCTCTCTCCCTCTCCCTTCCTCTCTCAGAAATCAATAAAAATATGTTTTTTAAAAAAGGAGCAATCTCACCGAAACCTGTTTGGCTCAGTGGATAGAGCGTCGGCTTGTGGACTGAAGGGTCCCGGGTTCGATTCTGGTCAAGGGCATGTACCTTGGTTGTGGGCACATCCCCAGTAGGAAATGTGCAGGAGGCAGCTGATCGATGTTTCTCTCTCATCGATGTTTCTAACTCTCTATCTCTCTCCCTTCCTCTCTGTAAAAAATCAATAAAAAAAAAAAGGAGCAGTCTGAAATTTGTGTTCCTGAATTAAACTTGGTGTCAACTTTGAACACTGTGTAGTCACTGAGTTGTAGCTTCCCACCATCTCTCTGCAAATAGTTTTTCCAGTCCTAAGTTTTGTAATTATCTGATTACATTTTGTTTCACTTCACTGAATATTCAGTAAATCCTACTCTGTGCATTAAACTCTGGTAAATCAGGGATAAATACTGATCAAAAGCTCACCAGTTATGAAAATACAAATCTAAGAAATACATGGCCCTTGTGCCTCAGTGAACTCAAATCTAAAATAGGAGGCTGAGGGGTAGAAGGGGTCAATGGTGGGAAAATGGGGGACATCTATAATACTTTCAACAATAAAATATACTAATAAAATAAAATAAGAGACTCACCACCAGCCTTCTTACTAATCCTGGTCACATACCTATTTATTATTTGGTTTTTGACATCTCCTGGGGGCACCTTTCTGTTACTGACACAAAATTCTTGCTACTACACCATGGGCCATTTTGGACTCCTTAGGGACTGATCCACAATCTGTGTTTTCCAAAAGCTTGGACACTGTGGTTTGAATTATTAACAACGTATCTTGGAGTTATTCTTTCAGTTAATTGTTAGCACTGCCCACTCCTACTTTCTTTATCTTCCCTCCCAACTTGCTGCAATTTTCCCATAAATTGTTGCACCAAATCTTCTATGGATTATGAAACTCATGTCACTATTAGCTCCAAATATCCTATGGCTCTCTTTAATATTCAAATATTGTCTTTGACTTACCAGAAATTCAGAGAGGATGTCCAAAGTTAGTATAAATAACAAACGTCAGGACCTCAAAAGTCAGGCAGAGGCAGAGACCATAATTTTATTCAAATGTCAGAATAGAGATAAGTTGGTCATTCTATAGAGAGAATGACCAAGAAAAAACAATTTTTCTAGAATTACATAATCTGGTCATGTTCTCTGACACAGTAAAAGAAAAATATTGTAGATAGGGGGAAGCTGAAGGAAATGCTAAAGGAGAGAGTTAATCTAGGAAAGCTGGTCTGAAAGAAAGAGAAGGGGTTATGAGAAGGTGCATAGGAGAAAACATTGGTAAAGATGAGGGATGCAATCTTATGTGATGCTGTAGCCGAAAGGAATTCCAGAAGAACGCTAATGATTTTGAGATGTTGAAGAAAGTAGAGAAACTCAAGTCAGAAGTTTTTTATTCTGCCAATATCATAGGTGTGGTTCACACCCTCACATGATAGGTGTAGGGGTGACAACCTAAGGAAATGAACAATGTGGAATAATGTGGAGGAGTTGCTGTGAAGGATGTTTCTTGCATCCCTCACATATAAATAAATAAAGGATTGCTGAGCAGCAGGGAGGAAGACCTAACTGTGTTTACTTAGCATGAAATTGCAGTGGACCCAATTATTTCAGTTTTCTACTTTCTTTGGCTACTGCTAACAATCCAGCAGAAAGAGCAGAGATGATGCTTGTTGGGGTTATCCAGGGTTAGAGATGTATAAAGTAGACTTGATAGAAGCTCCGGAGTGGTGGTGGAGAATCCCAAGATGTTAATGAGATGTCACTGAATTGTTTGACCATGGGTTCCAGGATTCGTAGGAAGCCAAGTGAATTCAGATAAAGTTGGTAGACTACAAGAACTGGGAGAGTTTCAGGGATTCAAAGTTATGAATAAGACGAAAACCATGTCAGAAAGGAAACAGATTAGAATACGGGCCTGTTAAAAATATTATGGTCACACACACACACACACACACACACACACGAAAGCATCTTCGATATCCCATACTGAAAGATAATGAGGTCTAGTAGGCATTATTATTATTATTATTATGTATCTGAAATGGAAGAAATGTAAAAGTCAAGACAATGGAAAAAAACAAAACAAAATCGAGAGGAAATGTGTAAGGTAAATATTATACTCATTTCAACAGATGGAGAAATGCCCTGTGTGTAGACAGATGAATTTGGTGAACGTAATTGGTCTTCTAAAGGAGACTGAAGTAAGTGGCATAAAACTCCAAGGTAAATACTAGAGTCTGGAAGTAGCCATAGCATGACTGAGGTTAAAAAAAAAGTCTGACTCCATCAACTTGCCTCAACAATTGTCAAGGCAATGGAGCCGAGAATGATTGGAAAAGGAATTTAGGAAAAGTAATCCATTGGAGAATATCGATTTTCAATTAATGCTAAGAGATAGAAGGATCACTAGTGGAAATTTATTAATTATAGGGAAATTTTCTTGCTGAAGGTACCACAAAGTTTCCATATAGCACAATTAAAAGGAGCTGGGGAGGGGGATGGAAAGTGTGTAGAGAGCCTAAGGCAGGAAGAATCTAACCTGAAAGGAAGTGGGAGTGCTGAGACAGGAAGGAAAGAATTTGCTTGTCCAACAGTAACTGTCGGTAAACGAAGGAAGTGTTTAAGAATTAGCTATGTTATCTCTACTCTTCTTTGCTAAATTTATTACAGCTTCACATTACTTCTTACAGATGATACTTTGATATTAGAAATAAAAGAAGTCATTGAGGGTTGGTGGAGGAAAAATTAAAAAGTAAAGCGGGAAAGACATTTAGAATTCAATCCATTCTTACAGTAAGGCGAGTGAATTTAATGAAGTTAAATAACCTGTCTAAATGTCCTCAGCTTGGAAATAAAAGTCATGTCTTTTAATAATACTGCCCCCAATTAACTACCAATCAAAAGATTCATCTTTTCACCTCATCTCTGCTATTAGCTAGCTTTCTTTGCATTATTTTAAGCACTACATGCTTTTTTTAATTGTTATTTTTCATAGAAGTCACATAAAAAATCAGAGCGCTTTAATCTCCCAGTGTCTCTTGGTGGTAGGATAAACTCAGCCTTGGACCATGTGCCAGCAATACTGCATGGCGCTTCATTTCTTTTCTCAAGTAGAATGGCAGGTACAACTTTGAGTTTGAATTCAGGATTCTCACATTTCCACTGGTCATTTTGATCAAAATCTTACTAAAATTACAAACAGCTACGGAGTTTTCTTTCTGGTCTGTTCTTTTTTCTCTTATTTCTCTTATTCTTTCCCTGTGGATTAGCATGTAAAATATTAACAGACTTTGCTACTGACAAATATTTAAATCTGACCAGTTCCTCTTTCTGATCTCTAAGTCATTTATATGTGAAATGAGAAAGTCCTACTACACCATTTCTAAAAGGTGCAAGAATTTGCTATGAAACTCATGTGTCCTGTTCTCTTTTTCTCTTTCCCCACAAATGTTCAAAGTGTTAGGATTTCCCCCAACCTCTATGAGTCCAGAAGTCTGTTTAGTTCAGAAATGTGTAGCAAGTAGACTCTACCCTAAGGCCATGCTGCAGGAACATGGGACCCTCAGATTACACACAGTTTGTTATGCAAGATGAATAAGTCCTAAAGATTTACTGTCTAGCAGTGTGACTATAATTACAATATTGTATTGTACACTTGACATTTGGCAAGAGGGTACATCTTAAGAGTTCTCACTACCATGGAAAAGAAAAAAAAAAACAGAAAAGAAAAAATAACTATGTGAGGTGATGGATATGTTAATTTGTTTGACCATAGCAATTATTTCACAATGTATACACATATCAAAACATCAAGGTCTGTACCTTAAAACCATATAACAAAGATGGAGAAAAATTACACTTTCATACAAAGTCCACTAGACCCCAGGTTAAGTTTCTTCCATGTAAAAGCTCAGCATTCCTGGCTGCTCAAATCTTATGATACCTCCACATCACCTATACTATCAAGATTTCTGGGCAGATTACCGAGTGGAGCATTGAAATTAAAATGTTTTACAAGAAAGTGACATGCATCACTTTTGCTCCCATTATATAGGTCAAACAAGTTCTATGATCCTGCAGAATTTCAGAGGGTTGGGAAGTGCTAACCTTCAGTGTCTTCTGATGAGCGAACTGGTTCATGGGGATTAGTTGAAATACCCATTACAGGATGGGAAAGTAGCATTTAAATTCGATTTTTCCCACCTTAAGTGTTTATAATAGCTGGTAATAATTCAATATCCTAGGTGGTCTTGTATTTACATGCCATTAAGATGTTTATAGTAATGTGCAGGTGCTCTAGTCTTAGTTTAAATGTTAGCTAAGGGAAATCAGTTGCTTCTTAAATGGTTGTAAATGGAGAATAGTTAAGATTTATGGACTCTAAGTCATTATTGTCCATGAATTTAATTATCTGTATATATTTTTAAATTCAGGGGGGCATTGTTCTTATTTTGGAGTTGGTTTTCTGTTTGCTTTTTGGAATTTTAGTCTCTAAAGACATGTAGAATCTAAAAGATATTCATCTAATATAGAAATCTGCTACATTAAATTATATATTGCAATAATATAAAATTCTGACCCAGCTTGTTGTTCCAATGCTATACTGAAAAAAATGCTCCTGGTGCTACTTTCAAAAAGGGAACTAGGAAAATTACATGCACAAAGTTTGGATTTCTTATCAACTATGTGACAAACTTACCCAAAACTTATTTAAACTTAGTAAGGCCAAGATACAATGTCTGGGGATATTTTTTTAAAAGGCATTTTACCATTGGCCTCTTTGTTTTCCTTGGTTTAGGCTTTATCTATGGAGAGATAGAAACATATACTAGGAGCCTGCCAAGGCATAATGGGCATTTTTCTAGTATGTTTCATGCTAAAGGCTGTGGGCTAAATAATTAATTTGTCTTCTCGTGGCCCTTTCTCATATAGTAATGTTTCCACAATAAATGTGAACAATTGGGACTCATGATTCTGGACTTTTACCTGCAATTGATTGGACCAGGGACAAGGGATCATGTGACCCCCAAGAAAGTAAGATGGAGTGTCTAACATGGAAATCCTGAGGGCTTTCCAAGTTCTGGTTCAGGTACTCCCAGAAAACCAACAACACTTCTCTCCCTGGCTTTCATAGATACTGCTTTAACTTAAAAAATATAGCTTTTCATATATTTGTTTTGCTTGAGGTAGTTTCCTTGCCTTTCGGCCCCTTTATAGCCACATTATCACTGAGGAAGAAGACACTAGGCATATGTTGGAAAATAGTAGGTAGTAATTTTGAGCACTTACTGTTTTCAGACACTATTCTAAATGATATATTCTTTTAATTCTCATGAACGCCAAAGATTGTTGCTAAAATTATCCCCAAATGACAAAAAAGGAACTGAGGCACAGAAAGGTTGAATCACCTACCAAAACCACAGAGCTAGCAAGTGGCAGAGCCAGGACTCAAACCTCTAGTCTAGAGTATGTGCTTTAGCCATTGTGCTATATAGGCCCTGGGAGATAAAAGTGCTTGGTGTCTCTCTGCCTGGCTTTGTATTCATTTATAGCAAAATCAGAAAACAGTAGGATTGAGAAGTTCCAAAATGGACAACCTCCAGAATAAGAAGTCTGGGAAAGCATTGGAAATGAGAGAGCATCTCAGATCTAGAGATGCCAAGGTCCAGTTAGTGTATAGTGATGAGGACATTTCATTTATTGCCTGAAAAGTTTGCTGAAATCATTATTTGGAGCAATGATGTGGAGGTGGAGAAGAATGTTTTTGCTTTTACACTTTTAGCTTCTTAAGTAAGACTTTATAAGTTAAGGCAACAGCTTATATACATGAATTTTTTGCTGAGTTACTATGTTGCTCAAGTTTTTACTTTCCTGGAAAGGTAATTGATTGAGATGCTTTGAACTATACTTTCTATTGTTAATAAACTCTGAGTACTGTTGTAACTGACAAATATTGAATAGATAGATGATAGATAGATAGATAGATAGATAGATAAATGATAGAGGGGTTATTATCTATAATCATAAAAGTGCAATATGCTAATTAGACCAAACAGCCAAACAACCTTCCAGATGTCCTTCCAGAAGCACCTTCCAGATGAAGCCAGGGCTGCAAGGGCCGAGCCCCTTGCACAAATTTCATGCATCGGGCCTCTAGTCATTTTATAATCACCTAACTCCAACAAGTGAATTAGTCTCTAGCACTTCATTACCAGAACTGGCACAGACTAAGCATTCCTCTGCCTCAACAGATTTCCGCAAAGATACTGCCACAAGTCATGCTTCTAATTTCCTCCCCCTTGACAAGAGACATTGGATATATTGTGAAGTGTGGCTGATTTTTATCGACTGCGTTAAACAAAGCACCTTTTGTTAGCTCAATCATACTTGGCTCCTTCATGGGAAACACTCAGCATGAGTCATGGCACCTGCTGCTGCTTATTACCTTGGGCTGTGCAAAAGGAATAATAAAAATGATCATATGTAAAGGGCCAGAAATAACAGAGATACAGAAGGAAAATCATCTGAAATAAATGGTTATTTGAAGGCATGGCAAATGCCCAGTAGCTAAGTTCTGAGCTGTGGGAGTGATTCCCAGTCCCCACTACTCATGAAGGTAAAGCAAACGTTCCGACATTTGGGGCAGTGAGAATCAAATGAGTCACTTGGCAGGGAGAAATGCTTGTGATTGCTCTGGTACTTAGGTCTAAGTAAAAGTGATGAGTAGATGAGTCAAAATCATTGCAGGATATTGAGAATACCTTGCTATTAACAGTTTTGTACCCAGGTTGATATAAAGAAAACAATGTTAAGGAATATGTCTGTGTAAAATGTTCACAGACTAAAGCTACTGAGAAATATGATTCACATTTCTCTTTTTAAAATATAATTGTATTGATTTTAGAGAAGAAGGAAGAGGGAGAGATAAATAGAAACATCAATGATGAAAGAGAATCATTGATCAGTTGTCTCCTGCACACCCCCTACTGGGGATCTAGCCCACCACCCAGACATGTGCCCTGACTGGGAATCAAACCATGACCTCCTGGTTTATAGGTCTATGCCGGGGTTCTTGTCCCAGCATCAAGAAGGGTTCAGGAATCTGGAAAAGGCGCTGTGTGTAGATGACATAGGAATCCAGAAACTAATAAAGAGTCCGGAGACGAGTTATAATTTTGCAAGGCATTGGGGGTCAGAGGACCTTCAGCTAAAGGAACTGAAGACTCCCTCCTTGTCTAGGACCCTTGATTTTATTAACACAATTTGTCCTAAGGCAAGGTGGAGATAATACACTTCAATGGGTAAGGTTTCAAAGGGTACAGAGTCCATTGTCAGAATGGGGGAATTAGCCTATGGCTGTTCAGGTGTTTGGCCAGTAGGAGGCAATAACATGTAGATTAAGATGCCCTTTAACTGTCTGGCAGCCACAATCAGTCTCCTATTCAGGTTTGGGGAAATGCCTTTAGCCATTCCCAACAGGTGACTACATGTGTGACTCAACTCTGTTGAGTCCCCAAGTCTCATCAACCTTTTGATGAAACTCTTGAAATTATGACATCCTGGAACTGGTTCACGGCAGGTCTATACTCAACTGCTGAGCCATAGCAGCCTGGCCTGACTTTTCTTTTTACCAATGAAATCAATGTGCACTTAAAAAATCTGGAGACTGAAATATGGACAAGCTACTTATGCAACAATGTGTCCCCCTCTGTGTCCCTTAGTGGTCCAACCTAGTATAATACCTTACACTCTAATTTTGCAATGTCCTAAGTGCTGCAGCCCTTGTTGTGAGCCTTTAACTACTGTAATAATGGCCCCTTTTCATCAACTTGGCATTTTTTTGGCAAGGGGGAGGAGGAAGGGCAGCAATTTTAGAAGAATACCCATCAATTTCATAGGGAGGAGAGCAGATGAATACCAGGCAGTTTTATACTCTACAGTTCTCTTACCTATTAGGCTCTTTTATCATTGAGCTAGGTTCAGCATTCCCCAACATTAGTGAATATAAGAATCACTCAGAGAGAAAACTTTTATACAGATTCCTGGGCTTGTCCCCAGTAGTTCTAGGTGGGGTTTAGTAATCTGATTTTTCAACAAAGTCTTAGCTGATTCCTACATTCCAAGGCCCTCGCTTTGGGAAATGCTCCTGGAATCACCAAGTTTCAGAGCCCATTGCTTAAGAATAATCCTGGTTAGGGCTCTGCTTAATACCAACTTGAGATGGATTCAGAGAAGAGCTGGATAACAGACGATGGATGGATAGGAGAGTCTACTGCAGGCCTGAGATGCACCTACCTCCATGCATGTCTCTACAATGGGAAGCAAGTCTCATTTCTGATGAGTAGAGAGGAACTTAAGAGCAAGTTCCTAAGGAAATGGAGTTTCCTAAGGTCTTAGATCTATCCATTCTAGAGGTCTGGATATCACTAATTTCTAGTCACATAACCAGGGTTATTCAGGGAGTAAGGGGATCAATCTCCTGATTGAGATCTGCAGGCTCAAAACAGTAACCCCTATCCTCTCTATCTGTTCGTGGTCTGGGAATCCCAGAGAAGAGTATCTCCCATCAATGCTGTTCCTTGCTTAAGGTGGCAAGGTACACAGAGTTTTGTTATCACTGCTATCAGGTCCCTTAAAGTTCCAGTCTTGACCAGCACAGGTCTAAGAGGAAACATGTGGTAGTTCAGTCATTTGCTAAATAGTTACATATTATGTGGCTGAATTTTCTCCTTAGGCCCCATATGTGAGATCAGAATTGAACCTTAGTGCATGTTAAATAAATAGACCTACTTAAAATAAATAAATAAATAAATAAATAAATAAATAAATAAATAAATAGTATTTTATAAATGTTTCCTTTTATAAATGTTTAAGAGGAATGAGGGGAACTATTACATTATGCACAGCATTTCAGCTAAAAAAGAAAAACTATTTCTCCACACAATTTAATAACTCCCCCAGTTTGCACACTTCACTAAACAAAGCCTTCTGTTACTAGTACTTAGGGAAACCAAACCATGTCTGAAACTCAGATGTATCCCCGCTGGTGAAGTGTGGAAGGTCTCCTTTAATTAGTTAAGCTTTCAAACTCTGACTGCCTCAGTGAATTAAGGGAAGATGTTTCCCTTCTTATTAACTACCACCTCACTCCTATATGTTCCTTTCCTTTGGATTCTGAAATAAATCAAAATGGGAAGTATTTTGGGCTCCTGAATTGATTAACTGCTTGACTAACATTTACAAAATGTATCTGTTAAGACCTTTGGGAGCAATTTCTTAAAATAAGTACTTACAAGTTGCCTTCCATTTGCCTAAAGTCATCCTTTCCCATAAAATGTAGTGAGGTGACTGCGTGTCCTTGCTTTTTCTTTGATGGCCAAGGAAGAGCCTTGCTCTAAGGGCAGTGGCCTCATCGTTTTACACGACAGTCCCTAGTAATACATCATGCCTGACACTTACCCCTTTTTCCACCCAGTGGGAAACCAGGCCCCTGCTGTTTTAATGCCGGTGGGAGAATCAAATGCGCTCAGGGATGTCATCAGTCCTTGTTAAGGGAAGTCTTAACCTTCCAGTTGCCTGTTTTTCAAAAGCTCACAGCTGAGAGTAGATAAATCTGTCTGTCGGTAAACTGTTCATATTAAAGTTTAATTGTATTATTCTTGCAGAAGAGTGGGCTTCTTTGTGCATTGACTTTCCTGCATATCAAATATGGGAATATGAGAAATAGAAGTCAGAGACAAAAATCAGAATCTTGGAAGAGTGAAGTTTAATAGGCTTTAGAGATGATGGCCTCTAATCTCCTCATTCTACAGATGAGAAAAATGACATCCAGAGAGAAGTGTCACTGCTCCGCAAATGTGTAACTTTCCAATGACTCCTCCTACCTCCACCTGCAACTTCCAGCTCTCTTTTCTATTTGACCACCTTCTAAATATGCTGAAACTCCAACTCAGTGCTGCAAGTCCAAAGCCCTTTGTTCTTATAATAATACCTCAATTTTAGACTAACAGTATTTTAGTAAATAATTGGCTGCATGTTTATCACTTTAGGGACAGTGCCTTAATTAAACTTTTCACTCTCAGTTCCAACTGCAATGCATAACAGGGAGAAATTACTGGAAAAAATCTGTGTGTCTTGCTCAAGGTAACACAAGCAGCCATGAGAAGAGCCACTGATTCATTGTTGGGGTGTGTGTGTGTGTGTGTGTGTGTGTTTAACTCTCTTCAACTAGCACTATTTCTATTTCATCATGGAGATTCAGAGATCCTATCTAATAATAGACCAACATGGTAATTGACCATACCTTTGCTACACCTCCCATTGGCTAATCAGCATGACATGCAAATTAACTGCCAACAAAGATGGTGGCTAATTTGCATACTAAAGGCAGGGTGGGACAGTGCGACCCACCCACCCCACCGCCCGCCAGGCCTGCTGTGTGCAGCGGGCAGCGGGGCGGGGCGGCACAGCAGAGGGCCTGCCATCTGCGACCCAGCACGGGATTGGGTCCTGCCATCTGCCACCCGGGGAGCCAGCCTAAGCCAGCAGGTGGTTATCTCCCGAGGTGTCCCAGACTGTGAGAGGGCACAGGTCCGACTGAGGGACACCCTCCCCCATTCACCCCCCCCCACCCCACCCCCCGCCAGTGCACAAATTTTTGTGCACCGGGCCTCTAGTTGTACAATAATCAGTTATTCTGCTTTGCTTCTCTTCTTATCAGCCTACATCTGAAAAAGCTGTACATTGTTGAAAATACTTAGCCAGATACATTTTTTTTTAGTGACACTCTATCTCATCTTTATGGAATGGAGAAACAAAAATAGCAAGATGTTGGGGATTTAAAATGCATCAGATTAAAATGCCAGTTCTCCCACTGTCCTTCTGTGGAATTATTCAGCTAATATGAACGATCTATCTGATAAATTATTCTTCAACTTATTGAATCTCCCTTCTGAAAGGGTTATTGTAAAAACTCAATGAGATTAAGTTTATAAAGATGGGCAAACAATAGGCATTTTGTTGAGGTTACTCCTCTCCTGTCCTCCCCTATAATTTGACACATTATAACTTCCAGCTTTTTTAATGTACATTATGTGATTTGAGACATTATTGTTCTGTGAGGTGGGCAGCAGAGATATTACCTTCTAATTATAGACAAAGAAAATGGCATGTTTGAGCTATGTTTCTAAGAAATAAAATCAGGCATTATTTTTTTGCATCTATCAACATAGTATTCATCCAGTGCCAAGAGTGAAGGCTAAATGTTTCCATGTGCTAAATCAGCAATTTTCAACCTCTGTGCTGCAAAATTTTTTAAAATATGCAATACCCGACTATTTTGTCAGGGGCACTGACCTATTTTCCCTTAGATTGTCAAATAAAATAAATGATAACAGCCAACACAACAATAGATGTCTGCTGTGAATGAATCAAAATTATACCTACTTTTTTGTCAGATCAGCAAAAAATACAATATATCACCCTAACTGGTTTGGCTCAGTGGATAGAGCATTGGTCTGTGGACTGAAGGGTCCCAGGTTCGATTCTTGTCAAGGGCATGTACCTTGGTTACATTAATAAGGCAGCTTATTAATATTTCTCTCTCATCAATATTTCCAACTCTCCATTCTTCTCCCTTCCTCTCTGTAAAAATCAATAAAAATATGTATTTTAAAAAATACAATATATCTTTTGGTGTGCCACAGAATTTAGTAATTAGTTCATGTATGCCATGAGATGACAAGGTTGAAAATTGCAGCAATCAAGTATAAGATAAACACAAGCTCTTCCTTCCATGGATACCTGAACTTCCCTAGAAAATTCGAGAACTGAAGATGAACCATATTAGAGTCTCAGAAATAACCACAATTCTTTTTAAGAAGGTCTTGTTTGAGTCAAGTGTACCATCAATGTGGTAGGATCATAAAAAATATGCAATTGAAATATATAATTCAGATAGGGGGCTATTGTCATTGATTTGTAATTAAAATATACAGATGTATCTTTCAACATACCATGATCTCTATGTCTATATTTATGCCAGTACCATGCCGTTTTGATTACTAGAGCTTTGTAGTATGATTTGAAATCAGGAAGTGTGATGCTTCCAGGTTTGCTCTTCTTTCTCAGGATTACTTTAGCGATTCAGAGACTTCAGTAGCTCCACACATATTTTAGAATGTGTATTTATTCTATTTCTGTGAAAAATGGAATTGCAATTTTTATAGGGATAGCATTGAATCTATAGATTGCTTCTGGTAGTATGGATATTTTATTTATTTTTTAAATACTTTTTATTAATTTTTTACAGAGAGGAAGGGAGAGGGATAGAGAGTTAGAAACATCGATGAGTGAGAAACATCGATCAGCTGCCTCCTGCACACTCCCTACTGGGGATGTGCCTGCAACCAAGGTACATGCCCTTGACCGGAATCGAACCCAGGACCCTTAAGTCTGCAGGCTGATGCTCTATCCACTGAGCCAAACCAGTTAGGGCGGTAGTATGGACATTTTAACATTATTAACTCTTCACATTCACAAACATGAAATATCTATTTGTTTTTCTTCAAATTTTTTCATCAAAGTCTTGTAGTTTTCAGCATACAAATTTTCAATTCCTTGATTAAATTTATTTCTAAGTATTTTATTATTTTGTTGCTATTGTTTCTAGAATAGTTTTTCTTACTTCTTTTTCAGATGTTTTGTTGTTAGTGTATAGAAATGCAACTGATTTCCGTATGTTGATTTTTGCATCCTGCAACTTTCCTGCATTTGTTGATTAGTTCTAAAAGCTTTTTTCTTGGTGGAATCTTTAGTATTTTCTATATTATAAGATCATATTACCTGCACACAAATACAAGTTACGTCTTCCTTTCTGATTTGGATACCTTTTATTTACTTTTTTCTTGTTTGATTGCTCTGGCTAGAACTTCCAGTACTATGTTGAATAGAAGTGGTGAAAGTAGTTACTTTTGTCTTGTTTCTGATCTGAGAGAAAAATCTTTCAACTTTTCATCATTTAGTTTAATGTTGACTGTGGGTTTGTCATATATACATAACTTTTATTTTGTTGAGGCATGTTCATTCCATACCCAATTTTTTTTAGCATTTTTATCATAAAATGATATTGTCTTTTTTCAAATGCTTTTTCTGCATTTAAAAGGTGATCCTGTCATTTTTATCTTTCATTCTATTAATGTGGTATATCACAATTACTGATTTTCATATATCGAATCATCTTTCCTCCCAGGTATAATTCCCACTTTACCCTGATACAGACACTACAAGAAAAGAAAATTGTAGCCCAATATCCCTGATTCATATAGATGCAAACATTCTCAACACAGTATTAGCAAAATGAATTACACAACACTTTAAAGAGATCATATGCCATAAATGTTTCATGCATAAAAGTTATGCTAGGACTAGGGAGAAATTAAATGATATACTAATATCATCTTCAGGGAACTTGAACCAAGGAACTAGAACCTGTGGAAGAGAGCAAGTAGCACATGATGAAATAACCTTCATCCGTCATGCAAGCAAGATGGAGGCAGACCATCTCAAGCTTGAATCCCACCTCTACAAATCAATAGCCTGCGACATTGGGAAAGTCACTTCATCTCTATGAGAATAAGAATATTCTGAGACAACAAAACAATCTTACTTTATATACTTGTATAGAAGACAACATTTTAATTGAAAAGGGGGTAATAGATCATTGTGATTGAAACCTGGAGCCATACTCTGCCTGACCCACTACTATCTCTGTGATGAGTTAGAAAACTTGTCTAATTGGAAAAATTAATTCAACTCTTTATCCTTAGTTTTAATCACCTATGAAATATACAAATGGGGGAAAGGATAAGAGTGGGCAGGCTTGTGAGGTTACCAAGACTTTCAGTATATTTACTCTGAATGTTTTATTCCTTTAAGAGACAGGGGGCTATTCCAGGAGAACTGCTGACTGGAGATATAGATACAGGAGTGTCAGGCATCACAGTGATATTTAAATCCGTATTAGATGTAAGGCAGAAGGTAAGAAGTGGGAACTTAAAAGGAGCATACACTTGTAAGGCTTTGTAGCCACTGCCAATTGACTAGTGGCTACCTAAGCCCCCCAACATCAGATTCCAGCATAAAATCTTTCCTTCTGAAGCTTCAGAAGTGAAAGTGCAAAGGTAGCAAACAGGATGTAGAAATCTGTCTCAGCTACCAGAGTACAGTGAGTTAACAGGAAATAGCTTGATTTAAATGTTTGTCTCTCCATTGGGATCTAGGTTATTGATGGCAGGGATTATATCTTCACAGCCCTAGCTCCTAGCACTGAGCAGAGCAGACACTGAATAAATGTGGGGTTTTTCTTACAAAATGAATGATACATATAGTTTCTTAGTGCTTGCTGGAATTTAACTTCCAAACACATAAGGTTCTTAATAGTGAAACAGCCAACACTGACATCAAATGACTTACATTCATTATTAAAGAGTCAGACATGCAATAAGGAATAGTCAAAAAGCAAATTGCCCTAGAAATGAGATATCATGCCTGTTTCTCTGGATTCCAGCCTCATCAGCTTCTTGTCCTGCAAAAGTTATTGTCATTTTATCCTCATTCAAGCTCAGTCCTTTCTGAGGCTCTGAGTGAGGCTGTTGTGGTCCCCACTGAAGGGAATTTAAGTCACTCTCCCAACTGACTACTAGGCCTTTTCTGAACTTGAGACGGAGCTGTAACAACAGGACTTCTGCCTTGTTCTTGAAGCCCTAACCCCATCATCTTTCTGGTTTTGGACACTGGACCCCTGTTTTGTTGACTACTTCTTACCCAGTGGGAAAGTTATTCTAGGACCAGGTCTGCTTCAAACCTGTCCATCTTTATAACTGGCATATCACCATGGAATGGTGGACCTGAGTTTGGTGGCTGCATTTCATACCCCTTTTAGTAATCTATTGGGCAATTTATATCCACCCATAAACTACACCACAATTTCTGCATACCAGTTTTAAATCTTGTTTATCCTTCCTTTGTTTCTTACTCTTCCCTTTTTCTCTATTTCTCCTTTGAAAATAAATGAAGGAACGTTCAAGTGAGAACAGATACCACAGGACTTGCTATAGCAAGGGAGTCAGCCACTGTCTCTTGCATTTTGGCAGAGACTCAAAGGTAGTCAGAGAAGCAGAAAGCTTTGTACTGGAAAAAAGGAAGGCTTCAGATGTGCTCTAAGTGGAAGCTGTTAGACTGGGAAGCTGTGGGCAAGCTACTTACAAGCAGAGGCCATACCATGTGATTGGCTCTGGATACATATTTGGCTTTCTCTGGTTGATCCTTAATCAACTTGGGAGCAAGGGCAAAATCAGGAAAGCTGTCCATTGTTTTAATCAAGCCCTGGTCACTTGGGGCTGATTGTTGTAGAAGTGATTGCTTACCCTCCTGGATTGTTCTTAGAGATGGTAATCTGGCTTTTCACAAGTTTGACTCATGGCAAACAGGCCTCCTGGGATGTACATTATAGATAAAGGGGTTGGCTTCCTGAGAAGTTGGCTGCAGATTGGGGATCATATTTCTATTTTTCATATATGGTCTGCCCATCACCCATTAGTATATTCAGTCTCTCTCGGGATCCTAACTTTTTCACCTCCTTTTCTCCAAATCTTTTTCACATTTTTCCTTTATTTCTTCTTAATGTTTATGTCTTTTCTCCGAGTTCAATAAAGATTGCGGAATGGGACTGTGAAATGTGGTTGAGTTTCAGTGTGTCAGGAAACATTTTGTTCATTCACATCAAGCTCTGAAGAGCTCTTAAATAAAAGATGGAGAATTTAGGCAATTTTATGACCCAGAATATACAGTAAAGTTTGTTTTTATGAACAAATATTAAATGTCATGTCATTATCTGGCTATGGTCAAACATAATATTGAAATGCTTTTCTATATAAGTTTCACAGAAAATATGAAATTAAAATCTGAAAACATGATTCAGTATCTTCTGGAAGTGAGATGGAACTTAATGCACTTCTGTTTCTCTGCTCTGGCCAACACATGGATATATTTTGAGGTGAGACAGCAGAAATCAATAATAGCCTTTTATATGTACCTCCAAAATATTTACTAATTTTTTTAGGAACTATGAATGGATCTTAAATGCAGCTATTTGTCCTAACAATGCCTCCTGTTGGAATATGCACCCGAATTAAAAATTAGACTTTAAAGAAAGTGGGTGTTTTTTGTCTTCTTGGAATATTGCCAACTGGAGCAGTAAATCTAAGTGAGTCAGTGAGCATCAAGAGAGAGAAACTCATTTAAATAAAGAGCCAGAACTGATATTTTTGTATGACACCTGCTCCTGTGTGCTGACGATCTATGATAAAAAAAAAAACTGGAAATATTTCATATTCATTGCATACTTGCTAAATTTGTGCATCACATTTTGTCATGTGAAATTTACTTTCAATGGAATTCTTCCTCTCTTCTTGTTTTTTTTTTTTAAGCCAATTAGGCATTAGTATCTTTAGCTGTGAACATCTGCAGCATCTTCTCCACTCCACTCTCCACCTAGCATAACACTGGGTCTTTCCAAGGGAAATGGATGTTGCTGTATGTCTCTAAATCCAAGGAGCAAGGCAGGTTAGGCACCAAATCACAACGGTCTCCTCCTGAACAAATGTGCCCCTGAACAGCGTTTTTTGAAGGTGATCCAGCTGTGCTAGCTGAATCATTGCTCACAGTAATTTTACTAATGCATCCCATCCTGAATTTTAAAAGCCTGATGAGTCACCCTATATGCCCAACTGCTTTCATTATTAAGCAGAAAGTAAAAGCATTTACATATATTGGCATAATCCATTGCTGGATCAACCAAATTAACTCCTACTGTTATAACTCTTCAAACTTCACATGAACAAAATAAATGATCCTTTAACCAATGGAATGTGCTGGCAAATATAGAATTTAAATGTCAGTTGTTTTATTCAATCTCATATTTTATATCTATGTTGTTCTTCCATAAAAGTAGTTAATCACTACACATAAATCTGAAGGAGAATGAAGGAGTAAGTTAAGTTGCCTAATATACTAAATTGATATCCCTGTTAGAATATAGGACAATTTCCTATCGTGGTTTACCAAGAGAGTATCTTCCACTAATTTAAGAGAATCTAGACAATTTTCCTTTCTTGAGAGTGAGATTTATTTGAGGTGTCTTACAGGCCTTTATACACAAATAGCAATGCTACTGCGTTTCAGAAGAGGAAGCAACTTTTGCCAGGTAACCGGAGTGTCTCTATTTCCTTGGCCATTCTCTAGCGCTATGATTGTCACTCATCATTCATGGTACATGGCACTTTTAATCTTCAGAACATTTGAGGCATTTTATCAAATTTTCCACACATCACCAGCAGGCACAGCTGCCTATGACATCCTGGATCTCACACTGTACTTTTGAAAAGTGTCTTGGGATTTTATTTATTGAGTCATTAATGATAGGAACAGACCATCTATATTTATCATTATCTGTAAAAGAACGCCATCAGTCATTTGTCCATGCTTCAAAAGTATTTGCTTATAATAATCCCCAAGGAAAAGGTGTGATGTTTCCAATATCACACTTCTTTGGGGCATGAGGTTCTTTCTTACTGTGGCTTTTACATTTTTGCTCCATAGTCTAATCATGTTATCATGCTAGGTCATCAGACATCTAGGTTGGTCCCTGAACATTTTGCACTCAGTGTTCAGGTGATAATGATCTCATTAGTGGGACAAAGTGTGAGATAATATTTAAGCACTATTAGATTATCGAAACATTATAGGGATCTTGAGGAATCACTATATCGTTTCCACAGATGTTTGAATATCTCCAGTAATAGGTAACTCCTACCTTAAGCATCTTGAGGAGACTCTAGTTTCTAAAGGGTAGACTAGAATTTGAACATGAATGAAAGGGCAAGAGATCAGGCTTGGCTCTTTCAAGGCAGAGAGGGGAAACTGAGGTTGCCACACAAAATAAAAACTTCTTTAGCATTACAGACATAGCAAATGAGTATCCACCAGACTAGGAAGCATCACAGAAGTCTCTTTGGGGTTTTATAGTTGTTGCTGTTGTTTTTGTTTTGTTTTGTTTTGTTTTGTTTTGTTTTGAATTTGGTTTTGGCTTAGCTTCTGTGGTTGGAAAAAGCCCACCTTCACTAAAACTTGATAACATATGCATTGAGATTTAAATTTGTCATTCCAAATGGTTCAAAAACACCTATCCCCAGGCTCATAAAAAATAGTTCTTGACCATGGACAGCTATGGGGAACTTAGCATAAAACATAAAACCTCTCACATGTCTCAAATGATGTCACTTAGAAATCTCCCCGAAACGTCAACAGTAAATCATTTCATCAACCACATTTATAAAACAAAGAAATAATGTACTATAAGTGAGAGAGAGGGCTATTGGAATTAAAGAACTCTAAGAGCTGTATATCTCTTTCTTGTACATTCACTGTTGAATCTGAAAAGTCAGGTATGGATATTGAAAATTTAAGGGTACCTACTGTATTTATGTATTTTCACTTATACCACATTGGTTGTGAAAGATTTTTACTCTATCCACCATTCTTTTTTCTTGCTTTTTTTTCTTCTTCTGTCATTTTATTTCTATTTAGAGGATTTCCTTTTATTATTCTTTTTAGAGTAAGTCTTCTCTTTTTAGAGTCAGTTTCCTTCATCTGACAATGTCTTGATTTTTACTTCATCTGTAAAGAATATTTTCATTGCATATAGAATTTGGGTTTGAAATTTCTCTTCTTTTCACACTTGAAAATTTTGTGCCACTCTCTCCTGGCCTCACTACTCTCTGATGAGAAATCTACTGTAAGTTAAATTATTATTTTCATTTCTCACTGCTTTCAATATATTTTTTTGTCTTCAGTTTTCAGAATTTTGTGTTTTGGTGTGAATTTTTTGAATGTGTCATGTTGGGATCCTTTTAACCTCTTGAATCTAAAGGTGTGTGTCTTTTGTCAAATTTGAAAGTTTTCAGCCATTATCTTCAGTTATTTTTCAGTCACTTTCTCTTCTCCTTCTGAAATTCCAATGACACATATCTTTAGTTAGAGTCCTATAAGTTGCTAAAACTATAGTTTTTTTAAGTATATTGTCTCCCTGCTTTTCCTGTTGGGTAATTTCTATTGTTCTATTCTCACATTCCGTGATTCTCCCCCCGCCTCCATTCTGCTTTTGAGCTAATACATTGATATAAAAATTTCATCATTGTATATTTCATTCCTAATTTTTTTTCATTTGGTTCTTTTTATTTATTATATTGCTTTACTGGGAGTTTCTACTTCTTTGCTTTGTTTAGGCTGTCCATTTATTTCATTTACTTTAAGCATTTTTGTAATTATTCATTGAAGCATTGTTATGATGGCTACTGTATCATTCTAAGATAATTATAGCTTTTCATGCCCATGTTGGCATCTATTGGTCATCTTTGCCTTTTTCCATCCAAGTTGAGATATTCTGGTTCGTTTCATGGTAAGTGGTTTTCTTTTGAAATCTGGATATTTTTATATTATGTTGTGTAACTTCTGATCTTACTTATTTTTTATCTGGCTTTCCTATAACACTACTTAGGCAAGGAAAGGGGGTAGGAGGGCAAGGTGATGTGTTGTTGATATAGATAGAAGTCTACAGTCTCACTTGGCATCATTGACATACCTTGGTCAGGGATAGGAGTTCCAAATCTTCAGTCAGCCTTCACTGATACCACCCTGGCTGGGACACAAGAGAGTGCTTTCTTATTGCTCCCCATGTGGCTTCCACTGAAGCGACATTGAGGTGGCTTTGTTGCTGCTGAATGGCAGTAAAAGTCCTGACTCTTCACGAAGATTCTTCTTATCTCATCCCAGCAAAAAATGAGAGGGGTTCCTCATTACTTTTGGGTAAATGAATGGGTAAAAAAATGTCCAAGATCTTCACGTGACACTGTGGGAAAGTAGAAGGGAATAATATTACCACCTGGGAGGGACAGAAGTCTCAGCTTCTTACTCAGTGGTGTGAGGATGGGGTGAGAGGATGGGGCGCCTCAATTCATCTGGGTGAGGGTGAGTCTAAGTTCCTGATCTGACTACTGCAGACTTGGGTGAGATGGAGTGTTTTTGTGGTGTTTGGCTGGAGAAGAGGGATTGTCTAAAATTTTTCTGTGTTATTATTCTCCTCCTTTCCTTGTCCTTTGGATAAAAAGCACAGGGGGGCGGGGGGGGGGGGGTTGTGTCTTTGTGCCCATTTTCAAGTTGCCGCTTCCAGTCTGGGATGTATAAGGCAAACTGAAAACCTGGAGAAGTCACCATGTATTGCTCCTCAGGTGAGGTCCCTGGCCATTCTGCCTTCTTTTCAATCCATCAGAGTCCTCCTATGTTTGTTTGTACATAATTTTCAACATGCTTAGTTGTAGTTGGGGGAGGAATACAGAAAAGTAGGTTTACTCCCTCTTTCTAAAAGTGGAAGTTCTCTAGTTTCCTTTTTGAGTCTTCTAGTGCCCTGAAATAAAATATATTATAGCCAAAAGAAGTTAATATTTGTATAGCAGCTTGATATTTTCTCATAGTCTGTTTTATTAAACTTGGATTTCTGTTCACTTATATTTCTATCATAACATTTTTATTCCAAAGAGCAATATACAGATTTTTTAAAAGAAAGAAAAAATTAAAGTTGTCAGGTTTTCTGTATCATATATCAGTATTACATATTAACAACTTCCCTCACCCCTCTAGGAAGCAAACTTTATTCCTTTTATTGTCTTCAGGTTTATAATGTAATTTTTTAATGTTATATATATTATTTTCCTTTTTTATTGATTAAATGCATGTACTTTTTTCTTAACATTTTTAGAGGCTTGCATATTTTTAATCCTACCTGCTATGATTCTTCATTTTGAAAAATAATTTCTCATTTTATACTACCATTTAGTTAATGTCCACATGTGATCTGCCAGATGACATGTCTTTTAAAGGATGACTATAATATTACTAACTTTAAAATGATACAAAAATGGGTTTCAGAGCTATTCATTTATGAAACATATTTATCCACAAAACATGTTCACTACACACACACACAAAAAAAAAACAGATGTGGTTTCAACCTTCATGGATTTTGCAACAGAGAGAAAATATAAGTAAGCAAACAAAAATGTACAGTAAATATACATATTGTAAATGGTATACATGACTTTAAAATACAGACTATGGAGAATAACAAAGCAAAACAACTTAGGAGGGTTATCAAGGAAGGCTGCTCTGAGAGGTAATAAATAAGCTTACTCAAAGGCACAAAAAGAAGTCAGCCTCCCAAATAATGAAATAAAGAGTGCTCTGGGCAGTCAAGGGCAAGAGCAAAAATAGGATGCACCACAAACCGGGACAAGAGGTGCAGGGCACAGCCCACCGCCTTCTGCAACCATTTTCACATTGGCTTTCTTCAGCTTTTCCAGATGTTGCTTCTGCCCACCATCTGCTCAGGCAGAAGGTGACCAAGCCTCAGGGGCATGGGCAGTGTCCGCTTCCCTGGCACTGCAGCAGCCTCTGGGCACTTCCATCTGAAGTCAAAAATCTCAGAACAATCGCTTTTTCTACTGCATCCACTCTCCAAACCACAAGATACAGGGAAAGAAACTAAATCAAGACGAAGGTTTGCACGGAACTATTGTCGGCTGGGAATAGAATGCCAGAGTTCCAGTCTGAATTCTGCCAGGCTTCACTCTTTTGTATGTATGGTCTATTGCCTTCACTTGAAATTATTCTTTTCTCCCCGGGAGAATAAAAATCTTAGAGGAGGAAAAGACCTTAGAGATTTGGCTCTGCAGCTCTCTTAACAGCACAGCCAGGTACATGCCGATTTCCAACCTCCACATCCTGTGATCTACTGCACCTCACAGCTGTTACACATAAAACCTGCCTTGTCTTAGCTCCCAGGAAAATGCACTACAATCATGCTAAGTAATCCGTTTACGTGGATGTAGATGTGTATAGTATTTGTAAACATAATCTGCAAAATACAGGTGTAAAATGGTTGCATAAGTGATTCAATTTCCTCAGAAGAACAGCTATACATACCCAAGGAAAATGTAATGTTGCATAAGATGAAGCCAAGGTCTTACAGATTTACTGCCTCTATGTGTATTCCTACCTCTGCAAAGGACAGAGATAGTTAATTAGTGATTGCCTTAGGAAAATGAGACACACTGAACATTTTTTAAAGATAATGCTGAGCATCTTTCCAGAGAATATGACTTGACAAGAGGCAAAAGCACGGGAGAGTTTTCTTTTTAAGTAATCCAAACACCAACAGCCAGCCACAAAGGGAAATAATATGCAAGACAGAAATAAAAATGAATGAAGACTTAACCAGGACAGTATTAGAAAGGGCACTGAGAATTGTAACTATGCCACTTATAAATTTTACTTCTTCCTGGAATCGAGGCATAAGCTATGTCTACACATATGAATTTAGCGTGATCTCATCATGTTATACATGATGATATACATCATGTTTCTGAGATTTCAAAAAAATTCTACTTTGGCCAGAGTAATTTAAATAAACATAGTTTATTTAATGACTCCAGTGCCATTGCCCATCTTGTTCATTACCTAATGAGTTCATCTGACCTGCCAACCCCATTCTACCTCTCCCAGGACCAACATCTTCCAAAGTGTCTTCTGTGAGTTCCATTACAATTTCCATATATTTCTTAGGGGAAAAAAATTCCATGTTAAGTTAGAGAAATGTTGAATGAAACAAAGCTGCATGTACAGTTTCTACAGAGCTTTTAGCAAAATGAGCTGCATTTCCCATATCTTTTGAGAAAAGAACACCTTTATACACCAAGAGAGGCACCAGCATTTCTTGAAGCCTAACTTGGGAACCAAACCCTAGGCACTCCAGTTAATCTGCAATACCCCAACCACAATTCATGGAATTCCTGTATGAAACAAAAATATTACTTTCATGTTGCAAAAATGTTTCACAGGACATGAGTCTGATATTATTTGCCACTAATGGTACAAAACTTTGTACTCTTAGAACGTTCAGAAGCAAGAAAGACATATCTTTTTCTCCTTGTCTGCCTCAAAGCTTGTTTCCTAGAACATAATGATTGAATCTAGTTTTCATATAGCCCAGAGTAGACAATAGCGACCTCATTCTCAATATTCTCCCCTTGTTTCTATTTTTTAATATCATGGGGTTTTTTGCTAGTTATCAATAACGAATTCATTTATATCAATAAAAAATTCACCAAACGACAAGAAAATTGATATAATCTGATTTGATATTCTATAAATTATTAAAGTTTATATTAATTAATAAATACTTGAGAATAGCCAAGAAAATAATGAAACAAAAGAACAGGAGTAAAGGTAGCACAGGGGTTTGCCTCACCAGATATCAAAATATACTAAAAACTCACTGTAATGTCACCAGATATCAAAATATACTAAAAACTCACTGTAATGTAATTAATGTGATAGTGCAGAGCAATAGATAAGTAGATTATTAAGACCATATATCAAACCCCAAATATATCTAAGAAAATATGGGAACTTAATATGTAATAAAGGAGTATTTGAATTCAAAGGCAAAAAGAAATGCTTTTTTAAAGGACAGATGGACATCAAAAAGAAAATAAAATTACATCTCTCACATCATATAAAAGATAAATTACAAATAGAGTATACACTTAATTTTATTTTTTAATAAACATATTAACCTTTCAGCAGAAAATCTAGATTACATGTTTACAAGCTAAAGAAGAGGAGGAGATATTTTGAACCAAGACAAGAAACCTAAACCCACTAAAAAATAAATATTTAAATATATGTATGAAAATTTTTGTATGCCAAAATATAAAATAAAAAATCAATAGACCCCCTCGCTGCGATATACTGAAAGTCAGCCCTCAACACAAGGGTTTGTAAAACAAAAACAAGAAAGATTTTAAAAAATCAATAGATTTGGCTTTAAAAAAATAATTCAAATGACAAACTAAGTGCATATATTTGTAATGCATAGGATTTTTTTTTAAAAAAAAATACTATCAACCCTATAGGAAAACTGGTAAAATAGAAAAAGGCAATTTCTAGAAAAAAAAATTTGAATAACAAAATTAATACCAATCAGATAAATTCACCTTAAGGGAGTAATAAAATACAACCTTATACCACTAATATTAGCAAATATGTTTTCTTTAATATCTATTGCTGGCAGAGTATGGGATGGAAATGTAAGTTGCTCCAATCCCTGTAGAATGTGGGAAGAAATCTGGCATGAACAATTCAAATTTAACATACTCAGACCATTTAACATTGAATTTCTGCTCTTGTAATATTTCCCACTCAAACAATTCCTCAGTGTGTGCAAATGTATCCACATAGATGATTTTTGCAGAATTATTTGTAGTGACAAAAAAATGAACTTTGCTTCCGTTAGCAAGAAAAAAAATGGAAAATGCTTGGATCCCACATTAACAATGAGAAAAACTTGTATCGACTAAAAAATCACCACTTTTCTTGACCTCATCAGAGTAGCTTGAATAACCAGAGAGAGACAGCCCCTCTCAGGCAAGACAAGAGAGGCATTACTGACTTGCCTGGGACAGCACAGAGAGAGGTGAGGATTATTCTGGCTATCCTGGTGGGCTCCTTGGAAGGCTCCTTTCCATGGAACCTCATCAGGCGCTCACAAGAAACACCAGTGGCAGGACAGGGGGTCAGAGCGACCCTCCACGTGCCTGCTTTGTCTGCAGATATGTAGGAGGGGATTAGGTGCCGCTGAGGAAAAGGCACAGAGTCTTACACCCCTAATCTGCTACCACAGACATTTATTTCATGGGAAACTGAAGCCCTAAGCTTCAGAGGGCTAATAAATGCTATTACCTGCTGGGTACACATCAAAGCTTTTGGGGGCTAGAGGAGGGATCAAAGAATAAACAAAATAACTCGACTGCTGTGGAAGAGAAAAAAAAATAACATTGGGCCCTAGAATGTATGTCAGTGCCATTGGAGGTTACTTACCACTGGGGAACGTATCAGAAATTCTCTTCTATTCAAGATTTTCCACTGATACAAAGGAGGCTTTGGTTATCATGGAGAGGAGAGACAAGAAGGCTGAGAAAGCCCTCCCCTTGAGCAACAGGCATGACGGGTCTGCCTAAGACTGAGGCTGGACCAGAACCCCCATCACCAGCCTGGCAAAGCACTGAGAAATGAGAACCATGGTCTAATGATGCTCAGAGAGGGGAGGGAACTGGGAGACAGACCACCCTCTGTGCACGTATAGACAAGCATGAAAGGCTAGAATGTAAGGATAGAAAGTAAACGCTAAGAAAAGTCCTCTGACACAGCAGTCCTCTCCCTAAACACAAGGGAACAGCAGATTAATACTAGAGTATTTTTCTTTCTGATAACAGCTTTATTTATATCGCTCACACAGCATACAATTGATCAATTTAAAATACAATTCAATGATTTTTAGTACGTTCAGAGTTGTGCAGGTGTCACCACAGTCAATTTTTCATTTCCATCACCCCAAAAAGAAACTTTGAACAATTTAGTTATTATCCCCAATCTTTCCATTTCCCCCATGCAAGCTCTAAAACTCTACTAATCTTCCTTCTTCCTCTACCAACGTGTCTAAGCTGGACATTTCATATAAATGGAACCATAGACTTTGTAGCCTCTTGTGACTGACTTCTTCACTTAGCATGACATTTTCAGGTTCATCTATGCTGTAGCATGTGTCAGTATTTCATTACTACTATGGCAGAATAATACATGGCATTTTGTTTATCAGTTCATCCGTTGGTGACCATGTGAGTTGTATTCACTTTTGGACTACTATGAATAATGCTACTAGGAATATTCATGTGCAACTTGTTGTGTGGACATATGCTCTCTTCTGTGGGGGTATAGACTTAGGAGTGGAATTGCTGGGTCAAGTAGCAATTCTATGTTTAACTTTTTAAGGAACCGTTAAACTCTTTTCCAAAATGCCTGCCCCCATTTTCATTCCCACCAGCAATGTATGAGGCTCCTAATTTATTTACCAACTTGACAAAACTTATCTCTCTTAGATTACAGCCATCCTAGTTGATGAGAAATGGAATCTTATCATAGTTTTGATTTCTATTTTCCCCAATGATTGATGGGGGACATCTTTACATATGCTACTATCCATTTATATGTCTTCATTGAAAAAATACCTATGTATATCCTTTTCCCATCTTTAAGTGGGTTATTTGACTTTTTATTATTGAGATGTAGGAGTCTAGTCTTTTATATATTGTTCTAGTGGCCCAGTGCATGAAATTCGTGCACATTAAAAGGGAATACATTAGAGGAAATATTTTAATATTGCTATTTTCTCTTTCTCTATAATAGAAGTGTCAGAGATTAAATAAAATTAGTAAAATGTATATGAAAATCTCCCTCCTGTCAGAGTCTGGGACGCGCCGCGGGACCCAGAGTCAAGTCCACGCCCACCCGCGTGCACCTCGAAATCACATGAGACCCAAACCCGGCTGGCCCCACCCCCATCAAGCCCCACAGGGTGAGGGGCACAGCCTCAGGTCCCCCGTCAAGCCTTGCTGGGCAGGGAACGCAGCTTCAGGTTCCCCACGTAATGGCCAGAATGACTCCGCAGGGGTAGAGCTGCCTGACTCAGATCCTCAAAGAAAGAGTTTCGCCAGCCTTACAGCCCAGTTTGTCCACACCCATAAGCATAATGGCCAGAATGACCACTCGACCAGTCACTATGAGGTGGGGGGGCAGCAAGGGGAACTGGATGACTGGTGGCAGTGGCAGGGTGGGACGAGGGCCAGCGAGGGGAACCAGTGGCTGGCGGCGGAGGCAGGGTGGGACCCGGTGCCAGCGAGGGGAACCAGCTGGCTGGCGGGGGCAGCGGGGTGGAACCAGGGACTGGTGAGTGGGCAGAAGATGGGCCTGATCGCAGGCTAGGCCTAGGGACCCTACCCGCAAACGATTTCATGCACTGGGCCTCTAGTATACAAAATAAGAAACAATATAGCATAAATAAATAAATTACCACAGATTCAGGGAAAATTCAAATTCTGGAGGAGTATTTTTTCCATCTTAGGAAAGTGACATTTAGATGGCATTAATCATTAGAACTAGCTTTATAATTTATTGATTCACATCTCAAATCTGTGCATTTTCCCTCCATCAGAAGCTGCTATGTTCCTGTGTGGCACCATCATTTCTCACTTGCACATTGCAATAGCCTTCCAACTCATCTCTGATTCCATCTTACTCCTTCCCAATAATTCCTCACACTATAGCCATGGTGACCTTTTTAAAAGGTCAGTCCAGCCTGGCCAGCATGGCTCAGTGGTTGAGCATTGACTATGAACCAGAAGATCCTGGTTTGATTTCAGTTTGGGGCATATACCCAGGTTGTGGGCTCAATCCCCATTGTGGGGTATGCAGGAGGCTACATCTACCACTTTCCATTCATGCCTCCCTGATTGATTGATTGATTGATTGATTTATGACTTCCAAAATCTCAGCCACTGATTGTTTCGACACCCAAATTTAAACAGAAACATCACCATATCACAGCCTTTAAAGCTTCTATGACAATTTACAATATAAAGTTTCTTTAATGACCACAGGTTCTCTAAACCCAGTTTTCCTAGAGATAAAATTCTTTTAACTGATTTTTTCCCCTCTCCTTAAACTTTTTAGCTGACACACTAAGTTGATGCAAGTCATGTGATGTGCTGGAATATGAATCTGCCATCCATCTTGACACATCCCAATTCAATGTGTCAGCTGAATTCATTTTCAAAAGCCCTGCAGCTCCACAAAAATTCAGCTTTTCAAAGTCCCATAAAATAAAAGATTGCAGGTTGGGTGTTAACTTTCTGAAACACCACATGCAAGGAAAGGGACCCCCCCTCAACATGAAGTACCCCCTGCCCATCCCTCATAATGGCACATGCCACTCTCCAAAGATATCCAGGGCAGGGCTCATCCATCTGGGACAAGAAAAGAGATAGTAAGAGATTGCATACCAGTGTTCTGCAGTCCCAGCCACAGACATCAAAGCTGGCACAGAATGTAGCATTTGAGTGTAACCTGAGACTCCTCCCCTTCTACTTGGAGTAACAGCCTTCTCTCTAGCCACCTAAAGTGAGAGCTGTGTACCTGACAAATGCACATTTATGTGTGTGGTGGAAACAAATTGTGAAATCGGATATTGCATCTCAAGTGTCACTTGCTGTCTCTGGATTTAGCTATAAGAGGTCAGTGTCTCCTTGCCAAAAAAACAAATGCTCAGAAGAAATATTTTCATTGTGTGATGGTTAATGTTACAGGTTAACCTAACCAGGCTCTCGTGCCTAGATAGTTGTTTGAATACTGGCCTAGATGTTGCAGTGACAGTGATATTTAGATGAGATTAATTTTTAAATTGGTAGACTTTGAGAAAAGCAGGTTATCCTCCATCGTGTAGGTGGGCCTCGTCCAATCAGTGCAAGGCCTTAAAAGAAAAAGGGCTGAGGTTCCCCAAGGAAGAGGGCCTTCTGCCTGCCCTCTGCCTTCAGACTGAGCGCAACCTCCACTCTTCCCCGGGTCTCCAGCCTGCCGGCCTGTCCTGAAAGTTTTGAATTTGCCAGCCCCCACAGTCATGTGAGCCAATTCATTAAAATAAATCTCTATCTCTCCTCACTTGCCTAAATCTATGAGACAGAGAGAGAAGAGAGAGAGAGAGAGAAAGAGAGAGAGAGAGAGAGAGGCCCACATCTTTATGTATATCCTGTTGGTTCTGTGTCACAGAAGAACTCAGACATGATGCTTAATGTTATTAAGGAAAGAAGGTCCAAATCGATACAAAGGGAAGTTAAATTTGTTCTTTTCATTTCCCCTCAACTTGTAAAAAATGAACCAAATTTGGTATCAATGAACCAAGAAGCTTATGCATTTAATTATTTTTAAGAATCAATGCTTCTAAGAAGGAAAATATTTCCTCATTTTCAACCTACAAGGGAATATGTGACCCTGGCCACAATGTTATACTTCATAGATTTAAAAGTTCCTCTCTCCTCGTACAGGCTATTAAGTATCTTTTTCAGAACAAGTATAGAGAACACAAGCCTTGGTTGACATTTTGCACATTTCTTCTTAATAAAAATGTTTAAAATGTTGGGCTTAATACTTATTATCGAAAGATTTTTTTTTCAAAATAACACAAGTGGTATAGTTTTATGTCAGAGCATGTTTAATAAGCTTGATCCTTAGATGTGGAGAGAAGGGAAATGTTTATTTGGGTGAAGTACTGTGTTTCTTATCAACAGGGCATCAAATCTGGCCACCCCCCTGCTATGCTTTCAGCAAAACTATGAAACAACAACAACAAAAACAATGTATAAAATGTATTACTTTTTTAAAAATTACACTTTAACACAAAACTGCAAGCCATCAGTATACAAATGTGCCTGAGTTTGAATTATAATTTTACCACTTAATAGCCATATAATATGGGACAAGTTTTAATCTCTCTGGGCCTTTGTTTCTCACCTGTATAGAGAAAAAAAATGTATCTTTCCTCATGTTATTGTGCTGCTTAAAGGAGTTGATGCATATAAATCCTTGAATGTAAAAAGCACTCAATCCATTTGATCTTTATGTGTAGTTAGAGAATTCAAGTTTATATTTCTGATTCTGTCTATATGTAAAACCAGTTGACATTAAGTGACACATCTGAATTCAGTTTAACAAACAAGAGTAGTTAATAATTATTAGTTTCAAACGATTTGTTTATTCTATACCTTTTGGCCTCCATGCAATGGAGTTATCTATGTTACTACCTTTTCTGTGGATGCAGCCCTTTAATGGGAGACCTCTGATTCCTGGTATGATGGCAAGTAATTAGCCCTGCTGCCTAAAGGATGTTCATGAGAAATTTTCTGAAAAATATTCCCTTGGGATTTAGTTTCTTTTCTGCAAGTATAGCAACTACTTGTAGGCAAGTAGGTAATCTTTTTGTTCTCCAAATTCTTTTAATTAAAGTTTTCCATTAAAATACTTGAATATTTTTCTTTGTTCTTCCACCTCCAATCCCTCCCACTGTTATATTCCTAATAGATTGGATTATTTCTTTACTTTGGTTTGCATCACCTTTGTTTACTAGAGGCCTGGTGCACGAAATTCGTTCCTCAGCCCAGCCTGCACCCTCTCGCAGTCCAGGAGCCCTCGGGGGCAGTTGGATATTCTTAGCGCTGCCACGGAGGTGGGAGAGGCTCCCACCAACACTGCTGCACTCGCCAGCCGTGAGCCCGGCTTCTGGCTGAGGGGCGCTCCCCCTGTGGGAGCGCACTGTCCACCAGGGGGCAGCTACTGTTAAATAAATAAATTGAATCTCAGTTCTTTTTAGCCCATATTTTATTTATTGTCTCTTTAATTCATAACCAGACTAAATTCCTATTCTCCCCCAACTCTAAGGAAAAAATAAATCTTCACCTTTCCCCCCCACTGTATTATTATTATTATATGTATATTTTTTTGCTTAAGGTGGTTGCCATATGGACATGTTAAAAATTACATCTAAAATTATATGTATGCAGATGTTCCACAAATACTTGTTTTAGAGAAACGTTTTTGTTGCATTTTTTTTATCTGAAACTCCAGACATGTCCCATCTTTATTTAATGGAACAGTCTAAACCTTGCTAAAATTATAGCTTTCATGATTGATTACATCATTGATCAAACCAAAGCTATTCTGGCATTAACATCTGTTAATCAACCAGATGTTCTCTTTGTCTCACTGACTGAATAAGACATTTTCCCTGCTGGTTATGGACTAATGGGGAAGAGGTGGTTTTGTTTGTTGGTTGTTTGTTTTTGTTTTTGCAAAGGACTCTTCTCAATACTGAAGGAGGGACAATATAAATTCTTTAAAAAGCAAAAATGTATAGAGTCTCTTTAGATTTATGCTTTGGTACACTGGGGTTGATGTGCACAATTTTCGTTCTTCTCTGGGTTAATACACTATGAGTCACTTTCTGACATCTACTCCAGCCTTATTTTAAGGGAGTATATTTTGACTCCCTTTCAGTGAAACATCTGCATCCCACCCACCCAACCCCCCCCCAAAAAAAGCTACTTGTAAACCAAAGATCTTTATCTATTTTTAACTCCATCTCTTACTATCCCTTTACTTGTCCAAGTAAAATTTCAGTATGAATATTTACCTCCTAGCAGCAATACAAAATCTGTGTGACTGATTCACAATCAGTATCTCTTTAGTTCCTGCAGGTTTAAAAAAAATTGTTCCAATAAATTTGATGTAGAAAACTAAAGAATGAGTGACGTCACCAAGATGGCACCATAAGTTGTTCCTGATTTCGCTCCCCCCACAAAATAACAACCAATATCTATTCAAGAACAGGATACCACTGAGAGGACCTCAGAACACAGGGGTGAGGCTAAAGCACCTTCCTGCACCTCAAAGACCAAGACAGACTACATTAGAGGAAAATCGCCTACATGTCAACACATTACCCCCTCCCCAGGACAGCACAGCACCACGTGGGAAGGTGCTGGGAAGGTCTCCTGTGAGCCTCTGGCTCCTCCACTGGGAAGAGTAAAGGCAGAGAAAAAACAGGCTCCTTGGCATTGAGGTCACTTTGTGGGCGCCCCTATTCTGACCTTGCACCACAGGGATTACACGGGAATCTGTGGGGCCCAGCCACTGACGATCTGACTTTGATGGACAAGTGGAAAATCCTTTGATGCTTGCAACAAACAGCACAGGCATCTTGGCAGACCAAGTTCACACCTGCATTCCTAACCCCAACCAGTGGCTTTGCTCCTCTGTACAACCAAGTCAGGAGCACACTGACCAGGGAACTCCGCAGGGTGTAGAGCTGTCTGACTCAGATCCTCAAAGAAAGAGTTTCGCCAGCCCTAGAGCCCAGTTTGTCCACACCCAGGCAAGGTGCTGAGTCATCGTGTCCCTATACCCCCGCTGAACAGAGTGTCTTCCAGCCCCATCTGCCCAGAATGGCAGGTGACAGTTCCTGGGAGCTGAGCAGCCTGGCACCTCCGGAACCAAGAGGCCTGTGGGCAGAGCTGATTGACCCCAGAACAGAGCCAGTGCTGGACATGGAAGCTTCCTGTGCTACAACACATGGACGGGAGGATTAACTCATTCCTAAGGGTGAAGGTAGCCCCTGGACCCTCCTAACCAGAGAGTAGCCTGGAGTGTCCCCTCCCCTCCTGCTAGACAAGGGGTCTGAGACATAAGAACAGGAACAAGAAAGGGACGTCCGCATTCACCGCTCTTATTCAACAACCCCACCCGCTGTGGAGAGAGTCCTCTGGCCCCATCCAACCAGATGGACTGGCAAAAACATCTGAAAGGGGTGCTTGAGCCTAGAGAGAGGCAGGCAGAGCTGAGAGTTTGCAGAACAAAGCCAGTGACCCTGTTTGGCCAGGATGCAGAATGACTTAAGACCAGTGGTTCTCAACCTTCCTAATGCCGTGACCCTTTAATACAGTTCCTCATGTTGTGGTGACCCCCAATTTCATTGTTACAAATTGAACATAATTAAACCATAGTGACTAATCACAAAAATAATATGTAATTATATATGTGTTTTCCGATGGTCTTAGGCGACCCCTGTGAAAGGGTCGTTGGACCCCCCAAAGGGGTCGCGACCCACAGGTTGAGAACCGCTGACTTAAGACAAAGAAATTGCAAAATATTTTAGCCATAGAGGTCTAAAAGGAAAAGGGTAATGGATGTCCAATACCAAGGATTGGCCTTTGCATTGTGGGAAAGGTGAAAAGATATTTACAGTTTGGAGCTCCAGATTGTTTTAGCAGCAGGTAGCAGAGCAGTTTGGCCTTGGCTCTGTCCCCTCCCAACTTTCCTTGACCACTGACTGCATCTAATCCCAGTCCAGGTAAACTGGACACAGCAAAGCAAGGGGAAAGCAGGGCTGATCCTGACTACCCAAAGGTAATGCTGTTTACACCACACTCGAGCTGCACCATATCCTTCCTGTCACATTTTTGTTCTTACATCCTTTCATTTTTATCCTCACAACAAACCTGGAAAGTAGGCATTATGACGTTGATTTCATAGCCAAGGGAACCGAGGCTCCGAATAGTGAGTGACCACCCAGGGCACACACATTCTGAGGGAAAGCTGGAATTCTAACCTGGTCTTCAAATCTCGAGTTAGGGGATTTGTCCTTTCTTTATTTCCAGAGTAAAGCAGGTGGCTCACTGAAGTGACAGTGAAAGGTCAGAAAGGATCAGGGCTGAACAAGCTGCCATTTCTCCTTCCTCTGTGTCACCGCTTTTCTCAGAATAACATACCCAGACCCCCAGACACACACTCAAATACACTCACTAATCCAAGATGCTAGAACCCTAATGGAGGACAGGATATTTCCAGAGACAGTAATCCTGGGCATGTGACAATTGTTCATTCCTTGAATCCATGGAAAATGAAGGAACACTGATAAATGCATGCTCACAAACAGCCCTTTTTTAAAAAACAAAACAACTCAGATTTGTGAGCAATCCTTGCCAGGCGGGACAATTACTGACCTTTCCTGAAGCCACACACAGTGTAGAGCTGTATGCATCTGTCTCACCTTAGAAAAATAACAAGGAGAAATTAATAACAGCATTCTTGACAGTAGGAGGGGTGGAGGAACTTTGATTTTGAACAGGGAGTTGGCAGGCTTTTACCATTTTGAGCTTCCCATGCATTATGCTAATGACACAAAATTCTAGGGTTTAGAAAAGCTGGCTTTTCAGGCCAAGAACTCACAGAGAAATCTCTCCCTTTCCCAGGTAAATTTCCAGCTGTAGCCAAACCCAACTGAGACCATGTCTCCTCCTTTAAACAAGCTGACCACAGACTCAGACAATAGAGAGAAGAAAGGAACCCATAAGGTCATGTGGCCCATCCCACAGCTGAAAAGTATAAGAATTGCTTGTAGTTCAAAATCTGGCCCCTTCTCACCTTCCTATCTACTGTCCATCATAGATAAGAATTCTTCAGCCAAATTGTCATATTTTAAAAATATCATATTTATAAAACTTTATACAGAAGGAGCATTTATAAACAGGCTAGAGGCCTGATGCACGAAATTAATGCAAGGGGCTCAGCCCTCGAAGCCGCGGCTTCATCAGGAAGGTCGTCTAGAAAGTCATCTGGACGGTCATTCCACTGTTCAGCCATCGGTTCTAATTAACATATTACGCTTTTATTATTATAGGTGCTATGGAAATTTCCAAAGCATCTATATCAAATTCAGCTACTTGTTGACACAAGATTCAGCCCACACTTAGTCTCAGTTTCTCCAAGATTAATTCTTTTTTTGGACTTCTCTTAATTCTTCTAAAATGTGGTCATCGGCAGGTTATGTGGCCTTGTGTTTATAAAGTGTGTTGGCTTGAGGTATAAGAGTTGTGTTGTGTTCGTACAATAGTTCCCCCTTATCTAAAGGGGGTTCCAAGATCCCCAGTGGATGTCTGAAACTACAGATAGTACCAAACCCTAAATATACTGTTATATATATATTCACTTAAAGGGAGCATTTTGTAACTCTTCTTTGGCATGTCTATATTGCCAGCACCATTCTTCTTATGTTTTGGGGCCATTTTTAAGTAAAATAAGTGTGACTAGAACACAAGCACTGCGATACCACAGTTGATCCGATAGAACAGAGGGGTACTAAGTAACTAACAGGTGGGGATTATATACAACACGGATGCTGTGGATAAAGGGACCAGAGCGGGATGGTGGGAGATTTCATCACAACACTCAGAATGGTGAGCAATTTAAAAGTTATGTTTATTTCTGAAATTTTTCATTTAATATTTTTGAACTAGAGTTGACCATGAATAAATAAAAGCACAGATAAAGGGAGACTATTCACGAGCTCTACCAATTCTTGGCCTCACTTCTTTCCTTTTTTTAATTCTTTAATGTTTAAAGTATTATATATGATTCCTTTTTTCCCCATTGACCTCTCCCCACTCGTTCCCTCCCCCCACCCCCATCCCCACACATTGCCTCACCCCCCTACTGACTGTGTCCATGGGTTATGCTTATATGCATGCATACAAGTCCTTTGGTTGATCTTGGCCTCATTTCTTTCATTGGTTTAGTGGAGATAAGGATAGCTAACATTTAGGGTAATTGTGAAGATTACAAGAATAATAGAGGCAAAACACTTCGTACATTATCTAGGACTTTACATGTGCTTAATAAATAGTAACTGTACAGATAGCACCACAAAGAACATTAAGGAATATATATTATACATTTTTTAAAAATCTCCTAAATAAAGATTGTAACAACTAAACTTTATTTTTTTTAAGTTCATCAGAAAACTTTAATAACTTCAGAAATACTGACTATAGCTATAAAACCATATTCCTAGTCCTACTTACGTCTTTTCATCTGCTCAGTCCCCATCCCTGGCTCCAATATTAGCTCTATTAGTTTAGCTTGTTATTGCTATTGGCTTGGAGGAACAAGGAAACAGCCAATGAGGACATAGAAGGCAAGACGCTCTTCACATTGTTCTTTTAATTTAATGAACTTGAATGTCTTGTACACTCAATAGACATTTCAGAACAATATCAGTTTGATTTCCGAAAGGGTAAGATTCAATGTTATAATCATCACATATGGAATACAGCTTCACAGACTTGAAAAGGAGAGCAAAGAGAGACTATAGTCCTTGTTTGACATTAATTAAAGTGGTAGTGAAACCACCCATAAAACACTGTCTACAGCCAACTAATTCAACTGTAGCAAGGATGCTGATTTATCTTGCTTTTGGTGCATATATTTTTCCAAGGGTATTTTTCTACTTGAATTAAGAGAGAAAACAGTTCTGCTACTCAAATAAATGAGAGTGCCTCTTTGTGTGTGAAACATTACCAGGGACACTTAAAAGTGGAGATTTCAAAGACTTACCGCTTGCCTTTTTCAGGGTACCCACTGCAAGTTACAGGAAAAGGGAACAAAACTTGTGTGCCCTGTTTTATTTTCCCTCTGCATTTTCATCTTTGTCCTTTAAATACATATGACATTTAGAGATAAGACCATTCTCCATTATGTTAAGGCCATCAAGGATACAAACTTGATGCAAATTAAGCATTTACACGGGATAAATATGGAACCAGACTCTTCCCTAATCACCTCCTTCTCTTTTCCTACCATATAATTATTTCAATTTATTTATCTTTCAAAGCCATAAGAATCTTTCTTTGCTTTTCCAGACCTCAAGTAACACTCCTTTCAAACTCATAGAATATGATGTGCCACTTATTTGCTAAGTAATTACTACTTTTTTGATATTCTGTGTTATTGCTTACTACTATTATTTATCCTTCTGCTATTTAATTTCAATATGCATATACTTTATCTTCTTGCTAGATTTTAAACTCTTTAAGCATGAAAAAATCCCTTGAGAAATAGTGGTCTGCTCCATATATTCTTTGAGTAATAACTCAAATTTTGTTTTGCTTTGTTTTAGTCTTTAGAACACCTCGTGAAATATGCATGCTTTTACTTAGAGAAGTGGGTGCATTTGTTTTCTAGTTTAGTTCATTTAACTCTATGTTGTATGTTTGACCTTTGCTGTTCCTCATTTCTGTGATGGGGATCAAGGCGCTTAAAGCCAGCAAGGCTCACTAGGTGTGTTTTGATTGAACAGGAACTATTTGGTGAGACAATAAGAAAGGGCATCATTTTGTGACTCACATTATTTCGCTCAGGACTTGACTGTCTGAGCATACATGGTTCTAGAATGGGTTCTGAGAGATGACAAGGTTCACTCTGGAGTTTAAATGTCAAGGCTGCTGTCAGCTCACAAAGCTTACTCTTCTGTACCCTCATATGGTCAGCTATTGTTTCAGCCTTTTCATTGCGTTTACCATAACTGCTCTCAGGAAGGACTTTGTTTCCTTAACGACTATATTCTTGCTTCAGAGTCTTAGGTTTATATATCATTTCAATGAGGAAGAATTGATAGAAATGAGGGCATGCAGCTAGATCCTTGAGGCTATTTTGTTAAGATAAATAAATGACTATGGGAGTCATGTTTATATGATGGCAATGAACCTGCTCCCAATTTAGAATGTGAGAGCACATGGAAGAGAAGGAGAAACGGTCTCTCTGCTCCTTCCTATCAGCCCTGGTCTGGATTCTGCTTAGGAAACACCCAAATAAGCCTCCTGTCTTCCTTCACCACCCATTTTGAATTTGGGGCAAGTAAAGGAGGAATAGTCAATCAGAAGCAGAAGGTAAAATTAAAGTTATTCAACAGAAGATTGGACCACCAGTGTTGCTAGGTAGCCCTCTCCCATAACAACAACAAAATGGCAACAGCTCCAATTGCATTTGGAATGAAAAGTTAAGGAAATTATCAGGATTCAATGTTTTTCTGAAATGTCTATAAATGGACTTAATTTCAACATCAACACTGCCGCAGCACCTTGCTAAGCATCCGCTCAAGAGACCACCTATCCTCCTGGCATTCCCTTGCCTAGAATGTGGAGGATGGACAGTTTTATATTTTGGCATGTCAGTACGCAGCCTGCTCTCCAAGGCCTCTGAAATCCCTAAGCCAGAAAGTCTGTTTGCCAAATGAAATGCCTTAATTGAATGTTCAGAGCTGGTTATCTTTAAAGAGGTCTGAACTTCCTTCCCCATGACCACTGGACAGATGGAAAAAGTCGTCACTGCCACAGTTTCCAAGGGATGAAAATCTTTGTCAATATGTGTTAGTAACATGAAGCTTGAAATCCTCAGGCAGCATGTCTCTTCATTTAGTCGGCCCATCCCCGCACGGTCCTTTTTTGTGCAACAGAGTTCATTCCCAGAGCCAGCACTAAACTAACACACGATGACAGCTTCTCCTTCAGCTCAGTTTGGGGAACATGCAAAATCAGGTTCAAAATGACGGAGCCATGTCCTATTGGCTCCTGTTCCCTAGCAGTGAGGAACACTACAGCCAAGCAGGAAAACGTGCCTTGCAGTCAATTTGCATTGGTCCGGCCCGTGCCCTTTGTTACCGATAGGTGGAGCTGTTGCGATGCAGATCATTACATATATGCATGAACCTATAGTGTCTACAGACAGGAGTGTGTTAAGCTGACACCTGCAGGGACATGAAGGCCTCTAGCACATGGACCCTAGCACATCCTGACCAACAGCAGAGGGCCAGCCTTATTTCTGTCACCAAAACTGGTATTTATTTACTAAGCAGATGATCACCCACATGATTAAAACGGCATGTTTGAACAGGACCCCAAATTTGACCTATAATTAAATAAATCTAGGCTTCCCTTTAATCATTTTTTTAGATTCTTTTCCTTAAATGAGCCTAACTATAGTTTACCTCATTAACATTTTTTAAATATTCATTTCTTTTCAATTCCCTCAGCGAGTCCTACTATTAAAGTTTTGATGTTGTCTGTTTTAATATATGAGAAAAGGGATTTCATTCTTTCCTCCCCTATTCACCCCTTACCTGGCTCTGTCTTTTTTGGTTTTGAGAGAAATACTGTCTAATGATGCCATAGAACACAGACAAGAACCGAAGCTCTGACTTCAGAAATCTGTCCATCAGAGACAAGGAAAAATATCAAAACCGGATCAAAGATTACATATGTGTTTGTATATAAAATCTCCCCTATGGAATTCATCTATGTTTTATTCATTAATGCTTTTTCATATCTTGTCAGAGAAATGTAGCAACAAGTTGAAAATCACTTCTATCCATCTGAAATGCGTTGCTGATCAGCTAAAGAGAAGCTGTGAGGAAGTCAGTGCTAAATAAGGCCAATCCTCCTACCTGTCCAGTGCCTGTCCATCTTTCTTTCACAATTGTGGGATCATTAACCAGTCAGTGATAGTAGAGCTCTGCTCCTGGAATTATGATCCCACAGAGAATTTAATATAGACCAGTACAAACTCTTCCAAATTCACAAGACATCTCTGAATTTTTTAAATTATTGTTTTATTTTTTTTGCTTTGCTGAAAAATGACTCTATGTGTTCCAAATTGTCCTGAATAATTTTGCTCATAATTCTGGCAAGCCGTTAATTTCCAGGGACACCCAAAATAACTTCCCCCAAAATCATGCTGTTCCCCAAGAAGCACAAAAACTGAACTGCTTCCAGGAGCCAGCTCCATCCTCTCTACATGAGCAAGTGAAAACAGGCAAATGTTAATTTCATAAGCCTGGAAGAACTGGGCAGGACGATGGTAAGCAAGGTGCACAGTGGATATCAACTGCAATGTTCCACATTAAAGTTATTGCCACTCGGTCTCAGCTCCAGAGCACCACGAGTGAAGCTGTTTATTCCTCCCAAGCTCAGTCATTCTAAGGAGGGCCAGAAATAGGTTTAACGCATTCAGCTTAGTGTCAGCGAATCTAAAACCTAAGCTAGGCACCATCCTAGGTTTCTCAGTATTCTTAAGGTATTCCATTAGCAAAGGTTCCATGATTAATATTTTAAAATATCTTGTTTCAGAAAATCTGACTCTTTCTCTTAGGTAAATAATGTGTTTCTACTTAAGGGAAATGGGATGGTATCAGAGAAACTGCTCTGACACCTGGACACCCATCCCAAATGGAAAATTATTGAACCAGAAATTCAATATTATGAAAATCAATTCCTAAACCTCCTACAGCTAAACATTTTGTTCCTGCTTCCACCCAGGATATTATATGTCTCTCTAAATGATGTATTTTAAACTAATTCATCATTTTCTTTTTTTATAAATGTATCTTCCATTTCTAAAGACAGGAATACTTGTAACCCAATTGAATTAATTTTCCTTAATAGCACATTTTTTAAGTCAACTGTCAGTCAGTGCAGGGTGTATCTTAGATGACTGTGGAGAATTCCCTCTATTTCTGATCTCTCTTCCTCTGCTCTCTACCTTCATTCTCCAAATAAAATATTAAAAATGAATAAACAAAGAACAGATGCTTGTTCACTTGCTATGCAAGCAAAATATTTTAGATCCGGAGGGCTAGTGAAAGATTATAGTTTATGTAATTTTCTTTGAATAATACATTTCCAAAGCATCATTTCAGAACACTCATGATGCACTGATTGGTCTCAGTAAATTTAATAAGTTCTTAGTCAAGGGGGAGAGGGGATGAAATTTTAAGGCTATAATTTTTCAAAGTGGTTCATCTCAATCACAAAACAATATTCTTAATACACTCATCACTCTCTAAAATTATCTTATCGATTTGTACACACATTAATTTTCTTTTTTACACTTAATGAAATCTTTTCTTAAAAAAAGATATTTGAATAGGACCTGATACATAGACCCTCAATAAATAGATTATAATAAATAAACAATGTCCCACATGTTCTGGCGTTATGGATGGAAATAATAAAAAAAAATTATGCCCTAGCCAGTGTGGTTCAGTTGGTTGAGCATCATCCCATGCACCAAAAGGTGGCAGGTTAGATTCCAGGCCCATTGACATTTCTCTCTCATATCCATGCTTCCTTCTCACTCTCTCTCTCTCTCTCTCCTCTCCTTCCTGTTTCTAAAATCAGTTTCTTATGAAATTACACATACACTTACCATATGACCCAACATATGTGGGGCCCAATAATTGTACTTTTAAATGTGCATTAAAAAGCTACATTCACAAAAAATGTATGCAAATGTTTATAGCAGCTTTATTCATAACTGCTGAAAATTGGAAATAGCCAAGATGTCCTTTAACAGATAAATGGATAAGCTAACAATGGAACATTCAGACAATGCAATATTATTCAGCAATAAAAAGGAAGGAGTTTTGATGAAACTTGAATTCATTTTTGCTAAATGAAAGGAGACATACCCAAAAGCTTACATATAGTATGGCCTATTTATGTGACATTCTTGAGAAAGCAAAACTATGAGATGAAGAACAGATAAATATTTGTGGAATTTGAGAAGAAGGGGGTATGCAAATGAATTTATAGGGACATAGCACAGTTCTAATATGGCACTGGGGGGCATATACACGACCCTGTGTATTTGTCAAAACCCACAAAACTATACACCACAAAAAGTGAAATGTGCCAAAACCGGTTTGGCTCAGTGGATAGAGCATCGGCCTGCAGACTAAAAGGTCCTGGGTTCGATTCCGGTCAAGGGCATGTACCTGGGTTGCGGGCACATCCCCAGTAGGTGGTGTGCAGGAGGCAGCTGATCGATGTTTCTCTCTCATCGATGTTTCTAACTTTCTATCTCTCTCCCTTCCTCTCTGTAAAAAATCAATAAAAAGAAAAAAGTGAAATGTATTACATGCAAATTAAAACAAACAAACAACCTGGCCAGCATGGCTCAGTGGTTGAGCGTTCACCTATGAACCAGGACATCACAGTTACATTCCCAGTCAGGGCACATGCCTCAGTTGTGGGCTCGATCCCCAGTGGGGAATGTGCAAGAGGCAGCATATCAATTATTCTCTCTCATCATTAATGTTTCTATATCTCTATTCCTCTCCCTTCTTCTCTGAAATCAATAAAAATATTTTTTTAAAAAACAAAAAAAGTAAACAAACAGAAAACGTTAGGGGATCTCAGATGGACTACAGACTTTGACAAATGAATCTAACTATATTACTAATATGTCAGAAAATTATACTGAAGGGGGAGGGCAAAAAATTAAGCTGACCTAAGTAAATTTGGTAAACAATGGTTTGAATGGAAAACAAGAGAAAAGACAAAGAAAGAACTCTACATAAACACTGTACTATAATTGGTAAGTCTATTTTTTAGTGTTACAGGTTAATAATTCTGAAATGAATTTGCATGTATACTAGAATTTAACAAATCAGTAAATAAATTGTAAATTACAGGGGCCAAGTTCTCACTGCTGAAGAAAGAAATTACAAAATCAAATGAAAGCTGGGTCAGAGTAAGAGATGTAGTATGAAATTTCTCTATATAGTTATCTCTCCTGTGCCTGTCTCTCTCTCTCTCTCTATCTCTCTCTCTAAAAGAAAGGAGGGAGGGCAAGCATGTGTGTGTGTGTGGAGAGAGAGAGAGAGAGAGAGAGAGAGAGAGAGAGAAAAGAGAGAGAGAAAGAGAGGAGAGGAGGGTAGGGAGGTACTGAAATATAGATTTGACTATATACATGGAATAGTGTCCATACAGAAATATCCTCTAGTTCTATACAGTGAGAGAACCTCAAAGCAAAGCAATGACAGGCCAGTAGCAACAAGCACAACTAGTGCCCAAATCTTGGTTTCTAAATGCCATTCTCTGTTAATAGGAACCAAGGCTCCTTGGAGAAATAGTTAAATAGTTCTAGGGTCCAGGAAATACAAGATGAGCCTGGAGCATCTTGAAGTGCCAAAAATTAAAGAAGTGATAAATGTAGGTATCTCTGAAAGAAATACAAGCTCCCAGTGGACAAAACTGGAACAAAATAAGGAGAATATTAGATTACTAGAGGCCCATTGCACAAAGATTCCTGCAATAGGCCTTCCTTCCCCTGGGTGCCGGCACCGGTTTTCCTCCGGCACCCGGGACCCAGGCCTTTGGTCTGGCTGCAGCAGCGAGGCTAGGCTTCTCTGCTCCAGCCACAGCAGCGAAGCTTGGCTTCTCCGCTCAGGCTGCAGTGGAGAAGCCAAGCCTCTTCAGTCTTCAGTCGTCTTCAGTCTTCGCTCCGTGCCTGCATATGCAAATTAACCGCCATCTTTGTTGGGTTAATTTGCATACTCATCCTGTTTGGCTGGTGGGTGTAGCAGAGTGACACCAATTTGCAAGTTTCTCTTTTATTAGTATAGATAGGACAAATCTATAATAATAAAAGCATAATATGCTAATTAGACCAGACAGCCAAACGACTTTCCAGACGTCCTTCCGGATGACCTTCCAGACAAAGCTGGGGCTGCGAGGGCCGAGGCAAGCTGCCACGGCTGCAAGGGCCGAGCCCCTTGCACAAATTTCATGCAGCAGGCCTCTAGTAGTAATATAAATGTCCATGGCATGCTGAATAAATAAATGACAGAGTAAATGAACAAATATCCCTGATAGAAGAATCCCAAATAATAAAGAAATGAGGGAAATAGAAAAACACCATTAGATCAGCATAGTAATAATTGCTTCTTGCAAGAACTACTGATTGATTCTAAAATGAGTGAGCAAACTGTTAAGGAAAAACAGGATAAATGAATAGCTTCAAAACTTCCCTCCCATCACGCTTATTAATTGCCATCGTGACTTTTAATATATTCCTGGACATTCTTTGATACTGCTTCTTACAGAAGGTGGACCTACATTCTCCTCCCCTAAAATGTGGGCTAACCTTAGTGAATGACTGAATAGAATATGAAAAGGAAAAAAATAATGACAGTAGAGAAATCTGGCAGACAATGGCTTACTGAAGTGTTTGAGGCTATATCGCCAGTAACAAGTCACGATGCTAACATGCACCTCTGCTGCAATGTGATGATAAGGGCACTTCATCTCTTTAGTATTCATTCCCAAACTCATAACCTCCATTTAATCATGAGAAAACCTGAGACAAACACAAATGGACATACCTCTGCAGAATACTTATCCAGTAGCCTAGAGTGTCAAGGTCACACACCAAAACAAACAAAAAAAGAAAGTAAAGGAAAGAATGAGAAATTGCCATAGGTTGGTAGAGACTACAATGATGTGATAACTAAATGCATTGTGGAATCCTAGACTGGATCCTGAAACAGAAAAAAAAGGATCATATTTGGAAAACTGGAGAAATCCAAAAAACACTGCAGTTTAGTTAATAGTATCAGACCAATGTGAATTCTTAGTTTGGATTAATGTACCATCCTGTATACTAAAAGGCTAATATGCAAATTGACCAAACGGCAAACAACTGGTAACTATGATATGCACTGACCAACAAAGGGCAGACGCTCAATGCAGGAGCTTCGCCCTGGTGGTCAGTGTGCTCCACAGAAGCCAGGCTCGCTGCTGGCAAGTGCAGCAGCAGTGGCAGGAGCTTCTCCCGCCTCTGCAGCGGTGCTAAGGATGTCTGACTGCCAGCTTAGGCCCACTCCCCTGCGAGAGGGTGCAGGTTGGGCTGAGGGACCTCCCCGAGTGCACGAATTTCCTGCACCGAGCCTCTAGTGATTATATAAGATGTTAACATTAGGGGAACCTGAGTGGCTCTGTAGATGGGACTCTCTGCACCAACTTCACAACACTTCAGTACATCTGAAATCATTTCAAAATTTAAAATGAAAAACAAGTTAATTAATAATAGATATCCAGTGGATAAGGAATTCCCAAACTAACCATGGATACCATGGTGAGCTTGGATGTTATCAACAGGGGAGCAGATTAGAAGTTGGGTGTTGAAGGGTGTTTAGGATTTAAAGATTTAGACATTAAGAAGCAAATGCAAGATGGACAGAGTTGTAGCAGCTGAAATGTACAGCTGGGTTAAGAAAGCTGTGAGTGAACCCTTCCAACTAAATCTTGGGCTGGGGAATAAAGGAGGGCAGAGTTAGCAGGCCTCTCTTATTACAGAAATAATGGTTTTGCAAGGCAATCATCTTAATTACTTGCAACATTTATATTTCTAAATGAAAATATCTTCACCCTTACTTCTAGATAAAAGAGTGAGTTCCATGCTAAAATCCAAACATTATCTCATTAGTGTGTATAACTAGTAAATACATAGTGTTTGTTGTGATCTGGTTGAGGGCATTTTTCAGCTCTCATTGAATTCATTACTGGCCAAAACAGTTGATAAAAGATCTACTTTAAGTCATTGTGTCAGGAGGAGATAGGGTGGAGACATTAAAATCATTGAGTCTGATTGAACTCTTATTGGGCTAGAACAGTGAGAAATGATGTGGGCTCCCCTGCATCACTAACTTTTGTTGACATTTATCAGTCAAAGACCCTCCCATGTGTCCCACAGTCACCGTCCTCAGGTATTGGCTGTATCCTCACAAGATGGTATCCAGTCAAAAGTCTTGTCATATTTGTGCATGAGGACTTGAGTCATCTTTGCTGGCAATGTTAATAGCGTCTCCTTGTGATGCGACATTTATAGTAGCTGAGGAGTCTGCCTGGAATGACCATGGCATTGTGTATTTCAGATCCCCTGTGGGCCCGCCTAGAAAGCTTCTACAGCTCTCCAGAGCTCTCTGTGGCCTTCTGCAGTGGAAACCATCATTGCCACTTCGACATTTTATGAGAGAAATACAAAGCTGGTCCTCTAGGGCAACGGTTTTCAACCGGTAGACCACAACCATTTTTCTAAACAGGCAGTACCTGACTATTTAGTCAGAGACGCTGACTTTTTTTCCCTTAAATTGTCATTTCTGAAAAAATGACAACAGCCAACACAATAGCCATTTGGTGTGAATAAATCAAAATTCTACCTATTTTTTGTCAGATTGGCAAAAAATATATTTTTCGGTTCCACGGAATTTTAGTAATTAGTGTATGTGTGCCATGAAATTAAAATGGTTGACAATTGCTGCTTGAGGGAGCTAACTTGCTACTTAGTTGAGGTTTGACTAATGATAGGAACTGCAGAGAAAGCATGGAAGCGAATTTCCCTCACTATGTTGGTTTCATTGGCAATCATTAAAATGCCTGGCAAAGTGTTTCCAAGTATCAATCTCACCGTCTAAATGCAAACACATATTCTACTCCCCCTCATTGCAGTCAGTCTTTACACACACAGACACCCCCCCACACACACACACACACACCACACACACACACCACACACACCATACACATCACACACACCACACACACACACCACACACCACACACACACACACACACACACACACAAACCACACACACACCACCACCACCACCACCACCACCCCCACACACACACACACACATACACACACACTTCTTTGCCCTCATTACAGGGAACCAAGCCTAAAAAACAATTGTCAGCTTTTGGAGAGGAAAATTCTTTCTCTCCTGCTAGTAATGAAAAGTTTAAAAATGTGCCCATAAAACCTCTGTCTCCTAGGAATTTACTGCTGCTCAAGCTAGGAGCTCACTGGTAACAGATGACTGAGGCGGGGGAGGCAGCCTCTCCACGGCTTGAGGTGTCTCTATCAAATCCCACGTGAACACATGGACGGTGTGTGACAAAGTAATCCTGGAAAGCGAGTCTTTGTTTTGCACACCTCCTCGGTATGATCAAAGATGAATAACTTTTAATGATTCTACTTTGGTTCTTACAATTAATTATGTCCTAGCCCAGAGAGCTCTGAAGATTAGCCCCTGCCTGACAAGGGTGTCTATTGTAGAGGCTGCAGGAAGGCATTTCCTAGGAAATGGACTTAATTAAACTGAAAAAACAGAATGTCAAGGTTAAAACCTTAGACTCACAGTGTGGTTTGATCCAGAAAGGAGGAAAAATGCCTGTTAATCCTTGCAAAAAATAATATGCATAAGAATGTGAATTTGGTGCCAATGAGGGATCCCAGACAGAGTTCCAGAGGCCAAGAGAAAGGCCAGGCAATTGTCACCATATCCCCAGTCCACCTGGCAGCTTGGCCCTGTCCCAGAAGCGCCCTGTCCTCTACAGAGAGCGGCATGATGCTCATGCAGACCATGGCATTACTGTGCAGATTCAGACAAAATCTTTACAGGAGTGGTTTCCATCCTGTGGACACCCCAGCTTCAGAACCATGCCTCGGAACTGAATTTTCTTCGCTCTTTGGTGCTGCTGAATTTGCCTGCATGAGTTCTCCCAGTTCTCCCCACGCTCTCAGATCCTTTCTCCTTGGCACACCTACCCCCAAAATTCAGTGGAACCTGAATCTCTAAAAAAACGGAGATACCAGCCTCTTTTTCATGCATGGTGCCAAACAGAGCAAAAACTGTCTGCTCCTACTCATATATTCTGTTTCATTTCGACAAGAAAGCACACTCCTCTGTCTCTCTCTGACACACACACACAGCCACACAGCCCCTCACAGAAATCTTTTTACTTTCAAGGCATGATCAATCGGGGGTACACTGCTGGGGAGAGTTGCCGAGTGGGCCTCCTGCATCTAGCAGGCAAGAGAAACTGGCAAAGCTTTTCCTGGGTGGACCAGCAGTGTGGTCGGCATGAAGCCTGATTTCAGTCACCAAGAGAGGAAGTGAGTGAGCATGGCCCAGGGTGAGTTGGTACCCACAGGCACATCACCAGCCAGACAAGGCGCAGGTTGTCCTGACATGATAGCTTGACATTAGATAAACAGATGCACAGATGAGAAATCCCCGAGGAAAATAATTGCACTTTGAAGAGAGGGATAGCGTGACATTTCTGGCTCGCCAACCGCCTTTTCTAAGAAATCACTCTCTAGCCTCAAAGAGTCTGGGAGTTAAAGTCAGATAAGGTTAAGGGATTGTATTCTCTCTAAAGAGAAAAAAGCAATAATCAAACAAAAAAAATGTTTAATAGAAAAACAATGCCGTGGTTTCTTTCACACCTCAGATGAGAACCTCAAAAAATCAATTTACAAAGAAGGTTGCTTTTCTTGTGAAGTAGGAACTCTGCCGATGAAAAATTCTCGTCTTTCACTTCAATTTCTGCTGCAAAACTGAGTAGCATCTCAGTCGATGTTCTTGAAAGCTCCCCCTGTTAGGTTAAGGGTATATGATGCCCAGGGTTTGTTTTTTTAAATAAAACTATCTTTTCCTGTCTTCTGCATACCACTTCCATTTTCTCCTTCTGGATACTTAGCAAATACAAGTAAGATTTGTGTATTTGAGCAGACTTGGCCACCAAAGCCTCTTCAGGCATCATGCTCAAGTCTAACCTCAACCATTTTGAATACTTCTTAATGAAATAATTTTCTTTGCTTCAAAAAAAATGAGTATCCAGCTTTGAAATGTGATAACTCTGTTATCTCAGCTCATTACAATGACCCTTTCAGTAATCAGTGATTACCCTCTTTTAACCTTTCGTTCTATCTTGGGCTATAGGTAAAGTATTCAAGAAAGTCAGAGGAATGGGTGTTTTCACTCTCCATGAAGCAATTTATTCTTAAATGTGCCTTTCAGGTGCACCCTCTCATCCTTTCCCACTGTGTTTTCTTTATTTGGGTGGCTTTCTCTTCACTAGCCTTCTCATTTTGGAAGAATGGTGTTCAGAATGAAAAAGTGATTTTCAGAATCAGGAGGACACTACCTTTTTATTCAAATATATTTTTATTGATTTCACAGAGAGGAAGGGAGAGGGAGAGGGATATAAATCAATGATGAGAGAGAATCATGGATTGGTTGCCACACTGAGAATCGAGCCTGCACCCAGGCATAAGCCCTCACAGGGAATTGAACCATGACCTCCTGGTCATGGGTTGACACTCAACCATTGAGCCACACTGCCAAGCCAACACTACCTTGTAAATGGAAGAGAAGATGTGTGTGCCTCACTCACACTCCATCCTGTGCTATTTTGCTTCTTTCTCGTCCTAACCATATGAGAGCATCACCATTGATCTCAAGTTACCAGGGAAGAAACTGGGAGTTCCGGGTTTATGTAACTTATGCATGCCAGTCCAAGCTTCTGTTATTACAGAGCCTAACTCCCTCTTCTGCACTGACCTATTCCCCAAGGTCATTAAACGGGTGCATGAGAACTAGCAGAAAAGACCTAGGAAGTCTGAAACTGGCTCATTTTTATATGCTTGCCTTTCAAATGAAATAGTAAGTCCTGAAAAACAGCATTTGTATTGTCTAAGCTTCAGTATGTAATAATAGTGTTGTAGAGTTTTTTTAATGAGCACTAGTATTGTACACTATATCAGTTAATGTAAAATAATATGTCAAAACTAATAAATATATATTTTTATTTCTAAGAAAAAGACAGAGAACTTTACCCCTCATTAGCATTTTCTGGATCTTTGATAAAAATTCCTAAGAAGAGAAAAATAGTGCTGAAAGACAGACACTGAATAGAAAGAATTGGGCCTTTTAATTACCCAAGCTGAATGGAATTTTAAAAGCACATCATGAATGATGAAAAGTATTTCCTTTCCTGTTGGTAAAAGAAATCCAAATTTATTATTAAAAAAACATATAAATCCATCTTATATTCGTAACAAGAGCAGGAAATATTTTTAAATATTAACTCTTTGTGTAAGGCATTTATAAATATACTGAGATCAAATGGCAAAGAATCATTTATCACCTACAAATATAAATATAATCTCAGCATTTTATCCTTAAAAATTTAACTTGTCTCAGCATCTTATCATTAAAAGTCCAATTCATCCAACTCAATTTATTGACAGTGTGAATTAAAATTCTGTCTATGAAGGAATCAGAATCATATACAATGAAATCTGTACAGCAATAAATCATAACATCTAACTGAATTCTCATTTTTAGTCTTTTTAATTATAATACTTTTTATGGGAAGTAATTATTAGAGTACTATTAAAAAGATCAGCTGAATATCATACCAATGTTAGAAATAAATGATATAAAAAGTAGAAAGGAAATAGTTTTATAATGCATACATCTAGTTTGAATACAGAATGTGTGTGTTCTATATCAGAGGTTAGCAAAATACACTTACTGGCCAATATTCTGCCCTATTTGGTAAATAAAGTTTTATTGGTACACGGCCAGACTCACTTTTTACAATGTTTACGGCTGCTTTCATGTACAAACAATGGCATAATTGAGTCATTGCAATAAAGACAGTCTGGCCTGCAAAACCTAAAATGTTTGTCACTTGGCCCTTTACAGAACAAAGTTTGCCAATCCCTAATCTACATGTGACACATAACTACTTAGCGGTTTTTGTGGGATTTTGTTTCATTAAGGATCATTCCTGAATTTGTTGCAGCAACAAATTCTGGAGTTAATTTTGTAAGTTGATGAACAGGTAAATTCATATACTTGAATAAATTCATATACTTGAATAAACTCTGTGATTATGTTTTGGTTCAACATGATGAAACTGAGAAGTTAGTATATATAGAGATGTATATGAATATGTAATTCGTACAGACATATAAATCCTATAAGTATACCTAGTGATGAGTTATATAAGCAAATATTCACATATATAGGCAAATGTTTGTGTAAACTCTTGGGGCATTGAAAGTTGCTCCTTGCAACCATGAGGCCTTGGCCTTTCTAGGCCTCAGTTTCCTCATTGATCAATGGAGATAAGGATAGTCATAGTATCGCTTGCTAGCATAATACTTCTAAATAAAGATTAAAGTAAATGAGTGCTTAGCAGATTGCCCAGCATGGAGTAAGCACTTGATAGATGTGACGTCACTAACATCTTCATTACTGTTGTAGTATTATTGAGAAGCCTTGCCCACAAGCAGGCACCTCTATCCTGAGAGAAGGTAGGTGATCTTTTCTATAGAAAAGACTAGAAATCAGTATCAGAATATTAACTTTGCCATCCAGACCACCAGTATGTAACGCAAATGGATGTGCTTATCAAAGTGCTGGCAATCTGAACTCCAGCTTCTTGTCAGAGCATAATCATAATCTAGATTAGCTCTTACTCAACCCCTGTGAAAAGAAAATGCAGAATGATTGGAACGTGTCAAGAGTAGTATGAGGCACATGCTAATCATCCATTCTCATGGGCTTCCTCGAGTTTGCTGGTAAAGAGCACAGATAATGTGGGCTGCATGGCCTTCATCCTGCACCAATCTACCAGGGAACATCGCGGGGGAGGGGGGGGGGATCACAAATACTAGCTTAGCCCTATAGAAAATTGCCCTATTTGGTGTTTTTTTATTTGTTTGTTTGTTTACATCCAGTGACATTTGGGTCTGATTTTTTCTGGTACCTCTTTCTGTCATCAGCGCAACCTGATGCCAGATGATAGTTTCTTGGCCCTGGTTCTGGTTTCTCTCTTATACGGCTTTTGTCATCTTCTATGTATTTCATCATCTCAGTGTTCAATTCTGTTTTTCCTTTACCACCGGAAGTAAATAGGCTTAACTCACTGCTTCTCCATCTTCTGCCAATCTTTACCCCTTTGCAGTATCAGACCAGATATAGTCAAATACTTTCACTGAATTAAAATCTAACATGGCATCCTTATTTTTATTTAGGGTCACTGTAAGAAATGTCTTCATGAAGTAAATTTTTGCATCTTCTAGCCCATTTTCTTTTGAAGGATTTCTTTTGTTATTAACCAGGAACTCAAATGTCAAGATTTGTGTTAGGTTGTTATGCACAGAATTTAGTGCCAGAAACTGTCTCTTCTACATAACTGAAATACATGTTTTTTTCTGGCTATGAAGGCAATATGAGCATTTCTATATATCTATATATCTATCTTTCTATCATTTATCTATTGGCTTAACACCTGGAAGTTTAGACTAAATGTGACATTTAAATGTACTGTTTAATCTAAGTTTGTATGATAATTTTCATTTCATTTTCTACAAAATTACAGATTTCTTTTTTGGGACCTAAAGAGAATGTGGGGAAAAAACCCTACATATATACATATACATGTATATAAATATTTTTTTTATTTTTATGTGCCATGATTTTTGAATAGTATTCTAGAATTAATAATTACACTTAAAATTTTAGTGAATTGATAAAGGCATACCTATATTAATAGCTATCTGAATTTTCCTGGAATCTTAATTGAACAAATTGTCCAATAACTTTGATAATCTCCAGTAGGAAGTAAATACATTTAGGAAGAAGCTAAAAACCATATAGAGAATGGGGTTGGATATTATTAAATACAATGGATATTGAATTAGCTTCTCATAGTAATCAGTGGGGTTTGTTTTTTGTTTGTTTTCTTTTGTTTTGCTGTGACAAGGTTCCTCTAGAAGTTATGAATCTCTCAATTTTGTGCAAAAAAGTTGTTATTGAGCTATAGTTGCCATAAAACATTATGTTAGTTTCATGTATACAACATAATGATTCGATATTTGAATACTGTGAAATGATGACCACAAAATGTGTAGTTAAAATGCATCCCCATATATAGTTACAATTTTTTATTGTGATAAGGACTTTTAAGGTCTACTCTCTTAGCAACTTTCAAATATGCACTAGATTATTATTCACTATAGTCACTATTCTCTACATTATATTACCGTGTCTTATTTACTTTAAAACGGAAAGTTTATACCTTTAACCCTCTTCACTCATACCTCTGGCAACCACCAATCTTTTCTCTGTACCGGTGAGCTTGGGGTTGTTTTGTTTTTAGGTAACACATATAAGTGAGATGGTGCAGTATTGATCTCTTTATGTCTGACTTATTTCACTTAGCATAATGCCCTCAAGGTTTATACACATTGTTTTAAATGGCAAGATCTGTTCTTTTTTATAGCCGAATTTAAACATTCTTTATACATTCAACCACCAATGAACATTTAGGTTGTTTCCATATCTTAGCTATTGTAAATAATGCTACAATGAACTCAGGGATGCATATTTTTTTTTTCAAATCTGTTTTTATTTTCTTCAGATAAAAACTCAGAAGTGGCATTGCTGGATTATATGGTTTTGAGGAAAGGAAGCTCCCTATTGTTTTCCATAGTGGCTGTACCAATGTACATTCCCACTAACAGGGTTCCCTCTTCTCCACATCCTCACCAACACTTGTTTCTTCTCTTTTTCATAATAGTCATTTTTACAGTTGTGCAGTGATATCACATCAGGGTTTTGATTTGAACTTCCCCGATGGTTAGTGGTGTTGAGCGCCTTTTGATGTACCTGTTCATTAGCTGTATGTCTTCTTTGAGAAGATGTCTATTCAGATCTTCTGCCCATTTTTTAGTCAGAGTGAGATGATCTTGTTTGTTTTGCTATTGAGTTGTATTAGCTCTTATATATTTTGGATATTAACCTTATCCAATACATGATTTGCAAATATTTTCTCCCATTCAGTGAGTTATGTTTTCATTTTGTTGACTGTTTCATTTGCCACACAGAAGGTTTTTTTTGTTTTTAATTTGAAGTTGTCCCCCTTATTTGTTTTTGCTTTTGTTGTCTTTGCTTTTGGAGTCAGATTAAAAAAGTCATTGCCAAGACCAATACAATACATATTTTTTATTGTGAAATTCTTCTTTATTTCTGTGCTTATGATTTACATATAAATTGGACATAGTATCAATATACCATACATTCTCAATAAATAATCATTAGCTTTAAAATGTATGTGATTATCCCTCAGACATGTTTGGAAAAACGAGAACTCCTTTGTAAAAATGCATGTAGATAAAAATCAAGTGGTTTAAAATCTGTATATTGCTATAAAAATCCATTGATGTGGTGTATCAGTACTTTAACAAAGATATAAAAGTGAAATAATAGGCCACCTATAGTGACTGTGCATAATGTGGGGGAGGGGCTAGCTCTTGGGAAATACAAAACATGTAATGCATAGCATGCTTAGAAAAGATAATAATATGTTCTGTGGCTAAAAAAAAAATTAATTATTATCCCTCATGGTTGTGAGAGTTGGCTGGGCCACCTGGATGTTTTATGTTTGGCCTCTCATTCTGCTGCAGTCAGATGGCAAGGAGGCCAGAGTCACCTGGAGGCTTTCTCACTTATCTGTGGTGCCTGGGCTGGGAGGACAGAATGGCTGGGGGCTGGATGGCGTGTCTTTCTCACTCTCACTGTCTCTCCAGGCAGCCTTTACACACTGTGTGCGAGATTTGGGGGAGTCTAACCTCTCACCCAGAAGCTGGATTCCCCCAAGCAAGTGTATCAAGAGCTTAAAATCATTTTCAAGAGATAAAATAATACTAATAGTTAAAATTTCGCCTATTCCTATGCCAACTATTACGAATATATTTCATTTCATTCTTATAACAGCCCTGTAAAATGGAGTACCATTATTCCAATAGTAAAGATGGAGAAATGGAGACTCAGATTTGTTACCTAATTGCATCAGCCCACATAACTATAAAATGGTGAAGCCAGCTTTTTTAAAAAAAATCCAATTCAGATCCAAATTGTTCTCTCCCTAAAACCCACATCCTTTGTCCTATGCTGAACCACCTCATTAAAGCATGAAAAGTTAAACGGCAATACCAGAGATGAATAACAGTTCGATACACAATATAAGGGATGTCATAAATCCCACGTGATTAATAACCAAATTAAAGTACAGTCGCCAGCTACTCCAGGAGTCCAGCAGAGGGAAAATACTCTAGGAGCTAGTGTTTCTGAGGAGCTTTCTTAGAAGAGAATATGTGATCTAAGTGTGACAAAGTTTTGTTAGTCAACTAAAGATAATTCAATAAAATTTACACTTTATTTTTTGTTCATCAGAACTTTGTACTTACCTCAAAATTCTGTGGCTGTATTTTTCCTTTACATGATATTAAAATTCCAGGTCTGTAAAAAGGCAGAGCAGATAGAGTTTTCTTTAAGTGGCTTAGATAATAACTCTAGATATTTTTGCTGATTTCCTTTTTACTGTGTTAGATTATACGACCATTATTATTTAAGCCTAAAAGAGAGTCCAATCTGCTGATTAAAGCAGGAAGAAAGGACTTTCTCATTAGACAAGGCAGTTGTACTTTCCTTTATGGGGAGAATGATGATTACAATGCTAAATTGATGGAATATTTTCCCTGCTGGTTACAGACAGGGAGATGTGGGCCGTGTGCAATCCTAAAATTCACCTCAAACTTTGCCTTATTCCTGCTGGCTGTGCCACTGTCAAGTTTAGGGCTTTAGGTTTGTGTTGGCTCTTATTTTCTCCTGCACCCTCATCCCTAGAGAAAGCTTCTGGGAGGGACACTTTCAACAAGTGCAGATTCCAAAGATAGAGAGAGAGGGAGAGAAATGATGCGTGCTTATGTGGGGTGTGCAGCAGATTCATCTTCATGCTGATTAAATTGCCCAATCAAGTAAAGTGGATCCATGACAAATGAGGCAGTTGAGCCCTGTAACGGCTTTGCAAGCTGAAGTTTCCCAGAACTCTCAGTGTTTCTAAAGCAGAGGTTCTCAACCTGTGGGTCGCCAACCTGTGGGTCGCGACCCCTTTGGGGGTTGAACGACCCTTTCACAGGGGTCGCCTAAGACCATTGGAAAACACATATATAATTACATATTGTTTTTGTGATTAATCACTATGCTTTAATTATGTTCAATTTGTAACAATGAAAATACATCCTGCATATCAGATATTTACATTACGATTCGTAACAGTAGCAAAATGACAGTTATGAAGTAGCAACGAAAATAATTTTATGGTTGGGGGTCACCACAACATGAGGAACTGTATTAAAGGGTCATGGCATTAGGAAGGTTGAGAACCACTGTAAAGCCGACACCATTTGCTAGACAGGAGGGCCATAAAGTTGTCTGGGTAAAGTCTACACACAAGTGTTGTCCAGATCTTTCTCTTCCTAGAATTACAGATGTTTCAGACTTCTGTGGTACCATCCACAGTTGTTTGGCTAAATACAAAGAGTAATCCAATGATACTGCCAGGCACCACGACTCCAAGCTACTGGAGGTAGTGATGTAGGCAAAGCGAGCAGATTCTTCTAGGGAGCTAAAGGTAGAGCTTGTCTGCATTGTTGCTGGGGTGTTTTTTTTTTTCATAAATAAATATCTTTTGAATGTCTGCCTGCTGCACATTTTACAGGCAAGTGGTATCAAACTCTTGCAGTTGGTTTCCTATCCAAGTCGTGGTCTGTAACTTGCTTCTGTTCTTTGCTCTGTCAGTCTTCACTTGCCTTACTCGGCTTAGCTTCAAGTTTCAGCTCAGATATTTCTCTTCCAGGAAACTTTCCAAAGCCTCATCCAATGTCACACACACTTCTATCATGTCCCTGAAATAGTCCGTTGGAGGCATCTGTATGCCATGTCTGGCTCCATAAACTCATTGAGAATAAAGATCTTTTTGTAATGATCATTTCTTATTTGTCCTTGTATCTCCATGCCTGACTTGTAGTTTCAGCTCAGTTGTATTTGTTGACTTGAACTGCAGAATGGGAAGAGTCAGGAGTTCAATGAGGCCAACAAGGGAGCTGGGTGTCCCAGGCACCAGCAATGTCTTCTGAGTCCCTTAGAAGGAGTTTCTTATACAGGAATTTTGTTCAACTTAACTCCATAATGACTCAGAGAACTACAACTCCATTTTTAATTTTTTTCTGAAGTTCAAACCTGCTATAGAAAATATAACTGAGAGGTTCTGACAATTAATTGGGTCTGTCCCACTTCCCTTAGGAGTCAGGGGAAGAGCCAAGAGGAAAAAGATAGAAAACAATGCAACCAGAGGGGTTTCCTACGTCTCAGAGCTGGAGTGGGAATTTCTGATGATCCCCAGAGAAGCACTGACTCCAGGAAAGTAGACAGAACAGAGGGATACCAAACTGAAGACATGTGCCATCCTGGCACAGGAGGGAAGACAGCAAGCCAGAGGTTAAGCATAAATGGGAAGGAATTCAAGTTAATTTCCTAGAAGAACTGACACTATTGGAGATGTGCTTCGATGTGTGAGATTTTAAACAGCCACAGGCTAAATGGGAGTGATGCTGGCTGCATTGCCGTGCTTTCCAGAGATCTGCAGCAGACGCTGGCCTGCTCCATGGCAGATCGGAAAGGAGAAAGCCTAGAATGCTAGCTGGTCCTGTGAGTGATCCCAGTGCCAGTCAGCAGATCACACATTGATTTAAGGCCAGCACGAAACGAAGGGAATACCAGGCCCTAAGCTTTTCTGATGGGCTTGGAAGGCAGCGAGGCAATGGAATACAATCAGTACTCTTCCAAAATCAGTGAACCTTTATTTTCATCTCCTTGGGGATTAGGAGATGGTGCCAACATGAAAGCACAGGAGAGCGTTTCCTTCACTGTCATGCTGGGAAGCCGCTGGGAGCTTAGTCCCAGCCTCCCTTCCTCCAATGCTACTTGAATGAGATTGTCTGCAAAATGCTGCTTTTGCAAAAGATGGTACTAATGTTTCCCACTGAGTTTAAAGGAAAAGAGTGAAAGAACTGCCTCACCTTCCTTAGCCTCGTCATCAGTGAGTTGGATTCATGACCCTGGACTGAGCCAGGTTTTGGTTTCTTCAGGTCAAATACTGTCCACAAGAGCGTCGTATGTAGGTTGCCCTGAGCTATTGAGAGATGCTCCTGAGCAGAGGAGAGCAATGAATTGCAGTTCCCAGCTGCATATCGAATCCTTCCTATTAGCTCACTAGCCTTTGCAGTAAATCAACTTACTCCCCATTACAATAGATGGCAATAGTGCATTGCTTGTCAGCAGCATGCTGCAATAATAAGGCTCTTTCAGACTGCCTCTCAAATACAGATTGTGATGTCTGTGGAGGAATAGAACTGCTTTTAAAGAGAATATGAGCAATAGCTCCATAATAAGGCCAGATCCACTATTTCAACAGAAGGGTCTCTGAATTTCCTTATATCATGACAAGAAATGTACTGCAAAGAGGATGATGGAAAGTCATTATTTAATTGAAAACTATTTATGAAGCTGAGGTCCTATTAACTCAGCAACAGAAATACAGCCTCTAAAATGTTTAAAGCCTACAGAAACTACAAATTATCTGGCGGGCTCCGGAACCAGCCAGAGGCTCGAATTCAAAGCCCGCCTCCGTGGTTCACCAGCTGGATGAACATGGGCGATTACTTAGACTCCTCCTGACCTCCTCTGTCTCATGGAGGTAATAATAACGCCTTCTGTTCAGAAATGTGGGCTAAATGAGATAACATCCACAACGTACTACAAAATGCCTGTAACACAAGGATCTGATAAACATTATCTATTATTATCTCACTGCAATGTTTTTGAGTTTTTAACATTGTAGGGCCAGAGGCTCCATTTGATTCAGGGGACCGGTGGGATGCCCGCTCCTCTCTTGTCCTTCCCCTCGTGCCAATATTGATTTGAGTTCTCAGAAAATATTCCAGGGGGATTGGATGTTGAGCTTCCCAAATGAAGAGACCAAATTCAACTTGTCCCCACTGGGTTGGCATGTGACAAAGATTTGAAGTGGCTCCAAGGTGAACAGCTGAAAATTATATGATCAACCCCAAAGGCATTAAAGCTACGTGCAGGCTGGAGCCATCCCAGCGAGAATCCCCATTCGGCGTAGTCCCTGCAGAATCACACTTGGACCAGGCAGGACGGGAACTAGCTTACTATCCCAGATGGCACCTAGGTTGTTGTGAGCACTTGGTGAAAAAGAAATAATGACAGTAATAACCTCTCTTCACCCACAAACAGTGTGCAGTTAGGGACATCTGTCACCATTATAACTACAGACAAACATTCTGATATCACTTCGTGCTGCTTCAAACCCGAAGACAGTCTTCACTTTGAAGCTAATGGGGAGGACACCTTGCCTAACCAGTGAACATTAAGGAGGTCCAGCATGGGTGACAAGTCCACCGGCCCCTGCTCTCTGTGTATGTGTTGCTGGCACAGAGAAAGGAGTGTTCCATCCACGCCAGGGTATTTCTCTTGTGCTTAATTCCACTTCATTAGCCAGAATCCCTTCTGTACCTCCATATAATCCACATTTAGTGAGTTCCTTATTTTAACTCTTGGTCGGCTGATGATTGTGTTCCCTCCTACCAAAAAGGTCTCTGCAGACTTTGGGAGCAAGATTCTCAGGAGAGTCTTGACTGGCCTCTTCTTTCTTTCTGGCTGAGTCAAGCATTTCTATCACACATGTCCCATGAGCCTCTTAGTGACCAGAGGTATACAGTGTTCCTGGGACCATGGTTTCTAAGACATAAAATTGTTTTCAGTTTTCTTGTAGATTTAAGGTTACATTGCAGGCTATTTCTATGCAAAGAACCGAAGGCGGAAGGTTTCCAAACCCTGTAGAATTTGACAAAGGTCAGCCCAAATTGGAGGCTTTGTTCCCTCCTGATTTCTTAGCAGGTCTCAATATTCTGGTTAGCTAGGAGGAAGTGAACTTTCCATGTGTGATTACTCCAAACAATGTGCAAATCAACGTCTAGTGAAATGTCTCCAATCAAGGCCAACACACCCCACATGGAAGAGGAAGGAGATCCAAAATTTCTTTTTCCTTCACAGACTATTTTAATATAGAACCTGTGAATGCACTTAATAGTTGTTGTTTTTTAATAACTTATTTTGCTAAGTTAACATTCTTTGTCTGAGGCACAAATTGATAGATAGCTCAGGGGTTAAGTGATTTTACTGTAATGAGGTTTGACGTCATTCTGTCTATGCTAAACAGCATATGCCATCATAATGTGTTTTTTGCTTGTTTCTCCACTTTTATTAAGCTATAATGGACATGTAACATTGTATAATTTTAAGGTGTACAACAAAATGAGTTGATATGTGTATATATTATGAAATTATTACCACAAAAGTTTAGTTAACATCTATCACCTTACATAGTTACAATTTTTGTGTGTGATGATAACATTTAAGATCTACTCTCTTTGAAAATTTCAAATACACAATGCCGTAATATTAACTATAAACCCAGGAATACATAGTCAATTATTATCTTAGAAGGTAGCCAAGAATACTCAATGAAGAAAAAACAATAAACATTGCTGGGAAAATTGGATATTCATATGCAAAAGAATGAAACTAGACTTCTATCTTACCATACTCATAAAAATTAACTTGAAAAAAATTTAACTTGAATTAGACTAAAGACTTAAATGTAGTACTTGAAGCCATAAAACTCCTTGCAGAAAAAACAGGGAAAAAACTCTTGGCAATGATTTTTTTTATATGACACCTAGAGCACAAGCAACAAAAGCAAAAATAAACAAGTGGGACTACATAATGTTGTATTAATAATATAATAATCGCCGAAACCGGTTTGGCTCAGTGGATAGAGCGTCGGCCTGCGGACTGAAGGGTCCCAGGTTCGATTCCGGTCAAGGGCATGTACCTGGGTTGCAGGCACATCTCCAGTGGGAGATGTGCAGGAGGCAGCTGGTCGATGTTTCTCTCTCATCGATGTTTCTAACTCTCTATCTCTCTCCCTTCCTCTCTGTAAAAAACCAATAAAATATATTTTAAAAAATAATAATATAATAATGATGATAGCTAATGTTTACAGTGAAACATTCTTTCTCCAAAGTCTTTCATCTTGGTACAATTCAGTTCTTGACCAAGTTGATCATGGAAAAAAAAAAAAAAAATGTTGGTTGTGGAACCAAATTGACAACCCTTTCAAGCTGCTACCTTAGCATGACAAAAAGAATCTCTCAGGCAACAAACAAAGGAGAGAATGCTTTTGTTGCTGGGGAAGTCAATGACTAGCACAATTTTAAAACATAAAGAGGCCATCAAGAGTGCTAATGTTCCTAAGGATTTGAAAGAAACAATGAGCATATGCAATTGAAGAGGTAGAAAAACTGTTGTTGCTTTAGGTGAAGGAAAAGCAGTTAGCCAGTCACACCTATTTTGGAGGCAGTGATATGTGAACGAAGATGAGGCATACTGACCCCTGGAAGGAATGCTGAAAGTGATTCCTTTAAGGCCAGTAAGGGGTGGTTCAATAAATTTAACAAAGGACGTGTTTGTTTATAGAGTAAACAGTACATTAGACGTACACTGCATATAAGAAAGGTTAAAACAGGGTATCATTTGGGGATCTGGAACAGATTAATTCAATTTACATTATTTCTAATGGGAAAGTATGATTCGGTTTTCGAACAAATTGCTTCTCAAACAGCTTTCCAGAACAAATTAAATTTGAGAAGCAAGGTTCTACTGTATTTGTTCTTACTATATGTTAATAGTATGCTAAGTACTTAACAGGGCTTATAGCAGTCAATCCTCTTAACAGTTTGATGAGGTTGATGTTATTGCTGTCCCCCATTCTGTAGATGAAAACATTGCTTTTAAGAGAACTTAATGGCTTGCCAAGTAAGTCACAGACAAGGATAGATGGTAAAAATCAGGATTTGAACATAGGTGTGTCCAAGCTCCAGTCTTTACTTATAACCACTATGGTCAAATAAACACTCATCTAATATCTGCCTTGCACACCTTTCTGCTTCCATCTACTTTCTTTATTCCCTTTTTCTACATTGTGGTGGTTATGATTAATTGTGGCATAAGGCATTCATTTATGGAGTAAGTATTTATTATGGTCCATGAGTGTATAACAGCCATTTTTGACTAGTCGAGAAAATAAAGTGGATATATAAAGAATTATTTTCTAAACTCTCCCAGATTATCTCTTTCTCTCTCAGATTATTTATTTCTCCACATTTTGTGTGATAAGTATAACCTCTCCATCCTGCTTTCTCCTGTGGAGGCTTCATAGCTCTGTGTACTTAACAAACCCTATTTTAGACTAGGCAGTGATGTGCAAAACAGTGCATACGATCTTTTAAAGACCACCTTGGGTAACTTTCCTGCAATGTCTGAATCTGAAATATTTTACCCCAAGCCCACAATTTTCCATATAGTCAAACTGCTAAGTTGCCTCTCTGAGAGTCAGAAATTACTCTGTTGATTTTATTTCCTTTGTCTTCCTAAGTAGGTGTAAGATATTACAAATTTCATTTTAATCCCACCACCACTGTCATGTCTCCCTCCTCATTTCTAGAAGTCTAGACAATTTTCAACATAAATACTTGCAAAAATATGAATGGTTACAGAATGGAAAAAGTTATGTGCACAAATGTTTTAATCCTCATACTTGACCCTCTTTAAGAATGTTCTAGCTCAGGTTAGAAACAAAACAGCAACAACATGCAAGCAGTCACAACAGCCAGAACTCAGCCGCCTCATCTCCCTTCTCTGCTGTGTCTACTGCTTGTCTAGCACTTATTGTAAGGCTGCCTTAAAGAACCTGAAGTAGATGTGGGGTGTTTTTTTTTAAAACTCTTCTATGTGCTAATAAGTCAGTTTGAGAAGACACAGATTTCTGTGTTGTGAAAAGTTGTGACACCACGTTTGGTAAAGATTTGGACTCTGGCTTTCCATATGTGAAAGCTTCTTAAAATTAGTAGCAAGCCAGTAGTTAATAAATACTTTCTTCCTCTTAACCTGGACAATTGAGTCAAAAGAATATCAAGTAGGGGTAATTTCTCTCAGTTATAGAACAAGTAAGGTCTAAGGACTTATGCAATTTCTTTAAATAACTGAATCCGATTGTTCAAGAGCTGGAATTTCATTGTGCACTTGTGACCAGAATTCCAGCATTGTACCTACTCTGCCAAAAATGAAGCACCTCCTCCGATTTTCTGTTGTGGTCAGAAGTTTCCCTATGGAATTTGGTCAGATTTTGAATGTCTGTTCACCTTCCTTGTAGACAATTTTGCATATTCACTCTGAGTTAGTTTATGACTTAGTCATATGCTGGCTTTGGGTTATTCCAGAACCTCAGAGGTAAGGATTTCATCACAGTTTGCATGAGAAAATGAAAGCTTGTGCACTTGCATCAGCAAATGGAAGCTTGTGCACTTCTGTGAATAAAAGCAGATACTTAGAACATGCTGATATAAACACACAAGCATGTGCACACACACTCACAACTGAACCTAAACTTAATACACTGTACACAAAATTTACTCCCACAAAAAAAAATTTAGTTTTATTCAGATTAAAATAGAAAGGGCTAAAATGTGTGCAGAGGGAAATGGCCAAACAATAGAGGGGAGTGAAACAGGAGCTGATAAACTCAGAGAAAAAAAAAAGAGAAGGAAGGCAAAAGGGCTACAGAAATGAAAATGAGTGGAAAGAATACAAGGCGTATAGTTACTGTGGCTATTAGTAGTCATAGAAGGACAAAGTAGAAGTTAAAGAAAGAAAAAACAATAATAAAGAGTTAGAGGGGATATACAGAGGGGGAAAGCAAAGGGTAGGCAATGTATTCATGTTAGAAATTCTTATAAACAAACATACAAGTACTAGAGAAAAACAAATGTTTGAAAATTTAATTCAAGGGTGGAGGGAGGTGGAAGAAGGTATAAGGGAGATAAATGGTGATGGGCAGAGATGACAGTGTGGTGAATACACCATACAGTGTACCAATGATGTGTTGTAGAATTGTGCACCTGAAACCCGTATAACTTTATTAACCAGTGTCACCCAAATAGATTTAATTAAAAAAGAAACTTTCATGAAAATAGAGAAACGTGACCCTACATTTTGTCCCAGAAAAAAACTGACCAGAATAGTTAAGTTTATGATGTGTGCTAGTAAAGTTATTGAATGTTAAAGATAATGAAAGAATCCTCCAAATACAAAACAAAAAATTAATTCTACATTTTAATCAAGTAACATCAGACTTCTCTATCACAATATCCAATACCAGGAGACAGTGAAGTATCACCTAAAAATGCTAGAGGCAAAAAGAGTAGTGAGTCAAAGATTTTATATCTATCCAAACTATCCATAAAGCATATAAAAGCATATAAAATACTAGAGGCCCAGTGCACAGGTGGGGTCACTTCCTGCAGATCGGGGGCCATCTTGCCCAGTCCCTATAGGGCTGGCTGCGTGGGGGGAAGGGACTGCGGAAGGTTTGCCTGGCCAGAGGAGGTTGGCTGTGGGAGCACACTGACCACCCGGGGGCAGCTCCTGCATTGAGCGTCTTCCCCCTGGTGGCCAGTGCACATCATAGCCACCAGCTGGTTGTCCAGTTGATCAGTCGTCCAGTCATAATGACTGCTTAGGCTTTTATATATATATATTAGAGGCCTGGTGCACAAAAATTTGTGCACTCGGGGGGCGGGGGGAGGGGGGTCCCCCAGCCCGGCCTGTGCCCTCTCGCAGTCTGGGACCCCTCGGGAGATAACTACCTGCTGGCTTAGGCCTGCTTCCGGGTGGCAGAGGGCAGGCCCAATCCCTAAGTGCAGCCCCTGGTCAGGCTCAGAGCAGGACCGATTGGGGAGTTGGGGCACCGCCCCGTCATGCACAGAGCAGGGTGGATCTGGAGGTTGCGATGCCACCCTCAGTCACACTCAGGGTAGGGCCAATTGGGGGGTTGGGGCACCGCCCCCTGTCACACTCAAGGCAGGGTCGATGGGGAGGTTGCAGCGCCACCCCCTGTCACGCACAGAGCAGGGCCGATCAGGGGGTTGGGGCGCTGCCCCCTGTCACTCACAGAGCAGGGCCCATCAGGGGGGTTGGGGCTTTGTACCCTGTCACACACAGAGCAGGGTCGATCAGGGGGTTGGGGAGCTCCCCCTTGTCACGCACAGAGTAGGGCCGATAGGGGAGTTGGGGCACCGCCCCCTGTCACACACAGAGCAGGGCGGATCAGGGGGTTGGGGTGCTGCACCCTGTCACACTCAGGGCAGGGCCAATGGGGAGGTGATGGCTCTACCCTGTCACACACAGAGCAAGGCCCGTGGAGAGGGGTTGGGGCGCCACCCTCTATCACCCACAGAGCAGGGCCGATCAGGGGGTTGGGGCGCCACCACTGTCACACTCGGGGCAGGGCCAATGGAGAGGTTATGAGGCCTGGTGCACGGGTGGAAGCCGGCTGGTTTGCCCTGAAGGGTGTCCTGGATCAGGGTGGGGGTCCCCACTGGGGTGCCTGGCCAGTCTGGGTGAGGGGCTGAGGGCTGTTTTCCGGAAGCGGGTGACTGAAGCTTCCAACCGCTCCTTCTTTTCTTTTTTTTTTTTTATTCTGGGCCAGCTTTAGCTCTGAGGCCTCGCTGCTGAAAACATCGATACAAAGTTTCTGTCCGCCTGGCTTTCAGTCCAGCTGGTTTCTGGAGTTTTGTTTATCTTCTTATTTGCAACATAGTACATAGTTGCTTAGAGTTGTAGCTCAGAGGCTGGCAAGTGAGGCGGGGAACGTTGGAGTCCGCAGCAAGCAAGCCTCATGTTCGCTTCCAGCTGCCTGGCTGCCGGCCGCCATCTTGGCTGACAGTTAATTTGCATATACTCACTGATTAGCCAATGAAAAGGGTAGTGGTCGTACGCTAATTACCATGTTTCTCTTTTATTAGTGTATATATATATATATATATATATAGCCATATATAACAAATATAGACAAACAATTTAAAGTGGAAAAATTCAAAGAATACTTTTTAATTAGCGGCACTTAAAGAAATTATTTTAGTATTTTTACTCAGCCGATAAATGACTGAGAAAAGTTTAGCAACAGGCTCACAGTGAGCAATGACTATATTTTGCTACAGCAAAAATTAAAGCATGTGGGGATAAGAGTAATAGAACAGTATAGAAATACAAGATGGCTTGATAACAGAAATAAAATGGCTAAGAAAAGAATAGAAGAGAGTGCAAGTAAAATAAACTCCCAGGTGCCTCATTACTAGTAGCTGAGTGGCAAAGATAGCATGTAGAGCTAGCAAATCAAAAACAAAAATATGAGTGCAACATAAAGGAAAAATAAGTTACTTTGGGGATGAGTGGGGAGATAGAAAGGAGGGAGAGGAATAGGATGAAGAATATAAGAAGATGTAAAAGAATTTTTTAATGCACATAAAATGAAACTGGTGGAGATTAGGTTTGATTATAGTGATAATCACCTGAAAATGCAAATTGTTTAATATCAGAGGTTGTACAATTTTTAAAAAGTAATTAGGGGTAACTAATTAAGCAGAACCTAACTCATGTGGGTATTATCAGAGCCTTGACGGCCTGAGGGAAGGAAAATACCCAACTCATGCCCACCCCAGCCATCCTTCCCAACCTAAGGGAGGAAACAAAGGGGGGGGGGTGCACTTGTGAAGTTCACAGCCCAGAGGCACTTCCACACCACATTACTAAAAGCACCAGTGAACACAATGAATGCCATATGTTCATATTTCCTTATTTTGCATAAAGAAAAATCAGGAAAAATATTTAAGAAAATGATCCACGTGGTTGCCTATTAGAGGCCAACAGGCATAAACCAGAATAAATGAGGGCTTGCCTTAGAGGGAAATTTGCACTTTATCTTGGTTTGATATTTTTTGTTACAGAAACGAAAATATTACCTGTAGAAAATGTATTTTCATTATTTAAAATTAAAAACTTAAAAATTAAATATTTAAAAATAAAATAAATTGCATTCCATCTGCAGTAATTTCATCAGAAAATTGTCTCATGGTTCACACTATCATTTTATTTCCTTTTCATATGTACTCGGACTTCTTAAAAGAGTAATAAATATTATTTTAATAAAAGCATGAGAAAATTGCATCAGCTTTCTCCACTTCCTCACCATCTTCTACTTATCCCATAAATATTTGCAGTTGACTTCCCAAAGTCACCAATGATCTCATATGGTCAAAATTATAAAAACCATCATCATTAATATACCTACTTTTACTCAACAGTTATGTATAATGTTATAGCTAAATCAAATGTTGCGTGCTATTTAAAGGGAATTAAGGCCCAGCTGGCATGGCTCAGTGGTTGAGCATCAACCTACGAACCAGGAGGTCACAGTTAGATTCCTGGTCAGGGCACATGCCCGGGTTGTGGGCTCGATCCCCAGTAGGGCGCGTGCAGGAGGCAGCTGATCAATGATTCTCTCTCATTGATATTTCTATCTCTCTCTCCCTCTCCCTTCCTCTCTAAAATAAAAAGAAATATGTATTAAAAATAAAGAGAATCAGAAATGACTCTTTTTTTTAGTGATTGATATTTATTTTCTAATTTATTTGTTTATGTTGCAATTTTTGGTAGTTTTAATTTTATTAAAATAATGTTAGATGGAATGATTTTGATTTTTGAAATGAGATTTTAGTAAGAATATTACTTTTTTATCCTATTATTTAAAACGGGTTTCTGTGTGTAATTCGTTGTGTATTTACACAAGGTTTCACAACGTGTCCCTACTCCAGTTAGAGTGCAGTAATCATGCATTGCAATTCAACCACCACGATTCCACACCACAAGTGTTCATTCATGGAAGCTTCTTAACCCCCGACCTCAGGGTTTCTTCTCAGATCCTCCCCACCTACACACCCACCAGTTTTGAAAATGTCTGTTATCAAATCAACAAGTTCATTGACATGTCCTTGATTCCTCTGGTTAGTGCCCACTTCATTTTTCAAACTTAATGTGATAAAAAAGAATCTGAAATTGTATTTTGTCTGAGGTGATAAGGGAGCACTAATTTTTGGACACAATTTAAAGAAAATGTGTTTTAAAAATCAAAAAGAACATATAACCTAGAAAATGGCCTTTGTTTTCCTTTTGGCACCAGAGCTTACTTCATTATGTTAATTCTAGAGGGCCCACAAAAGAAAATTGACTTAAATTGAACAGTAATCCATAATGAAATTGACCAATCCAGTTCCTCTTATTATGAACTCCATTAAATGCAAAAGTAGTATATTAAATTGGAAATAACAAAAGGACAAACAGTGTTTCTAAATTGCTAATATATTGGAAAGCTAAGGTCCTCTTGCATGAGGTGTGCATGTAGCATAGGGATGTGTGTGCAAGTGAGAATTCTGCAGCCTGTTCTTAAAAAACTGTATGAAACTCTATCAGAATTCAAAGGAGTCATCTTTAACTCAGGCAAATCAAAGAGGCATTTTTATCTGGCAAAACCAGGCACAACAAAGAAGAATATGTACATAGCAATTAAAAATTTCACTGGGAAAGACCATAAAACATTATAAATGAATGTTCACTGTAGTATGTAATGAACTTCAACATTGTGTCTAACGGATTCTTCCCATCAACACAGTCACTGAAATGCAGCTTCTGGCATGACAGGTGGTCTTCTTAGGAACTGTCCCAATGCCAATTTAAAAAGCATTCTCGCCGAAACCGGTTTGGCTCAGTGGATAGAGCGTCGGCCTGCGGACTAAAAGGTCCTGGGTTCGATTCCGGTCAAGGGCATGTACCTGGGTTGCGGGCACATCCCCAGTGGGAGATGTGCAGGAGGCAGCTGATCAATGTTTCTCTCTCATCGATGTTTCTAACTCTCTATCTCTCTCCCTTCCTTTCTGTAAAAAATCAATAAAATATATTTTTAAAAAAAGCATTCTCAAAAGTACTGAGTAGGCCCTAACTAGTTTGGCTCAGTGGATGGAGCATCAGCCTGTGGACTAAAGGGTCCCAGGTTCGATTCCAGTCAAGTGCATGTACCTTGGTTGCAGGCACATCCCCAGTAGGGGATGTGCAGGAGGCAGCTGATAGATGTTTCTCTCTCATCAATGTTTCTAACTCTCTATCCCTCTCCCTTCCTCTCTGTAAAAAATCATATATATTAAAAAAAAAAAAAGTACTGAGTAGTACATATAGTTTTCTAGCATTTATCTAAGGGGGGAGGTATACAAATGTGTGTGCTTGTATGTGTGTGTGTATGTGTGTGATGCCTATAGAGGGTATGTGGAATAAGGTAAAGGGAAAAACAATTCGAGCTAAACTTCTTTGAATATAGTTTGTTTTATAAATTAGACTTTGAAAATCAAAGAGTTATATGTTATATAAATATAAAGCAAAATTAAATTTTAAAATGACCTTAGGGTCTGGCATGGCTCAGTGTTGAGTGTCAACCTATGAACCAGGAGGTCATGGTTTGATTCCCGGGTCAAAGCACATGGCCTGGGTTGCAGGCTCGATTCCCAAAGGGGATGTGCAGGAGGCAACGGATCAATGATTCTCTCTCATCATTGATGTTTCTATCTCTCTCTTCCATGCCTTTCCTCTCTGAAATCAATAAAAATATTTTTTTAAAAGTGACTTTAGAAATAAAAAATTAAATTAAGTAAGTGAAAACAGTGCCATTCAAATTTTTGCATAGCCAGTCAGATAAGAAATATGTCAAGAGACTTTCAAACACAATGACTTGGCTGCACATCTATCATGGGATAGATCCCAAGGGAAGCAAACTGCAAAGTAAGAGTGTGCTGATGGAGAGGTACCACTGTTGTGTGAAAGTGGGATTCAATTCCACTGGACACTCTCAGAGACACTGGATGGGGCATATGTCAGAATTGTCCCACAGAATGTCAAGGAAACTGGGCATTTATACTCTGTCACAAATCACAGGTTGAGAGTTATCCCCTGGGACTTCTGGACTGTACCCAGGGCCTAAAATGTCCCCAGACAGAGAGATTCTGGAAGACTATGGCAGCCCCAGGAACTATTGTGCCTCTGACCTCAGAGGAAGACTGATGGAGGGCTCCTCAGACACAGTGAACATCCCATATATCACTCACTTTGCACAAATCTTAAGATTTTTTGAACTTTTTATTTATTGAATTGCGATCCAAATAAGGTATATACATGGTAACTGATTAACATGTCTGTTAAGCATCTTCTAATTTATGATTCATCCTCCATCTCTCTATTTTTTGCATTTTTCTTATAGTTATAGAATCTAGTCATATTTTCCTATAGAAGTTATCACAGACTGTGTTGTGAAGTTTATCTCCACAATTCTAACATGCTCTGTGTTCTTTATTTTAAGTACATTGCTAATGATCATATTCAAGTTGGAGTTTTTCCTGACTAGTTTATACATAGTGGTATGTTCTGATAGATGGTACATAATTTCCAATCATCCCTCTCATTATGACAGTAATCAAAAGTGAAAGTTGCTATTTAGATGCAGTAACCCATTAAAGGTTACAGAAAGGTGATATTTCAATTCTATCATTCTTTTTTCAGTCATTAGTGTTAATCCTTCTGTAAAGAGAAATTTCTTCATCAGCTATTTCGTTGACAAGAGTCCATTTTCATTCCCTCCACTTTCCACTTCTTCTCACTCATAAAGTGCTTCTGTTGCTGTTATTTAAAAAAATGAAGATATTTTGGTCATATAGGAGTTTCAGACAAAAAATTTAACCTTTTATAGAAGAAAACATTGTCACAAAAATCATAGAAGAAGCATGACCATTTTGAGAATTGCCTCCGATGTTTATACTGTTGACAACAACTAGAAAAACATTCTTTTAATTTCTAGGCTAAATCTTTGTGGGAACTTCTTGATGGTGCAAGATATACAGTGGTCCCATCTATCCATGTAGAAAGGTTTCAAAGCCCTTACTGGATGCCTAAAACAATGTACAGTACCAAAACTCCTATATACTATGTATTTTACTTTATGTACACACCATGATAAAATTTAATTTATAAATTAGACACATTAAGAGATTAACAATAACTAATAATGTAGAAAAATTATCCTATACAATAAAGAGGCAATATGCAAATTGACCATCACTCCAAGACAAAAGATGGCCATCCCCATGTAGTCAAAGATGGCCACCCCCATGTGGACACAAGATGGCCAGCAGGGGAGGGCAGTTAGGGACGACCAGGCCTGCAGGGGAAGATAGTTAGGGGCAACTGGGCTAGCAGGAGAGGGCAGTTAGGGGTGACCAGGCTGCCAGGGGAGGGCAGTTAGAGGCAATCGAGCTGGCAGGGGAATGGTTAGGAGGTGATAAGGCTGGCAGGCAGAAGCAGTTAGGGTCAACCAGGCAGGCAGGCAGGCAAGTGGTTGGGAGCCAGCAGTCCCGGATTGTGAGAGGGATGTCCGACTGCCTGTAGTCGGACATCCCTCGAAGGTCCCAGATTGGAGAGGGTGCAGGCTGGGCTGAGGGACACACACCCTGCCCCGTGCATGAATTTCGTGCACTGGGCCTCTAGTAATAACATACTAAAATAATAGTTATGTTAATTATAACTGTTTCTCTCTCAATCAAAATATCTTCTGGCCCTAGCCGGTTTGGCTCAGTAGATAGAGCATCGGCCTGCAGACCAAAGGGTCCCAGGTTCGATTCTGGTCAAGGGCACATACCTCCGCTGGCTCCTCCCCCACCTGGGCCCTGGTTAGGGTGCATGCAGGAGGTAACCAATCAATAAGTTTCTCTCATATTGATGTTTCTCTCTGTCTTTACCTCTCTCTTCCATTCTCTCTAAAATCAATGGAAAAATATCCTCAGGTTAGAATTAAATATATATATATATACACACACACACACTAGAGGCCTGATGCACGAAATTCGTGCAAGGGGCTCAGCCCTCGCAGCCCTGGTGGCTTGCCTCGGCCCTCACAGCCCCTGCTTCATCCAGAAGGTCGTTCGGAAGAACGTCTGGTCTAATTAGCATATTACACTTTTATTATTATAGATTCTTTACTGTACTCACCTTTCACTTGAAGAAAGCACTTTATGGCTTCTCTCTGGCCTATCTGATTTGGCAGCATCACTACTCTTGCACTTTGGGGCCATAATTAAGCAAAATAAGGGTTACTTGAACACAAGCACTGTGAGACCAGGACAATCATCTGATAACCAAGACAGCTGCTAAGTCACTAACAACCATGTAAGGTACAGAGCCTGAAGATGCTGGACAAAGGGATGAGTCATGTCCCAGGTGGGAGGAAGCAGGAAGGTGAAGATTGTATAAAGCACCCCAGAATGGCCTGCAATTTAAAAATATGAATTCTTTCTTTTTAGAAGTTTTCATTTAATATTTTTTGGACCATTGTTGATCGAGGTTAACTGAAACAGCGGGAAGTAAAACTGCTGATAAAGGGGGAATCCTGTATGTTCATGAATGTGATTTTTTTTAATAGGCACTTGATCTGATATTTTTAGCAGCACAGCAGGTGCACAGTTGTCCTCCTATTCTAAACTGTATTGTAAGTTCATTTGAAATACATTCTGAAGAGATGGACTATGTTGATTCCCCTTTCAGCTAGTTGTAGTGACTCACAACATCAGTCTTTCTCCTTTTCCGCTGATACTAAACATGTCTGACTCAGCTGCAAAATTAGTTGATTCATAAAGCTGAACTCCACGATCATAGATGATCTACTAGTATAATTGCTACAAGAAGTTCTTGTTCATCTTATAATGTGTCTTTGGAGTACCTAACCCAAGCTTCTATGCTTATGGTGTCACTAAGGTTTTGACTCTTGTCAATTATTTTTACTTATTTATTCAGATAAGGATCTTGATCTTATGCTTAACCTAGCTTATTAAATAAACTTCAAGTTACTAACTCTTAATTCTTCAAGATTTTACTAATGAAACCATGCCTTCTTGGGTGTTAGGGTGTCAAATTTTGTCTGGTTTAACTCTTTGCCTTTTATTTGGTTGTTTGTTAAGCACAAAAAGTGTGAGATTAGTGTTTAAAAGTTCAGTTGCCCAGTGCTAATGGCAGTTGAATTCCATCTACCTCCATTACACAATGGAGTAAGTAGAGCTGTCACTGTATTTGAGGTTCTTCAACATGACACCACTCAGACATGTGGGAAAAACTTTTCTATGAGAACAACCTGAAATCAAAGCTTTAACAAGGAAATGTTAACTGAATTTGAAAAGGGCCCGGTCACTCACTAGAACACAGGCTGAGAAAACTCTCACAATAGTCAAAAGGCAGATCTTTTTAGCAGCAATACTACCATTCAACTCAGTTCAACTCTCCACTGCCCATGAATCATTTGTCATTTTGACAAGTTTTGCACCAGCAATTGTGACTGTTCACCAGAGAGTCATACACACCGATGAATTATTTTGTCAGAGCTTTGCTCTCATGTCTTATTTGGATCATAATGAAATTGTGGAGGGAAATACATCCAAAATATCAATTGGTACCAAGGCAGGAAGGCAGTGCTAAAAAATGGTTTGGATCAATGTGGACATTTTTATCACCTTCATTACTGTGAGGTCTGAACTCAAGGTATTACAATAAGGCAAAGCTTGTCCCTTCCTTCATGTCTAAAGGATAAGAAGAGAAGAGTCTAGAAATAATTTTCTTCTTTCTATCTCTCATATATATAAGAATACTAATAAAAGAGAAATATGCAAATTGGTGTCACTTCGCTATGCCCACCAGCCAATCAGGATGAGTATGCAAATTAACTCAACAAAGTTGGCGGTTAATTTGCATATGCAGGCACGGAGCAAAGACTGAAGAAAACTGAAGACTGAAGATGACTGAAGACTGAAGAGGCTTGGCTTCTCCACTGTGGCCAGAGCGGAGAAGCCAAGTCTCACTGCTGCGGCCCAAGTGGAGAAGCCAAGCCTTGCTGCTGCGGCTGGACCAAAGGCCTGGGTCCTGGGTGCCAGAGGAAAACCGGTGCCGGCAGCCAAGGAAAGGAAGGCCTATTGCGTGAATCTTCATGCAACAGGCCTCTAGTATATATATATATAATTGATATATCTATATATCTCAGATATATATATGAGATATATATCTATGAGAATGCCATGTTAAACGTAAGTTCAAGATATATATATATATACTAGAGGCCTGGTGCACGAATTGGTGCACGGGTGGGGTCTGGCCGATGAGGGGAGGGGAGGAGGGAATGCCGGAGGTTGGCTGGCTGGCCCCGCCCCCCGATTGAGGGGACAATTTGCATATGAGGCTTTTATTATATAGGATATTAATATTGCTATTTGCTCTTTCTCTATAATAGAAGTGTCAGAGATGAAAGAAAATTAGTAAAATGTATATGAAAATCTCCCTACTGTCAGAGTCTGGAGCATGCCGCAGGACCCTGAGTCAAGTCCCCGCCCACCTTCTTGGGCCTTGAAATCATGAGACCCATACCTGGCCGGCCCCACCCTGTCAAGCCCCGCAGGGCAGAGGGCGCAGCCTCAGGTCCCCTGGACCTGGTGTGAGGGTGCGAGGGCGTGAGGACACGAAGGCTCAAGGACCATTTGGATATTAGCTCTTTATTATATAGAATATATATATATATATATATATATATATATATATATATAGACATTCTCATAGCCAATCAGTAGACTTGCATTTTTATTGGACTTTTGTATCTGAGCACCTTGGAATGCTTTGCATCATTTAATTACATGCTGGTAATTAAATAACTATATTCAGGGAGAAAAAAAATGCCACCAAGCAGATGTTGTATACTCAAGGAATGTCATCTTTGTTCTACAGATAAAAACAACTGTATTAGTTTACAGTAAATTTATGATTAGCACAATATTTCCCATGTTGTGTCTGTGCTTTCCCTCTAACTATACATACTCAATGCCGGGAGTGTTTTTCTATTTCAATTCTAAAAGCCTCTCCCCAGTTGTCAGTAAAGAATCACCTGTTTCCCTTGTCCATAGCCTGGTAAGTGACCACCCAGAGTGAGCAGGTCATTTTCACAACCACCGCTCAGACTTCCTTCCCCCTGTTTTATGATTTGCAGTTCACACTCCTCAACAAATAGAATCCTCCTACAACAATATTCATGCACAGTACAATTTATTTGATTCATTTTTACCAAGTGGCTTTGCTCTGACATTTTTTTTTCAAATTTGAAAGTCTGCCTTGTTTATGTTTATTTTTCTGAGTACACATTATTTTTGTCATGGTTATCATGAAAACCACTAGATGACAGGAACACTGCCTGCCTTGTGTTTAAAAAAATAACACTAATTGATTAAATTTTCAAACATATTTTTCTGTAATGCAGTAATATCAATGCTGGCTGTGGCCAAGTTAAATGCTGTGACAGAATACTTAAGGATTGTACACTATATGTGCTTTAAGTTATGAGTTAATAAACACCTTGACCTAACACAGCAAGAACACATAAGTAGTCTATTTTTGAAATATAATTAAGCAAAATACAGTTGTATTAGATATCGTTTAGGTACAAACCTAATTGTGTTTTGGCATTGATGGATTTAATTGATGCAGGTATATTTTAATAGAGAGTAATAAGTGCCCTTTAGACTGTATAAAAAGAATCCTCACTCCTACTTAAGAATTTAGTTATCAAGTTAGAAAATACTCTACCCTATGATTTTATCACAAAGAATCAACATGTATTTTAGACTAGCCATTAAAGGAAATATTTAGAAGGAAAATAGTTTACCTGTGGTTGATGGCATTTGGGATATCTTCAAAATCATTTCATACACACATTATCTGGTAGTGTCATAACACCAGAATATTTTGATGACTCAAACAATAGCAAAAAAAAGAAAAGAAGAAGAAGAAGAAGGAGAAGGAGGAGGAGGAGGAGGAGGAGGAGGAGGAGGAGGAGGAGGAAAAAATATGTGAATTAAAGGATTTGGCAATGTGTGTTTTTATATTTTCCAAAATATCCAGTGGATATGATCATTCTAATGAACAGCTCAGATAGCATAGTGAAAAGACCCTAGGATGAAGAATGATAACCTATGATGTTCAGATAATGTGTTAGAAATTTCTCTCAAGGTCCTCCCTCATCTTCAGTTCTATGCCTTCAAAACAGCCACTGTCTACAGATTGGGGCTAACTAATCAGAACTCTCTAACATACTCACCAAGCACCATGATCTCACAGATACGGGTAAGATTATGTATTTAGTAATTTCTATTATTCAGTGTAATAATGGAGCATTTTTGTTCATCCATTTCACATAGGCTTGGGATTACAATGCAGCCAAATGATTTCAGCTCAAACCCCTGAGAACAAGTTCTTAAAGTTACCACGATGAGACAAGATTTTAATTAGCAGTGACAAGAATAAAGTGCAGATGATCCTTGTAGTCATGCTTGAAATTGAATGCCAACTTCTTATTGTCCAATATGGCAAAATTGTTATTTTTATTAAATGCTAATTAGTAAAAACTTAATGAAAATACGTATAAATAACATGGTTTGTATAAAGCTAAGTCAGATTTTAGTTTCCACATCCTGGATTCATTTGTTCTAAAGTTGTGTCAATATCCAGAAATTTCTCTAATACCCTATATTTTTATGATAATAATCATTTTTAAAATAAGTATTATCACATTTATATGCACAAACAACAAGGCCATCTCATGATCACATAGAAAAAGAGATAACTTACTTTTAAAGAATAACTCTCTTTTATGGCAATGGAATTAAGGTCTTGTTTTATGTCCAGTAGAATGACCATAATTCCAAGGGCTGAGGTAATGTACCCAATAGGACAGTCCCAAACTTAAAAAAAAAAAATGGCAATAGAGTAATGTTATTTAAATCAAGAGAAATAAAATGCCATTTTGAAAATAAGTTCCAATCAAAATATAAATTATGTCAGACATATTCTTTATTTTGCTTATGTGGATTGACCTTCACAGTTCAAGATTCTTGCAGTGTTGAATTTACCAGTGAACTTTTGTCATGGTATACGCCCTGTGAATATCCATATTTTTTTAAATACTGAGATAATTTGCCACATCACAGCAAGAAGCAACTCTTTGCTTTGTCAGGAAAGATGTAGTTCTTCTTAGGGTTTGTGAGGTATATGCTACTTGCTATATGAAATATTTTAAAACTAAAAAAGATGTTTCTTAATGTATTAACCCATAGAAAATAAATTTATTGAAAGTGACAGTTTAAAAGAGAAGGAGAATATATCTACTACTCAAATTCATAGGTTTGGGGAGCTGGAGTTTAATAAATGGTTTTATACTATTTGATATAATATCCTATTATTAACCTTTGAGAACACAGAGCATTGTACATATTATACCAACTGAAATTATTTTCACTAGATAAAAAGCAAGAATTCATTGTATATGCTGAAACCAGAAAGTACAATTGTAATTGAAAGTTAAAAGTATTTACCTGCCAAATAGTTTGTAGGATGAGGAGACCAGAGAGAGACTGTGGGCAAAATCATGCAGTGAAGTCATGAGATCTCAGACTGGTCGGGTTGTCTGTGAATATAAGAATAAAGGAGACACCAATAACTATTTGGTCGTTTTTCATTGAAAATAAAGACTTTTTTTCAAAAAACATGAAGCTACATCCAAGTAAAAAATGTGCTTTTCTTCTCCTGTCTTTGGCTTTGGTAAAAAGGTAATTCTAGTCTCATAAAATGAGTTAGGACATATTCCCTCCTCTTCATTTTTTTTTTTTTTTGGAGATATTGGGAAATATAGTTTTTTATTTAAATTCTTTTTTGTCTGATACTAGTATAGTCCCTACTCTCTCTTGGTTACTACTTGTATGAAATTTCTGTATCATCCTTGCACTTTCAACCTATGTATGTCCTTAGATATGAGTCTCTTGTAGACAATACATAGATTTTAACCCATTTGCCTTTAAAGAAATTACAGATGGGTACTTATATGTTGACTTTGTGTTGTGTTATTTATTTTTGCATGTCTAATAGCTCTATTATTTGTAATGGTTTTTTACTATTTTCTATTTACCTTTAGCATTCAATTACCTCTGTAGTGAGTCAGTTTATCCTATTTTCATTTAATATTTTTAACATAGTTACCTTTTCCTTGAATAAATTTATGAACTGCTTTAAAAGCTTTCTCTGCTAAATCCAACCTTTTGGCTCATTCAGTCAGTTTGTACTGACTGTCTTATTTCCTGAGTATAGATAGCATTTTCAAGTTTCTTTGCATGGCTCAACATTTTTGTTAAAAAATAGACATCTAAAATAGCATATTGTAGCAACATCCCAGGTTCTGTTCTTTTGTACTTATTTTTTAATTTGTTTTACTTTTAATATCTTGCCTAGACTTAAGCTCTAGAATCTGTCTCGCACTTAATGTGAGTGATGTTTCTGCTTAATTTTTAATATTTCCATTTTATTTTTTAGTCTGGTTCCCTAGGGCAGTGGTCGGCAAACTCATTAGTCAACAGAGCCAAATATCAACAGTACAACGATTGAAATTTCTTTTGAGAGCTAAATTTTTTAAACTTAAACTATATAGGTAGGTACATTGTTATTAACTTAATTAGGGTACTCCTAAGGCTTAGGAAGAGCCACACTCAAGGGGCCAAAGAGCCGCATGTGGCTTGTGAGCCACAGTTTGCAGACCACAGCCCTAGGGTTTGCCCTTGTGTCTGCATAGCTTCGTGGTCAGCCAATGATTGAAGAACTTAGATCCAAACACCTAAAGCCCATAAGGCTGCTATCCTATGCAGTTAGATCTCATTGTGGTTTGAGGAGCACATTCAATGTTGAGCGAGTTCCTAAGTACATCTCCCTTGTCTTTTACTCTTTGCTGGAATCTTTCAGGTCTCTTTTGTTCTTGTATGTAGTTTCCCAATCACCACGGTATCTACAGAGAACTCACCTCAGCACTTCTAGGGCTTTCATCTTTCCAGAATGTCACATTAATATCTGCCTAACTATATGTTCCCCCCATCTGGGACTTCAGTCTTCGGGTAGCACAGTCCCAGCAGTTTCCGTCATTTCCTACTGGGTTTGCCATTTAAAGCAGGTGCCACCCCTACCCAAAACTGAGTTTCCCACTCTGGCAGCAAAACTGCTGGGATTTTTGGCCAGGTCTATGCTGTGAACGCTATAGTTCTCATTAATCAGGCTGGGGAGGAAGGATGGGCCACAGACCCCCACTGCTCTTAGCTCTACGTCTTTTCATTCTGTCTTTCTAATTTGTCTCACTTTCCCCCATTAAAATAGCTCTTTTTTTTATCAACTTTTAAATTTGTATTTTGCAGATAGGATTTGCTGACAATGCTTTCATAGGCACAGTGTGTCTTCTTTATCAATTTTTAAAAACTCTGAAATAGTTGTATCATACAGCCCGCCGAAGTAAGATAGATATAACAATATCTCTATGGGTTGTACTGTTTTATTTCTTAATTCTGTTTTCATAAATTTTGCCCTGCATGCCTCTGTCTTCAGTGGCATTTTGGACAATTATATCAACCACAAACACTTCCTGAACAATTCCTGTCTACTGATTGTGTGCAGGATCATAGATAGTTATGCAGAGAAAAATCTGACACACTCCTTGAAATGAAATACCCTGCAACATTCCTGAGGGAAATAATCTATTCAGCCCTTTTTCAGATCTATTTAGTCTTTTTGGATGACATCTTGCCTCTTGCCTGTGTCTTCAAGTATTTTATTTCATTAAATATTATAAAAAGGCTTATTTAAATCTTATAAACAAAATTGCAATATCTGAATTTCTCAGTAATGTGATTCTTTAGCTCATTGATTCTGTTCATGCACTTTTATGTGGGCTCTTTTCCGAGTATTTGTCATATGAATTGTATGCTCATATTTGTCTGGGTTTTATGGGGGGTAAAATCCCAGTTTTCAAGAGTTTGCTCTCCCAAGAGGACATCTTTTTCCTTTTTGCTACATACCCCGGGACACTACCCATCTTGCACAAGTTAATTTCATGGTTTTGATTTTCTGTAACCACATAGGTAATATATTTTTCACCCTCAAGCCTATATTCAGAAAAGACTCATTTAAAATTCTCACCCATCAAACCTTTGGAATGCTTACAGTGAGCAAAGTAACCTTTGGACTGGGTCAAACCAAGACTGTATTCCAAACAAGCATTTGCAAAACCAACAGGATAGCAGACATCCTGACTACCAGACTGAAAATTAAAGACATTCTTTAAGAATTCACATCACCATATATAGCTAACAAATAACTTAGGTTTATTTGCACCTATGGAAATTCCTGCCTTGACTTATTAACATCAATTAAAATGCCTTTCTTCTCTACATTCCCCTTCTCTTTCTCATGAAAACCCCTTGCCTTCAACCTCTAATTGCAACACCATTTGGGTTTCTGCCAGAATCAGTATTTCTCAAATACCTATTCTTTTGGATCTCAAATGCTTGTTGCCTCTCACTTTGACCCTTTATTTTTAGGATAACAGAGTAGAGATAGCCTTCTAGTTCATTAATGGTTTTAATAAGAATGACATGTATTTTGCTTTATAACTTTGGATCTAGGTTTGGAAGAGTCAAGAGTCAATCATAAGATTTTTATATTCATTATAATGTAGTCATTGTTAGTCAATGTACATATGAAAAATGTAACAAATCTAGCAAATACCTTTCCAGCACCTATTGAGATGACTGCCAGGTTTCAAGTATTCAAGGACTAAATTATTTTGGTGAAGTAAGAGACAGCTGTTATCACTGCCAGGAGAGAAGTCCCACTCTACCAGGAGCTGCAGGCCCACGTGGTAGGCTCACTCCATTTGGGGTTTCAGGAAAGACACAAATCACACAGATATTAGGTGAAACAAAACTTACTCCAAACAGAAGAGACAGCAACATCAGCTTCAACAGTAGGTGTAGGACCCCCACCGCCAGCAGAACACCTCTGAAAACTGAGGCAGGGTAATGGTCCAGGCACCCTTCTCCTCTTGCCAGCAAAGTGTTCTGACCCCTCCCCTGTGGGGTCTGACAGACAGAAAGCTGGAGGCAGACCTGAAGGCCATATGATGCACACCTTTAAGCAGAAAAAGAAGCGCACAGCAAGGCCAGAACAGGGAAAGACCCTGCCAAACAAGGCACTATGCCTAGCACAGGCTGGAGGCCTTCCTGTCTCTCTGAAAGGAAATATTCCAGGCCCTCAGCCACTCTTATGCGGCTATGTGGGGGTCAAAAGATGGCACGCAGGAAAAGAAACGCATAGCCTTCTCCAGCAACGTTCTAGGGCTGAACCTCTTAGCAGTACCCCAAATCCCAACTTGGTCATATTTACATATATACACACACATGCATACAAATGCAAATGCATATGTATTTTATATATTTGTATTTTATATATTTGTAATATATATTTTATATGTATTATATTCACACATATACATTCATTTTAATTTAGAGCTTTGTAATTATATTCATATCAAAATTATTTGATGCGTGCTTTTCTGTTTCCGGTACATATTGTACATTTAAATGTCTGAATTATGCTAGTTTTATAATTAGAAAAGAATTTTTTCTTACATTTTCTTTGTTGGATTTTTGAATTTAAAAATCAGTACATGCTCATTTTATCTAGTGGAATAATGTAAAGATACATAAAATAAAGATAGTAATCTCTTCCCACTCTCAAACTTTTCCCACTTTATTTCCATATTTTTCTGTTTATAAAAATATACGAACACTTTATATATTTACTTTTATTGTTGTTGTTTAGGTGGTTTGTTGGTTTTATTGAAATGGGATTTTTCCTGCTCATGACTTACTTTCCTAAAAATAATGATATTATATGTATTAGATATTTCTTTAGGTCTACATGCATAGATTTGTCACATATTTTTGGTTGCTCCATAATATTCAATAATGTGGCTGAATTACAATTTATTTAAATTTTCCTCTATTAGATGAATATTGACATAAGATTTATAAAGATTTTATTTTTGTTTTGTTTTTATTTGCCCCTACAAAAATAAACATCATTGTATATATAAATGATATACAAGTATTTTTAAGTTTATGCAATAATTTTATCAAATTGTGATTATAGTATAACATATATTTTTTGAGTAATTTCCCAGAGGGTTTTAGTAATTCTATTTTCCATGAGTAAAATATGAGTAAACACTTCTTGTTCATATTATAACTATTTCTATATCTTATAATATTACTAGAGGCCTGGTGCACAGATTCATGTACTGGTGGGATCCCTCAGCCTGGCCTGTGGGGATAGGGCCAAAACCAGCTCAATCCCTCCAGGGGTCCCAGATTACAAGAGGGCAGTTCTCAGGTGACACACCCTGGAATCAAGCTCCCTCCTCTCTGGTTCCAGGTGTGTCACCATAGAACCGCAGCTGCCAAGTCACCACAGCTTGGCAGCTCCTACATTGAGCATCTTCCCCCTGGTGGTCAGTGCATGTCATAGCTACTGATCAGACCGTCTACTGGTTGGACAGTCAAATGGTCGCTTAGGCTTTTGTATATATAGATAAGATGTATGAGTAATATTATGAGTGAAAGAGTATTACATCATAGATTTAATTGGCATTTCTCAGATTGCTAATGAGATTGATCACTTCTTCATGTGTTTATTGGATTTCCTTTTCTGGGTAATTGTCTTTTATTTGAATATAATATTATTAAATTACTTTTAGTTATCCATATATAGAAGCATATTATTTTTAAAAATAATAACTAATTTTTGCCATATAAATTGCAGAAATATTCCCCATTTTTCTGTTTGTTTTTGATGCTATGAAGTTATGATGTTTTTGTTTGTTTGTTTTTAAATATATTTTATTGATTTTTCACATAGATGAAGGGAGAGGGATAGAGAGTTAGAAACATCGATGAGAGAGAAACATCGATCAGCTGCCTCCTGCACACTCCTACTGGGGATGTGCCCGCAACCAAGGTACATGCCCTCGGCCAGAATCGAACCTGGGACTCCCTCCCAGTCCGTGGGCCGATGCTCTATCCACTGAGCCAAACCGGTCAGGGCGAAGTTATGATGTTTTGACGTAATTTTTCTTAAATAATTTTGTTGAAGTGTAATATATATATATATATATATATATATATATGTATATACATACACACATATATATATATATATATATAAAATGAACATATCAGAAATGTATAGTGTAATGATTTTTATGAAGCAAACTGTCATGAAGCATCATCTGCATCAAGAAATAGGACAGCCCTAGCCGGTTTGGCTCAGTGGATAGAGTATCAGCCGGAGGACTGAAGGGTCCCGGGTTTGATTCTGGTCAAGGGCACATGCCCAGGTTGTGGGCTTGATCCCCAGTGTGGGGCATACAGGAGACAGTTGATCAATGATTCTCTCTCATCATTGATGTTTCTATCTCTCTCTCTTTCTCTCTGAAATCAATAAAAATATATTAGTAAAAAAGAAATAGGACAATACCAACAGCTAAAATACTCTCTTATTGCCCTAATATTTTATTATGCCTTCCTTTATCCCTCACTTTTAAAACTATGTATTAGTTATGCCTACTACTAAAATTTATGTATGTACATATATTTTAAACACATTATGATTTTATTATTTGATATAATGAATTTTTTTTTTACAAAAAAATGTTATTCTCTATTGCCTTTCTTCTCTATTGTCATACTTTTGCTTTCACATGGTATCATTTTCCTTCTGTCTGAATAACTCCCTGTACTACTATTAATGTGTATCTGCTGATGATAAATTTCTTCATCTTTTATTTGTGTATAAATTTGTACTTATTTACCTTTATTTTCAAGGGTATTTTCACTGAATACAGAATTTAAGTTAGGATTTCTTTTGATTATACTCTTCCACTGCTTCACTACTTCCATCATTTTGTTGAGATGTGAGCAATTATTATTCTTGCTACTCTGCCATTCCTTTGTTTTTACTGCTTCCATTTAAAAAAATGTTCTTTTCCCCCCAACAGTTTTACTTGAAATGTCTTGGTGTGGCTTTCTTTTGATGGCTGCTTCATATTTTTAGCAGTTTTTGAATCTTTGTCTTAATGAATTCCATTGATTATAAAATGTTCAGATGTTATCTCTTCAAATATTGCACCTGCTCTTTCTCCCTTCTTTTCCTCTGATACTGAAATCCAAAATTAGACCTTTTCAAAATATGTCTTTTGCTCTTTCCTCCATTTATTTTTTCTTTGTTCCTCAATATTACATTCTAGATATTTTCTTCTGATCTCTTCTTCGTATCACCAATTAACTCTTCATCTGCATCTATTATAATATCACCCATCCGATAAATGTCTAATTTTAATTTCTGTATTTTTAGATCTAGGATTTTCAATAGATTATTTTGACTTTTCCCAGTGAAAAGGCTGTGCTTTTGGAATTCCTACTTCACTAAACATCAGTCTTAGTGAGATAAGTTTTTTTGAGGCACTCCACTTGAGTTAGATAATTTCATCCCAATCTCTTCTGTAAGCTATGCAATTGGCTTTGATGTCCCATCTAGCGTGGAACCATTTATTACACTGCATCATTCAGACTTCCACCTACCACTGCCTGCTTCAAGAGCCAGAGCCCAGAAATTTCCTGGATTTAGCCCCACTTGCCATTCCATAATTCTGTTCTGTTGATGATCCATACAAATATTTATCTTGGTTTTGAACCAGGCTGTGTGACTTTACTTTTCTTTCTGATATGCTGCCTTTCATTCGGAGCATAAAAGGATTAAGGTGTACAATTACTACACCATCTTGAACAGAACACATCTCTTTTTCTTCAGAGTGTTAAAGAATACCTTGAAATATTTCAGTTTTATTGTTTCATACACACATGCACACACGCACACACACATACACACACTCTGGGTGGATGTGTGAGGTCATTCATACACATACACACACACAGTGTGTGTGCCACTTATTCATATAATCACAAACAATTCATATACTTCTATACGTATACATATGTGTGTGTTTGTGTGTATAATTTGCATTCTCTTCTCAGCAGAGAAGTATATTGTCATGGTGTCGGTAGTTTGAGTGCAGGAGAATCTAAGGAGTTCTAGCTTTATTTTCTGTTTGGATTATTTGTTACCAAAGTACTGATAATGATCTTGGCCTTCTAGTAATCTCTAAAATCTATTCTAGAACTATAATGTCTGTCTCAAGGGAAGTTAGTGCTTGAATTGGGATGAAGTCATTCTTATACCTGACAAGATGAGTAGAATATGTGTTTAAATTAAATTGCAAATGGTACTCTCTTAAATTTTATTTTCAGTAAAATACTACTTAACATGTAAAGCAGATCTTTTTCCCTTCAAAATGCATGACAGCCATTTACTAATGAATGCTTTTAAATCCACTGCCTGAGCTTAAGATATAATAAATTATAAATTCATAGTTTTTTTTTTCTTTTTTGCTACACATATGGAGGAAAGGATTCAGGTATGGTAGGATTTGGGCCCAGAAAGTTAAAAATATCAAAGCTTTATTTGAAAATTGGAAACAATTCTGTTTGTTAAGCTAGCATTTTCTCTTTGCACACCAATGGAAATCATTTAACACTTAATTAAGTCCCACTTAAATGAATAAACGATTGTTTTTCTCCTCCCAGTGACAGGGATTTATCGTAAAAACAAAAAAGAAAAAGAAAGAACTTGTATTGCTCATTTCTTTTGTTTTACTTTTTAGAAAAGCCGTTTCTTTCTTTCCTTAGTGACTTCTACTTGGCATTCGTACAAGTAGCTTGTTATGGTTAAATGTTCTTAGATAAACTCCTCTGATTGTATAAGCCACTCCCCAAATGTGTACACTACCCTTGTATTTGTAATATTTTGTTTCAGAGGCCAGATACCGCCTCCTTTTGGATCATGGCAATATGTTCCCTTCTAGCCTCCAACTTGGACATACAGATATTCTCCTGACCGCATCCTTCTATTTCTTAGCCCTTGTTCTGGAGTAAAACAGATAGCTTTAATGTACAAGGGCATCTGATGGCCTTAGTCATGTCCATATACTGGGAACTCTGCATCCAACCCTACTGTCCCCCAACCATTCACTCTGGGTAGTTGGCCAGATCAAAAAACCCAAACACCCCTGGATCTTGTGAGAGGAATGAGGAGTAATGGGGGAGGTTGGATAGAAGTTTGTTCCACTGTCACATTTCTGACTCTTACTTCTATTCCTGACTGGAGCCCCTCATGCCTTCCACCTTCTACTTAAAGATGGCTGTGTGGTTTACACGTGTGTTCTAGTAAAGGCTACACGGCGTTCATATGACTTGGAACTATAAATTTACTTCAATTATCTTTGGGTGTCTCCTCCCTTGTCTCCTCCAGCAGGCACAGTGCCTACCAGAGTATGTAGAGAGTAATGAATGAATGTATAAATTATGTCCTAAGGAGGGTTATGGAAGGAATAAATAGAGACAAAAAAGGGTAGCAAACACTTGCCAAAAATACACACCCCACACAGGTTTGGCAGCATGTTCCAAACATACTTTTGTCATGGTATTTTCATGGTATTTGTCATAAGTCATGGTATTTTCTCCCACTGTGGAAAGATTCCAAGCTATCCCTGAGCCACTACAACGACTGCAGAGTGCTGGGATGCATAAATGGTCATGTTTCTGATGCTGAATGCCAAGGTCAGGTAACCCAGGCCTTGGATGTTATGCTGTCATCAGACACCACATCTTCTAGGAGTTAACACATCTCTTCTGTTCAAACCGCAGCTTAGTATTTTTTAAAGCACTAACAACATTAATTTACTGCCAAAGAATTGTGTTTCTTGTTATTCTTTTTAAATTCTTTCATTTGTCTGTGTCAGCATCTGCAGCTGAAACTCCAAGACGCCTGGTTCCAGGACGAATTCCCAGGGTGCAACCTGGGAAGGGCACGCTTGCAGAGTCAGGAAAAACTTGTTTAGTTGGAGCCTTATCTTGGTGCCCTGCTGCCCTTTTTAAACAAATGTATTGGATTTTCGTATTTTATTGCTGCTTCATAGCCCAATGTCTAAAATAGACTTCTCTAATTCTGTGTGAGATAGAGTTTACTTAACAAACGATCCCATATTGCCTTTACAGGCAAGGTTGTTAACCGGGATTATTGTACACAGATAGAACATCACACGAGAAGCACTCACAGCTCCCTAGCTGTTAACATCCCTTTCCCCTGCTTCCACCAGGTTCATGAATCATGAGCAGGGCTGTGAGCACACAGCGGTGAATAAAATTTGGCATGCTCTCTGTAAGTCACATGCATTTTTTACATACGCTGCTCTGATTGAACAAGATCTTCCTGGGGGAATGACTGGCATGGAGCATATTCCCAATGGCAATATTGCTTGTAGAATATCTCATTTAATTGTATTGCCAAGCTCATCAATTGAAGTTGCCAGCTGTTGCCCTTTCATCCAGTTGATTTTGGCCTTTCCTATTTATTATCATAATTGTATGATTAACAGAGACAGTGGCGGAGCTAGAAATGGTCATCTGGGTTTTCAGTAGTCATCAGGTTCAGGAAAGTGGAACGCTACAATGTTTGCGTCCCATATGTGGGAAGATTGCCTCTCCTTGACCCATGTCTAGGGAAGGATCTGTGTGCAGCTTTAAAAGGCTGAAAGAGAGAGAGAAAGATGGTTACAGTGGTTACAACCAACACTACCTGTTCAGTCCAGAAGGCTAACTAAAAGTGGTGTACACATGTATTGTGGAACCTTCTCAGCTCTTCTCTTTTAAGTCTTCAATCAATGTTCATAAGCCCATCTCCTCTTTTTTTTTTAAGGGACAGTTGTGTTCTATTCCCAAGAATCTTGATCACGGTGACTTCTGACACTTTGCTTTCATTCAGATTTTAAATGAGGCACCTCCTTCTCCTAAAAGAATCCAGTTGTATTGTTTAGGGCGGTCTAAGAACGTTTCCATACTTTCTGAAAGCTTCCATGAGTAAGGTGTTTGTTTGTTTGTTTTCTCTCTCTCTCTCTCTCTCTCTCTCTCTCTCTCTCTCTCTCTCTCTCTCGTCTGTTTTGTCTTTAGTAATCTAGGTGGGAACTGCAATTCCGTCACTATTTTTCAAAAGGAGTTCACTTGCCTCCATCATCTTAATGTGGGCTGAACTCTAAAGAGAAAGGCCACATCTTGGCAGGCATGGCTTCCACCAGCTCTTTGGGTCCTCTCTTTCTTCCCCTTCTCCTAGAACAGCAAATCCTTCCCCTTTACTCATGTAAAATACTTCTACCTTCTTTAACTTCTCTTGGAGTTTTACCACTTACACCAAACAGGTAGGATCAATCATGTAAAATAATTTTTGTCAGGCATATATAGAGCTTTTCCTCAGGAATTATAGTAACCCACTTACAAATAATTTATTGTAATTAGAAGGACATATCACTCTTTGCCTCATCTCTATGTCCCCTCCTCTAAGTTTGACTTGACTTAAACATTTTTCTATTTTTTGAGACTAGCTTGGCTAGAAATTATCAACAGGCAATGGAAAAAGAAGGAAGTCCTGCCCTTTGTGACAACATGGAAGGACCTTGAGGGCATTATGATAAGTTAGACAGAGAAAGACGAATGCTGTATGAGCTTATATGTGGAACCTAAAACAAAACAAAACAAAACAAAAGAACCACCTTCATAGATACAGAGAACAATCTGGTGAGTGTCAGAGGTAGGGTGTGTGTGTGTTCTGTGCTGTGTGTGTGTGTGTGTGTATGAGAAATGGGTGAAGGGGGTCAAAAGGTACAAACTTCCAGTTATAAAATAAATAAGTTCTGGAGATGTAATGTACAGCATGGTGGTTACAGTTAATAATATTTTATTGGATGTTTGAAAATTGCTAAGAGAGATCTTAAAAGTTGTCATCACATGAAAAAAATTATAACTCTGTGGTGATAGATGTTAACTAGACTTATTGTGGTGATCATTTTGCAATATACAACTATCAAATCATTATGTTGCACTTTTGAAATTAATATATGTTCATTGTATTTGAATAAGAAGAAAACAATGGAAATAGAAACTTTATCACTTTACCTTTATGTTGGAAAATAAATATGGTCAATTCAAATAACAAGGAATTGAGAAAAATACTTTACTAAGTCTATTCATTATATTAATATTACCTGGTCACTGCTAATACTTACGGTTGGCTCTAATTCAAAATAATCTCTCACAACGTGTTTGAGACATAATTGTCCCAATTCCAGAAGAGGTGACTGAATTTCCAATTTTGTTGTATTGAGTATTCAAAATCATAACATGCTGGAGTTGAAAATGATGGATCTTAAATATGATTGATATTAAAACCATCTAGTAAAACACTCTCATTTTACAAATGAAATATAGGAGACATTGACTTGCCCAAGGCCACAAAACCAGCCCCTGGCAGTGTGAGGGACTAGACCTTTGGGACTAGAATCGCATCCTGATTCTACTATTCTAGGCTCTTCTCCTTGGCCAGACACATGACCCTGAGTAGCAATGGATGGCGATATATCTCTAACGGAAATGGAATACAATTCATACATGTTTTCAAAATAGCCAGGATTAGGTATATACAGGGTGTATAAATATGTGGGACATAATTGATACATTATGTACATCCACTACATGGCAGGTAACATGGGGTTTACACTGCAGATTCATCTTCTCCCAGCCCACTCGCTAAATCAAACTGAGGAGGATGAGGTGGAATGTCTCTGGAAGACCTGATGGAGTGGACACTGCCTCAGTCTTGGTCTTGGGCCTGGAATTGCACTCAAGATGGTGTCTCATTCTTGGTGTTCAGCAACTTAGTTATGTGACCCTGAGCAAATCACTTCTATACTCAGCTGACTTTCTTCAGCTGCCAAACAAGGATAATAGTGCCCATCTTGAAGAGTTTGATTCTGCTCTAAACAAAACTGTATGAAAGACCTAGTCCTCGAGCAGAGTACGCAATCGAAAGTTCTTGGTTTCCTTCCTTCTCTCTCACCTGTCTTTGCAATTTTACTTATATTTTTAACCTACTATTGTCTCATCTTTTCCTTGATAGTTTTTCAAAATAAAACTGTTTTTACTTTTGTTCCCCTCTGGGGACAGCAGTGATATTTAAATACCATCTTGGAAACATGGTCAGTTACACTTTCTTTTTTCATTTTTGTATGAAAATGCTCATTTGTGATAGAACTGCCACATAGCTTGAAGAATAAGGAAAGTCGGAGGATGAATGACTATTTTCCAGAAGACAGGTAAAGCATATTTGGTAGATTAATTCTCAATTCACCTTCTCAGAGGAAAAAGGACAAAACCCTCATTTACCAAGATTCTAAAGAGATCGTCAGGCAAGTCCCTAGCCAGCCCCACATCACTTGGCTTTGAAGCATTCCTTCCACAGAGCTTGGTTTTCTTTTTCTTTCTGTTTTTTATTGTCTAAAGTTTTACATATGTCTCCCCCGCCGCCCCCCCCCCCCAGATTGAACGCCCCCCTACCCCAGCCATTCCCACCCCAGGCAAGCCCCCACCGCCCCAGTGTCTGTGTCCATTGGTTATGCTAATATGCTCTCTAACCCGAGCTTGGTTTTCTTGACCAGGTCCCAAACCTGCAAGAAGACTAGAGGAAACTAGCTCTTTCCCCTGACATTCACATGCCTGTGGCGCTCGGGAGAGGGAGGGCATGCGTGTTGATCAGGGAATCAATCTTTCTGCCTATCATCCTCTTTTTCTCTGGAAGAAAGTGAGTTAGTGCAATTACCTTAACCCAGAACAATTACCTTGTTTTAAGCTGTTTATTCTCCAGAGAAAGGTGTTTTTGGAAACAAATAGCACGTTGCAAGAAAGGTGGGTTTTTAAAAAGTACTTGTATCAACATTGAATGTGGGCAGTGGGGAACTGTTGGGAAGGCTGTCTTTCTTTCAGACTAAGACTGCATTTCCTATTGGGGTCAACCAGGCAGAAGGGGACACATGTGCTGACCAGCTGAGTTATGATGCCCTTTTGGGGACTGGATATTGTGAGAGAGAATTTGGTGCCCTGACCTTGGAGCTTTGGACGCAGGGTCAACTTCCCAGGTGTGTTCTTTGCTCTGAAAAATGTGTCCTAACCCAATCACTCTTAAATTACTCTTCTGCAGAGGGGAGAATAAGAATCAACCATGAAATACTTTCAAAAGCAGTTAAATAAAGATTTGACAGTCTATTCAAAACAACTCACACTTTTAAGAAAAGTCTGTCCTCTAGGAAGGGCCCAGCATGACTTCCTTTCCCTGAGACCTAGAATAAAGGCAATTCCCAGGGCCTAGATTTCAGCAAACACAACAGGAGCCATCAGGAGGGAGGGAGCTTTCTGAAAATCTGGGGGATCCCGGAGTGATTATGATCACAGACAAGGGAATTGGGGGTGTGGCAAAAAGGAATATGGATCACATACCCCTTAAAGCACCCATGATTGTAATTTCCCCATACCGCTCCTGAGTGCCACGGCACGTGCGCGCATATTTAGCATAATTGGAACAATGGCTTTATTCTAGTGTGTTTTTCCCACCTTGGCATTTAAAGTCTTGTTCTTTTCCTTTGAGTTTTTCAGGAGTGATATCTGATCTGCTGCTAAAAAATGGAAGGAGAGGCACGTCTGTGAAAGGCTCAAAGTTGAACCAAACAGAGTTTCCGCGGAAGCAGCAGCTTGTGAGTGCGGCTGCCGTGGCGGCCACATCTTTCGGCGCCGGGGTCGCCGCCGAGAGGCCCGCCAGCTGGGCTCACATCCTGAGGCTCGGGCCGGTATCCGCGAGCCCGAGTCTGGACCCGGTTCCGGAGCGGGTTTCTTTGGCGGAGCGTGGAGAAACCCGGGGGCGCGCGCGGTCGCCGCGGGGCTCACCTGCGCCTCCCGCCCCGCGCGGCCGCCAGCCGCCGCCCCTCTCGCCGCCCCGCCCCGGCCCGGCTCATTGGCTGCCGCTCGGAGGGGCGGAGACGGGGCGGCCGCGGGGGTCTCATTAGCGATGCGGACTCGTTTCTGCACTCGGTAGTCCCCGACCCGGCAGCGGCGGGCACGGCCAGCGACTCCGGCAGCGGCCGCGGCGGCCCCGCCGTGGGAGGCCATGGGGGCGCGCTCTTACTCTGGGTGTGCGGCCAGCGGCGTCTCGGTGCGCCCTGCCCGGCTGCTGTAGGGAGCGGCCGTGGAGCAGTCACTCGCTCAAGACCCTCGGGACCTGCTCGCTCAGCCCCGGGCTCGCCGTGCGACTCCGGGCTCCCGGGCGTGGACGAGGAACCGTTCTCGACAACCGGGCGAACATCATGGGGAGAGCGGCCGCCGCAGGAGGGGGCGCGGGAGGAGCGCGCCGGTGGCTCCCGTGGCTGGGGCTCTGCTTCTGGGCGGCGGGGGCTGCGGCTGCCCGAGGTAAGCGCTGGGCAGAGCGGGCGGCGGGGCTGGGGGCGAGGCGAGAGGGCGCGGGCAAGACCGAGTGGGACCCGCACCTACGGCGCTGGCTTCCCAAGTTGAGCCCCGCACCTCCGCGCGCACCGAGCCCAGCTGGGTGGGAATCGGGCGGAGGACCTCAGAGGGGACCGCTGCTTCCCACCCCAAGTTTGCGACCAGGAGTAATCCTACAGGTTGCTGTCACGGGTCCCTTACCCTTTACTCTCCTGCCTCGCTCCATTTCCCAAGCCCTCCCCAATTGCTGCAGACTGGAGTAGCCACCTCTTTGCCTCCAATCTCGCTGTCCCCCGTTTTCTCCACTTCCTTCCAAAGCCAGATCGCTCCTGGGTGGGCGCCCATCGTGGTGTCCAAGAGTTCCTGGGAAGAGGGGTCTGGTGACGGGAGTCTCAGTGGGGTGGGCTTGGAGAGGGCACCTTTTCCCTTCCGCGAGTAGCACCAGGGCTGAAGTCCGCTAAGCTTGACACCCCTCGGGCGACACTAGCCCGCGGTCTTAGGTGGCCCTGGGCTCTGGTTTGAGGAGGCTGCGTGGGTGCGGGAGCTGGGAGAGCTGTGCGCACCACCCGCGTGTAACTGCGCCCGCAGTGCAGAGCGCCGAGAAGCGGTTGGCCCGAGGCCGCTCGCCGGCGCGTCCTCCCTACCGTGTGCCTAGCCCGGCTCGGGAGCTCGCGAGCGCGGGGCCCCACGGAGCAGCAGGGAGTCCGCTGCCTTTTCCGACTTAAAAACGTAGACCCCATTTTCCTGCATCCTCCGGACTCCAGCAGAGTGAAATTGTACAACTGGTTTCGGCTCCACCTTGAGCGAGGACAGGGAGCATGAACTTAGGGACAAATCCCGCGGACTTGTTTTGAAGCTGATCAGAGGCATTCTGCACAGAGCTTGAGTATTGTGGCTTTACCTTTGAAACAATTCAGAAGCTTCGCCTTCCCGCCCTTCTCTTCCTTTCCCTTTCCCGAGTGGCATCCATTAGGCTTAGAATATGTAATTGCATTAAATGATGTCCCTAACGCTGGTCTGGTGAGAGATGGAACTGATGTGTTGACCTCCCCCCTGTTCTGCTGGCCATCCTGGACATACTCTAGTGGCCGCGAGACAGAAAGGGGTGGGAAGGATCGAGGACGATCACAAAAGAACCAACATACTCTCATTTTTATAAAAGCTAACGGCTTGTTAAAAGCAGCCGTGCTGTCTGGAATAAGGAATTGTTTTTTAAAAGTAGGTCGAGGCTTTCCGTTTTATGATCCTGTTCAGTGACTATTTGCATTTCATTTCCTGAAAAGTTTTTTTTTTCTTTCTTTTTCCTAATGGAGCAGGCTTTTTAAAAAGCAGGAAAGGGTTACAAACGCGCCTCAGTGATTGCACACACTGGGGGCCGGTGAGCAGGCATGGTTCTCTTTTCCTTGCTGGAAGAAGCACAAGCTTCAGCCATTTCATTTACTACTGAGAAGCCTCCTTGCAAAGTCAGCTCAGAGTTGTTGTCAATATACTACTGTGATGGGAAAAGCCAGCCTTTTCTCTTCTGGATGTTGACCTAAATGTATGAGTTACCAATACCTAACAGTGACTGACTCTGAGTCCTGACCCCTTAGACTTTGGTTGGTGGAGCTGTCTTGAAGCCAGCCCCAAACGAGAAGAGGGGGCCTGCCAGAAGCCTCTTGGATCGAGTTTTGCTGGCTGTGAAACTAAGGCTAGCACCTCTTGTCTGCAAGCTGTTCTTTAAAGGTCTCCTGGAAAACATACTGTACACTCTGCAGGCTTATTTACCATAAATGTGTTACATGGATCGTAGTAATGTGCGAGACACATGGAGTGGAAGCACTAAATCTGACTAATATTTCCCTTGTAATATTTTACTTCCTGGGGCATGAAGTCCATTACCCTTAGCATCTGTCAGAGATTCTTCAGTCAGCAGGCTGTGGAACCTGTGAGGCCACGTGTACCTGGCTTTGGACAGGTGGGCACAATTGGAGTTCTCAGAACGCACGGGTGTTTTAATGCTACTTAAGTTCTCCCAGCCCAGGGAGGTGGCCATTCGGTGAAAGCAAGGGCAGGTGCGCTCTGTGGCGTGCTGGCCCAGGAGTCTCCCCAGGCTGTTTCTGGTTGGCCCCAGGTTCTTCTTATTTATTTAGTTTTTTCTTCTGCAAGCCTTTTCCTGGGATTTGAACCAAGATAGTCTGCCTTTTCTACTTAACAGGATTGATAGAATTATGCCATTTGCTTCAAGGATGTAAGAATGTTTAACAATTAAGCAGCATTCTCCTTACAATTATTCATCATTTATTTGTTTTCATGATTGCACCATTGCCCACGCCCCCCCCCCCCCTTTTTCTTTTTCCCTTTCCTAGCCCACATTTAATGTAAAACCCTCCGAAGCTCAGAGGGGAATTTCTGATGATAGGCTCTGAATATAATGAGAGAGGAAGATGCTTGAGGCAAGGGAGTGTCTGCAGAAACCAGTAGTGGCCCAAATAGCAAGGTTCTGTTTCCCTCCCTTGTAAGCAAGACTTGCCTCTTTGGATTTATGTTCCCCGACTGGTGGCATGCTATGAGGAAGGCACTTTGGTGCCACGTTTACTGTATATTTCAACACTTTCCAACTTAAAAGAAGGTTGTTTAAAAGTTATTCGTGACCTGCCAAGTGCTAATTGAATCCATACCATGTTGTCATACTGATTGGTTTCTGTTCTTTGCAACAAGGAGTACTGCTTTTGCTCAGGTTGGGGTCCTGTGTTAGTTACTGTACATCAGATGTTCTAGTCTACCGGCGTGGCTCAGTGGTTGAGCATCGACCTCTGCACCAGGAGGTCATGGTTCAATTCCAGGTCAGGGCACATGCCTGGGTTGTGGGCTGGTTCCCCAGTGTGGGACGTGCAAGAGGCAACCGATCAATGATTCTCTCTCATCATTGATGTTTCTATCTCTCTCCCCCTTCCTCTCTGAAATCAATAAAAATATATTTTAAAAAATGAAGGCAGGGAGGAAGATAATATTAGACAGATTGAGCTTTTGCACAATTCCTTGCTTTAAAATTTTTCCTGGACAATGAAATTTTCCTTACAGTAACTGTAGTAAAGCATTAAGGGCAGGAGAAGCACACGCTTATTTTATAGGCATAATAGGGTCATATGGTATGTGCATGCTTAAATCTCCTTATCTACCTAGTTCATGCAGTATTAAATCTATAGTCATTTTCTCCTTTATGAATGTTATTAGCATATCCCGACTCACCCCCACCTCTGTTCCTCATTCCGTTCCCTTTCCTCAAAAAACTGTCCTTCTATAGGGCTCCAAGAAAAGAGTCTTTTCTCTCAATTTCCTGCCAGGCGTGTCTTTTTCTGACTCTTGGGTTGTGCTCTTACCTTGAGCAGACTGGGGGTGAAGGGGGGGTGGACAGGACCATATTTTCCTACCCGACAGAGTGTTCTGCTCTGAAGTGTCTCAGTGTTGTGCCCTGGCTCTATAGCGGCAGCACTTGTCACACTTTCCCATGGTCTTGACTATGACAAAGAGTAATGCCCCCTCCATCCTTCCTCATGATTTGAATGGCCCATCTGTGGGTCTGTGGTTCTTCAAGGGGTACCAATAGGGTAGGAAAACCCAGGGAGCCCCACGAATGCTCCGGCAGTTCCCTCTGGACCTTCTCACTCAATATGTGAGGTCCTCTAGACCTTGCTGTCTTATCAGTTAGGGACACACTTTTCTATCTCTTCACTGACTTGTAAACTTGTGTTTTATTGTCCTCCTCCTACAAAATATAGTATTCAACTTAGCATGGTGCCAACTTTGAAGGTTTATCAAGAAATTGGTTTATCCAATGGACACAGACAACAGGGGGGTGAGGGCATGAGTGGGGGGAGTGTGAGGGGGTAATGGGGTGGTAAGGACACATATATAATACCTTAATCAATAAAGAAAAAATATTTAAAAAACTGGTTTATCAGGAGATGGGGAATATTTGACACGTTTCCCTTCGACTTTTCTTCTTCCTGTTTTAATACAGGGGCTGGAGACCCAGATCCCATGCATTAAAATATAATCCAAAGACAGGTGTACAGAGAAAGGAAGGTGGTGGCAGTGGTGATGCAGGTGTCCTTTTAGTGGACAGGCACATCTGTTCACAGAAAGGCCAGATGTGCCCTGCTTCTGATTACACCTTTACCGTTAATTCTGACTGTTCTACAAACAGTGCTACTTGACCAGCCCTGTCATTGTCTTCTCTTCTGTCCTCCTTATCCCGATGCCTTCATGAACTGACAGCGTGATGGAAACTTTCCTCTGTCGTTCTTGACTGTGCACTCCAGATAAAGGCACCTATCTGGTCACCCCTTCACTGGCTACCTGGCCAACGTTGACATGAGAACGGCCGTCGTCTGCTACCACTTTTTAGATTATGCTTAATTTTTACGAGAAAGCATTTTTGCAACCTTGTTTGATTATGAAAGAATCATAGTAATTGCTCCCTGTAGTGTCTCTAATTGATTATTCTAAAAGCTTTACACATCTGAACTCATTTAGGTCTTAAGTCTATGAGATAATATTAGTTTCTCCTTTCTAAGGTAGGAAAAGAAGGGCACACAAAGGTTAAATAACTTGCTCAAGACCATGGAGTTAGTATATGGAGGAGCCTGGATTTGAACCGACGTAGTCCAGCCCTCGAGTCTACAGCAATGCCAATTTTCTAAACTCCGCCGAAAAGAAAATGCCCCTGATATTCTGGTGACAGAGTACTAAAATTACATCTCTATAACTGTGAGCGCTGTAGAGGAGTTTAGAGTAGCTTAAATAAATCTATAAATATATTCAGATAAATCTCAGAGATTTATGTTGTGTGAAAACAACCACCCTCTCACCATTCAGCTTAATATACTTTGGGATTGGATTCACGCTTAACATTCCGAACGCCCGTGTCTAATATGATAGCTTGCTTTTTTTCTTTTTTTTCTTTTTTGTCAATTTTGAATTTCAACAAAAAATATTACTCTGATTGAATACACCATCCATGGAATGGCAGATCCCAAGAGACTATTTGTTGTATGTCTTATATTTTTAGCCTTGTTTGCTGGCAAAATGTGGAGCATGAGATTTGAGAATAGATTGTTAACACCAGAGGCTGCTGTTTCTGCTGTTTTGGGTACTCCTGCTGCTGCTCTCGCAAGGCAGATGGCTGGATTCATTTATAGAAAATAGATATTCATTCTATTTTGCATTTCCACTTTGAAAAGAACTTCTAATTGTTTGTGCCACATTGCATCGTATGGCCTTATTGTGCGCATACACATGCCGTGTGTAGATAATTGTCAGAATTAGGCGGGTGTTAATGTGTTCAGTTTGGATGGCGTTAGAAATCTATTGCAAACTCTGTTGTGCTTTTGGAGTATTTCTTTGGAAAGTGGGTTTGTGTGTGGTATGGTGTGTACAGCATATTGTGTCCTTAACCCTCCCATCCTACCCTCCCCCTTCTACACTGAACTAAAAATGGAGGGCAGAAATATTACAGTTTTGTTTATGTGGCTAAAGTAAAAATGATAAGCGTGTGTTAGGCTTCTCTTAGACATCAGACGGCTACAGGACATAAATTACTTCCTAAGATTGTTTCCAAGAAGACAAGAGTAAGGTGAAGGCTGTATTCTTCCTATATGACCAGTTCCTCTGACGGTTTCCTTCATAAATAAGGGAAATGCAAAGCCGAAAGCTGTCTTTCAAGTGAGGTCAGTGCAGCTCCACTCAATGCAGACATTGCCTATTTGCTCCCACATTTCTGGTTCATAAAGTGCAAAAGAGACTTCCGCCCCGGAGGGAGACATTGGCACATGGATCCCTTTGGAACCCAGCCCTGTAAGATTAGGAGGAATTATGTGGGAAAATATCACCAAGACAAGTGCAACCTGACTAAGGAAAGACTTACAAATGTTTTGTTGTTACCCAAATTGAAAATGTGATTTCTCAATCAGGTAAGTCGAAGGGAAAATGACATTGCAGACATTCCAGAAGTTGACTGGCAGGCAGGCATGGGAAGCAGGAGATTCAAGAAACCAAAGTGAAGAAATCCTTCTGACTGCTTCAAGAACCCAAGCAGTAGTGGGATAACTATGTTTAATATCATTCATAAATTTTGATAACTTACTATAAAAGCAAGTTTACTTACTAAATATTGAATGAGCAGATTTGCCTCTAAATACATTGGTAGCATGTTGTTTAGAGTTGTTTGAGAGTGATTGGTGGCTTCTGCTTGCAACAGTACTTATTTAGAAACTATCATTTTTATTTGAATTTAATTTAATAAAATCTACTGGGAGAGGAGGGGAACCAAATAAATGATCATGGGTTAAGGAAGCTAAGCTGGTAATATTTGAAACTCACAAATCAGTGCCTTTCAAATGTTAATGTGCATTTGAGTCACTGCAGCTCTTGTTAACATTCACATTCTGATTTTGCAAACCTGAGATTCTGCATTTCTGCCATGCTCCCTGATGACATCATCCATCAGCCATAGATGATAGTCATTCAGGTTTTTTATTTTCAATATTGTTTTTTACTTGGAAGCCAGTACGAAGTGGAATTTAATTCAATGTGTGACTATTTAAAAAATGCCAACAGAGGACTAGGCAAACACAATGTCAGTTTTAACTCAGACAAACATACAACTACTCATAAAACGAATAGTCATTCAGGGAGCACCATTCCGATGCAATATAATGTCTTCATTCCAGCATTTGTAAAGATAAATGAAATACTTTAAAACTCTTGAATTTTATTTTGAAGTAGTTGAAGACTTATGTCTGCATCTACCTCATTTCCTCTAATGAAGAGGAAACTGAGTCCTCCAGAAGTTGAACAGTTTGCCCAAGATTTTTGTTAAAGAAGAGGCACTATTAGCCCTCTTCAATGTCCTTTATTTTACTGTGTCTCTTAACTGGAGCTACACTTAAAATGATCTAAAGTATAGGATAATGAGAGAAGTAGGCTATAGTTATAGTGTAGAACAAAACCAGTTGGTTAAAAACAAACAAACAAACAAACAAACAAACAGCAGTGTTCATTCAGGGTCTTGATGTTCCCCAAGCAGCTGGATTGTTATAGTCATGTGTAGGAGCTGGTGATTGGGGTCTTTGTCATAAGACAGTCATCTCTACCATCATGTACTGTTACTCAGTACCTGGTAGTGCTTGTTCAATAGCACGTGCTAATATATATATTTGATTTTAACCTTTTTATATTAAGGTATAAATAATACTGAGTTTAACATTTCTAAAATTTATTATTTTGATAAAGCATCAGGAACATTTAGCTGCTAGAGAAAATTAAATAACTGTTAGAGGGGTTTTACATTTTGTTTTCTTAACATATTGTAAAGTCTACATTCCTAGGTGGACTGCTATTCTAGAAAGATGATTAAGTATATGATGTGACACTATCATGGACTGCTGTTTTAAACAATTCACTTGCACGAAACGTGACACTTTTAAGGTACATTGACAGTTGTATTTTCACATCCAACCTGATGATGACGTTGAGGTTTAGAGATTTTTCAACCAAGGGCAGACAGGTAGCAATAAACAGTATGGGGATTGGACGCTGAGTCCCCAAATGGTGTCTGGGCATTTTTTTACTTTCTTACCATGTTATTCTCTTTTATTAACCTAACTAGAGGCTCCATGCATGAAATCTGTGCAAGAGTAGGCCTTCCTTCCCCAGGCTGCCGGCACCAGCTTCCCTCTGGCACCTGGGACCCGGGCTTTCCTCTGACTACCAGAGGTCATCCAGAAGGACATCCGGTCTAATTATGCTTTTATTATTATAGATAGGTGGATTACACTTACTTGGACAATGTAATAGTCTGCTCACATTACATTTTAGATAGGGCTCTGGATGCCTGAGCATAGGAGAAACAAATACACATCTGTAAATGATACCTGTTTTCTTCTTGGTATACATGCCGTTATGCTTCTCATGGTTATAAACAGAAATAGCCCCATCTGGGAAAAGGGGTGGTAGGAGCTGTGTCAGGAGGGATTGGAGGAAAGTAGATTTTGAGTATATTAAAAATGGTATACCGTACTATGGAATAGTGGTATGTAAAATATTCTGAGGAGCTTGCTAAGCAATAATATTTTCTTAAAAAGAAAAGGAATTAAAATGTTCATTAAAGTAGGTAAAATTACAAATTAGGTCTGTAGTTTTATTTTTAATGATGCCATTATGGATACCAAATACTTTTTAGAAATATAACACTAATTCATCAATGTGCATAGTTTACCAAATAATTTGTCTTTATTATTATTATTTAAAAAAAAATATATTTTATTGATTTTTTACAGAGAGGAAGGGAGAGGGATAGAGAGTTAGAAATATCGATCAGCTGCCTCCTGCACACTCCCTACTGGGTATGTGTCTGCAACCAAGGTATATACCCTTGACCGGAATCGAACCTGGGACCCTTGAGTCCGAAGGCCTACACTCTATCCATTGAGCCAAACCGGTTAGGGCTTGTCTTTATTATTAATTTTGCATGCAGTGTGCCTTATTTCTTCTTACTGTGTATGGTTATAAAACAAGATTATCAAGTCTTAATTTGTATTGGAATGCAGTGTAGTGGCACAATGCAGTTGGCCTTCCAACAACAATTTTCATCAATGTGTCTTTATGAATGGTCTAACCTATTTTTTAAAAGAGATAGGGAAAAAATACAAACCCCCAAAATAAAATTCTTTGCCAGAGAAATGTGTGTTACTAGCCTTATGAAAGGAGCTGGAATGAGTTCAACTATCCTGCATCTAAACAGACAACCCTGTGTCTCCCTCCGTCTTGGAACCAGAAGCTCCAGTGATTGTCAGCAACTTTCATCCGGAAATTTCTTAAGTTGTTCTCCTTAAAAAAAGCAATCAGGAGGTTTACAGGTTTAGTCAGTGTGAGGTGTGTGGGTGGGATGTCAGCGTTTGGGGTTTGCTTTAAAGAAATAAAGCTGGATAAAAATTTGTCATTACATTTTTTTTTCACCTTGGAGAAAAAAAATCACAACACATTGGCTATTTTCTCACGTTTAGCGGACAGGTTGAAATGCGCAGTGACCTCTGGGATAGCAATGTGGAAAGGACAGCCCTATCATACCACATCCTGCCGCCGAGAAGGCCGTCACTGCACAGCCAATTATTAATATTTGTCAAGGTGCTAAGTGCTTCAATGCATAGATATGTGTGTATGTATTATATATTAGGAGAATGTCATATATCATCATTATAACAAACATATCATTAAGGTTCTCTGCTATTAATTTAAAAGGCATTAATAACACTTAAACTTGAGGTGTAGATACAATTTTGACTTGAAAGTCAGCTTGTTAATTCAGGCGCTGCCCTTTCTCTCTTTCTCCACGAATCTCCCATCTAACCCCCAATTCTTTGTCTCCTCTGCTCCCTGTCTCTTCTCAAGTCAAAACTCCCTTCTTAGTTAAGCATCGCTGTGGGCTGGACAATTCAAGACTACGTGCCCTTCAATACGTCACTTTTTCCCCTGGTTCTTTTCATTTCTCAGATGAGAAGTGACTAGATTATTATTATTTTTTAAAATATATTTTATTGTTTTTTACAGAGAGGGAGAGGGACAGAGAGTTAGAAACATCGATGAGAGAGAAACATCGATCAGCTGCTCCTGCACACTCCCTACTGGGGGTGTGCCCACAACCAAGGCACATGCCCTTGACCGGAATCAAACCTGGGACCCTTGAGTCCGCAGGCCGACACTCTATCCACTGAGCCAAACCGGTTAGGGCTAGATTATTTTTAAAACTCTTTTCCACTCTAACATTTTATGATACTATTGTTTTCAGTACCATTTATTCACAGTAATTTTTTTTATCGTTTCGGGAAGCGTTTCTTGGCATTTTAAATATGTTTCAAAACCTTCAAGAAAAAAATGCTCTGGAAATGGAATGTTCAGGTCAAGGTTAGTGTGACTTCAGAGATGATACTGGTAACTGTGGCTTAAGCATTTTCAAGAATGTGCCAACAATAAGAGAAATTTAATTTTATGTGTCAGTTTCTCTTAAATCAGTCATTGTAAACTAATGCTTGTGCTATAGCAAAAGAATTGGGATGAGTAGAAACCGACCCAAGGGGTTAGGAATCCCTCCAGTGCCTGAGCTCGTTGCTTAGGTGACTTTAGGTGGGTGACCAGGCCCACAGATGCTAGATTGACATTTTCTTTTTTAATAGAAACCATATATATGACATTTCATGTTACATTTCCAGATTTGAAGTCTTTTCAAATTATTTTAATACAAAACCTTAGGCTTATAACTCACAAGATTCAGACTTCCAGTTTGTCTCAAATCAAATGACATTTTCACATTTTGTTGAGATTTAAAGGCTCAGGGAATCAGCTAATCCTCATTTTCTTTAACTTTGAGCTATGCATGTAAAGCTTTTCTAGCTTTGTGGAGGAGCAGGGTCTGAAGGAAGACAATAGAAAGCATTTAAGTAGCCTTTTATTTACCAATTGATACACACTAATTTGATCACAGAATGTATCTCTGTTTCCCATTTGTAAAGAAGAATTTTGCCCTACCTGGTTTGGCTCAATGGATAGAGCATCTGTCTGTGGACTGAAGGGTCTCAGGTTCGATTCCGGCCAAGGCCACGTGCAGGAGGCAGTCAATCAATGATTCTCTCTCATCATTGATGTTTCTCTCCCTCTCCCTTCCTCTCTGAAATCAATAGAAAATATATTTAAAAAAAGAATCTTAAAATTATATTTCTGAAAAGGACCCTAAAGTTTCTAAGCCAAAGCCCATGTCTCCACATGAACCACCAAGGTCTAAAGAAGCAACATAACTTGCTTGGTTTTTAGAGGTCATTTCTATCAGAGCTGGCCCCTTGAATCCAGGTCTTCACAGTCTCATTTTTCCTGCCTCTTTCCTTTTCAGGACTATAATAACAACAGTTATCAATGGAGACACAAAGAAATGTTTAGAAAAAGATACCAGAAGACTAAAGACTATTGATCATATTACCCTTCTGTTCAAGGCTGTTTTTCTTTTACGTTTATATTTTTCTAAATGCCTTCGAAATAGGACAGATCCCCCTCCCCCGCTTTGGCTGTGTTCTTAATCACAGAATGTTGAGAGACTCAAATTGGTTCAGTGTAGCAGAGCTAATTAATATTGTAAAAGAGGTTTATATTATAGATGCTATATATTTGTATTGAAATTTAGTGTAGGTCTTACGCTTTTGTTCTAATGAATTAACTTCTGCATCCTTGGTAAAAAAAAAAAACTGGTCAGTATGAACCCACTAGTAGATGTACATATAGAAAAATGTATTCACTTCATATTTGCTAATAAATATGGGATGTTAGTGCCATGAGTTAGAATAGGAACCTTCTGCCTTACCCAAGGAAGTAACTTTAGAATGGTATTTAACCACACAGCTACTAATTCTTATCTGGATAAGTAAATTACTTCCAGTTTCCATTATTCTCTGTTTACATCTGGGTTTACGTTGTGGTGAGAAGGTAAAACTTTCCAATTTGAATGGGTGGCCAGGTCTGTTGTTAGGAGGTGGTGTTACTGAGATGGCGCCATGGGTGGGCATGCAGGGGACACTGGCTGGAGCAGATTTTAAGGAACATAAGCGCTGACTTGTGCTTCTTAGAAGAAAGCTTTTTGGTGTTGGCCGCAACATACCAATAATGCCCCCATAAGGCTGTAAATCTGCAACCAAAGAGAGTGGATATGGTTTTAAAAGTTTTGGATGCTTCTTCCATGTACTCCCTATTGTTCTTAAATTTAAAGTGAATTCTGCATCCATGAAGGCCATGGGAGGTTGCAAAATGCACTCCCTGTAACTGAGCTGGAACTTACACACACTGTTGCCTCTATCATGATTATTCATGCTGAAGCCACCTTGCTGGGGAGGTGTAAGATGCGGAGGGTGTTGCAAACTTCCGATTCTTGGAGATTAGGTGTCAAAATATTCAGAGTTTGGTTATTTTTAGCAATTATCAGTGAAGGATCTTGAGACTGGAAATGTGGTCGGGTTTAAAATTTTCAAATCCCTGGTTATCACCCAAAGCCATTTTTTAAAAAGAACTTGCAGAAAGTTAAACATCTGTAATATTGGGTTAAGTGAGAAAATGAGAGACAGATGCTTTCAATGTGTATCAGCATTAGCTTTTTTTTTTAAAGCTAAAAACTGATATTTCAGCCTGGCCAGTGTGGTTCAGTGGTTGAGCATTGGCCTGTGTGAACCAGGAAATCATGGTTGATTCTTGGTTAGGGCACATGCCTGGGTTGTGGGCTTGATCCCCAGTAGGGGGCGTGAAGTAGGCAGCCAATCCATGATTCCCTCATCATTAATGTTTCTATCTCTCCCTCTTCCTTTCTGAAATCAATAAGAAAATATATTTTTAAAACTTGTTATTTTATAGTTTAACATGCATTTAACATTTAACCAATTTTTTTTTGAAACATAGTAGATTGAAAGGTGACCACTAAATGTTTAATGCAGCCCCTGTTGGTAGAAATGCACATGATTGTACTTTAAATTCGGAAGATAAACAGTGTAATTCTAACGTCTTCAGTCAGCTGATGCCAGGACCTGCATCTCAGAACAATCAAGTCAGAATCTCAGCCAGCAGGACCCACTGACTTTTTTCTTAAGTTCCTATGGTGATTCTCGGTTTGAGAACCCAAGATTGAGAGCCACTGACTTAATGAATGCATTGATGGTGTAAAATTGTAGACACTGATTTTTTTTTTTTTTTTTTTTTTTGGAGATTTAGAGAAGATCTTTTCCTATCAGAGCAAAAGCGTACAGGGTGAAGGTGACTGCTCACAAATCGCCTTCCCCTCCGCATTAGGCCTTATTGGTCCACGCTGGATCTCAAGTGACGTGGGTGAGTGAAATTAGATGCTGGCTCAGAACATTCCGCCTTTCGGAGCTAGACATTTCCTGCTAGGATGGAAGCGCTGAGGAATTAATAGAAGGGATGAGATTATATAAGAAACATTATATAATAAAGGAGGGGACTTTAAGAACACAGAGTTGGAGGTTGTACCATATGTTTTTCTTCTGGAAAAAAAGCACAGGGCCCACAAATGGAGACTCCTGTTTTACCCCTCATTCACTCTCTCCTAGGCCCTGCAATAAGCGATAAGTGAACATATTGATGGGTGGATTAATATCTTTGTACTGATCTCGGTGTCTGAAGGATGTAGGCTTGTACCTACTCCTACAGTGTAGGGCAAAATCCTAGTCAGCACCACGCTTGTGGCTAGAAGAAGTGTGCAGGGACAGCTGGTACACCTCCGACACTTTAGGAAGCGAGGCATAGGAATTCTTCCGAAAGCAAGCTCTTCTAATACTACCAGTTCGTTCACGACTCCCGGTGGTTCCTTATTTGTGAAAATAGGGACAAATGCTGTAAAACATTTGGTGATTTATTAATTTTGTTGCATATGAATATAGTTTAAACATCAAGTTTAAATGGATATCTGTGAATTTACACCACACTTAAGAAGTAGAGCACAATCAACATTTATCTGTGCTTCCCTTGAACTCACCGCTCAGGTTCTCTTTTGGAAGTCATCACGTTCAAATTCCGTGCTTATTTCCTTGTAAATAGTTTAAACAGATATGTATGTACTTTTAAACATAGTTTACTTTTAATTTTTTAAAGATATATTTAAATTATAGTGTGCATAGTCTTATACCTGGTATTGTTTCATCTATGTTATTATTGCATGTTATTTGTTTGTTTTTAGAGAGAGGAAGGGAGAGGGAGTGATAGAAACATCGATGTGAGAGAGAAACATCAATCAGTTGCCTCTTGCATAGCCCCCACCAGGAATCAAACCTGTGACCCTTAGGTGTATGGGACGATGCTCCAACCAACTGATCCACATTGGCCGGGGCAGCATTTTTGTTGTTTGTTGTTGTTGTTAATCCTCACCTGAAGTTTTTTTTTTTTTTTTTTTTTTTTTTAATATATTTTATTGATTTTTTACAGAAAGGAAGGGAGAGGAATAGAGAGTTAGAAACATCGACGAGAGAGAAACATAGATCAGCTGCCTCCTGCACATCTACTGGGGATGTGCCTGCAACCCAGGTACATGCCCTTGACCGGAATTGAACCCAGGACCCCTGAGTCCGCAGGCCTACGCTCTATCCACTGAGCCAAACTGGTTTCGGCTCACCTGAAGTTTTTTTTTTCCTAGAGAGAGAATGGAAGGGAGGCAGGGAGAGAGAGAAACATCCATGTGAGAGAGACACATCCATTGGTTGCCTCCCCCACGAGATCTGACGACGGGGCCAGAATTGAACCACTGGCAACCCAGATACCTGCTCTTGAATGGTAATCAAACCCGGACCCTTCAGTGCATAGTGGAAGCTTTAACCACTTAACAACACCAGCCAGGGCTGCAAGTCCTAATTTTGGTTCACTTCTTCCAACTACAACATTCAATGGTGTGACTAAACCATAATTGACTTATTTATCTTACTGTAACTGAAATTTGAGTTGTTTTTAGATTTTTTCCTATTAGGAAAATTGCTACTAGGAACATTTGTGTATATGTTTGCTGTTACATCAGAACTATACTGTTTTTTCTTTATGATTTAAATTATACACATATGTATTTCTATAAAACAGGAGCTCCATTAAATATTTTGTGTTTCTCATTTATCTGAGAATAGATTACCAACAGCTAGGGCATGAACATGTTAAATTTTCCAGATAATGCCAAAAATTTTCCAGCAATATGAGTTTCCATTACTTCACATCGGCCAACATTTGATGTTTCCAGGCCTAGAGATTTCTGCTAATTTAGTGGATATAATATGATTATCTCTGCATGGGCTTAATTTTCATATCCCTAATTACTAATGAAGTTAAACATTTTTTCATATATTTTATTGCCATTTATTTTCTATGAAACACCTACTCAAGACTTTTTTTCTATGTATTATAGGAGTTTTAGATATATATGTATGTGTATGTATATATAGGATTAATCCTTATTGTATGATTGGAATTACTTTTTTTTTTTTACTTTATGGTATTTTCTGGTGACTTAAATTGAATTTTTGTTCTCATGAACTAAAGTTTTAATTTTAATGTAATCAATGTTATCAATCATTTTATGGTTACTTCTTTTGTGTCGTGCTTAGGAAATTCTTCCTAAATCTCATTAAATGTATTTAATATTTCTTCTGAATTTTATAATTTGGTCTTTCATATTTGTACCTTTAATCCACCTAGAATAGATTTTCCGTGTGTGTAAGAGTTTGAGTTAGGGATTTAATTTCATTCTTTCATGTGAACAACCAGTTGTCCCAGGACCATTACTGAGGAATCCCCCTCCTTTCTCTAACGATCGGCGATGCCACCTTTGTAATGTAGGAGTTTCCTATATGCCTGGGAATTTGTTTTGTCTGGCATTAACTGTTTCTCAAAACAGTGCAGCGAACTTTTCTGGTTTATTTTCTATTGCCCTTTCAGGTACCCTCCACTCAACTGGACTCCATCCTCTGCTTCAAAACAGGCCCTGAATTTCCTTTGTCTTGCAGATTTTATACCTTTTAAAAAATGTATTTTATTTATTTTATTTTTTAAATATATTTTATTGATTTTTTACAGAGAGGAAGGGAGAGAGATAGAGAGTTAGAAACATCGATGAGAGAGAAACATCGATCAGCTGCCTCCTGCACATCTCCCACCGGGGATATGCCTGCAGCCAAGGTACATGCCCTTGACTGGAATCAAACCTGGGACCCCTCAGTCTGCAGGCAGATGCTCTATCCACTGAGCCAAGCTGGCTTCGGCTGTATTTTATTTTTATTATTGACATTATTACAGATGTCCCCCATTTTCCTCCCCTTCCCCCCCTCACCCAGACCTGCTCCTTTGTGCTATTTTTACCATGCTTGTTTCTCTTTTTCTTCATATTGTATGTAAATTTTTGAAAGCAGCCATAGTGTTTTGCTCAGATTTGATACCCTTGGACAAAATATGATACCTTTTACTTAATAGATATTAGATAAAACATTGACCTACATTGGGATTTGAAATTAAAGGGGTCTTGGAAATTATTCGATCACATTATATTTTCCCACTTGTGATGATTGAGATGGGTATAGTTTAAGTTCAATGCCCAGGATCATACAGCTTGATGGGTCCCTGACTCTTTTTTTCTTGAGCATATTCCAGAACACCTTTCATCATCCATTCCATAGGCAAAGGACGGAACTATCAGACACTGCCCAGAAGTATGAATAATATGATGATACTGGAAAGCAGGTGAAGAGAACACATATGTGACAGGTGCAAGATCCTTATCTTAGTTGAGTCCATTGCCAAAAATGATGTTCATGTCACAACCAGATGATGGGCATTTTCCAAGTACACTGTGCTGACTCACATCTCTGTGTCCTTGTTCATGCCCCTTGTTCAACAGAATTGTTTTTATGGACCACAATCCACGAATCTTCCCCACTCCTAAAGATTACTTTCTTCTTATTGAATGATACTAGAGGCCTGATGTATGAATTTGTGCACTGGTGGGGTCTAGTCGGCCCGCCCCATGTGGGCGGATCAGGGGCAGGGCCGGCCGGAGTGAGGGGCCGCAGTTGTCCTGGTCGTTCCAGTCATTCTGCCATTTGGTTGCTGGACTTTTATTATATAGGATATTTGCATCCCTTGGCATCACTTTTGTTACTACACCAATCAGACCACATTGTAGCTTTTTTATAAGTTTCTCTCACTCTTGATTTTTACCACTTGAGGTCAGAGATACTTTTTTTTGTATTGTGTCTCCTCAATACCAAGCACAGAGGTATGTTTGCTGTAAGTTAGGTTTCCACAATATTCTAAATACAAATAACAAACAAAAAACCAACACCTTCAAGTGAGCTTATAAATATGTTCTGTTATTCCACCATTTAGGTGTTAATTTGTTTGGATGAATTCATTGTGCTGCCCCCACCTACTAAAATACAAAAGCCATGGAAATGATAACATACTTCCACAGTATTAGCGGCTATCACAGTCTAAATTAGCTAAAGAAATTGGTACATGTATTTAAAGGTTTCATGTCTGAGAAAAAAGCATGCTAGGTTTCCAATCGAATGAGCTGTAGAGTTGGGAATTTGTGAAATCAGAAGAGTACTAAAGGGTCCTGGGTATTTGGATTTAGAGTCCAAAAAGGGTAATAGTTTTAGGAAAAGGAATGGAGATAAGAGGGTTCCAGCTACCATTAACCTTGTAGCCTAATGAATGACCCTGGAAAACACATAATGAGATGATTACAACTTTGGAGTGAGCATTGTGAAGAAGTAGCATGGGATCTCTTAGATATAATCACCGAACCAGCAGGGCATACAGCAAGATTTGGGGAAGCTGGCATCCTCTTCTCTACTCTGTAAATCATGCGTAGGCTAAATGGTTAGATCAGCACAACTAAGGGGATTTCTATTTGCGTATATCCCAAACAGCTTTTTGAGATAAAAGTGTGTGTGTTTTTTCCCTGAATTGTAAAAACATTATGTGTTCACTGTAAGAAGTTTGAAAATATAGGAAAGTATTCAAGAAAATAGAAATGGCCAATAGATAATCCAAAAGCAACCACCTCAGGGGAGTTCTCCAGATAGAAGCCACGTTCCTTATGGTGCCTCTGTTAGTCTGCAGATCTCTGCTGGTCCTTTTTTCCCCCACCTTTGGGAAAGAGGAGCAACCAACCAGTTTCCCAAGTACTAAACCAAACACTTTAGTTCTGCTGTTCTTAGCTTTTTGGAATGTTTATGTCTTGGTAGCAGATTCTGAGTATCTCTGTTATATATCTTCAATGCTTTGGGTAGTATGAAGAAATCACGTATTGTTTATTTTTAAACAATTGGCCAGAGCTACTGGACACACCCTTTCAGTGCCTGCGGCCACTGGCAGCAACCTGCTCAGAAGAGCATAGAGCAGTGCTTTGTGTTCACTGAGCTAACCGCAGAAGACACCCAATCATTTTTTACCTCTCAGTATTTGTATGGCAATGAGTGGATTACTGCTTTGATATTCAGAGCAGAGGTGTTTTTATTATTTGTAACTCCCCCAACACAACTTTGAAGGATGGTTTTCCTATTCCTGGTGTGTTTCCATATACAGTGGATCCTAGATCCTCGATTAACAGTATTCTGTTCAGCCTCATTTCCTTATAATGTTGATGAGATGCCTTAGGAACTTAACTCTTACTTATATCAATTAGCCTGTGTTAAAATTGGGTTCATTATACATCGTTTTGATTAATGTCTCAGAACTTATGGGTGACGTTAAGTGAGGACTTACTTTACTGATTTTATCTCAATGAATAAATAAGACCTTGGCTAATAAGAGCTTTCTTGACTATTGTAGACTTAGATAAATAGGGATACATTTACTTAAAATATTTATTACTTTTATTTGTACAGAGACTGTCTCCGTTGTGGTAAATCTTTGTGTAGCCAAGAGCAATGACATCATTACATATGCTCAAATTATATTCTGTATTTTTTTGAGTTGGATAGAAACAAACAATTACATGGATTTTTCTTAGACAATTAGATTAATTAGTCTTTGTCAAGTCTCCTTTCCACCTTCTCCTTACACCGATTTATTAATAAAATGAATCTGAAGTAAGATGTAGAAAAAATATGAAGACCACATTTTTTGGCAAGTTGTGACTTACTGGGTTTTCAATTCATCCATCTCTCCATCACCACCATCCCTCCTAGCCAGAGTATTCACCTCCAAAATGAAAGCTTCTTCAACTTCTCACTACAAAAGTGTTTCCCTTTTGAGTGTATATATGTAATGATATCAGGGTTTTGTAGCTGGCAGTCATCTATGTAGGGAGTCGAATGTTTGTCTATGTCTTCTCGTAAAGCACCTTAATGACAGAGACTTCATGTTTTCTGAATTTTTGTATATTTGTTGTTTGCTACTTTTTAGTAATTCAAAGAATAAGTGGATAGATGAATGGATGAGGAATTACCTTCTTGCAATGAATATTTGTGTGTTAGCTGAGCTCTGTTGGATAATTATACATGGAAATGTGAATGTCTACTATGTGCCACTCATTCTGTTAGAGCAGGGGTCCTCAAACTACGGCCCGCGGGCCACATGCAAATACAAATATTGTATTTGTTCCCGTTTTGTTTTTTTACTTCAAAATAAGATATGTGCAGTGTGCATAGGAATTTGTTCATAGTTTTTTTAAACTATAGTCCAGCCCTCCAACGGTTTGAGGGACAGTGAACTGGCCCCCTGTTTAAAAAGTTTGAGGACCCCTGTGTTAGAGGCTGATCATATATACATTTTAATTCCTACCACAACCCTACAAGGTAGGCATTATTACCTGTTTTATAAATAAGGAAATTAAAACTCAAATATACTTTCTTAAGCCCATACTTCCATTAAGTGGGAGAGTAAGTATTTGAGCACAGGTGAGTTTAGTTCCAAAACCTGTATTCCTTTTTAATATCACATCTGGGCGCCTTCCAGCCTTATAAAAAAAGATACAAAGATTCTCACAAGTGTCCAGGATTCTTTGGGTATAATACTCCTTTTAGACGCAGCTCTAGTTGGGTCCAAAGTAGCTTCCTCAGCCCTTTTTTAGTCACCAGGTATGTTAGGAGTTCCCTAAGCAAAAGTGAGTTGAATCCATCTTTTTGGGTTCTGCCTTTGACTCTTGTCTCTGGTATCAGCAGTGTATAGATTACAATTTATCTCCATATGTAAATGACCTTGAACACCAACCCTGGTTTCCCATTGGAACAGTGAGTGCAGAAATGATGGAATCTGGCTCTCTGGGGCTCTGGCAGGCTCACTCTGCTGGCTGGTGACTGGGCCCTCGCTTGCATGTTCCTTGGTTTCAGGGCGTGTGTGTACATCCAGAGGAAAATTGCAGCAGTAAGCCTTCTGCCATGGAGTTGGTGTGTGACTGACTGACCTTGCTTTGGGCAAAGATTGTGCATGTGTCGATGTACAAATAATAGTTGGAAATATTAATTATAGGTCAAATGATCACCTCAGGTAAAATTAGTAACCTCCATTTGTTACTGGGATTTTATTGCTTGAGACTCATTAAGAGAATTAACCTCATTGGTGGCTGTTTGGGCAGGGGAATTAACACATATTTAACACATCCATGATAGTGCTAGCCAGATATCAGGGCCTTTTCTATTTAGTCCTCAAAGGGGGTGCAGAGAAGGAAATAAAATTGGCAAGCATTTAACTTTTCCTGGGTCACATGGATTGTAGGTGTTGGATCTGGATATTTAAAAATATTCTTCCAAAAACATGTAATGGGTGTATTTAATGTATACATATATTTGAAAGATGCACTGTAGAATAGTTGTAAAGAACACAGTCTCTATAATCAGATTATTTGAGTTGGAATTGAGTTTTTAGCACTTATCAGTTTTGTGGTCTCCCTGTGTTTTATTCTCCTTATCTGTCAACAGGGGATATGTAATAGTACCTCCAATATAGTAGTATTGTGAGGATTAAGTAAATTATACACGTAAATCACTTAAAATAATTCTGATACATAATTTTTTGTCTATTACTACTACTCATGTGTTTGAGTGGCTGTGGTGGTAACTGGGGTCTAAAAGTAAAAGCTGCTGCCCCTGTCACCAAGGACCTCACAGTCTAGTGAGGGAGCTGCCGGAATAAACTTTACAAGGCGCCTTGGGAAACTCAGGGGAGAGATCAGGCTGCTCTGGAAGCACAGCCAAGAGCCCCCAAATCTTGGAAGTTGGCATTCACCCAGAGGAACCGATGACCAAGCTAGCTGAGTGATCGATTCTGAGTAGGCAAGTCTGGGAGTCAGAGGACACCCCAGGCAGCATAAGTTAAGGGCAAGCAAGACTCCGTCTCCTAGGAAATGCTCTTCCCCGGGCTGACTCTGCATTTTATAGAAGACAAAACTTTGTATTCCATGGAGAAAGGAAAAATACAAATGTCCTTAGGAGAGGTAACCGCTGGATTGCTCCGAGGTTTTAAGTTCTGAAATGCAATGCTTTCTGGAGTGTTCTTGCCAATAGTGGGACGGGGAAGTGGAGAGAAGCAGCAGCTGAGACTGTGGGCTTAAATACAAAACTGTGGACTTCTGCAAAAAAGGGGACCCGCACACCGAGGACAAGCTTCCGACAGGGCCAGCAGGTGTACCGGGGACTGGCTGCAGGAAAGGATGGGAGGGGTAGGGAATGGACACGGTTTCCCTACTTTCCCATACGGTCCAGAGTGGAAGTTCGCACCTGCTAGATGGGCATCAGCATGAGTAGTAGTTTGGAGAGGAGTCGGTTCCACTGGAAACAGACACCACCAAGATGTGAGCAGACGCTGATGCCTTGCATTTTGTTTTCCAGCCCTGGACTCCAGGGGCTGCAGATATAAATCTAGGTGCTGTAGCAACTCCCCCCGACACTGGTAGTTCATTTTTACCTTTACCGAGTGAACACTTGAGGCAGGCTGATTTACTTCTTTTCCTCCTCCCTGAAATAGAGAAGTGCTCTTTAGCACTTTTACCCTTTGAAAATATAAAAATCACTCAAGGGCATTCATATTTTCAAAGGGCAGAAGCAACTTTAGCACAAGAGAGGAGTGCAAAAAGCTGACTGATCTTTTTTTTTTTAAAGTGATATAATGAAAATAAGTATCAGACATATCCTCCAGGCCTGTGTGTGTAGATGCTGGGAAAAACGTGGGTGAGGTGAGGAGGGGAGAAGGCAGAGAGGGATGCATATGTGGAGAATTAGAAGACTTTATCTGATGCTAGGGATTGACTTGATTTTTTTCCTTTTTAACTTACTGGAGAAGAAACAATCCTTATCATGTTCCCCCAGCCTAAGCTAAGGCACAAATAAGTGGTGTCTCTCAAGATTTTAATTGAGACAATGATCGTTTCCTTCTTTGGCATTGATTTGCCAAATCACTGACCCCGAGAATGCAATCCGAAGCATCAGGAACTCGGCAGTGTTATTCCTGGGTAAGTTTTGCCTTTGGAGTGACAGGTATAGTTATGTCTTCTCGGAAATACGGAGAGAACAGTTCACCTGTCAGGTGAGAAACAAATAACGGAGCTACCAGCCAGGCCTATTATCTGCCCCTTGCACCGCACCTGCACATAGCAGACACCTCTGGAGCGGTCCATCATCCAAAGGGGCCATATTTTACCCAATGAAGTGCTTACTACGAGCAGCTATAGAAATGATCTACTAACTCGAACCTCGTTGGCAATACTAGATGATGGCCCTCTGTGTGAGATGGGCTGTTTGCCTCCTCCCCAAAGCACATACAAGAAAGACTTATCTGCAGATGGGATTTTACTTATTTATGTTTATTATTAAATATAAACGTGAACAATGGCATAGTGAGCTTTGTGGCAGTTGTGATTCTTAAATGCCATTTCCCAGAAATGGTGTCTTCTTTTGGCTACTCCAGGGATTACACCATTAATCACCAGGCTGGGGAATGTCCCCAGACCTTGTTCCAAGAAGGCATGCAGGGCACTGCTGGTTGTGTTCAGAGGAGTTGGGCTGGGGTTTGATAGTAGACAAAGCCAATAAAGAACATCCTTGGCTATTTCAGTGACTCGGTGGCATAATGACTCTCCATTTCTCTTTCTCTCTCTTTTTCTTTTTGTAAGGTAGTGCACTGCTCTGGTCCGGAGACAGGGAACATTTTCCGAGTGGTAAACTTACACTCTTCCTCGCATTTACTGCAGAGAAGTGATTAATTGTGAAACTACTGGAAGAGTTTATGATGATGCTTCAGATGGACATGCCCATCAAAGGGCCACTTAAAATTCATGCACAGTAGCAACAGGGAAAGAATACCCAAGACTCATAAATAAAGCAAACCTACCTTAATTTATTGCCAGTCCCTTCTCTACCCATTGAGCTATTCTGAACCCTGCACAATTGATGTTTCTTTCCTCCAGTTATTTCAGTAAAAAATGAAGTCTATTTTATGCCACACAAGCATACTAATAAACCAGTGTTTTGCTGCTTATAAAGGCAAACTGTCACCCGTTAAAATATGTAACTGTCATAGAAAGATAAAAAAGGATCATTTAATAATGATGAACAATGTGCATGTGGCATAAATAGAACCCTAAAAGTAAACAGCACTTTGTTATGCAAGAGCCAGCCAGAGCTATTCCTCAATGAAGGGCTCCCAGTGCTCATCTTTGCACTCTTCCTCTGAAGGGAAATCCAACTTGGCTTACAGCGATGTGTGTGTGTGTGTGTGCGCGCGCGCACGCGTGCGCGTGCCACGGAGGCTCATTACTAGTTCAGGATATGAACTGTTGCTCTTATTCGGGAGGGGAAATTTTTCAGACATCTTTTCTTAACTGATGAGGACAACCCTAAGTTCTCTATGTAACTGTTTTCTAAAGCCCTATAATAGGGAGTGTTTTAGAAGTTCATTGTGCTGGTAGATTTGGGAAGGAGGTTGTTTTAATTAAGCCCTTCAGCTGCGTGTGTGTGTGTGTGTGTGTGTGTGTGTGTGTGTGTGTGTGTGTGTATGTGTTGGAAACCAAATATATCACCACAAAGAGTATATCTGATGCTGCAAAATAAAGTCTGTGCTAGCAAGAAATAATCATATGGTAGTTTCCTGGCTTTCTTGATCTCTTCTTATTAACTTACTAGAGGCCCAGTGCACGAATCTGTGCACTAGTGGGGTCCCTCAGCCTGGCCTGGGGGATCTGGCTGAAATCAGCTCTCTGACAACCCACAAGGGGTCCCGGATTGTGAGAGGGAGCAGGCCAGGCCGAGGGACCCCACTAGTGCATGATTGGAGCCGGGGAGGGACATGGGACATTGGCCAGCCAGGAAGGTACTGCGTGAGGGCTATAGGGCATGTCTGGCCCATCTCGTTCAGTCCCAATTGGCTGGACCCCAGCAGCAAGCTAACCTACTGGTCAGAGCATTTGTCCCCTGGTGGTCAATGCACGTCATAGCTACTGGTTGGCCAGTTGACTGTCTGCCCCCATGGTGGTTAGTGCACATCATAGTGACTGGTTGACCAGTCAGTTGTCTGCCACCAGTGGTCAGTACACATCATAGCTACTGGTCGACTGGTCAACTGTCTGCCCCCTGGTGGTCAGTGCACGCCATTGTGAGCGGTTGAGTCATCTTAGCATATCATAGCATATTACACTTTGATTGGTCGACTGGACACAGCATGTTAGACTTTTATTTTATAGGATTATATAGAATACTAAGGCCTGGTGCGTGAAATTCATGCACTTGAGGGATCCCTCAGCCTGGCCTGTGCCCTCTCACAGTCTGGGAGCCCTCGGAGGATGTCCAACTGATGGCTTAGGCCTGCTCCCCCCAAGCCCCCCGGGAGCAGTGCTTCCCCTGTGGGAGCACACTGACCAGCAGGGAGCAGCTCCTGCGTTGAGTGTCTGCCTCCTGCTGGTCAGTGCGTGTCATAGTGACCAGTCGTTCTGCTGTTTGGTCTATTTGCATACAGTGGGGCCTTGACTTACGAGTGTCCTGACTAATGAGTTCTTCGAGATACGAGCCGTCTCTCAGCAGATTTTTTTGCTTTGAGTTGCGAGCTAAAATTCGGGTTACGAGCCAGCTTCAGATAACCCACTGCTAGTTGGTGCAGCGAACGTCACAGTGAATGCCACAACATCAGCCCAGCATCACTCGTTCACTTTTTGATTTGACATACGAGTAATTTGAGTTACGAGCTCCGTCACGGAACGAATTAAACTCATAAGTCAAGGCCCCACTATATTAGCCTTTTATTATATGGGATAACTAACACCTCCAAGGTTTCCTTCATGATGTAAGGGTAGAATTATAGGCAGTGGGACAAGGTTAAATTTGTGTACCTGCACACAAAATTTTAATGGTCATTTGGGACCTCTTTGGTTTTGGTGCAAATAATAGGAGATTATAATGAAACTTTTTAAAAATAAATACTTCATTTGTAGCATGTTAAATTTCAGGGAATTAGAAACCTGGATAGTTACCACAACGAGAGCTTCTTCTCTTCTAGGGTCATTTCCTCCTCCTGTTTTCAGTTAGCATGTATTTACATTGACTAATGTCCTGGAAATGACAAATTATGGCCAATGGAGTCAATATTGAATGTTTTAAAGATTGTGTGAATATTTGCCCAATAGACCACCCTGGTTTCTGAAACATTTGGGCTTTTATATTAGGTTCCATTTGACACGATTTAAAAGCTTACTTAACAATGGAAAGAGGCATACCAGCTTTACAAAATCCTTTCTAAGCATAGTTAAATTTAAAGCATTGTATTCTGTAGGAAATGGATTTTCACCCAAATAAGAGGAGCTAAGATTGTATTGAGCGCATTAAGAAGGGCTTCATTGGAATAACATAGTGAGCTGGTTTCTGGGACTGAGGATCGCAGTTGCTTCTGTCCCAGTTCCAGCCCAGAATGTCCCCCTCACAGTGAAGATTTTTGATCTGGAAATTTCATTTCTCAGCAAAATGCTTACAATCATTATGTTGTTTGTCAAAGTGATTTATAGACATTGAAAAACAATCACTTTATAAATTCAAGATGGAATCCTGTAATATTAGGTACTAGAGCAAGATTTGGCTGCCTTCCTACATCCCCTAGTAATTCATTTTCAGTACCAGAAATCTATTTCTAAAACCCTCATTTTTATTATTCCCTCAAATCGACAGCCGTTCTCTGTTGCCTTTAAGATGAAGTACCAGCTGCTTGCTAATGTAATTTGACCTCTCTCTACTCTTCGTTTCATTCCTCACCACAGTCCACCATGTGCTTTACACTCCAGCCACAGAAATGCATCATGAGCTTTTCACAGCTCTGCACCTTTGCAGATGCTTCTGTCCAAGATACAGATTTGCCTGACATGCCACCAGGCTGATGAACTCCTCCTTAGTCTTCTAAGCCCATTTCGAAGGTGTGTTCCAGTGGAAATTCTTTTGGTAAGTCCACTGAGCAGAATAAATCATTCCTCTCTGAAGCCAGTATTTAAAAGCTGACACTTGTATTAATTTGCAATTCATGGATTGCCTATTTCTGTAAGTGTGTACTAAACTTTAAGGGATTGTGTTTTATTTATCAGTATGTAGCACATTCTAGACACTTAATAAATTAATATTTTTAAAATTAATAAATGGACTTTTTCATTCATCCTAGTGGTGCTGAAATGTCACATCTGTGGCTTTGTATTAAAAAATTAATGACTTTAGGTTTTAAAATTGTATGTGAATAATAAGCCTTGATAATGGTAGTAGATTTAAGAATACAAACCACACAAGTCAACTCACCTTAGGGTTAAGAATTAGGTGGTTGTTTTTTTTAGTTCCTCACATCCTCCTGGATCATCCTCATTTGACCACTGATGTACCTGTGGCTGTCAACAAATTTTCTAGTTTGAAACTTTCTTATTTGACAAATGAGAGTAAATACTATTCTTTCCTACTGTACTGGATGCAAACCCCAATGGTATGAATTTGCCACAGGTTTATCTGAAAATAATGTCCACGTTTTTTTATTTATTTTTTTGCTTTTTCTTATGACTAGCTTTAATAATAACAATAATAATAAGCCTAACAGGCTGTCTTACTTAGTTAGTTATTATGACAAATTAACAGACTGTGTATAATTATCGCCTAGTAGTGGTTAGTGTGGTTTGGTATATTCGTCAAATTAAAAGTAAAACATTGTATCTGTCCACTCTTAAATTGTAAGATCTTGAGACAGAGCTCACTGTTCATTTATATTTTTATGAACCTCTTAGCTTTGTACAAATCTCCAGCAGACACCTGCCTCATGGCCATTTAAAACAGTGGCTCATAACATACAGTTAATTTATAGGCAGTCATTGCTTACAGTTGCCAATTTGTGGGACTGTACTTGTGGCTGCAATTAAAAAAATCTCTATCTCTTAACATTGGAATGTGTCTCTAAGGTACATTTTGGATATATTACTCTATTACTGGGAATGGCCTCCTGCCATTCCTCATCACCAGAACACATCTGTTTGGGCTTGCTTTGTTTTTTAAAAATATATACATATCAAAGAACTTGTATGCGTATGTGCATAACACATGGACATGGACAATAGGGTGGTGAAGACCTGGGGCTGGGGCGGACTAGAAGAGGTCAATGGGAGAAAAATGGAGATATATGTAATACTTTCAACAATAAAGGTTAAAAGTATATATATCCTATATAATAAAAGCCTAATAGGCTAAGTTTCAGTTTATCTGGTCATCCATTCAACCAATCAAAGCGTAATATGCTAATGATATGCTAAGGCTGCTCAACCGCTCACTATGATGTACACTTATCACCAGGGGGCAGACAGTTGACTGTTCAAGTAGTTACTATGACGTGCACTGACCACCAGGGGGCAGACGCTCCGACTGGTAGGTTAGCTTGCTGCTGGGGTCTGGCTAATCAGGACTGGGCGGGAGGGGCCGGACACACCCTGGAGCCCTCCCATGGTCCCTCCTCAGCTGGCCAACCTCCCGCATCCCTCTCCAGCCCTGATGGTGCACTAGTGGGGTCCCTCGTCCTGGCCTGCACCCTCTCACAATCCGGGACCCCTCAGGGGATGTCAGCGAGCCAGTTTTGGCCCGATCCCACAGGCCAAGCCGAGGGACCCCACTGGTGCATGGATTCCTGCACCAGTCCTCTATTATACATACACAATAAACACAACTGACCTTTTAAGGGACATAAATGAATTCTGACTTGCACTTATATTTCAGGAAAGTAACCATCCTTAAAGAGAGTGTGAAAACAGAATTTCAAAGATTCTTTCATTCAACATGTAACTGTATCCAGCATCTATAATTGGCTAGACTTTGGTATAGGCACTGGGATAAGATGGACAAGTGTCTCCCTTCATGGGCCTTCCCTTTGAATGGATATGTTTAAAATAAGTTATGAGTCTAAGAATAGCTTTATAGATGTTTTTGTGTAACAGTACTGTGCATAAAAATACTGTGGCAAAAGCACAATAAGGATAAGGATGGAAGCTCTTTTCAGCTGCATGTGCAGTGTAGCCTTGGTAGGTGTAACACGTGGTCAGTCTACCCAACCCTGAAATAAAACTCCAGAACGCACAGCAGCAATGGCATGGAGTTAATGCTATGCTGGTTTTGAAATGGTTGAATTTTCAGAAGGGAAGTGCGGTTGAATGGCTGAGTGTTTCTGTAGCCCAAAACAAAACTGAAAAAAAAAAGTTTAAAACGTAAATATTACTTAAAGTACAAATTCAGTGATCTTCCTGGAGAATATAATGTTTACTTCAATTTCTAAATGTTTTATTTTAAGTGACCGTCATAGGTCAGGGATGCAGGCCACATGCAGGCCTGTTGATTGTGGAGCGCACCGGGAATCAGCTCTGGGGAACGTGCAGGCACCAGGACTGGGTGAGGGAGACATTGGAAGGCAGCCCACCTGCATCAGAGGCCTAAGATGATCCCACTGTAGCTATGAAACTAGAATGGCCCTATAGAGTGGTTCCAAATCGAGGCAAGTGCTTATGACTTTAAGAATACCCCATTGTTTTATTTTCTGCCCCCAGCAGTCACCACACCTGGCTTCCATGGGGAGGGGGTGTTACTTTGAGTGAGAAATTAGCCCAGGGCTGGTGTCCAAACTGTACACCTGCGTGCCTCCTAGCTCCCTGGCGGATGCACAGGGCCTCTGAAGGAAGTACTAGCTCAAGATAGTTCAGTTTCTGCATGTGATTGCTTTTTTCCTTTCAAAGCCAGGTTTTCAGTAGGAGAAAAAGCAAGTACCATGTGAAAATCAATTGAAAACAGAAAATGAGCCGAAACCGGTTTGGCTCAGTGGATAGAGCGTCGGCCTGAGGACTCAAGGGTCCCAGGTTCGATTCCGGTCAAGGGCATGTACCCGGGTTGCCGGCACATCCCCAGTGGGAGATGTGCAGGAGGCAGTTGATTGATGTTTCTCTCTCATCGATGTTTCTAACTATCTCTCTCCCTTCCTCTCTGTAAAAATTCAATAAAATATATTTAAAAAAAAAAAAAAAAAAAAAAAAAGAAAACAGAAAATGAGGGTGGTAGCATCTCATCTTCCAAGGCTTAAAATTGTAGTGCCCGGTGGGTGCTAAGTGGTGAAGACTTGAACAATTGTTAAGTTGTTTGCCCTACTTATATAAATGGTGGGTTAGGTGTACCTCTTTAATTTAAAGAGTGCATGCAAGGCTCCAAGAAGTGACCAAGTTTGAGGAACTCTGGCCTAGAGACAAGTGCTCAGCTAAAAGCTGTCAGTCATCACTGCTCCCAGCAGCTTGGCGGCATGCGCTCTTGTCCTGAAGATGGATCTGGATGCAGATGTGGACCCTGAGGAGGAAGATGCCCACTGAGAAGGGCTCCTGGTGCCTTAAAGGGCTCACATTTTAAAAAACAGAGCCTAGCAGCCATTTCTTTTTCGTTGCAAAAATGACTTAGTATATTGTTAAAAGTGTTTTAATTGTATCAATTCTCAAAGTCTCTTTTTAAATTAAAATACAATGAAATGGGAAAGTAAATCTGTAGTCCTTCTCTGTCACTGTTCTCCCTCATTTTGCTTTCTGAATTTCCACCACAGTTCTCTTCCTCTGTGTTCTGGTTTTGCTACCACCCCTTTTTTCAAAGAACCTTGGGTAGAAGTAATCTAATATTTTGGAATAGAAGTTCAAAATGTAAGTGACCATCTGTTACAAATGAATTGGTGTTTCCTAATTTCAGACAAAGTGTATTGGAAAAAAGTTGCATAAGTACAAAATAATCTCATGACAAGTCAGTGTGGCAGCTCTTGTCTTTCATATAAAAGAATGTGACCTGCTTTTCTTTTCTCTGGAGCAATACAATTGAAAGTTGGTATCTGTTCAGGGAAGTGATGAGGTGTGGAAGGTTAGAAGGGAAATAAATGGTGATGGATGGATACTGGACTTGGGGTGCTGAACACATGATACCATGTACAGACGATGTGTTGTAGAATTGGGCACCTGAAACCTGTATAATTTTGTTAACCAGTGTCAATATAAAGCAAAAACAAACAAAAAAATAGAAAATCGGTAAATTAGATATGTTTCTTTTTATTTTTTTTTTTCACATTTCAGCTCTGTGAAGTGATGCTTATTTAATTTGTTTTCATTACTTTTGGAGTCCCTGTGATATTTTGACAAGAAACATGCACTTTGATATCTAATCTCTTTTTCACCAATTACTGTCTCTGTGATCTTGAGGAAATCACTGCCACGGTTCCTCATCTGTAGAATGGGCATCATGAGACTTAAAAATGTATATAACAGTTTGCTTTGTCTCTAACTGCAGTTTTGTTTGCGTGCCTTAAGTTTTATATATCTATACCTATCAGTCTATTTATATTCTAAGTAGTTTGCATTTGTGATTTTGAATTTTTTTATAGCATCAAGTCCTTTTATAAATGAAATAGTTTGAGATTTATAGGGGATTATGGAGAAGTGTATGGCCAAAGAAATAAGATCTGTGTGAATTCTGATTATATTTTTGGAAGGTGAGGTAAATAGAGATATAATAAGATTTTCTTTGTTGTTTAATATAGGATCTTTTTTTTTCGTCAATGATTTAGGGAATTTAAAATAAAATGCTTATTTTTAAAAAATTTTATTTGCAGGCTATAAAGGCTTTAATGTATATCTATTTAATCACCCTTTCAATAAAGTTTTCAAAATTTCTGAATAAGTTGTCAGTATAGGGGGTTATAGTGATTTGTACCATAACAACATGGTGATGATGGCAGTACGTTTGCCCTCTGAGTGTTGAATATTTACATTTAATAGATCAAATGTGAGATATATGGAACGTATTTTTGTTTTGTTGCGGGGGGAGGTAAGAATTGTTTTGGGGCCAGCAATATTTAAGTGGAACCTGATCAATAACCCCTCAGCCCGTCCACAGACAAGTGATGCCAAGGAGCCCCACGTGACCTGGCAGTGCAAGCGCTTTCCAAGTCAGGGTGAGCCTTTGCTGGTGGATTCAAACATTGTAAGCCATTGGTATGGCTGTATCCGTGCTGGTGTCATGAAAGTTCTGATGTATCCATCTTTCCACTTTTTAAATTCCATTCTCACTAAAAGTCTTCTGAGTTATGGTATCATTTTCCATGTAGATCTGTATACAAGGAGAAGTGTGGTGAATTTTGCATGATATAGTGCTGTTGACAGTTACCTATCACTGTTAATTCAACATTGCATCTGGCCAGAGTGGCTCAGTTGGCTGAGTGTCATCCGGTGTACCGAAAGGTCGCTGGTTTGATTCCAGTTAGGGCACATGCCCTGATTAGGGGCTTGATCCCAGGTAGTGGATGTGTGGGAGGCAGCTGATTAATGTTTCTCTCTCACATCAATGTTTTTCTCTCCCTTACTCTCTCTCTAAAAAAAATGAATAAACACATATTTCCACAAAAGGACTTTTAAAAAATAAATAAATCAGCGTTGTAACTGTTAGTTTGTCTATTGGCAGGAATATATTTTTAGGTTAGTGTTTTACTGACCGGTAAATGGATTGCATGTTTTTAGAGCATTTTCTCACTTAAGGAGAGTTTTCAATTATTTTTTCCTTTGATAATTCTTTTTTCCTATCTACTCTGGTCTCTGTTTGATGTTCCTATAATGCAGACTGTCCATCCTTTGCCTGCATTCATTGTCAGTTAGCTTTTCTTTTTTAATCTTTATCTCTTTATCCATCCTTCTTTTTGAGTCTTGGAGAAGCTTCTTTCTCAAGCTTTTTATTTTACTGATTCGATTTTTTTTTCACACTGCTGACTGCTCCTCTTTGCTTTTATTGTAGACTCTAATTATGTAGGCTGGGCTTTTCATTCCCACCCTGTTCTTGACTGCTTCTTTTCAGAGATGCAGTGACCCTTTGAGTTTTACTAAAAGAAAAAATTTAAAATAAATTCCCCCATATCTTGTCATAGTGATTTTTCTTAGGAAAAAAATCACTTTGTTTCTTCAAAATTTTGCTTATGTATGAAAAACCTCTCTATGCTTCTCTAAGATTGGCAATTGCAATGCGCTCTTTCAGAGATGGTATGGAATACTGTTCAAATTTGTTAGTCGTTAATGAGAGGAGAGGGGAGCATTTTAGAGATTCAGCAGCTTGGGCAGGAGTGACCAGAACCAAAAGAAGTATCGCAGGCGGCTTGCCCTATTTGCCAATTTCTTCCTATAGACCAGTGATGGCGAACCTATAACACATGTGTCAGAGGTGACACGCGAACTCATTTTTTGGTTGATTTTTCTTTGTTAAATGGCATTTAAATATATAAAATAAATATCAAAAATATAAGTCTTTGTTTTACTATGGTTGCAAATATCAAAAAATGTCTGTATGTGACACGGCACCAGAGTTAAGTTAGGGTTTTTCAAAATGCTGGCACACTGAGCTCAAAAGGTTCGCCATCACTGCTATAGACTGTGGTTTTCAGGAAATTGTTGGACTACTGCCTCATTCCTTCACCTGGTTTGGATCTTCTAATTCGCAGCCAGGCGAGGCCATGCTCCATTCTTCATGTCCAATGGAAGCCAGGTTTAATCTAGCAGAATTCTGATGTCAGATCTCTGCTCAGAGTGCCCTCCAGCCCCTCACTTCCCACAGATGCACCAGGAAAGTCACACATGCCTCACAACACACCCACACTCACCACCAGCCCTATTGCTGTTGCCTAATGGGCGTTAGCAAACTTAATTTCCTGGGATCATTTCTACAATCTTCCCAGGTATATACTTCCTTCACATTAAGATGTCTCCACCAGGCCATGCTTTCCTTAATTTCATTCTATCTGCATTATACCTAGCAAAAAGTCCTTGTTGAAGTATGGTGTGAATAATACAGGGTGTCCCCCAAAATGTATACATACTTTGATCAATTATTAATTCCAATGGGTTAAGTCTGAAAAGAAAGAAACATCAATTGAGCTGTTAAACTGTGTATACATTTTTTGGGGACACCCTGTATAAGCAGATTATTTCTTATTTTAAAATATCTAGTTGTCAGTCATTTCAGTGGGTATCTGAATTAGGAGATGGAGTTTCATGTGTTCAAGTCTGTGAAGTAGTACCTAGAAGACTATCTTTTAAAAACAATCCACTAAATTGTTAAGTTTTGTGAAGTATGGTAAATCCCAGTTATTATCACCAGTAGTGAATGATTATCTGTCCTGAGAAAGATGCAGGATTTGTAGCCTTGACGAAGTTCAATTTCTGCGCTACCCCAGGCTCCTTTCTATGAACCTCAGCCCAGGACACTATGTAGAGCTCTAACAAAATCTTGCCCTACTCAGGTACACTGAGGAAGAAGGGTGTATGTTCTGAATCTAATGATGCTGTGTTGACTCAATGCCTATGTGCTCAGTTGTTTTGTCAATAGTGACTGGTGTTCACACCGTTGAGTTAAGTCATCATTCATATTCTGGGTGTTTATGAAAAAGGAAGGTAAATAAAAAAATAAATAGTTGAAGCTTCACTCAGTTATCCACCTATAACTTGGTGTGTTTGTATTTACAGTGGGCAGAGATGATGCTAGGAATAAGAATCTATATAATGCTGAACTTGTAAACTATTCAAGAACACAAACATAATATAAATTTTATGTGGGTAGCAAATTGCTCCCAGGCTGACCGACCCTTTGCAATGAAGAGAAACATTGTCAGCATTGTGTTTTTGTTGTAGGTCACACTGGTGATTAATGAACACATCCCAAATGTAAAATGAGGAGGAATTAGTCCTCCATGGCCAGTTAATAAACGGGTCTGCTTACCAGAGTAAGCCTCAGGGATGATGGTGACTCTTCCCACCTTCATCTCTCCTACCTCCAAGCACTTATATAAATGCTCTGAAGTGACCTTGCTTTGCTTCAGAAAGACATTGGGGTGGAGAGCAACTCAGGCTATACTTGCCATTGGCTCTCCCATGAGGAAAAGATCTCCAGCTTCCCATTACCTAAGAGAAAATTTGAGCCAAAACAGAAACAGAAGATAGAATCTATACACTTGGCCTTGTATAATCAAGAAAAATTCAGGATTCTGGGTACAGTTATGCTGGAAATCGAGCATTATGTTTTCAATCATGTAGTTACTATGTATATAGCTAATATGTATGAAGAAGTGCTACCTTTTCTTTATGAATGATTAAAAATTTATAAATGATCTCTAATTACTCCACAAAATGCCTGTGATAGAGGATCTTTCTGAAAAGATAGTAGTGAGGCCTTGGTATTTATGATTCAATATTTAGTGAGAGAGTCCATTGTGTCCTGTGTTGTGTATCAGATCCAGAGTTGACCTTCTTAATAATGTTTTTCCTGCATCTGCATTGATCTGTGAAATTCCCAGTCTGTTGGGGTGGGGGGAGAGGGAGGGTTGTTAATATGAGGACACTGGGCTGACTCACCTGGAACACATCCTCTGGTGACTCTCTTTACCGGCTGTCAACCAGAATGGAGATCATACAGGCTTGGCGATATTTGCAATGCTCCTCGGCACTTCTTATAACAAATTACATCTTTAGAAGTCTGCAAATTCTAATTTAGTACCACTCCTTCTTTCCATTCTCATTGCCACCTAGTTTTCTCCGGCCTATAAGACTGCATTGACTAGTACATGGACTTCTATCCTGGGTGCCTTCTCCCATCCATCCGTTCTGTCCTCCATCATCAGATTAATCTCCCTAATGTTCCAACCAAATATTGTCTCTCCCTTCTCAGGTCCCCTCTCTGCTTCCTCATTGCCTAACAAAGTTCCAAAATGATATTTATTTAAAGCACATGTGTGCCTGTCTGCCAGCTCGTTATATGTCTCAGCTTGATTCTTTCTACTGTCAGTCCAAGCACAAAGTCTTCTCTCTCTGCTCACCTTGCCTGAACTCACTCAGCTCCTCACTCGCTCACCAGGCCTTCGCTGTGCCTCAGATCTCCGTCCTGTGATCACATTTCTGTGTATCTTCTCCTTTGGGCAAACTTCCCTCTTTAAAGAAACCCTTTTTTCAAATAGTCTTTCTAAGTCCTTGCCCTGCTGAAAATTTACCTGTTTCCTGGCAATGCTGGGCTTCCTCGTTTCCTCTTTGCTCTCACTGCCCTCCTTCAAAGAAGAAGAGATGTTTTCATGGCCAGCCCCTAGCTGAGTGGGGTCCAGTCAGTATAGCATTTATCAAAGGTCACCGCTTGGTCACTGCGTGTGAATGATTATCTCACTAAATGAGTAATTGCAACTCTTTCCCACTAGTATTTTTTGCCAAAGTTCTCGTCATTTTGAAACTCTAATGTTGCTGTTCTACTGCCCTGAAGACACTCTTCTGGGCCACATAAAGGGTTCTTGTAGAATGTTCCCCTGTGAACATGCCTTAGAGTTGAGGTCTAGGACAGCCTCGCTCCACTGTCCCCAGGGCCTGCGTCTTCGGGAAATACATCTTGCTGTGCTTTTGATGCTTCTTAGTGGATATCATTCTCTCTAGCCCATTTTCCTCATTTTGTTTGGGGAATGGTGCTATGATAATATCCTAAGTCAAGGTATCCATCTCACTTTTACATTCTCTGTATTGTGAATTACTTTCATGTCATTTTTTGAGTGTCCATTTTTTTAAAAATATATTTTATTGATTTTTTACAGAGAGGAAGGGAGAGAGATAGTTAGAAACATTGATGAGAGAGAAACATCGATCAGTTGCCTCCTGCACATCTCCCACTGGGGATGTGCCCGCAACCCAGGTACATGCCCTTGACCGGAATTGAACCTGGAACCTTCCAGTCCGCAGGCCGACGCTCTATCCACTGAGCCAAACCAGTTTCGGCTTGAGTGTCCATTTTTAATGACCTCTCCCTTCACATGAACTCAGTTATTGTTTTAGGTACTAAAATATTGTGTTATTTTCCATCATTTAGTATCCACCTGAGCAGGATTCTATAGAGCAGTTCTAAATCTTCACAGGTTCAGAGCAATGGGCAGAGGCAGGAATTTGGTCTGAAAGCATTTTGCTTCTCTTGAAATATAAGTGGTGGTGGTGGTGGTGGTGGTGGTGGTGGTGGTGGTAGGGGAAACCCAGTCATACTTAGCTTCCTTTTTAATATCTGGTGAAACAGTGGCCACTCTGTGAATATTCCGGTCTCTGTTACCACATATCTGAGGCCACAAGACAGCACTATCTGGTATCCCTGGCTGCTAGCCCTTTTGCCCAACTTCACTGTGTTATTTTTTCTTTTCTTTACACCTGTTAACTGCTAAAATTTAGTTGCAAATTATGTAAGTGTAGCAAAGTAGCCTCCTGTCCTTGTAGAGGGAACAACAAACCGAACTTACACTATAAACTATATTTACCATTTTAATCACTTCCATAAATGGGTTATTGGAATTTTTTGTCACTTATGAGGACTCCTCAGCAAAGGAGGAGGGGTTTTCAGGGAGAAAGGATTTCTGTGATTTTGTCCCATGTGTATATATAACTTTCCATAGACACCTGTGTGTTCCTGAAGTTGATGATACACAAGGGACTTTATAAAACTTTACTCAGTACTATAATTTCTGGGGTTAAAATGCTCCCTATTTCTTTAAAATGTGTTATTTCAGGCTCTGGCCAGGTAGCTCAGTTGGTTGGAGCATCATCCTGTACACCAAAAAGGTTGTGGGTTTGATCCCAGGTCAGGACGCATGCAGGAGCCAACTGATCAATGTTTCTCACATCAGTGTTTCTCTCTCTCTCTCTCTCTCTCTCTCTCTCTCTCTCTCTCTCTCTCTCCCTCCCTCCCTCCTTCCCTCCCTCCCTCTCTCTCCCATCCTCTCTTTAAAATCAAGAAAAACGTATCCTTGGGATAGGATTTAAAAAAGTGCTTTTTTTTTCTGTACTGAACTTTACGTTGCTATTCAAACAGGTCAGATATCACAACAAATTTTCTTCTTGGTGTCCCATCCTGGAGCAACAACATTGATCAGCTAGCATAAAATCAACTACAGTAGGTCCTCAAGTTACATTGGAGATCCGTTCCTAGGGTGTGATGTAAAGCGATTTTCGCTGTAAGTTGAAACCCACCTACATAAGCACCTACGTCACTCACATAGAGCACATGCACAGCAGTAATGAAGTAAAACAGTAAAAAAAAGATAACAATTTCTGACCTTTACTTGTGGTAAATAAATAATAAAAACAATAAAGCACATATGTACATACATCAAAATGATGGAATTTTTTTTTAAATAAATAAATGGGAGATGGCAACGCAATCACAAAACAACGTACATGGAGTCCAACATAACCCGAGGATTGCCTGTAATTGAAATAATACTAATGGAACTTTATACATTTTTTTATTATGGATATTTTTAAAATTCAGAGTGAATCACCTTATAAAGAATTCCCTATTTTATTGGGAAATCTTTTACTATATGAAAACATCAGTATTTTTTTACGTATTTATTTATCTAAATAGACTTTCAATCTTGACAAACCCTTTCAGTGTTTCACGAACTCCCAGGAAGGCTAAAACCAATACTATCAGTTTACATATGGTCTATGGTTTGGACATTATTCATTTGACAATTTAATGCTCTTGGGAGATTATTTGGGGAAGGATTCACTCTTGAGATTGTCACTGGTAGAGAATAAGAAAATGTTTCTCATGAGGGAAAGGAATAGCCTGCAGGCAAGCAAAGATTGAGTAAGACAGAGTGTATAAAATCAATTTGTGAGTTTCTTTTAAATAAAAAAACTGATTTACAAACAAAATTGCATTTCTAACTATGAGTTCAAAATATTTTTGTAACCCTGGACAGTGCTGGCCCGCACACCAAAGGGTCTTGGGTTTGATTCTCAGTCAAGGGTGTGTACTTGGGTTGCAGGTTCTTTCCCAGGCTCTGTTGGGGCACCTGCTGGAGGCAACCAATCGATGTGTCTCTCCCGCATCAATGTTTCCCTCTGTTTCTCTCCTCCTCCCTCCCTTCCGCTGTCTCTATAAATCAATGGGAAAATATCCTCCGGTGAGGATTAACAAAGCACACAGAAAATATTTTTGTAAAAATATTTATGAAGATAGTTTTAATTTAACACATTAAATCACAATTACCTTGTCATGTACCTTTTAGTTTGAGAAAATTTTCTCATGCAATTTTTTCTTCTTTTTTAATAGAGTATTATCTATTGAGATCTGTTTGAAGCCTTTGTCCCCTATATACAGATGGGGTCCCTCTGCCTCGTCTGCGCCCTCTTTTAATCTGCAACCCCTCGGGGGATGTTGGAGAACCGGTGGTTTTAGCCCAATCCCCGAAGGCCAGGTGGAGGGACCCCACCGGTGCACAAATCCATGCACCAGGCCTCTAGTTGTACATTTAAAACAGGTACAGACTCACAGAGGGTATGAGTGGCTTTTATTAAACATAGGAAATATTTTGTAACATACAGGTTACAAAATCTTCTTTTAACTAATTAAAAAAAATTCACTACTTTGGGTGAAATTTTCCTTGCATAAGAATGGCAAAAATATCACCTTCTTTGCCACCCCTAGCACCACCCATCTAAACCCCAGTTTAATGCAACAAGTTGGAGATATATTACCTCCTGACAATTTACTTAACTGTATCAGTTGTCACTGGTAAATAAACCACATCTATTTTTGCTTTAGCAACAGAAAAAATATTTTAAAATATCATTTGTATTTTCTATAAGTAAAACATTTCTCCCTCTCTATTATTTACTCTATAATACAGTTATTTTAATTGGTTTTCCTCCTTTGACCTGGAGTGCACTTTTCCTTTTTATACTTTTCTGACCAATGATTTTTAACATAGTGTCATCTACTTGGCTTTGAGTTAGTTATCAACATTCACTAAATGGTGGCACTTGTGTTTCTGGTGTTTTATAAGATTATACTGTCATGCAATATTACTAATTGTATAATCATAAAACTTTCATGTGGCCCACAAATCCAAAATGGTAGCTAGATGTATCTTAAACTATTAGGCAATGTTGCTAGCCTCATTGTTAGGTTCATGGATGAGGAAATAGCCTGTGAATTTCCCTAGCCCATTTTCTACAGAATGAGACCAATTTATCTTCATTGAACATCTTTCCCTGGGCCTCCCTAGGAGAATTATGACATTCATTCTAGGACATTCTGTATCATGGAGAAGCTAACCATTATCCTGTATGTTCGCCCATAGTTTTGTTTAGAAGTAGTAACTTGATTCAGATGAAGATTCAAATAAGTTTGATTTCTAGAATTCTATGAATCTGTATAAACATTTAAATGTTCCCCATAGGAGATTGATAGATGAATTTTACTGACCCTGTGGGTAGCATTCACTCTCACTCTTTATATGAGGTAAAGGGGAAAAAAATTAAGTTAATTGGTCCATTACATTTATTCAGGGATCTGGAGTAAACAGTTTGTTCTTTTGATCCAGAGTGCAGAATTACAAAGAAAATCACTGTTTCATATCAAGTTAAGCTTCTTGTTGCGGAAACCTTCCCTGGTGAGGCCAGTGAAAGGTGTTTCCCCTGGAGAAAAGTTACCTTCCCCCCAGAGGGTTGGGGAATTCACAGATCTATCCCCTCATCCATGAACCCAACAAAGCCTATCAGTATTATCCAGCAGTTTCACTCCTGTCTACCTAAAGTTTAGAGTTTGTAGACCACAGAAGTGAGGTCTTGTGATTATACAGTTAGTAACTTTTCTATGACACTTTGAACTTAAAAAAATATTAGCGGGAGTCTCAAAAAATGTGTACACATTTTAACAGCTGATTAAATGAAAATGAAATGTATTTTAATAAACACGGTCTTTATAATTATTCACAGGGTGTGTATACAATTTTGGGGTGACTCTATATTAGAAATGTAAGTTAAAATTTAGCGTGTCATTTTTAAGGAAAAAAATTCAAAATGATAACTATTCATAGAACTCCAAAGTTTTAAATAAAGATAAGAAAGCTGTTTGGGAGCTATGAATTACTGTAGCCTTCTGTTAAATCTTTCTTGGCAACTGTTAAAAGGCATTATCATCAGAAAGAAGCTGTATTTTATTTTCTGTCAAACATAACCAACATATAGGACTTAGAAAAACTGTGACTAGAAAGTGTGTCAAAGTTAAGTGGAAGGAATAACCAAACATCAGCTACTTTTGGCTACTATTGGGGGAAGGCTTTAGAATAAAACTCCCAAACCAATGCCCTAAGAAAACTGAGCTTTCAGAATTAGCATTCATAAACTGAGAGAAAATAGAGTGATGGGATTTTAAATCACTTCTTGATTGTTGTACAAGTCAACCAACCAACTATTATAAAAATAAGTACCATAAAGGAATGTCTGTACGAGTTCATGCAACATCCTTGGTAGTCTGAGGATCATTTGTGGCCATAGTCTGCCATGTCCAGATGCCTCTGGAGATGCTTGTGGGGTAGCACGCTGGCGTTTGCAGTGGAAACAACATTGAGCTGGGAAATGGTAGAGTTTTTTCTGCACCCAACCTTACCTGCCCATGAGGTTGTTCCTTAGATACTTGGGTTACTTCTTCTTTTTTTTTTTTTAAATATATTTTCATTCATTTCAGAGAGGAAGGGAGAGTAAGAGAGAGAGAGAGTAACATCAATGATGAGAATCATTGATCAGCTGCCTCTTACAGTCCCCTTACCAGGAGATCCAGCCTGCAATCCAGCCATGTGCCCTGACTGGGAATTGAACTGAGACCTCCTAGTTTATAGGTCAAGGTTCACCCACTGAGCCACACAGGCCAGGCTGGGTCATTTCTTAAATGAGGTGGGAGGTGGATTGTATGACCTTGAAGGCCATTCCTCCTCTGATAAATCTTCATTTTAAATTTAGTTTCGTCCATTCCATTCTTCCATTTCTGCCACTTGTGCTGCTGAATTTCAGCTAACCAGATACAGATGCAGCTCAGAGTGAAACATTTGCTGTAATGATGAAGTCCAGTTTGAAGTCTAACTGGTTACTCCTATTGTATACTTAACTATTATAATTTTGCACATATTTATATTAAATATAGCTATATATGAGTAATATAAATATATGCTCTCTTTTTGTGTGTATGAATACACACACATACACACACAGAGTGAATACACAATTTAGACTTCAAACTGAACCTCCTCATTATAACAAATGTGTCTCTTTGATTTGTAACATCTGTATCTGGTCAGCTGAAGCTCAGCAACTCAAGAGGTATATATTTAATGTATAATAATATTGTAAATATATACTGTATTATATACATATTATAATTATGTTATTAAATATGTAATATATAATATATAGTAATATACAAATATAAGAGATAATACATATTATATGTAATATCCAACTTTATTTTTTATGTACAAGTAGAAATATATTCTTACTTGAAGTGATTGCTGTTAGTTATGGAAAGATTTGTGCAGTTGTGTGAAAAAGCACACATTTTTTCTAAAACATTCACTCATTGGTTTTCTTTAATTCCTGAGACCATCAGTTGTCTTCCCCCATTTTGGCAACCTAACTGAAGTTAAACTTTTTCTAGGGAGCGATTCCTTAATTGTAAGTTGGCCAGTTTCTTGGGAGATTTCGAAAAGTCAAAATAGCTAGAAGGGTTTTAACAGCTCGAAAGCCCCAAATCCCTTTGTGATGGGTACAGTTCGATTTTCCTTTTTCCTTTCCTGATTTGTTGCATTTCCTACCACCTAGTTTCCCCTTTCCGAAGAAGGAACTAGTTTCTAAATTGTATGCAAGGCGTTTAAAAAAATTTTTTTCTGCATCTCTAATTATCTTTATCTACTATGTTAGAATTTTACTCACTTTGCCAAATTGCATTGCTACAAAGCCCATTAGGGATTTTAAAAACCAGAATTAGTGCATGCTGCATAGTCAGACTTTAGTTATTAATTAATTTTTGTGGAAAATTTTTGTTCTAATTATTGTAGCATTGCAATTTGGACATTGGTTAAAGTTTCCAGAGATGGTTATGAAGCAACTTGAATTTATTTTAAATAAATTAGTTGATTTTATTCTGGAATCAAAACTAAGTATACCACACCACTCCCTTATATACCACACTGTATACTGTAATACCCATATTTTTAAGTCTAAGGACTTTCAGCAAATGATATCATTCCAATTTGTGATATCCATTGTCAACTACATACTAATATTAATATTAGTGGGTTCTTTAGAGTTGAAACTCATATATAAAATTAGTTCAGTTAAAAACACTTACAAAACCAATTTTTAAGTCATGGGAGGAGATGATGTCTAAATAATGACCATCAGTGGGAAGCTTCTGTTTGTCTCCATTTATTTGAATCAACAGGGTTGATCCAGGCAAACTAGTGAAGCATATTAGTAACCAGTTCTATCTGACCACATTTTTAAATGCCTCCCACAAAAGTGAATGTTTCATACCTCTCCCTTTTCTTCTAAGAAAAATTTCTCATAACTAGTCATACAATTAGCTATTGGCTCTTGGATTTGTTTTTAAGAAAATTTATTCTAAATTATAGCTTAACTAGCTTTTCCATTTTTCAATAAATTCTAGGAATCTAGATATCAGAAATAACCTGCGTAAGATGGTGGAGGTGTCTCCGAAATGATGTTGTGTTCAATTAATTGGTCCTTCCCTTCCAATGATGTGAGTAGCAGCAGATGAAAGCATTTAAATGATGGCATCACATCCCTTCAGGGGAATGTTCCCCTTAATAGGTTGGCTGAGTCCACCTTGGGAAGTTGAAAAGCCAGAGGATCCTAGAATTCATGCCAGCAGGTCTCTTGTCCTCCCTCTGGGACACTGACCTTCACCGGACCTAATCTCAACTCCCTTCTTATCTACTATAGAGGACTTAGTGGTGAGGGTGCACAGGAAAGTTCCAATCCTTGTTTCTTTAGCATTCATTAGACTACAGCTGTGATAGGTGAGAATCGTGTTCCTTAATGCAAAATTAGTAAGTCAAATGAGGCTCAGTGTCTATACTCAGCAGGATGCTATGAATACTAAGACCACATGCTCAAGTTTGGCTGGTACCTTGACTGTCATTGAGTGGGTTCAAAAATTGGGGGTTTTCTTTGGTGTTTGGAACAGATGGTAGGAGCCTTCTTTGGTGTTTGGAACAGATGGTAGGAGCCTGGTCTTTAGTCAGTGAGCTTCCCCCTTAGCTTCACAGTCAGCTGTGGTGCTCTTTCTAGTCAGTCTCAGAGATGCTGCCCACAGGGCTGCCTTCCATGGTGGTTCTCTCTACAGACCACGGCCTCAATCACAGGGGCCTCTTCTCTGTTCTGCAAAGTGTGGCTCTAGGGCAGTGATGCCGAACCTTTTGAGCTCGGCATGTCAGCATTTTGAAAAACCCTAACTTAACTCTGGTGCCGTGTCACATATAGAGATTTTTTGATATTTGCAACCATAGTAAAACAAAGACTTATATTTTTGATATTTATTTTATATATTTCAATGCCATTTAACAAGAAAAATCAACCAAAAAAATGAGTTCGCGTGTCACCTCTGACACGCGTGTCATAGGTTCGCCATCACTGCTCTAGGGAGAAGCATTTGCTGACTGTTTAGAGCCCTTTCCCATGGATCTGGGTTTTACACACAACAAGAAACACCCCCTCATCCCCTGAATTCCTTGAAACCCAAATCCCCTGGTTCCTTCCTAGTCTCGTGAAAGCCAGTCTTTTCCCCCCACTTGAGCCTCTTTGGCCTTTTCCCACAATTGGACAGTTCCCATCCACCTCACCCCTAAATTAGCTCCACGGCCTCTTTGCTAAAGGTAGAAAGAATGAGGGAAATAGAAAATCACATAGGGCAAACAAAACAGTTGTTTCGATACAGATCAGATTCGATGATGGAAGCTGAAATTGTGTGTGAAAATTTGTGCAGATACAGGATATTTGCTAAGTCTCAAAGCATTTCCTCCCAGGTACTGATTACATTACAGAGGGAAAAGGAGAGAATATACAGTGGAGAAATCCTGAAGGCACAACTTTCAGAAGTGGATCAAGTTAATATCAGCTGTACTAAGGCATTAGCATCATGTATCCCTTAACATAGTGCTCCGAGAAGGGCTGACATCACTTTTATGTTATTCTTGCCAAATGTGCATAACCTCAAATCTAATCTTGAGAAGCAGCATAGAAACCCAAATGGATTGACTTTCACAAAATTACTAACCAGTTGATCTCCCCGTCTCCACCAAAAATAAAAATAAAAAGAGTCAAGGTAATGAACAACAGAACTGCCATAGACTGAAGGTGACTGACAGACTAGGGAGTTATAACCATGCCAAGCAAGGTGGACTTATCCTTTGGATCCTAGAACAAATAAAAAGACACCTGTGGGGGAAACTTGTGAAATTTTAATAAGATCTGTAGTTTAGTAAACAGTGATGTACCAATGTTAGTTTCCTGGTTTTCATAATTATAAAATGATTTAATAAGATATTAACACCTGGGCAAGATGAGTGAAGAGTGTAAAGGAACTCTTGGTCCAATGTAAACCTAAAATGATCAGGAGAAAGAGACACAGAGGAATATGGAGGCTGGATGACTTGAGAAATTCAGCAATGGTGGGAAAGCCATTGGTTTGAGAAACAAAACATTTTATGCCTGATTAAATTGGGTGAGAGATAGCAGAGGCTGTGGGGAGGGAGAAAGGGTAGAATTTGACTCTATAATCCAGCTGGGATAAATTCAACAACTCACCCTTCTATCTGAAATATTCATTTGGCATTGAGCAGTTCAGTGGTGCCATTGGATTTCAAGGAATGAGAGAAGCTCTGAATCTCCAAATGGAGATGGGCTGAGAGCCAAATCTGGAAAATCCTTTCATGGGAGAAATTCTATCTCTCCACCATTTCCTTGTCTTAGGATCGTGGCTGTTTCCTGCATCATAAAAGGGGAAAGCGGAACCCAATGCAACTGAAATGTGATGACACAAAATGACCTTGTTACCCAATGGAAGAATTGTAGGGTTCTCTCTGAGTTCTTTTCCTTGGATGCTGTGCAACATTAAGGCTTTTAGGGGATTTATAAAAACTGCTTTAAAGAACCTTATTTTCATGACCAGATATAACAGTGTTAACTGTGTGTATGTATGTCAGAGAGAGAGAGAGAGTGAGAGAGAGAGAGAGAGAGAGAGAGAGAGAGAGAACAAAGAGTAGGAATTTTGAAGGGATGCCATCTCAAGACAGGATGGAAGATGAGATATATTTCTTTAATTCCTTATTTCCTAGAACACATATTAAGCATTCATTAAGATCTTGTATTGCAAAGTACTAAAGAGAAAAAAAATGTTCATCTAGGAAGTTCAGATAGTTTATTAGGATTTCAAGGTATTGAGTGTTGTTCAAGATAAGTAAGCCATTCTCTGTACTGGGGAGTCTAATTCATAGAAATTGCCATTTTTTGAGTGGTATGTTAGACACTAAAGGATATGTTTTTATATATGCATTTTAATTTTTCCCAAACCCTACAGTGTAGTTATTATCTTTCCATCTTAAAGATAAGGAATCTAAGGTTTGGAACAACATCACCTAATGTAAACATAACACAAGCCACATATGTAATTTTTAATTTTTAGTAGCCATATGGAAAAAGGTAAAAAGAAACGTGAAATAAATTTTAATTAATGTTTATTATTTAACTCAATTATGCAAAATATTATTTCAATAGTAATCAATATAAAACATTTTTAAGAAGATTGTTTACATTTTTTATGCTGCCTTTAAATCAGTTCTCGTTTATACATAGAAAACCTCTCAATTTGGATGCTAAATTTTCATTGGAAATATTTGATCTATGTTTAGATTTCATAAAATGTATACCAACTTGTTCTAATGTGCTTAGAAGTTGTTCCAATGATTGAATAGAGTACCTGCTTTTACATTTAAATTAAAATTAAAATTAAATAAAATTCAGCTGCTCAGTCACACTTGCCACATTTCAAGTGCTCAGTTGCCTATGGTTATCATATGGGACAGTGCAATTTTAGAGAATTAAAATAAATTACCCAAGTTACCCAAGGCCCAGGGAGCTCACAAATGGAACTGACATTTAAATCTGTGTTAACATGACTCAGGATCACATGATCTGAACGCTAACTTCCAGTATGAACCTTTTGTTGCCTAACAGAAATGCTCCTAATAGGAGCATTTACTTAGTTGGATATATTCTCTCTTCTGTTTTTAGATAATGGTACTCAAGTTCATGGGCCTGAATGCCTAAAATTAATTGTCCACTGTGAGAACCTTGTCTATCCACAGGAGGAGGCTGGCCTTCAGAGAGCAGCCAGCAAACACACTCACAGGCAAAGATGCTAATGTGTGTCTTAGTTAATCCCAATCACTGTCGATGAACTGAGAACCCAAATGCAAATGGTCCACTGAAGGCATTGTACTCTGCAGGCTGGTCCTCTCACCAGGGTTTCCTAGTTGTACTTCATTGGCAGTCTGAGTTGTGTGACCTTTTCCTAATGCTTTTAGTTTTGTTTTGTACATTGCAGGGCTCTCTCTCATGTTAAAAACAAAAGCTATTAGACTGCATTTCTCAAGGGACTCAAATTCCCAACTAGGTCTTTTGGATTCTAAAGCAAGGGAAATCCAGACAAAATTCTTTGATTGTCAGGGGAAATTGCCATGGACTTGATTTTTTTCCCCTAGCATCACTAGACAATTATTTTGATGCTTCATATTTTTTACTAGTAATAATATTTTAAAAAAACCACAAAAACATTGGCATTATTTCTTAAAGCTGGTATCTCTGTTTCATAGTTTCCAGGAAGGCACTTGTTGGTGATTTGCAGTTTTGACAGCAGGTTTTCTTCTGCTTAGAAAAAGGAAACGTGCTGGGCAGTATCTCTTGATGAAAGTAGAAAACCCTGTGTCTTGACTTGGACTGTTCTTCACATAGTCATAATTGTTTTGGTAGAGAGGGAAGGGAAAGAGTAAAAGAAGAGCAATTGAATGACATGCCAGCAATTTTAGTTAATTTATAATAAGTTAATCTATGTCAGACAAAGTAAAATGAATCACAACCTAAAAGGAAATGGCTCTTTAATGAAAATTGTTCAGGCATGTCATTTACACTGTGTGTATGTGTTTCTATTTGAGACAGAAAAGCCATTAAACAGAAAAAAAGAGTGAATATTAAAAAGCTGTAGTAATTTTGTAAGCCAGTGTTTTGTTTTTCTTTTTAGTTTTCTATATGAAATGTTGGATGCAAATTATATGGGATAAAATAATTGTTCTCTCCCTGAACTATAGTCACAGTGTGACCTATTGGGTTTGCTCTATTTACTGTGTCTGCAGCATAATTATGAAGACTTAGCTGCTCTCCCAAATAGTTACAGATGTGAGAGAAAAATAAATTACTTTTGCATGCTAGCCCTGGAAGTCGTGCTGTTGTAATATAATGTAATCGGCCATGAACAAAAGGAAGTTATTATATTCATTTATATTAGTTTGAAAGCCGCAGAAATGTACTATATTATTTTAGGCTGAATAATTGAAGCAGTGCCATTGATAATTCTGCTCCTCCCTTCCCAATTGTAAAGCTTTCCTCTGAAGGTCATTTTCATGAAATGTGATCATTTCAGGCTTTTTATTTTACTTAAGATATAAACAAATTATAGTTGTCATCAAATATTTGAAGGCATAGGAAAGAGAGGTTATATTTGTTCTGTATGACTTCAGGTGAAGAAAGATAAGGATCAGCAGCTAGAAGTGACAAGACAAATTTTAATTGAGTGTAAGGAGAAAATGAAGTGGACATACACAAGGCCAAGAGACATGAAACAATACTCAAAGTTACTAATCATCTGAGAGATGCAAATTAAAATGACAATGAGGCATCACCTCACACCTGTTTGAACGGCTACCATCAACAAATCAACAAACATCAAATGTTGGTGAGGATGTGGAGTCAAGGGAACCCTAGTTCACTGCTGGTAGGAATGCAGACTGGTGCAGCCACTGTGGAAAACAGTATAGAGTTTCCTCATAAAATTAAAAATAGAACTCCCATTCAACCCAGTGATCCCACTTTTAGGAATATATCCTAAGAAATCAGAAACACCAATCAGAAAGAATATATGCAACCCTATGTTCATAGCAGCACAATTTACAATAGCTAAGATTTGGAAACAGCCTAAGTGCCCATTAGCAGATGAGTGGATAAAAAAGCTGTAGTACATTTACACAATGGAATACTATGCAGCTGTAAAAAGGAAAGAAATCTTACCATTTGCAGCAGCATGGATGGACCTGGAGAGTATTATGCTAAGCAAGTTAAGCCAGTCAGAGAAAGATAAGTATCACATGATCTCACTCATATGTGGAATCTAATGAACAAAATAAACTGATGATTAAAATAGAACCAGAGACATCGTAGAATGGAATAGACCGACAAATTTCAGAGGGAAGGCGAGGGTGAGGGGCCGGGAGGGGAGTAATTAACCGGGGAACTTATATGCCTATATATATAACCCATGGACACAGACAATAGAATGGTGATGTTACAGAATTTATCAGGCGACTGGAAAATACACAGGGGCGTATTCGGAGATACAGGAAAAACCCATTTATTTCAGATGTACTAGTACCATGACTCAGGGGAGCCTGTTTCCAAATCCTGAGCAAGCCAATATGGAGGAAGCTTTCTCTTTATAACCTTTGGTTTCTTTTTCCCCCAAATGTGAATCAGACTTTCAGACCTTTTGCAGGCTTTGCAAAAAGCCCCGTGTGTTGGGATGGGGGGGCGTGAAACCACACCTGAAGTCCTGGCCTGGCGTCAGCACTGATAACCCCCTCCCGGGGTTATACATTGTTCATTGTTTATGGCTTCTATAAAATGGGAATATTTAGGTAAACAGGTCTTACAAGACCAGATAATTAAGGAAGGGACAGTGACTAGACTATAGGCTAACAGGAATATCCATTAGGGATACTGATTAAATAGGTACAGAGTAAGACTGCTAGTCTCCTACAAAAATGTATTTTTATGTTCCCCATCAGTGAGGGCCTGGGAGGAATGGGTATGGGGTGAAGGGAGACAATTGGAAAAAAAAACAAAACACAAACAAAGGGGATATCTGTAATACTTTCAACAATAAACATAAAAATTTATTATGGTCAGAATTCTCTAATGGTAAAATGGAATTTGGGAGCTGGTGAGTTAGTTCCCAGTGTCTTATGTCTTACTGGCACCATCCCTTTCCCTTTAAGTCCAAAAATTCTCCAAAGTTAGAGAGGTGATTAAAAAAATATCTACCTAAATTCCATTTCCTCCAACCCAGGGACCCATGAAATCAGACCTCTAGAGGGAGTATGAGCTTGTAGCAAATATTGAAGAATTGTGAGTAAACCACCTGGATATCATGACTTGGGAAAAATTCCTCCAAATTTATATATAGATATATTGCAGAGAGGATAATGACACTTTTTTCCTTTATATGTAGAAATGTGATTAAGTTAATAGGGCTCTCTGTGAGATCTATTGATATTGATCAATTTGCTAAACTTTCAGTTGACGTGAATGCAACATAAAGATAATTGTGTTTTATTCTTCACCTAAAATGATAAAAGAATATGGTAAGTTGATTTAAACTACCAGACTAGTGAATAAGTGATACAAGGTAGGACAAAAAAATAAGAACTTTGGATCTGGTGAAATTTTTTGCATATTTTCTTTTTCTTTCTCTTATGAGATGGCTTAAATATATTCCTACCTAATGATTACCCCACTATGCCTTATCTGCGTAAAAATATCCACTGGGTTTTTCTCAGTTTCTCAAGGTTATTAGTTATATTTTCAGGTTTAAAATACAATTTTATAAGCATAATTTTAGTTTTTTTAAAGGGAGAGATATTGTAAGTGATTTTACCTGAATACCATGAAATATATTTATTCAAACATACTTACATATGTGCCTGGCCTTGCATGCACATACACACACACACACACACACACACACACACTCACACTCACACACACACTCACAACAGTAAGGAGGAGAGGGGGAGAGAGAGCGAGCCCGCCCTGCAAGGGAATTCTTTAGATATATTTAAGGCAGTGATGGCGAACCTTTTGAGCTCGGTGTGTCAACATTTTGAAAAACCCTAACTTAACTCTGGTGCTGTGTCACATATAGAAATTTTTTGATCTTTGCAACCATAGTAAAACAAAGATTTATATTTTTGATATTTATTTTATATATTTAAATGCCATTTAACAAAGAAAAATCAACCAAAAAAATGAGTTCACGTGTTACCTCTGACACGCGTGTCATAGGTTCGCCATCACTGAAAGGGGTTTGGAGGAAGAAGACCTTGTGTAATGAATTATCACCATAATGAATTATCTCTGAAATTTGACATTGAGAATTTCTTACAGAGAACATTTTCCTAAATTGGAATACACTTCTGGGACAAATGGCCATTTTTTTAAGTCTAAAGTTCCACCTATGTTTGGAATTGTTTAAAATTGTTTAACTTTGAATTTGAAACATTGGTCACATTCAGTCTGTTGTCATTTTTGTTGATTTCAGTTAGTCATTTGAAATTTTCAGTCGAAAGACAACTTGGCAAATCTAAAATTGTGTTAGTAAAGGTTATTCACAGTTGGGAAACTAAAAATAATAGTCAACACTGTAGCTTAGACTTCCAGCACAGGACTTGTTTTGAGGTAAATGCTGTACTTTGCATTGACTGCTTACTGCTAACTGGTCACAGGCTATCTGGACAGTGTTCCTTATCCACCTGGTATTCTCTAATCTAGATTTGGCTCTTTCCCAACAGACTTGGGTGAGGAGGCCTCATTCATCTAAGCAGCAGGTCTTCTACAGATGATTGTGACTCTCTCATTGCCTGGTGCTAGTTACTAAGAGGACAGTGGGAAGACCTAAAAGTTATTCTTTGGGTTAAGTGAGGAGAGGTTCCAGAGAGCTTTAGAACAAAAGATGAGTAGGGGAAAAGGAAGCCCCAGTTAATATAAAATCGTTTAAATCACTTCAGATTTAAATGATGGAGTTTGAAATAGAAAGAAAAGGCAATACATCATCATTTGCAGTGTACTTGGTTTAATTAACCTTGCATTTCCTCTTGTGCAGTCTTATGGGTGGGTGAGGAGTGAATGCTTTGGGATAAAATTGACCTTGCTTTCCTACACATGCATATGGAAATTCCATGCAGGGACTTTACAATTAATATTGATTCAATGTCAGAAGCACAACATTGATTGCAATGGAAAACACTGTAGGGGGGCACCTCCTGAAATTTTCATTTGGAGTGTATGAAAGTGCAGGCCCTAATTATTGATTGATGTGGAGCTGTTGAGGGTATGTGCTGAGGCCTGTGGTAATCCACTTCTCATTTGCTATAGAGGCAGTTTTTTCATTCCACTTTGATTATGCCTTACATATTTCTTACTAAAAAGAAGAAAATGTTTGCGGTAGAAGCAATAGAGTTACTTATTTTATGATGATATATATGCATCTATAAATATAAGTTTAGAGAGAGGGCAGCTTTTATTCTGGCACGTAATTTTTGTGTATCCTGGGTCTCCATCCAAAGGGCATTCTGTCAGCAAGTAATTAACAAAGACTTCCATTGATTAGACACAACCAAATTCCTATTGGTTAATATAATGCTCCAGTCTCACCTGGGGCACCATTTTGTGACATGAATCCAAGGACATTCTAACAATGAAACTACAGACACACGAACGTGTTTTATGACCAAACAGTCCTGGGTTAACAACTACCACAGGGAAGGCCTATTAGCAGATTTATTCATTTGGGCCCTATTTACACTTCTGCTGTCAAATCTACTTACTATTTTTGAAATAAAAACTTTGGCCTTCACTGCGGTCTCCGTGCCTGTCAGTGAATGATAATCTGTTTGAATCATCTAAGCTATATTAGAATTTCACAGGTCTGCCATCTGGTAGTAGGAACCCAAGCTCAATCAATATTTATACATACAAAATGACAATATCTGAGAAGGGATGGTTTTGACTTAAGTGAAGGCATGGCTAATGTTTACACTCGAATTACAAGCAGAGCCATGATCTGTGAATCAATAATGATTATTCCATGCCATGGATGTTTTAGACTTTAACAGGGAAGAGCCATTATGCTGTAAAAATTATGGGACATGAAACCTGTGCTTTCACTGCTTGAAGGGAGGAGAGGAGGGGGGAAGACAGCCAAGTTGGTGAATAACAGCCTTGAGCGACACTGCGGGTATAGCTATGGCAAGACAGCCATGCCTGCTTATAGTTTGCTTTATATTTAGTGCCTTCCAGGAAAAAATGCATTCCAAAAGAACACTGGCTAAGCGCTGATCCCTGCTCATCTGGACTCTATCTTATTCTTCAACAGTAAACAATTTGAGGGCCTTCAAATGCTTGGGAAATCCCCCACAATTGTTGGTATCAACATGAAATAATGTTTGCCAACCATCATTGCTCAGTTTCAACCTATATATTTAGAAACTGAAGCATGACTCGGATGAATGACCTTGCCACCCAGAGTCATGCATTCGAAGGACGCATAGTAACAAGCCCTGCACACTCCTGCTGCAGAGGTAACACTGAGGAGCAGAGGAGTTAGAGTGAACATTAGATGGTGGGGTCTCTGCTTTATTTGTCCAGGGACAACGCCTGGAATCACTGGGTATCCAGTCCTTTCCTCAGAGCTCATTCAAGTTCTTCTGAGTTTTTGTGGGTCTTTGTTAAATGGAAAATATGTGTGAGGAAAAATAACTTTTCTTTGTCAATATAAATATGAAGTATGAGTCAGCTTTATAACAAACCAAGACCATTCAAACATAAATATTAATCCAAAAGGTTAATGGTGGATAGTTATTATTAGTAGTGGGTTTCAGAATTATTCTTTCTTGGCTAAAATACCAGAATTCCTCTGAGTCATTTTTCTCACATTTTTGTCACTTAAGTTATTGTTTTTACTTAACCATGTTGGAATGTTCTCAAATTTCAAAAGACATAAGCTTCTCCTTAGGGAGCTTAGTTAAGATGCAGATTCCAAGGTTGTAGCCCCAGAGATTGCTATTGAGTGGTTCTGGGGTAGGAACCCAGAAATTACATGCTCAGCACACCTGCCAGGTGTTCTGCTACAAATAATCAACAGACATTTTGGGAATCATCAGCCAAGTATGCTGATTTTGAATTCTGATTAATTTTAAATTTTAGTCCTTTTTTGAGAAATTATGAATTATAGTACACATGTGTACTTAAATGAAATACACATGTGTTTGTGTAGTTGGTACTATTTAAGATTCTTCATGGTTCGTTTCGGCCTCTGTTCTGATAACTGGATATTTATACTTAGATACTTTATTCAAATATTCTTTGAAAGTTACAAGTGCCTGTTTTAGAAAAACCACAATGCCTTAGCAATTGAAACTTAACTATTTTGTTTTATGTCTTAGTATATAATTCAATGTGTATGTGAAATTGTTTGCTTTCATATATTTTTAAAGAAATCTCTCAGTAAGCAAATAAAATAAATGAAAGATAAAGCATAGAGGGGAAGCTATACTTTCATTACCTAAAATTATTAGGCATTCAAGAATTTATAGCTAATTTACAAAGCTCTCTAGGGCAATAAGTTATACACACACACACACACACACATATATATATATATTAGAACAACATTCTTCAAAGTGTTTTAATAATTTAGAAAAATGGGGAATAAAGGACAAAGGAATGAGAAAAATGGAAAAGAAGGAAAAAAGTATTGAATGATTATGTACTATAAATTATTTGCATAGAAACTTGGCTCTTGTTATATATGAAGTATATAACAAATTCATTTCTAAGTGTTTTTAAGTATCTACTGTGTATGGACAAACTGCTGTAGATGTATTAGTTTATTAGGGCTGTCATAACAAAAAAAAAACACACACAAAAAAACACAGCCTGGGTGATTTAAGCAACAGAAATTTATTTTCTTAAAGTTTGGGAGGCTGGAAGTTCAAGATCAAGATGCCTGTAGGGTGGGTTTCTCCTGAGGCCTCTGTCCTTGGCTTGCAGATGGATGTCTTCTCACTGTGCTCACATAGGCTTTCTTCTGCGGACACATACCTCTAGGATCTCCCTGTGCCTTCTAATCTCTTCTTATACAGTCCAGTCAGGTTCGATTAGGATTTTACCCCTATGATCTCATTTAACCTTAACTTCCTTAACTTTCTCCTTAAAGGCCTCATCTCCAAAGCAGTTATATTGGGAGTTAGGAATTCAACATATGAATTTGGGGGGAGGGATACCCAATTCTGTCTATAGGGATGGATAAAAAGGTGAGATTAAGAGTTTCAGGTCTCAATATCTAATTGGACTAAAGATAATGTCTTCTCTAATGCAGCAATTACTGTGGTCCATTTAAAGAGGGCTTCGGAAAGCCTGGAGAAGAACAACGCTGCCACAGGACCCTGTGGGGAAAGCGTCGTGAGGATTATATCCGAAACAGGCCTATGGAGCTGAATACAATTACATGAAAGGAGAGACTATGTCGGGAAACTGAGGCAGGGTGCATGGCATAGGAGCTGCTAATTTGGGCACCTAAAAAGAGAAGGGGTAGAAGTGAGAATGTGAATGGGAAATAGTGGGTCATAAAGCTGAGAAGGTTATTTCAGAAACTATTAGAAAAGGATACTGTGCCACAGAGTTTGGATCACGGATGTGAGGCATTCATTTGGTGCAGAGGGGTCATGTGATCACTGGAATCTTGAAGATCAGGTAGGCATAGTCCAATGTGCAGACTCAGATGCTGGGCTTCCTATGGTCTTGGTTGAGCAAATTAACCTCAGAGAACCTTTGATTTCTCATGCTAATATAAGGATAACCATCTTCCCCTTTTCCTCAAGCTGTTGTGAGATTATGTATGTAAAATGCTTGCCATACAGCAAGCCCTCAACATATGGTATAGTGGAGATCATTTATTTCATTCAGCAAATGTATATGATGGGCATGGTGTCCCAGCTGTGGTTCAGTAACATTACAATTCTATAGAATTTAAAATACATTGTTATACCGCATCACCAGCAAGCAAGGCAAGTAGGTGGAGGAGTTGGATAGAGAAAAGAGTAGGGCAGACCCTGGTGGCAAAGACAACTGATCAAAGCTACTAGAACAAAAAAAAACCTGATGAACAAAACAGGTCCAGAGACATAGAAACATGGAACAGACTGGTGAATCTCAGAGGAAGGCAAGAGTGGGTGCGTAGATGGGAAGAGATTAACCATCGAATTTATATGCATATATGCATAATCCAAGGACACAGACAATAGTGTGGTGAAGGCCTGGAGTGGGGAGAGGGGGTGGGCTAGAAGGGGTCAATGGGGGGGGATATCTGTAATACTTCCAACAATAAAAATAAAATTTTAAAAAAAGTATAAGGGAGAGAACCTTATGTTAGGTCTTGGAGAATTAGTGGGATATGTTTTAATCTGCATGTCTGCAATCCTTGTATCAACACTCCTGACTTCACTTTGGCATAATACATTTCCATCTGTTTCTTAGATTAATAAAAAAAACAAAATAGCTTTTTAAAAAATTTCCTCATTCTTTTTAAAATTCCGGGCTGTTATGCTAGTGCTGTATTCCATTCAATCAGTATTTCATTCTCAGAGGTACAGTCATGTTTCCCAAACTAACATTGTTTTTCAATTAATTAAAATCAGTTAAGAACAATTTAATTGAATGCTGTCACAAGCGCCATGAATCATTGTGATGCCTTGCTGTCATCACCCAGCTTCTGAAAACACCTCTTGCGGCAAGATCCGACACAGCGTATAGCAATATCCAAACTGTTTAACCAGGATGACATAATTGTCAAATATGTAATTGTGCTTTTACTGCCTGTAGCTTTCACTACCACTTGAAAATGTCAGAAATTACTACCGTAGGCAAGTTGAACATTTAAAAATATGTCCGGAATACATTCTCCTCCTAGATGAAAAGGCGTCAGATCTCCTTGGTGACTTTAAAGTTTAATGCCCTGTGTATCAATAATCGTCTTCCTTTGTGTTCACACAACATTTCAAGTTTGGGAAAAATGCAGTATAGTCTAACCCCATCTGTGCGAATAAGAACCATTAGGTGTAGAAATTGGATACAAGGATCTTTTGAAGGGAATGAGGATAGTTTTGTCATACTGGGTGGTATTCTAAAATGAATTTTGACATGTTCAGTAGGCTTCTTAACAAATGATTAGCATCTCAGAATACTAATGGACTCCATGACACCAGCTGTCTTAGGAGAGACGTCAGATCATAGCACCGATTCCTGAATCAAAGGAAGTGTGGAATTGGTGTTGAATTTTCCCTTCTGTTTTAGCACTTAGTCTTTCAACTTAGGACAGTATTTCATAATAGAAACTCTCACTAAATTATCACCATTGTCTGAAGTTTATTTACTCTTTTGCTTTCTAACCTAAATTGCCAAATTAATACCCCTTGGCCATCCCCTCCCACCCCCCATTGGCAGAGTACCTGGCTTTACCAATATACACTCATTTGACAATTTTATGTCATATGGTAAGAGAGGTCTGTCAGACAACTGTGTAACCACTTTAAAATAATTCAGCAGGTCCTTTGAAAGGAATAATCAGTTCAAATTCAATGGAAATTTCTACTTAAAGGGGAGGATAATGGTCACTGCTGGACTAGATATGCGTCCACATTTGTTTTGTTAGAGCTCACCTATGATATGTCATTAGTATGGATTGTGCTTTTCTTAAAAACACAAGACGTACCAGTTCATGTAAACTGCGAATATGCGTCCATTCAAATATTTATCTAGAAGGATATCGTTCATGGGAATCTTTTCTTTGTCACTGAGTGCAATCATGCTCTTTGATATGGTGCTTTGTTCCTGTGATCCTGCCTTTGTGCAAAACTGCAGTGCAGGAAACATGTGAGCATATTGTAGGCTGCTCATTAAATTTTCTCTTCCACAAAATGAAATAGAGCCATGTCCTAAGTGATAGAAAATTACTATGATTAGCCCATTCCACATGGAAGTTTTATGATTATTTGCAGAATGAAAACCCAACACCCTTTTTAGCCAGAGATGGGCAGAATTTTTTTGATGGTCTTCCACTGACTTTTCTTCGGATGACAACAGTCATCAGAGACTTATTCCAGTTGTTTCTTTTTGTTGCCCCCATGATAGTTAAGAGGATGGACACAGGATAAGGCTGCCCAGGTCCGAATCCTGGCCCCGCCACATAGGAGCTATGTGACTTTGGCAGGTTACAACCTTTTTATAAGTATTCCGTCATCTGTTACAAAGACATAACAATACAACCCTCATAGGATTGTTTTGAAGATTGAACGAGTTTATGTACCACATAAGCTTCAAGCACTGCCTGACACATAGTAAGAGCTCACCACATTCAGCCATTATTTTTATTATTCTAACTTTTGTTCATATGAATTATGTGGTGAAATTAAGTACAGTTCAATGTTTCGATGCTTCATTGAGCATGAGAAAGGTGTCAGGAGAACAGAAATATTGTTCTAATTTTCTAAATTGATGGAATATTTCTATTCTGAAAATAATAGATTTTTACAGTTTCTCCCTTAAAAATTTCTAGTCAGAATTACTAAACAGATGGCTTTTGAGCACTCAGAAAAAACTGTGGTGGTCACTAACCATCATAATGTGTTAATTAAAAGCAAGCCATTTCACACTAGTCTAATCTCATTTTTGGAAAGAGTTCCTGGATTGTTGAAATAAGAGATGCCCTATCTGAATTTCTGAAAATATGTGGATTCTTTCATGACATATTTTGATTGAAAGGAAGAAACATAAGCTTGATCAAGTAGAATTACTTTTCATGAGTAGGATACCACAAGAGTGACTGTTATTCTCAATGGATATCTCTCATAGTTTAAAAAAGTACAGTCATTTTGCCCATTTTCATTCAGCAATTGTATCCATGGTTTCTGTGAGAACTGGAAAACATGCACATTGTTTGATACACACTTTGGAGAGGTATCTCATGTTGATGACAATTGTAAGTCTCAAAAAAAAAATTAGTTGGAACAATGGTTGAAACAAATGAGGTAGCATTTAATAGTAATATATGTAAAGTCATATTTATTTTTTTAAAAATAGTAAATCAGCTAGGCTTAATAGAATTTTATTTAACACCATTTTAATCCTTTAAATGCAAATAATTTTCTTTTGGAGGGTCAACTCCTGTTGGTTAAAGGTTGACTTAAGCACCATGTTAAAGAGGTATTGAAAGTAAACAGTATCTAATGCCCATTAGTGACATAGCCCCTACCCTTAAGGAACTTGTAAATAGTGTGGGTGACAAATATACAAGTACTAGTGGCCCAGTGCACAAAATTTGTGCACATTAAAAGGGGATTAATTAGAGGAAATATTTTAACATTGCTATTTGCCCTTTCTTTATAATAGAAGTGTCAGAGATGAAAGAAAATTAGTAAAATGTATATGAAAGTCTGGGGTGCACCATGGGACCCAGAGTCAAGTCTTGACCCACCCATGTGTGCCTCAAAATCATGCGAGACCCAGACCTGGCCGGCCCCCCCTTATTGGGCTAGATCCAGACCCGGCTGGTCCCACCCTTGTCAAGCCCCGCCGGGTGGGGGGGTGCGTCCTGAGGTCCCCTGGCCTGGCACTGGGGTGGGAGGCACACCTTGAGGTCCCCTGTCAAGTCCTTCTGGGTGGGGGGCACGGCCTCAGGTCCCCTGGTCTGGCGCTGGGGTGGGAGGCACACCCTCACGTCCCCTGGCCCAGTGCCGGGGCAAGGGGCATGGCCTGAGGTCCCCCGGCCTGGCACCAGGGCAGGGGGTGCAGCCTAAGTTCCTCCGGCCTGGTGCTGGGGTTGGGGGAGCAGCCTGAGGTCCCCTGTCAAGCCCCCCTGGGTGGTGGGTACAGCCTCAGGTCCCCTGGCCTGGCGCTGGGGTGGGGGCATGGCCGCAGGTCCCCTGGCCTGGTGCCAGGGTGGGGGGCAAGGCCTCAGGTCTCCTGGCCTGGCGCCAGGGCAGGGGGAGCATCCTGAGGTCCCCTGTTAAGCCCCGCCAGGGCTGGTGGCGCAGCCTGAGGTCCCCCAGCCTGGCACAAGGCAGGGGGCACAGCCTAAGGTCCCCTGTCAAGACCCATGTGTGTGTGGGGGGGTCGCAGCCTCAGGTCCCTGCTGATTGCTCCTTAAGGCTTTTTATGGGAACTCGGCCTCAGCTGTGGGTGCAGCCATCTTTGTGGTGGAGTGATGGTCAATTTGCATATTCCCTCTTTATTATATAGGATTGCATTACAGTATGGAAATACTACATTGGGAAAAGATAAACATAGTGTTCTTGAGAATTCACAGAAAGGACAATTGACATGACTAATGATAATGGTATCAGGACATAATCCTCAAAAGAGGATATAATTAAGCAAAGAGAATTGGAAGTTTGCCAAGAGAGGGTAAGGACAATGGTATTCTAGGTTGATAAACTCTAGAAAGGCCTAGAGATGTGAGCATATGTGTATTCCAGAATTTTAAGTACCATTAATAATAGAAAGCATGCTAATAATAGAAATATTATTATTTCTATTGATAATAATAGAAAGCATGGTCCAAGTAATAATATAAAGTGAGGTATAGACCACTGAGTTATAATAGCTTATATTCATATGTGCCTGGAACTTTCAAAAGTGCTTTGCATATATTAACACATTTAATTGTGTTATCTGTTAGCTTTTGCTGTGTAACAAACCCATGACTTAATTAGGTAAAACAATAATTTCTTGTTACTTGTGAGTCTAGGAATCAGCAGAATAATTCTGCTGGTATGGGCTAGGCTTGGGTCATCTTGGCTAGAGTTGCCAATTCATCTCTGCTCACCTGGCAGTTTATCTGGCCTGGATGATCTAGGATGGTCTCATTCACATGCCTGGTGGTTGTTTTGCTTTTGATTGGGGCAATGGGGATGACTTGGCCCTGTGTCTCTGGTCAATCAGTGGGTAAACCATATGTGTTCACATGACAGTCAGAAGGTTCCAAGATCAGCAAGATAACAAACCTCAGTGTCCAAGTATGTTACAAGCCTCTGTTAATGTCCAAAATAACCCAGATTGAAGGATGTGAGAAATGACTTCATCATGAAAAAAATACAAAAATACGTATAACCAAATTTGTAATCTATTCCAATTTAAAAATCACAATGAAGTAGGTACGTAGGTATTGTCAACCCCAGTTATCTCTGAGGTACAGGCAGATATAAGTTGGTCAAGGTCACATGGCTAGTAAGTGGCAGATCTGGGATTTGGAGGCAGTCTGATTCTGGGTCTGTTTTTTACCACCTTATGTCAGACTGTGAAGAACATTGTTATAAGTTGGGATTTTAAGCTGAGGGTATACACAGCCATTGAAAAATGGTGATCAGAAGACTGGCACGATCAGCTTTACAGCTCATAAAAAATCAGTTGAGCTGTAGGAAGGGGAATGAATCGTAGGAAGGCAAGATTGGGAATTGACCAACCAACTAGTCATTACATTAATCTAGTAGGATGCTGATGGAAGGCTGACCCAACTTGGTGATAGTTGAATTACTGTATAGTTTCATCTGAATTCAAGAAATATCATGTTAAAAAACTTTCATATAAATATGACACTATTGACTGAGTCTAAGTAGCTTGGGCAAACTACAGTTGTGAGTTTGTAATACATTTAAGGAAGTACACTTTATCATTTGTTAGTCAGTAATAAGTAATTAAGGCAAAAGATTTTAGTTGATATAAATGATTGGAGCTGATAGCGGAGGTGTGAAAATGACTTTAACAAATACATTTACTAATTGTCCTTGTATAGATGCCAGTCCTCATCTGTCTCTATAAGTGAAACACATAGATGGTATATTCAATGAATACAAAACTCCTTTGTGGTTGTCGATCTGCCAAACTAATTCACAACATGTGAAAATACATGCTTATATAATACTGACTTAGCATCTTAGAATAATCAGATGCATTGCCCTAACTATTCAAGAATGAAAGGTATTTTGTTTTGTTTTTATCTTATTTGATATAGCAACTCCTAGCTTCTTGATTTCTGGGATGGTTCATGTGAGCCTAAGTGAAAATGATTACAGATTTAATCGAGAGCATAATTATTAGGTTAAATTTTTATCGAGCCTGCATTTTGGTGTGATGAGTAAGTAAGGTCACAGATAATGCAGAGACTACAGAGATTAGTTTTCTCATTGCTTATTGCCTTTTCAGGAAATATACTGTCAGATGGGTTGCCGATATTAGAGGCCACCAGAAGACATTCATTTAATCACCAAGAGCAGCTCTGACAGCCAAAGAGCCAATATTTGAGAGAAAATGAAGTCATTGAGCATAAAATAAATGTTCTGACTTTCAGATGATAAGCTAACATCTCATCTTAAAGTGAGAGATTGTTAGAGCTTCCGAAGGTCCTTAGACAGCATATACTAGTATTTCAATTTCTTCATTTTATGGATGAAGATATTGAGGCTCAGAACAGTTAAATAACATTTCCAAGCTTATGTAGCTAATTAGCAGCGGAGTTAGAAAAATAGCCCAACGTTTTGGTTCTCATTCCATACATCATCGGTCATCGTTTGCTATTTCAATGGCTCATAAAACTTATGATTAATTTTTCCCCCAGTATTATGTGTCAGAAGAGGATTGGTATACCTGTTACTGAAAATCAGGAACTCTGTTCATTTGCTGAGAGAAAACTTCTGTTCTTGGATAGTTAAATGAGTCCTGAACATGTCTAAAAGAAGGCAGTTTGGGCTGTTCTGGTTACCTGGTTTCACCGGCTACAAAGGATGTTGTAACAGTATCTTAGTAAATTTGTCATGGTCAGAGATATGATTTTTTTAGCTTATCAGTCCAGAAATTAAATGCTAACAGTATATCAGGATGAGCTCCACTAAGGATGCTGAATCACATTAACAAATACTTGAAAGAGATTAACGGATAGAAAACAGACTAACCATCTGCTCAATGTATTACAATAAGAAACATAACCATCAGTCAAAGTAGACATTTCTTTCCACCTATACTGTGCACTTTTCTAATTCCACTGACCTGGGAAGCCAGACTGCTTGGTGATGTCAGAGATAGGCTGAGAGAAGCTTGATGATTGTCAAATATTTCATGATTCCAAGCAAATATTGTCCATTATATCCATTGTAGGACTGCCTTTGCTGGGACAGACAGCTTAGTTATTGGGGCTGCATAACACACCTTCTGGTCAGTTGGAGGACGACACTGCTGAACCTTGTTTTAGTGACTAACCTCTTTTACTCAAGTTCTGATATCCTCTCTTCTGGTTAATACTCCTTCCCCAGCCAGCCACCAAGTATGTTAATACATTTTTCAAGCTAACGAGATAGTATCTCTGAAAGGAGACTTTACACATTTCTGCTCTGATTTTACTATTTAATTATCCAAAGGCAACTTAATTTCCTTTCTTCCCCAATTCTTGGAAGATACCACATGACCTCACTGTCATTTCAGTGTCCTGCCTGCAGTACTGCCCGAGTAGGAGTCCAAATCTACATAAATGTCAAAATACTTTATAGACTAATATACAAGGAGCATTTATCTTCCTGGTCTTCAGAAAGTCCTAAGTGCTAGTTCATGTTCACTCACTAGTAGTAATAAAACCGACAGATGATGTCTCCTATAAGCTTTATAACAATAGCTTGGCCTATGTGGCTCAGTGGCTTAGTGTTGACCTATGAAACAGGTCAAGGTTTGATTCTCAGTCAGGACACATGCCTGGATTGTAGGCTTGATTCCCAGTAGGGGGCATGCTGGAGGAAGCAGGTCAGTGATTCTCTCTCATCATTGATGTTTCTGTCTCTCTCTTCCTCTCCTCTTCTCTAAAAATATATAAACATTTAAATTAAAACAAAACAGTAAGCACATAATGTATGCATGATGCCCTAAGGCAGGTACAAAAAGATAGGCTTAGAATCAGACACAGGGATTAAAGCAGGCCTCAGTTCCTACTGGCTATGTGACCTGGGACAGGTATCTTTGTGTCTGATCCTTTTATCACCCATAGCATTTTAACAATACCTATCTTTTAAGGTTGTTTTAGGATTAAAATTAGTTCTGTGTATTTAATGATTGAATGCTTTATTAGTGTGAATACCACATTGGTGTTTAGTAATTGTGTTATTTTCCATCTGAGAACTATAGATTGTTGCTATCTAAAGACAGAGAAATTAACTTCCCATTTGATAAAACTTTCTTTATTATCCTAAGCACAGTCAATACAGCCTGCACTATATCAGGGTTTGCCCCTGTGGGACACATTCTCAGTAAGAATACAAATTTCCACCAAAGACCTTTGGATAACTAAACCGCAAATGTGTGGGTTTCTGGAACAGCTGTAACTTAATCATTCAGAGTGATCCCAGTGTGTATCCTTATACTACACAAAAATTAATATTCCCTTAGGAGTTTCATATAACAGATCTGCCCAAGTCCCTACAGCCTTAGAGAAGGACCTTATCAACATTCCTCAAACTGGTAATCTATTCTTCTAGATTTTGTAGAAAATAGAAAGGATTCTGTGATCTGCCATGGTAGCATTTTATAATCATATGTTGTCTATGTTCAGTTCTGTAAGTTCACAAAGCATCTTGGTCTGAGCTGCAGAAGTATGGTGATCAAATGTGGACTCTCCCACCTTTATCAGGTGTACAGCCCCATTAGAACTTCCTATAAGTGCCCCATAGTATATGAGTGGATAAAAAAGCTGTGGTACATTTACACAATGGAATACTATGCAGCTATAAAGAAGAAGGATCTCTTAACCTTTTGACAGCATGGATGCACCAAGAGAATATTATGCTAAGTGAAATAAGGCAGTTCAGAGAAAGATAAATATCACATGATCTCACTTCTATGCAGAATCTAATAAAGTAAACTTACCAACAAAATAGGCCTAGAAGCATTGGATGCATGGAACAGACTGATAGATCTCAGAGAAGAGGAGGGGGAGGACTGGAAGAAGTTAACCCAAGAACATATATGCATAGCCCCTGAACACAGAAAATAGTGTGGGGCAGGGGCTGGGTGGAGGGGGAAAATGGGGAGTATTGGGGAGACATCTGTAATACTGTCAGCAATAAAAAATAAGTTTTAGAAAATAAATAAAATACATCCTTCAGTCCAGCTCAGCATCTCATTTATGGAAACATGACCATATCTTCCTCTGTGCTCCATTGGCCTTGCCACTGTTGACTTGCTACCATTTTCGGACTGCATTCATAATTTGGTCAGTAATAAACCACATTTTTTTTGGTTGTTGTTTAAGAAATAGCTAAGAACCTTGAAGGCCTGCATGTGAAACTGTCTGAATCCTTGATGCAATGTGCACTTGGATAAAGGTCAGGTTAATCTGTATTCCTTAATAGGATTGCCTGTTTCCCTGTGATATAATAGTTCTTGTCTTTTTGAAATGTGTATTTCCATGAAGACCACTCCACTGTCACTTATGTTGCATGAGCTCCTGCCTTTTTCTCTTTTAAAATGGTGGTTTGCTAAGAGAATCACTCGACTGAGATAAATTGATTTCAATTTACATAGTGAGGAAGCCAGAAAACAAGACTACATTTTGGCCATAAGCTTCTGATGTGATTGAAACTTTCTAAAGTGACCAAATATAATATGTTCCTCTGCAATTGTCATGTTTCTTTGGAAAATATCAGTAGTATTTGGACACCAAAGAGAATTAAAGTGGAGATTATATATTCCTTGCACCATGACTTGCTTTTGGCAGCGGGCTATAATAATAGCGGGCCTAATACCAAATTCTTTCAACACAAACATTTGTTAGTAGGCAGCTGTCACAGAGTCCTTATGCAAGCTCATGTAGGACCTGATTCTGTCCTTCTGACTACAACAAGCATTGGCACGGAGGGCTAACTGTGGAGCGGAGTCAATAGCATTATGATAACAGGACCAGACAAATGAACAGGCAGATCAAGGGCCAGGTTCCTGGGTCACCAGGGCTCCTACTGGAGTGCTGCCTGCCTATGAGACTGGAGGAGGCTCCTGGCTTTCTGTGTCTTGATCACCTGTCATTTCACTATCTCTTACACTAATTAACAAACACTCTGGTGCAAATTATAAGAAAGTCTTTTGAACTTCTAAGTGGATATTTTTATACCCATTTTGTAGGCAGGAAACTAAAGCCCACAGTACCTATTTCACAGGCCTCTTATGAGGAATGCATTAGAAACACACACACACACACACACACACACACACACACACACACTGAATGCTCAGCTCTGTGCCTTAAAGAAAGTAGACATTAGCTTTTACTGTTATCTACATAACCAAGAAGTGGTTGAAGGAGGAAAATATTTTTAATACTTTAAAAATAGGAAATGAAAATTATTTTTATAAATAAAATACATAATGTCATTATATCAGCAGATTCGGGTGTTCAGAGTTAGCCTTATTAAAGGGGTTATTTACTTACTTGCTCACGGAATTTTTTTTTCTTCTACATATGGCACTTGCTTATATGTATTACCTGCTTATTTCTCAGACATGTTAATTCCAAATATTTAACAGTTCCTATTCCTTGTGTAAAGAATTAAAAACAAATGAAGGTTTCTCTCTTTTTCCCCCGTTTTCTTGGTTCCTTTAGATTAAACACACACACACACACACACACACACACACACACACACACACACAGTAAAACAGTGTTTCTTTTACAGGAGTACCTCATAAATTGAATAAGACAAAACATGTAAAGCATTTTACATGCTCACGTTCTTAGCTTGTTGGAATTAGCATCTGCTTTGAGTACATTCGTTTAGTTGTGGTCTCACACTCCAGGACTCAAATTGTTGCTTTCGCATAATATAGTTTTGGATTCCCCCAAGGGACTGACTAGGTGAAACTGCTTTAATCCCCTCCCCCACCCCTGCCTTCTCAGGAGAGCTTAATCATGATGTGAATAGGGAATAAGTGTATTCCAGTGCCCCTCATTTGCAATGCATGTTATGTCTGCCTCTTTAAATAAACTAAAGGTTAATATGTTGATTTCCTATTTATAGGTAACTTAATGCTTCTAATTTTTTCTAATTATGGCACAAAGTTTTGGCTCAGTCTATGATTTCTTAAATGATCTTTCTAAATCATTATAATGATTTGATGCATTTACTACTCTCCTAAGAGGTCAGATTGACAGGTTTAAAGAGACAAATCGTACAGTACTTCTTTTTGCCACATAATATCTAGTTACAGTGGCAAGTTCTTCCATTAAGCAAGCTGTATTTCTGGATGATAGATGCCTAGCCTTTTTATTTTAGTCCAGGCATCTCTGCCTTGACAATCCAGTTTTAACAGCGGGGCTAATATGACCTTCACGTGGATCAGAATAGAATCAGACAATATTTAATCAAAAAGCTGAACTAATACTACCCAGCAGAGTGAGTAGATGTTAATCCATTACATCATTTTCATTCCTGACATTAGCGCTCGGGCACACACACACACACACACACACACACACACACCCCTTGACATTTTACTCTTTTTCTACTTTCCTTTTTTATAAAAATTAAACTTTAGCATATGAGCATAACCAATGGACACAGACAGTAGGGGGGTGAGGGCATGTTCTGGGGGATGGGAGCAGCTGGGAAAAGGTCAATGCAGAAAAAAGGAGACTTACATAATACTTTAAACCAGAGGTCCTCAAACTTTTTAAACAGGGGGCCAGTTCACTGTCCCTCAGACATTCCACACATGCGCACTGTGGGCCTGGGACGATTTGGCTGCTAAGCAGGACAGGCAGCGGCGGCAAAAACACCCGGCGGGCCGGATAAATGTTTTCGGCGGGCCGTAGTTTGAGGACGCCTGCTTTAAACAATAAAGAATTAAAAAAAATAATTAGCAAAAATTGCAATAAAACATCTATTGCTTTTAAAAAATTAAACTTTAAAAAGTCTTTCTTGTCCTAGCTGGTTTGGCTCAATGGATAGAGCGTCAGCCTGCGGACTGAAGGGTCCCGGGTTCGATTCCAGTCAAGGACACATGCCTGGGTTGCAGGCTCGATCCCCGGTAGGGGGCGAGCAGGAGGCAGCCAATCAATGATTCTCTCTCATCATTGATGTTTCTATCTCTCTCTCCCTCTCCCTTCCTCTCTAAAATCAATAAAATATATTAAAAAAAAAAAGTCTTTCTTCAGTCAGTATTAGACCTGTGACCATCTTGAGGAAGTGATGTAGGATAAACAGACATGAGAAGAGTAATAAGAATGATATGCCAGGTACAGAAGGTCATCAGGGAGGAAAGCTCAGGTGCCTAGTGACAGGCAAAACTGGGAAAAGTACTATTATAGGGTGGGACCTCGCCCCCCAGCCTGGTCTTTCCCCCTCCAGCATATCACTGGTTATGTGATTTAGACCCCCTGACATTTCATATCACTAGTCATGCGGCTCAGACCTCACCCTGTCCTTTCCTCCCCTGGCAAGTTGCTAGTCATGTGATAGACCCCCTTAGAGAAGGAACAAGGGGACTGGAGAATAGCTTCATAGGACTCCTGTACAAGACCTGTACAACCGCTCCCTTAAGCATTAAGTCCTCAGGACAATGAAATTCTGACCTGCATTAAATAATCTTAAGAACAAAGTCTTAGGTGTGTTGACCACAAAGACAGAGTTCTGGTCAAACTAGACATGCCACCTAGGCCTCAGTTGTGTTTCAGCTCCAGGCCCAGATAAGAAGCAAGACCAGGTTAAGAGATGCTGTGGCTAACATCAGGACCAGACACAATGACTAATGACCCTCTCCCCTAGTACTGACCAATCAGTAGAGACCATGACTCTGAAGGGACACACCTGGAAAACTGATGAGTATTCTATTAAGATTCTCCTCTGAGACCTTCCCTAAAACCCGCACCTTTGGAAAGCAGATGAAAACCCTCCAGACATTCAAGGCACCTACTTTGCTTTCTTTCTTCCAAACTCTAAGGGCCCTTCTTTTGCTTCTGAGCCCACGCAACCTAAGTGGCTCACTTCTTCTACCTCTGTAACTTTCTAAATAAACTGATTTGTTAGAGTTCTTGGCTCTGAATTTTTTTCCAGCAGAACTCAAGGACAGGTCTAACTTCTCTGGTAACATCTGATGCTGTCTGCTGTTAACAGAAGTAATTAGTACTAAACTTGCCTCAACAAACTAGTGTATATTCCCTGAAAATAAATGGGCTACCTAATTGGTATCCTTAAGTTTTATTGAGTATGCGTGACACAACCTTTTCTCTATGCATGTGGCTTCTAAGAAAATGCAGTGTACTATTTTTAATGAGCTGCAAAAATTCCCTGTCTGCTGCTTTCCAGTCTGTCCTTTACCATATTTGAGTGGTTTGAGAGCATATAAGTTATGGAAAATACACATTTCTTCCAAGTACAAACAACTCTGAAGGTTCAATCAGTTATTCAATAAATATCACTTTAGAACTATTTGTGGCAAGCATTGTGTCAGATACTGGAAATATTACTAAGTCCAAACACATGTATCATGCTTATAGTGTGTGAAGCTTAATTCTAAGCATTTTTACATGCAGTAATCTAGTTTTCTTGAGAACATCCTGTAGGGTAGGTACTCTTATTATTTCTATTTTAATGATGAATCAGTTGGAGCACAGAAAGCTTAAGTTACTTGCCTAAGATTCTTCTAGGTGGTGGAGCTGAATCTGTACCTAAGCAGTGTGTTTGCAGGATACGTTTAACCGCTTGTGCAAAGACAATTGATAGCAAAGACACTGCTTTTCTCAGCTCTCAGGTTGGCAAGTTGTCCATGCTTTGTTAGGAAAAGTCCCCATTCAGTGCTCTTGAGAGCATGCCCTATGTATACAGGTTCTGGGCAAATGTAAGGGTAATGATGAGTCATTCTCTCGTCTGTTCATTAAATGGGTGTTTATTGAGAACTTACCTAGTACACCTAGTACAGTGTAAGGCACTTGGGAGACCAAAAGAGGAATAGTAAATATCCTTTCCCTAATTTCATATGCAATTTAGGTTACATTTCCATCTTTTGTTTTCCTGCTGTTTTAAAGTATTTAAAATGTCTAATGTACATATTAAGAAAGCACTTCGTATCTAAACTGCCGTGTAAATATTACGTTTTACTTTTATCATTGCTGGTTTTATTAAACAACTTTTCATGAGCCCTACTCATAGGTTCCCTCAGTCATTTCTTTTTCATTTCCATTCTGTCTTACTGATTAAACTTGGTGTTTGTGGTTACTGAGTAAAAGAAACATCGTCAATTAAAATTTCAAAGCTACTGTTTAGTACGAGAGGGCCGTGTTGCTAAATGAAAATGAATATCATATGACGAAAGGAAGCTGCAGTTTTTCTTATCAAATTAGCAACTTGCTTGTTATAGACAATAAATGCTAATTGGTTCTCTGTGCTGGTGAAGGCATCCTATACCTGTTCCAGGACAGTGTTTGTAAAGCAGTCTCATTTCTTAAGGACTATTCTTATCCTCCGTTTATTCTATTTTTATTTATTTTTTATTTTTTTATTTTTTTTATTTTTATTTTTTTAAAAATATATTTTATTGATTTTTCAAAAAGAGGAAGGGAGAGGAATAGAGAGTTAGAAACATCGATGAGAGAGAAACATCGATCAGCTGCCTCCTGCACACCCCCCACTGGGTATGTGCCCGCAGCCAAGGTACATGCCCTTGACCGGAATCAAACCTGGGACCTTTCAGTCCGCAGGCCGACACTCTATCCACTGAGCCAAACCGGTTACGGCCGTTTATTCTATTTTTATTTTTTGGCACCGACATGAGAAGAGGGCGGGGGAGGATCATTATCCTGTGCCAGGACCCCTGTTGAGTGATACCACTCATCACCTCATTTACCAGCAGGACTGAATCTGAGATAGCCATGTTTCTCAAAGTAGAAGCAAATCTTGGAAAGACGGGAAGTTCCAAATGAAGTGGGTTATTCCTAGCCAATAAAATATTTAAACTGATGAAGGCCAAGAGAGGAAAGACCATGGAAATCAGGGCTAAGGCAGGTAAGTAGAATTCAGTAGGAACATGACAAAGCAGTCTCTATCAATGAAAAAAAAGAGTTCTAGGCTTTGGGGTTAATAGTTATCCAGCTACTTGTCAAAACAGAATTTGAGATACATACATTAAGAGGCCTGGGGTTGCAAAAAAAAAAAAATTCTGATGATTATTTTTAAAAGGGACTTAACTTAATGCTCCTTAAACACTTCTTGGTTGAAAATCTTGAGATCACTAGTCAAAGTTCAAGAGGGTCATACATGGTTTTCTAACAAAGGTGGATAGATGCAAGTGTCAGGTCAAGAAAAGCAGGAAGAAAAGTAAGATTGAGAAAACTTAGAATAACTTGGCAAGTGAGTGGAAGTAAAGGGAGGATTAGGTGGAGTCTGGGTGAAATGACCAGGTATGGGGTACATGAGTCAACAGAGGGAACGAAGAGTGTTGTTGTTAGAAAAATAGCATCGGTGTTGAAGATAGTCACAATTCCTCTACACACTGGCCTGAACACATATTAGGTAGTGCTTTCCATGCTGGGTACATAAGAATACAGTAAACTAGAACATGTTCAAGGAAGAGGCTTGCAGATAGAGTCTGGGTGTTATGCGGAAAATTACACAGTAAAGTGTTTTCATGATCCTAACTGGGGTTTTTTGCCTTCAAAGCCCATATTTCTTATTTCCTATTTTGTTCTGTCTGAAGGGTTAGAAATGGTACCCATGGGTAGAAACTTTAACAATGATTTTGGTTCCATATAATGAACAGTTTTTTGCCAAATTTGAATGAGGAAGGAAACATTTCATTGTGGATTTAGTCAGGACTCATCAGGTTGTCCCCTTGACGGGAATGTTGTAGGGGCAGTGGTGGGTGGACCCCTTCCTACCCTGGAAGTGTGTGCTTCCTGATTGTATGAATGAACCCTGGTTGAGCATCAATGTGAGTAGCAGATCAGGAAGGAAACTCTTTAGGAGAGAAGGGACAGGTCAAGGCAGATAGGTGATCAGAAACCAGAAGACATTTAGAAGGCAAGGCAGGAAGGCTCAGCTGGTAGCTAAGAAGTGGGAAGAGCCACAAGAGCCCAGAGGGCAGGTTTCAAGTGGAAAAGAAATTAGATACAAGCCATCAGCGCCCTGAGAACATGGGTCCTGAGGTGAAGCTCTGAGGAGTCAGGAATCCCCAGTGACACAGCCACACAGAGTGTGGGTGTCACAGGGCCCCCGGCTGATGGCAGATATGTAAATGGGTTTGACTCCCAGAAGTAGTGTCATTCTATTTTGTCTTAAGGTTCAGCTGTGGTGGAATTGTAAGGAACATTGCTCCCAACCGGATTGACTAGTTGAGGGGGAAATTTGTCTGGATTAATGGAAATGGGCAGCTGTGCATTTCTAAGGAGGGCAAAGCACGGAATGGCAGAAAGACGAACAGGAGGAATCACCTGTTAAAATTAGACACCCACTGATTCCTGAAACATAACTGCAATGATATTTTCTACGCCATGTTTCCCAAAGGATATTTCAGAGATGAGCATAGAGCTCACTCACTCGAAACTGTGTAAACTATATCCATTGATTTGAACACGGACTAAATGGTCTTTACAAATGATGATAGTGATGCTCTTTGCTCAGGAGTGCTTTTTCTGTGTGTGTGCTTCCCACGTGGGGTATATCCTGTCAGCAACCTGTGCATACCACTGTCCATTCATCCCAACAGCCTAAGATCTAAGAGAGTTCCCAATTCAGGGAAAAGGCCACGTGGTCTGTATTAGGCAGGAAGACCATGTTCTGTCCTCGAGACTTATGTGCCTGCAAGGGAGGCTTGGCAGGGCTCCTCTTCCAGGGCAAGTGTCTGAAGGCTCTCCCCCTCATTTACCGCTGAAATGTCTCCTTGGAACAAGATGCCTATCTACTGTAGGAGGAGCATGGGAAGTGAATTCCTAAACGACTGACTTGACTGCAACTGCGCTTTCTGCAGTTGGCACGGTCTGCGGTTGTAGAACTTGACTCTCTTCACGTCCGTAGAACTTGACTCTCTTCACGTCCGCAGTGATGGATTGAAGGTGACAGCCTGACTTGGAGTTCTAAGCTCCAAGCTGGTCAGTTGATTTCACAAGTACAATGTTGCAAGAGTCATTTATCAGAAGTGCGAACCCAGAGATTTGGATGTTTGAGGTGACAGCTGTTCCAGACATTACTTAGAGAAATAACTCACAGAAGATTAGGATAAGATCTCTGATAGGTAACAGTGGGCTCCTTTGTTAATTTTTGGAGTGTGTGACTGGGGTGATGAAAAGTTTCCATGGACATTTCTATAATTTAAATGCTGGGATGGTTTTTCTTTTGACTGCAATAACACCAGAAAAGATTAGAGTGGCCTCAAATTTCAGTTGATGCAACCCTTATTTAATGTTTGTGTATGGATTTGTAAAGAAAATTAAAACCCTAAAGCAAAGATACCCTGGGAATCATTTTTAAAAAAATATATTTATTGATTTTAGAGAGGAAGGGAGAAAGAGAGAGAAACATCAATGATGAGAGAGAACCACCAATCGACTGCCTCCTGCACCCCCCCTACTGGGGATCAAGCCCACAACCCGGGCATGTGCCCCTGGCCAGAATCAAACCCGGGACCCTTCAGTCCACAGGCTGACACTCTATCCACTGAGCCAAACCGGCTAGGGCCCTGGGAATCATTTTTTAACAAAGAATGATTTTTTGTGTGTGTGTGCCTAATGCTGTATTAGTGGTGTGTAGATAATTCCTTTGAAAAGTCACAGTATTGGGTCAAATCCGTTTAATCACAGACTATGGAGTTCATGAAAACTGTGCTCTTTAGACACTGAGCACTTTTTACCTCCACAGGAAAGTAAAATTAAGTCATCAACTGTGATGCTGTTTGTTCTTTTATTGTCAAGTCTAAACATTGGCTTGGAGCAAGACTTTTGACATTCATTTCCTAGCAAGGACCCAGGCTCAGTTTATTTTGTGAACTAATATCTGCATTCGCAACATCAGCTCAAACTCTTTTTTTATTCCTGCTGTAATAATTACCCAAGTTACACTTCAAAATATATCTGCGGGTCTCCTTTCTTATCAACTTTAGTTGGTATTGAGCCTTCCGATGCAACATAGCAGTTCCCAAGGCAGAGCAGACTTGAGTTGGAGAGAAAATTTTAATACACCAGCTCAGACATTACATATAAACTTAATAAAGTCGGATTGGCCCAATGTGTAAACTTCTTCCACGGCAGTCAGTCTGTATCAGGAGCTGCATTTAGTCTCTGAGGCCCGGGGGTACCATTCAGCATATTACCACCGAGGTGAATTGGTTCTTTCCTAATACATTTTGGAAGTACTCTATTTTTGTTTCTTCCCCAATCACACACACACATTACCTTCTCTATGTGTCTTTTTCTCTGTCTTTCTTACATCCTCTTGCCCCAAATCCCTGCTTTAAAACACATATTCCTGCATTAGTCTGTCATCTCAATTGTATCTTATGAGATACTGATGATTGAGTTTGTAGATTTCTTCTTTTTATTTATTTATTTTTTTGAGATGACTCATAGTCATCTTTTTCCTCCAGGTTTTCTTTTTCTATTTTGTAGAGTTTGGCCCTTTTTTTTCTTCCTTTTGGACTGCTTAACTCCTATGTGTATTAAATCTCTAATCATCACTGGCACCCATAAAGTAGATATGATTTCTCTCATACAGGAAATTGTTTTCATAGAGGTTAAATCATTCGCTTGCTCGAACTCAGCCAAAATTTGATTTTGGAACTGTCCACTTTCTAAGTCCTATGTTTTAGTCCTATGCTGTAGTCTCTATTCCTTTTCTGTCATATAGAAAGATTATGTATTTCTGATCTCTCTCTCTCTCTCTTATATATATATATATATATATATATATATATATATATACACACACACATATATACTTATATTTACACACACACACATATCTCTATCAATATATATATATATATATGTATAAACATATAGACAGATAGATAGATAGGTAGATAGGCATATTTCAGTATAAACAAGTAGTGTGGTAGATAATATTCCCAATTTCCTGGTTTTTTTTAATTGGGGTGAATTATACCTGAAAAAAAAAAAGATGAAGAAAATCAGACATCAATCCCAAAAGCAATAAATTAGATTGGAGTTCTGATGAGACCAGAGAATAGAAAAGCACCAGAAAAAAAATGCTAAACATCATTATCACTTTCTGTTAATAATAGCTAAAGTCTCACTCATGATTTCAGTTGCATTTTGATATTTCTTCCTTCTAGACTCATTTCCATATATTAAGCCACGACAAGGTTTGCTAAAATGGTGAACAAGTAAAAAAATAATAATAAAAATAAAAGTCTGTAACTGTGGCCTAGCCCAGTTTGCCTGAGGTAGCCTCATTCTAAATAGAATCAAAGGCTTCTGTGCCCTTTGCACATGCCACGTGGATCAGACTCCATTATTATCCTTGGTTTCTCTGCTTGTTTCTAGACTTGGGTCTTCTGGAACTTAAGCAGGTATGGACAAGACTTGAGTGTGTAATAATAATAATAGCTAACATTTAATGAATCCTTAATAAATTGCAGGCACTGTGCTGAGCTCTTTATTTGCATTATCTCATTTAATTGTGCACACTTACAGAAAGGAGATAACTAAATACATTTGGAAATTTAATAACTTGTCTGTGGTTTCACAGCTGCTAAGTAATTTGTCCAAAGTCACAGAGATAGTAAGTAGGGAAGCCAGATTCAAAATCTTAATTTTTCTGACTCCATAGCCCAAGCCCTTAACCCTCGTTCATACAAGATTTCCATTATCTAACACAGTGTTCACACATATTAATTGCTCAGAAAGTGCTTCTTGGATTGAAAAATAAGAGAGAGACTGTATTCTATTAAAACAAACACTAGACATAATTAGAAGATAAAGGCTTGAATTACATTTATGCTGCTTTTAGCTTTGTGGCATCAATAATTCATGTCACTCTTTGGATTCCCATTTTCTTCATCTGTAAAATGAAGGGAAGAGGGTTAAATGAGCTCTGAAGTCTCTTTAAACTCTGGCAAATAAACCCAGAAGTGGTGACTAGAAAAATAATTCAAAACCGCTAGCTGATGGCCCAATATTGGGCAAATAGCTATTGCATTATTCTAGTGGATCTTCAGTTCAGCGGTGGTGGCATAATTCCATTTAGATCCAATCTAGATACGTTTTTGCTAGGTCCTCTATCATTTTTCAGAATGTTTGAAAAACAAAATACATTTAGGCTTCTCACCCTGAGTTTGGGAATCTGAAATATACATAAGCTGATATGAGCAGAGGCTGACTTTGATTACCATATAGTGGCATAGCCGGGGGCTGCAATAAAAAACCTATAAAATTGAACCTGATATGAACCATGACAGGCCTCCTTAATGTGTGGGTGCTTTGGCTTTCAAGTGTATTCTTTCACTGTATTATACAAAATGTGGATAAAGTGATAAGTGAGTTTAAAACTGATTGTATGAGAGAAATGCACTGTCGCACTATAAAGCTCTTTGCGCTATAAAGCTCTTTGCCCCGGGGAGATCAGAAATGTAAGGCAGCCTCATTTCCTTTCTTTTAAGTGCTTTCTGAGTTGCTTAGGGTTGCCTACAATGGCTTGGTTGGTTTGTTGTTTGCTAAATTAAGGTAATCTCGATCTTGATTCCTTTTTTTTTTTTTTTGAGGCATTGCTATCCAAAGGAGATTGTTTTGAGAGGCTTAAAAACATAAAGGCAAGGAGATTGAGAAAGAGAAAAGCTGAAAAAAGAAGAACCAGAGGAAAAGGAAGAAGATGAGAGAAATATTCATTCATAAGCCTATATGGAATTTAAAACAGTCTAAGGCACAGGGGGAGGCCACTGGGCTTGCTTTAAGTGCAATGATCCAAAAAAATATTCAAGCACCAAAGTTGATGACCATTGCAGCTGCCTTCGCTATAGACCCCTGAGCAACCACATTGCCTCTCCCAGCTTCAGGGACATGAATATTCAGCACAGATTTCTTTGCCCCCTGGGTATGGCAGACGGATACATCCAGGCAGCTGGCAGTGGCCACACAGCTTCCAGTGGACCTGCAGACTGATGGCGCAGTGAGCCGAGTCCACTTGTCTTGTCCTTATCTCTTACACCCTTTGCACTGTTTCTCTGCTGGTTCTCTGGTTGACCAGAGAGGAAACAGCAACCAGAGAGCTTACCTTGCCCATCAGTTTCTCAGTCTCTGGAAATGGATCGGCCTTTGCCATCTGGCCTGACTCACATACACATTTCTGTCCTGTTTCCTTTGCATTGTGAACCAGTTTTCTCATGAGGAAGGGTAATGAATGTGAAATGAACACAGGCAAACCGTCTGATATACAATAAGAATGGGCTTTGGACTCAGCCCTCCGTCATGCCTCCGTTACTACTACCTGCAGGACATCCAAGTCTTGTACCTCACTGTTCCTCATCTGAAAAAGGGAAAACATTTCTTTCCCCAGATCTCAGGGCAGGTAACGATAATACACAGGAGGAATAGTTCCTAGCATATGGTACGTGTTCTGTATTGGTAGTCATGATTATGATTTTGATTGCACTTGTTTTCCCTCTGGCCTGAAGGTAGACAATACTCCTTCTCACGTACAGATAGCTTGAAGCTTCCAGTGTGTGGTCAGGCTTCATGCTGACCTGGCAAGAGCCCTCTATTTGGGGGTGAACCGTGAGCTTTCTGATTCAGGCCTAAACATGCTAAAATTGGGGAGGACGTGATGCTAGGTTTATACTCACTTAGCAGTTTCAAAACCGTAATAATGTTATATGGAGGGTTAGCTTTAGTCTGCATTCTTTTTGGAGGCTTTTGCTATTTTACTCTCATGCCGAGGGGCAGGTTTATTAAAAGCTCAATTTCGAAGTTCTTGGTCTAATATTCTCAAACACAAATCTTCTAGATTCTAGGGAGGATTGTGGCAATAACAACAAAAGATGCAAATATCTAGCTTTTATATCACAGTAATCTCTTTTGAAGTATTATTTGAAGTGCAAAGATTTCATGTGAGTGAGCTCATTGAATTTAGGCAGATCTTTTGTTTTAGTTGCTACAGTTACATATGTTGAGTTTTGATGGCCAGCGCATTGTTATGAAAATATGTGGTTTTAAAACATAAAATATTGGTAATTAAGCAGTATAATTAGATACAATCAACTGTCAAATAGCATCAACCTATGAACCAGGAGGTCGGGGTTGGATTCCTAGTCAGGGCACATCCCTGTGTTGCAGGCTCCATCCCCAGTGGGGGGCGTGTTGGAGGCAGCCCATGGATGTTTCTCAAGAGTGATGTTTCTCTCACTCTCCCTTCCTCTCTGAAATCAATAAAAACATAATCTTTTAAGAAATAAAAACAAACAAACAAACAAAAAAACTGTCAACTATATGGGGGCAGACCAGTCATAGTTAAGCCAAACAAGTTCTAGACAATTCATTTCTTGGCCAATAAATTATATAATCAGGCCACCACTAATTAGAGCTAATTACTGACCTCTGCCCACCCTCTCACATTAACTGCAGTTGGTCAGAAGGAGGAGCAGGCCTAGTTGGAGGTCTGGGCAGCTGGAGTGTGGCGACCAAGCAGAGAAGGCACTGGTCCTCACTCCAGCAGTAAGTGAGCTGACACAGGCACCAAATTAGAACTCCAGTCTTGATTGCTCTTCTAAGTGGGGTTAACATATCATTCTAATCAAGTACTTACTGTCTCATTTTTCTCATCCATCTGGGGAGAGGAGTAGGTCCCAGGTACTTGATGCCATTATGAATAAGCTGCTCTGAGATCAGATGTGGATTACCCATGTAGCTAATGAAAGTTAAGCTTTAAACTCCTTACTTGAATGGGCTACTTTCAAATCCTGATTTAATTTTGTATAACTTTTAGAATTCTTAGAAGCTGGAGAGTTAGTATTTGTGTCCATCATGCTTTGGGGGTAAATCTCTTACTACAAAGTTATGTTTAGAATATAGGGTGCTGCACTACAATATTTTAAAATCCTATATAATAAAACCCTAATATGCAAATCGACCGAATGGCAGAACGATCAGTTGCTATAGTGCTCACTGACCACCGGGGGCAGACACTCAACTGGTGGTCAGTGTGCTCCCACCGGGGAGTGCTGCTCAGCCAGAAGCTGGACTCATGGCTGGTGAGTGCAGCAGTGGCCGGAGCCTCTCCTGCCTCCTTGGCAGTCGGACATCCCCCAAGGGCTTCCAGACTGTGAGAGAGCTCAGGCCGGGCTGAGGGGACCAGCCCCCCCCCCCCTCCCCCAAGTGCATGAATTTCGTGCACTGGGCCTCTAGTGTTAAAATAATACCGTAACTTACATCAGTAACTTAGCAGTTACCTAGTGTCCAGATCTTAGATACTTTGGAGTGATGCAAATTCAACCCTAAGTCTTCTAAGTGAATTAACCATTAATGCCAATAAAATTCCTCTAACAGACATTTTACTCTGCACGAAAGGTATGGCAGAGGCATCTTTCAGCACAGAACCTTTATACTAATTTTTTTTTACTTGATTTGATATGTGATGTATGCTTGCCATCTTTATGAAACTTCACAACTGAAGGTATAAGAATCATTGACAGTGAAGGAAATAGATGAAAAGAATACGTTAAAAAAGAAGTTCCACCTGGAAAGGCAAAAAGTAACTGTGGAGATCAGAGACAGCCGGGAAAGACAGGAGCACCTTCAATGAAAACAGCAGCATTTTGGGAGCCATTCTGTGTAGGGACAGATTCATCAAAACCGAAATTGCCCCCAAGGATTTCACTTTCAGGGAGGTGACAAAATTACTAATTAGAACAAGAGGCATCAATTAAGACTTTATATCTTATAGACTAAAACAAGCGATCTTACACTAAAGTAAAACTGAATTAAAATCAATATGCTTTTTCTAGGTAGGACTTTTTATAATATTTGAAGCTATATACTCTGGTGGTTAAGGGCACTAGCTTTGAAGTTGGACTGCCTAGATTTCTTATTGAGGTATAAGTAATGTATAATAAATTACTCATATTTAAACTTCCTGATTTGATGAATTTTGACCTGTATAGTCAAGTGTAAAACCATCATGATAATTAAAATAATAAACCTGTCTATTACTCCTAAATGTTTTCTCGTACCCCTTATAAATACTTCACTCCATATTCTACACTCCCCTCCCAAGCAATCAGTGATGTATTCTGTTTTACTGTAGATTCATTTGCATTTTCTAGAAATTCATATAAATGGGATTATTCCATATATGCTCTTTTTGGTCAAATTTCTATCACTTAGCTTAATTGTTTTGAGATCCATCCTGTTGTGTGTATCAGTAGTCTATTGTTTTTTATTGCTGAGTAGTATTCCAAAGTATATCTATGCGACAATGTTTATCCATTCACTACTGGTGGACATTAGGGTTGTTTCCACTTTTTACTGTTACAAACATCATGTCATGTTAAGTCTTTGTATGGATGTGTTTTCAATCTCTTGGATATCTTATTTAGGACTGGAATGGCTGGGTCATATGTAGGTGTATATTGACTACCTGGATTTAAATCTATGCTTTATCAACTACTAGCTTATGACATTTTGTTAGTCAATTAACCAGTTAGTATGTAAGGTACAAGTTTGTTAGAAGACTTACATTAGATGATTCATGTAAAGCAGGGGTAGGGAAACTTTTTTATTCCAAGAGCAATATTTTGATGTTTATAAAATCATTCACAGGCCATATAAAATTATCAACTTAAAAAATTAGCCTGTTATGTTTAGGCAAACATTTAATTAATTCACCCTCAATGCCTTGGCAGGGCCAGACCAAATGACTTTGCCAACCTTATATGGCTTATGGGCCAGATGTTCCCACCCCTGATATACAGCATTTAGTACCATGACTAGCTTATAGTAAGTATTTGCAATTTTAACTATAATTGTTTTTTCAAAGCTTAAAAACTTTAGGAAATTTCAGTGTTGAAATTTCTTAGCTTAACTTCTCAGGAAAATTCATTCATGCGAAAAGTGATTATTCCATCATGCTGCATAATAGTGGGTCTAAAAATATCTGTTTAAAAGACATATTTACTTGTAACATGAGGATGTGCATGGTTTTTAGCTAATGAAATGCATAGAATGATAGGAAGTCAACCTTTGAAATGATAGATTGCATAAGATTTCACTTTCTAAAAGGCTATTCATATATTAAAATGCATGGGGTGTGTAATCAATTTAATAAGAGTTAGTAATAACTAAGTATATACATATATGGAAAGTCAATGATAAAAGAGCTAAGTTTCTCCTTTAGTTAGTGTGTGGTAATGAGGAATGATCTTGAGATTGAGGGCTGAAACCACCTTCCTTATTAGCTGTGTTGCTTTGGGACATCATTTAACCTCCCTGCCACTTAGAAGAATTAGCCCCCAGCTCAAAATTCTAGGCTCTGTGCTGCATTCTATGACAAGCTACTTCCTTAACCATCCTGGCAGTCCCTAAAATCTAAACATTGAGTTAAATCCTGGTTAATTATGCCCACGGAGAGTTTCATGATTGCCTAAGGAGAGGTGTAGTACTTTAATGCATTTATGCAGGAGTCTTCATGGGTGTCCAGATTCAGTGCTGTTACCTTTTGGTTGGAATGATGAAAACCAGGCAGTATCACAGGAGACATAGCTGGGCTCTCAGGTTATCATCACTGACAGAGGGTCAGAGTGGAGCCGCCACCCTCCCTCCCTGTCTGCTTGAAAGTAGCCTGCACATGGGTAGTAAGCACACGTTTTTCTTTCCTCCCAACTGTAGAATAGTAAGTACTTGGAGAAAGGGCCCTCTCCTGAGGATGTAGATTTTCAAACACAAAGCCCAGATAGATGCAAGGATATTATGATTTTTCTTCTACATCTTATTTTTAAATATATATCATTGACTTCAGAGAGGAAGAGAGATAGAAATACCAATGATGAGAGAGAATCATTGATTGGCTGCCTCCTGCATGCCCTCACTGGGGATTGAGCCTACAACCTGGGCATGTGCCCTTGACTGGAATCGAACCTGGGACTCTTCAGTCTGCAGGCCGACACTCTGTCCACTGAGCCAAACCAGCTAGGGCTCTACATCTTATTTTTAGCTTTACTGTTGTTTTGGATAGTCTTCTCTTCTCAGCACTGCCTTATATGAAATGAACTATAACGCTGCACTTAAATTGGCACCTGCTTTCTGTCTTTTCAACTCACAGCTGGATGAACAGATGCCAGTGAGCAATCGCTGTCCAATAACTCCCCTCAACTGTTTTGTCAAGGCGATCACTTGCATTTTTCATATTTATTTATTTATGTGTGTAGCTCCTTTTCCCTGAGTAATATTCAAAATGATGACCCTATCATAGGAGAGTAATGATTTAGAAATACTGCAGTGGTTATAAATTCTGTATAATACATCTTAGACTTCAACTGCTGAATGATCTTAATGGGGTCTTTTCCAGATGTACACTTGAGGAGGCGTCAGTGTCCTTAATACATTTAAATCCCTCCCCACCCTCAACTCAACATCATCGCCTAGCAGTGTGCAGGGGAGGATTCTGGATAGGCGTTGCCATGGTTGTTGCTAATATCTCTGCAATTAAGAATTAGTCCTTTTCTTGAGGAATCCTTAGAGACAGGAAAGTTGTTTGGCAGGGCCTTATTTAAATCTCGCTTTTAAAAAAAATGCTTTTTCCCCCCATTCTGATCTAAAGAAGCCATGTGTTGGGTCACTACTGACATTTTATTTATACATTTAGCCTATTCAGGGGGTCTTCCTGGGCTTCTGCTCCAGTCATCAAGAAAGCAGGCAGCTGTTCGTACTGAGTTAAGAGTTAAGAGAATATGTCCAATGTGTGGTCAGATCCTCTGAGCATTCTGGTATGATGTCCAGTGTACATTGAATTTTGCCTCCTTCAGTAAGTAAGTTGCTAGACTGTTTTCTCTCAAACAAACTCAACTTCTGATTATCTGTTTTGGAAAAACTATAAAAGCTTCATTTTGTGCAACTATGGAAAAAACTATTACCCTTTCCTAGTCTGGAAAAAGAAAGCAAATCAGATAACCAAGAAAGTCAATTGTTGGTTTAATTTCCACATTTCCAAACTGGTAATTATATTTTTAGTTATTACTGTCAAAGTATAAATTATTAAATGTTTGTGTTTGTGATATTTTTCACTGCTGAATTATCCAAATTGATTGGCATATGGTAAAAATTTAATTTGCCTTTTGCTTTCTCATTGCTTCAACATGTTTGCAGAATGCAAATGATTATATTAAATTTTTTGTGCATTATTCATAATCAGAATGCTAGTTCAAAGTTTTAAAAGGAAATTCAAGGTTAAACCTTCCAACATTCATCCTTTGGTCTTCTTGAATGTCTTTATTTTTTCTACCTAATTTCTGGGGAGTTAAATGATCATTTAAAGCAAAGATAACATATTCTCCCTTAGGATGCAGAAATTTCACTAGAACATATTTTTACAGGGTAGACTGCCAAATGCCAGTTTTCTAAAAGGGAAATTTTTCCAAATTTTAAAATATGCTATCTCTTCAAGTTTTTGTGGGTTTTGTGTGTGTGTGTGTGTCAATTTTTTCATTCTGAGCAACTAATAACAATGGGTCTAAATTTGAGTGAATTTGAGTCTAAAATTCAGTGATGCCTGCCTGGCTGATGTGGTTAAGCGTTGACCTGTGAACCAGGAGGTTATTTGATTCCTGGTTAGGGCGCATGCCCAGGTTGTGGGCTTGGTCCCCAATGTGGGGCGTGCAGGAGGCAGCCGATCAATGATTCTTTCTCATCATTGGGGTTTCTATGTCTCTCTCCCTCTCCCTTCCTCTCTGAAATCAATAAAAAAAGATATATTTATAAATAAATAAATAAAATTCAGTGATGCCTTCAGCAATATTCATTTTAATCAAGTTTAACTTCTCCGAGGTGTGTAGTGTGTGCCTTTGTGTGTATGTGTAAAACAAGAAAGGTCAGTGAGATGATTTGCCAAAAAGAAAATTAAAAAGCTGATTCCCGAGGATGGGTTTGAGAAGCGGATCATCTGAGCTAGAAAGCATTGGGTCTGTAACTCAGATTCAGATATTCCATGGACACTAAAGGTACCAGACCGTTTGCAGGACCGGTTCTAGGGCCAGTGTGGCAAAAGTAAGGCTCTGGGAGCCGAGAGATTCTGCTCTTGTCTCTGACGTCAATGTGCTTTTTATCCTGGCTCACATTTTAGAAACACTCCAGTTTCCTCACTGCTTTCATGTCTGCTGCTGACCCTCCTCCCCAATCTGTGCCATCCGTTCTCTCCGTGCACCAGAGTGCCTGCCCTGGTGAGTGCACTCTGACCTACTTCTGATCTGAATCTCGTCCTCCTCCTCCATCCCAGGCCCAGGCCTTGGCAAGTGACCAGACAGGAACTCCACTCCAGGCTCCCTTGGCATGGGTGAGTATGAGCCCTGGGGCTGCTTCCTTCATCCCCTCCCCAGCCCGGGCATTTGACGGAATGCCATTTTGTATGGCAGAGTTCCTTCTACACTATTCTTTTATGCCTAAAATGGTTTTCTGATAACCTCGTTTGAAGAGAAAAGAAAGAGAACCTAGGAAGAGACACGATCCATCTAATAGCTTCATGTAGTAAAAAGTGTGTTGCCATCAGTTCAGCATCATGGAAGAGCAAAGTACCACCCATTTCTCCTCCCTTCCTTCCTTTCTCTTTTCCTTCCTTCAGTAGTTACTCATAGTCAGCTGTGTGCGGTCCAGGGATCAAAAGACAAGAAAACACTTATTTTCTCACATACACTGCTTAGAGTTAACAGAATGGTGGAAGAGAAAGAGAAAGAAGCAAATCAACACTGTACACTGTGACCAGTTTTAATATTATGGGGCTGCTATTTACATGATGGTGCTTTCAGTCATGGTCAGGACATGGTGGTACTGCTTACTTCCTCTCCTTCTGTTTATTACCTTGCTGACAGTGGCATCTTCACAGAGGAAATGAGTTTTGCTTTGGAATTTGCAGGATGACTGGGAATTCTGCGGGGCATCCAGGGGTGGAAGGAAATTCCAGGAAGAAGGAACAACACGTGCAGAGGCATGAAGGCATCTGGGAGTGTGGAGGGTTCAGGACACTGGGGCCAGCTGTGTGCTGCTGGGGCAGAGAGTGGGTGGCAGAGTGGAAGAGCCTATCTAACCTGGAAAACACGGATCAGCTGATGGAGAGAAAGTTTTCAAAAACACTTTTGTCCACGCCCACCCCACCCCCACAAAAATACACAAAAAGCACTTTATCACAATAGGACAGGGCACTTCTCTGACAGCAGGGATGTACTTGTCTAAATAGAATTATCCTTGGGAATGCCTTGGCATTGGACACCCGGTACAGGATCATGGAAGAACACGACAGACTGTCGAATGACAGATAAAGCAACATAGCTAATGGTTGTGCATAGACCAGAGTTATTTCTACTCCGAGAGTTTTTATTTAGTAACTAATTGCTTTACTTGCAATATGCTCCCTAGTTTGGTGTGTCTAGGGGTTTACATAGTTGTTTTGAAGTGTGGATGAAAACAGTGAGGCAGCAGATGGGGCTGGAGAGAGAATACCACTGCATGGGTAATGGGATGATATGGGGTCTTCCGTTTGCAATGTACAAAGGATTTCTCTCTCCTTTGTCTCTAGAAACCAGGTCAAAAATTCATTGCTCCCCGCTTCTGAATGTGTTTGGTCATTTGGGATGTACAATTGGGAGAAAAACGAAATATGTATCAGTATACTAGGATGCAGAGCATGGGTAATAAATGGGACTCTGATTTGATTACTTTAGTTTTTACATAATAGCTACATTAGAGGAGATAAAGATTTATTGATTTCTTACCAACCTTGAAGCTAAGGGGCAGAAAATTTCTCGTCAGATGTTAGGTAGGTAAAAAGTATTTTGGTTAAAATTTATTCTTTTGACACTCACCTTCCTAAGAGTGAAAGATATTTTCAGGAGAATAGAATGATTTTCTTAATCTAATGTTCAATAGTTTAAAAATGGTTGATATCAGAACATTGGAACATATCCTGACAATTATAATAGCAGGTGTCTGAGATTATTCACCTATTACATTCTATGTTGACACAACTAAATCATGGAGCTATTAGTTTTCAGGAGCTATAGCACTCAGAGCAAAATCCTAGAAGTTTCCAACCATATAAATCATATTGTAACAATTCATATTTTTCCAATATAACCTAGAAGCGATTTTAAAAATATCTATTTTTATTGATTTCAGAGAGGAAGGGAGAGGGGGATAGAAATAGAAACATCAAGGATGAAAAAGAATAATGATCAGCTGCCTCCTGCACACCCCCTACTGGGATCAAGCTTGCAACCCAGGCATATACCCTGACCAGGAATCAAACCTTGATCTCCTGATTCATAGGGTGATGCTCAACCATTGAGCAACACTGGCTGGGCTAGAAGTGATTTTTATAAGAACTCAAAATGATGTCAAATATAAGAAGACATTTGTCAATCATTTTTTATGTATACGTGGGGGGGGGGGGGGAGGCAGGGCAAACTTAAACAACAATTATTTTTTAGAGAATTCTGCTACTTATATTTTTATTCTCACTTGACCTAATACTCAGATAAGCCTTCTAGCCATAAAGACTGTAAGCAGACCAGCCCAAACCAGAAAGGGCAGGGGGTAGTGGGGTAGGTGAGGGAGGAATTTTTGTTTTTAAACAGGACAGGTTTAAAATTGAATGAACTGATCATTGGATATGCTAACAGTCATTGGCTTTACTTCCTCTTCTTTTTTACCATTTTGAAAAACATTTTTAGCCCCTCATCTTAATATGACCTTTGCACAAGTACTCAGAAGAAAGTTGAGATGCTTAACAATTATTTAAATTAGGCAAAACAGAAACATCTTTGACAGGATAAATGAGTAAGCAAACCGTGTTATTACCAAGTGGGCAGTGATGTGACAAATATTTTGTACAAATGGGATTAGTAGTGAATCATGCAGCAGTTAATATTGTTTAAATGAGACACTCAGAGTTAACTCATCTTTATGAGCCAAACACCTTTGAAAAGATGTTACATAGGTGGCTTATACAAAAACATGTGGATTTTCCCCCAAGTTTTTTATATTTGGGGAGAATAGGGCAAAATGCCAAACACTGCAATTTTACAGTATCCCAAATGGGGTACAATACCAATACTGCATGCACATACGTTTTTCTTTTTCTCTCCCATCTTCAAAACTCTCAGCTCTCAATCTTGTAACAGGCGGAAAAATTTAACTTACCACTGTTTCCTTGAAGTGATTTCTCCCCCAGGTTATTTGCAGTCTAAACAAAGCCCTTATAGAATTTTTAGGGCTCAGAGGGACTTACAGATATTTTTTGGAAATAGTATAAAATTAAACAAGCCAGGTCTACTAGTTCTGATCTTCCCCTGTGACTTCGGAATCTCAAGTAGGTCAGATCTTGTCTTGTGGACAGACAAACGGAAGGAAGGGTGCTCCTGTCCCCTGATACTCGTTCTTATTCCTTGTGTGGGACTTGATCTTCTGTTGAGGATCACGTAATGCGTTTCTAAAATTGCTTGCCATCTTTCCTTCTGATTCAAAAGATGTTGAATGTGATCTTCTGTGATAGGAGCAGGAAAATAGGAACCATCAGGAAAGTCACCCACTCTCTGCAGACAATGGGAGTGTGGGCAAGAGAAACAACCCCACAAAACCAGGCAGAGGTTTGGTCTAGCAAATGTAAGAAGTTGCTTGTATCTTTTGGGGTAGATGATAGTTCTGCCAAATCCATCATTTACTAAGAACTATGGAAGATGTCTAAAGCAGTGTTTTTAATGTGATGTATGCCATCAGCTTTAAGAAAAGTCTGAGATACTTGGCAACAATCCGCATTCCTGGGCACAGACCTATTTTAACACAACACAACTAGACTATGTGTCAATACCCTCCATTTAGATGACAGAATTGTGAATATTTGCCAAGTTTCCTTTATATCTGTGCATATCTAATATAGAGGGGATGTTGTTATTTCAGAGTAAGCTACAGACAGTATGACACTTCATTTCGACTGTCCAGTAGAGGGACATTTTAAACAAGTACCTCTAGCAAAATTTTATCCAGGCTATGGTTTGAGGCTTATGAATTTCTGGTTCGGATAAATGTCTAGGTGAAAGTGATATTGTTCTCTGGGGACCACACTTTGAGAAGAGAATCACTGTTGTGCGTTGAGACACAAATTGTTGTTTTCAGTGTGGAGTCAAAATACACTGTTTCTCACCTTGGCCAGTGTCGCTCAGTTGGTTGGGTGTCAATCTGTGCAGGGACTGGTTGCGGGTTCGATTCCTTGACATGGCACATGCCCAGATTTTGGGCTTGATCCCCAGTAGGGGCGTGCAGGAGGCAGTTGATCTATGTTTCTATTTCTCTCTTCCTCTCCCTTCCACTTTCTATAAAAATTAATAAAATAAAATAGAAAAACCACTGTTTCTTGTCCAGTCTGTCAAGCTTCTTCTTTTTAAAAAAATCTGTTTCACATTTCTATAATCAAAGGAGAAGGGGTCCCACTTTAAATTACACATTATGTTTGTAGTACCATCAAATATGTTATTTCTCGGTTGCTTCCTAAGTTCATCAGCCAAGAAGCAAGTCTCCTGGATGAGTCCACTGGTCCAGTTCAAGTCCAATGGGAATGCCCCTGTGACAGGTTGTTCTCCAAGGGCCTGCACTCCGAGGGCCTCAGCCTTAGCCCCAGATGTATTGGGTAAGATTAGTGTCATCTTACAGCACTTCTTACTCAGTTTGAGTGCTACTCTGGGGAGGGAGTAGGAAAGGAGGGAACTTCCAGAATATTGTATTATCACCCTATAGCTGACACTTCAGTATCTACAAAGAAATAGCGAGACAGCTCCTGGGAGTCTGCCCCTGGGGTCTGTCTCTGGCTGACCACGCTGGTCCTGTGGGCAGGTACGCTGGGAATGGAGATGCAGAGGAATCTGTGCCAGGGACTTGGCCTAAGTACCCTGAGACAGGGACAGCTCTGAGCGTAGCTGGTGGCATCTCCCACAGGACCTGGCAGGATGGGTTCCAGTGTCCAGGGTGAGCTTCTCAGGTCTGTCCTGTGTAGTGGTCCTTTCCTTCCCTTTGATCCGTCTAAAGCAACAGGCGTTATCATTATCCATTCACACCCAGTGAAGCCAACTTTCACTTGAATCATGGTCACATAGGTTGCATTATGGGTGGGGAGTAAGATGGCCTGTCCAGCTGAAACATAAGTAACACTGGGAACCTAACACGAACATATAAAAATCATCCTTTTAATATCTCTCCGGGAAGTATACGTATTTTATTAGTAATGAATGCTCATTCCTGAAGAATTAGAAAATTGGGTAACCAAAACATTTATCGAGAATCTAGAGGTGCACATAGGGGGAAATCAAGCACCACTCCCCCATCCCCATGACTCCAGGGTCTAGTCTCAGAACAGTGCTGTGTTCAAAAGACACATCTGGCCTGGCCGGTGTTCCAGTGGTTGAGCATTGACCCATGAACCAGGGTCAGGGCACATGCAGGGTTTAGGGCTCGATTCCAAGTAGGGGGCGTGTAGGGGGAAGCCAGTCAGTGATTATCATCATTGATGTTTCTATCTCTCTAGCCTTCTCCCTTCCTCTCTGAAATCAATGAAAATATTTAAATATCCTATCTAATAATAGAGAAACATGGTAATTAGCCTTACCTCCACTATCCTTCCCCTTGGCTAATCAGGGCGATATGCAAATTAACTGCCAACCAAGATGGCGGTTGGCAGCCAGGCAGCTTGAAGCGAACATGAGGCTTGCTTGCTTCAGTGACGGAGGAAGCCAACGTTTCCCGCCTGCGGCTGCCGGCCTCTGAGCTTGCAGTTTGAAACATTGTTACAAATATAGAAGCTAAACAAAACCCCAGAAACCTGCTTTCAGCCAGCCGGGATCTCAGAGCTGGAGTTGAAACAGTGTTTCAATTATAGAACCCAAACAAACCAGATACCTGCTTTCAGCAGCCAAGGCCTCAGAGCTGGAGCCAAGCCTCAGAGCTAAAGCTGGCCCAGAATTTTAAAAAAAGAAAAAAAGGACAGGTTGGGAGCTTGTCACCCGCCAGCCTGAAAACGGCCCTCAGCCCCTCACCCAGACTGGCCAGGCACCACAGTGGGGACCCCCACCCTGAAGGGGGTGTGACCAGATGCAAACAGCCATCATCCCCTCATCCAGGCTGGCCAGGCACCCCAGTGGGGACCCCCACCCTGATCCAGGACACCCTTCAGGGCAAACCAGCCGGCCCCCACCCGTGCACCAGGCCTCTATCCTATATAATAAAAGGGTAATATGCCTCCCAGCACCGGGATCAGCGGAGCCACAAGGCCTCCTGGCACCAGGATCAGCATGACGGGGCAGCGACCAAATCCCCTGATTGCCCTGCGGCTCTGTGTGTGACAAGGAGAGGCCACAACCTTGCTCTGTTTATGACAGGGGAAGGTGCCCCAACCCCCTGATCAGCCCTGCTCTGTGCCTGATAGGGGGGAGCTCCCCAATCCCCTGATCGCCCTGCGGCTCTGTGTGTGACAGGGTGTGGCGCCCCAACCCCCCCCACCCCCCCCCCACGGGCCCTGCTCTGTGTGTGACGGGGTAGAGCCATTACCTCCCCATCGGACCTGCCCTGAGTGTGACAGTTGCGGCGCCCCAACCCCCTGATCGGCCCTGCTCTGTGTGTGACAGGAGGCGGTGCCCCAACTCCCCTATCGGCCCTACTCTGTGCATGACAGGGGGGAGCTCCCCAACCCCCTGATCGACCCTGGTCTGTGTGTGACAGGGTACGGAGCCCCAACCCCCCTGATGGGCCCTGCTCTGTGCGTGACAAGGGGTGGTGCCGCAACCTCCCCATCGACCCTGCCTTGAGTGTGACAGAGGGCAGTGCCCCAACCCCGCAATCGGCTCTACCCTGAGCATGACTATGGGTGGCATCTCAACCTCCCCATCCGCCCTGCTCTGTGTATGACAAGGGGCGGCGCCCCACTCCCCAATCGGCCCTGCTCTGAGCCCAACCAGTGGCTGCACCTAGGGATTGGGCCTGCCCTCTGCCACCCAGGAGCAGGCCTAAGCCAGCAGGTCGTTATCTCCCGAGGGGTCCCAGACTGCAAGAGGGCATAGGCCGGGCTGAGGGACCCCCCCCCCCCCCCAGTGCACAAATTTTTGTGCACCGGGCCTCTAGTATATAATATAATTTACATAATTATATTTATAATCGTTTTTTTTTAAAGACTACATTCCTCCACTGAGAGGAAATTCCAAGTAGAATTAACACAGATTCTTTTATTTTTTGGAGTATTTAAAGGTTAAATATGTGAAACATGGTAATTCACCTCTAACCCATGCTTTTGTCCTCCTTTCTACACCCATCAAATGCTGTGGCAGCCCCTGTAGCTTTAAAAAGATTTTTTTATACAGTTCTCTCCTGATAAAACTCCCACTAAAAAAATTCCATCCAGTATCAGATTGGTATCACCTATTCTGTACATCCTTCTTTTTTCTTCTTAAATTTACATGGTATTAAAAAATCTAAGAGAAAATGCCTGCCTAGGATGAGGCAGGGAAGAATGAGGAGGGAAGAAATGCAGAACCTTAACAGGTTAGGGAGGAGGGTATCTGGAGACATTAATTAATAATATGTGTTCTATTATACAGATACTTATAATATGCTTTATTTCTCTGGGACAACATTTTTTTTTCACTCAGCAATGCATTATATACTTTGCTCTTTAATAATTATGTATGCAGAGTCATCACTGTGATTGGGTTTCATAGATTCAATTAAAACTTTAATTTATTGGCCTAGTCTTCTATTACTGGATACATACGGCATTTTTATTTTTCTCTCCTACGATAAGTTGCTCTGCGTACATATTTATGTACTAACTTGACACTTTCCTTAGGATCATTTGTAGAAGTAGATAACTAGGTTGGCAATTTCCATTTTCAGATCTTCTGATATATGTTGCCAGTTTATCTTTCAGCAATACATGTAAGATTATGGTGATTTGGCCATGACCTCAAAACCCAACAGGTCATCATTCTGTTTTAATCTTTGTCAATCAGACAGACAAAAGCAAACAAATAAATAGTATTTTGTAAAGCCTCTGGTTCCTTTGATCACTCTTAATCTGGTTACCTTTTTTTGGTATGTTATACAATCTTCTATCATTCTGTAAATTGCTTTTCTCTCTGTAGTTTTCTTTTTCATTGAGGCTTTAGTCTCCATGTTTTCTAAGACTGCTTAATGGATAAAATAAGTTATCCATTTATGTGGGAAATATTTCCCATGTTGGCATTTTCTTTTTAGCACGTTAAGCTTTTATATTAGCTACTTGAAGAATTGATGTTTTAATGAACAAATTTGAAATCTTCTTTCCTGAATGATTCCCTTTTACCTTGTGGCTGCTACAGGCTTCGTTTCTCCAGTCACAGCACATGTGGTCCCACCTCATCTATGGCAGACATCAGTTCTCAGTCTCGGAAACACTAAGACACTTTACATACGTTGGTATGCTGTATTGAATGTAAATGACATTGTTTGCAAATTTCTCTTAAGGACTGCTTTTATCATTCTCATGACTTAAAGTTGTTAACCTACACAAGAATTACAGGAAGGATTCATTTAGCTGAAAGTTATATGAGATTGCCTAATCAAAATCGGTCTTCCTGACAAAAGCTTGAGAATTTTAGAGATGGCTATGGCTAGTGTCAGGTGGTCAGTTGCTTTTTGTGGGAGGCAGTGACTAGAAATGGCTCTGTTGGGATTTCAATAGGTAGAGAGGTAAAAAAATAAAGGCAATTCTGGGTCTCATTCTATTTTTTATGAGCAAGGAAGGCCTCTTCCAACACAAAGTGAATGAAGAAAAACAAATGGCAATGCTAGTACATGGGCCAGCTGCTCATCCATGATTGAGGTGCTCAGTAGCAAGCTTCTGCTACATGCATACAAGCCCTGCTGACCTTTAGGGCAACTCTGTACGTGCAAAGCACGCAATGGCCTTGTGTCTTGGGTCACACTTGGCAGTAAAATTCCATGATCTCCATGATTCTGCTTGGAGAGAAACTGTGCTCCTCTTTTGCTTCATTTCAGGTTCACGTGCATTGGCTCAGGTTTCTGTACTGTGTAACTATCGAAGACTGTAAATGATATTCCTTGGTATGCTGAATGGCTGTGCAGGAATATAAATGATATTTATGAGGAAGTTGGGAGTGCTTTAAATATTGGGAAAATGCTGACTTTGACACATTGGGGATAATGATGCAGAAACAGTCGGCTCTTTGTAAACTGTTTAATGGCAACAATTTTCTAAATCAAAGCAATCTACACTTCCCCATTTACAATTTCATCTCCAACTACTACAGCCTCATAAAGGGGTTTATTACGTGGAGTCTTCTGCTTTTCGGAATGGTTAGCCACTACTGTGATGCTTCAGACCACTTATACTTTATCCCTCAAAAACATAGAGATGTTATGTGAGGGTCGGAGGGGCCTGTCATTTTGACAGAAACATGGTGGTATTAATAGATAGAAAATTTATTTAGGAAGCACAAGTTTAAAAAAATGTGAGATGATTCCCTTTAGTGTTTAATATTCTAGATAAATATTAATACTTACATAAGCGTTTTTTTTTTGTGCTTATATAGAAATAATATAATGGTAATGTACACATAACTCTAGCCCATTGAGTCATGTTTTTGCAGTAGTAAATGTGAAAAGAATTACGCGGTGCAACTCAATTACATTTAATGTTTCAAATATGGCAGTGCTTAATCTATATATTAACTTTTGTATTTGCTAAATTATGGACATTTACCTTAAAATGCACATTTTCTCCATGTGCGAGCTGCAAAGAATTCTTGTAATCTAATTATATTTGATTGTAGCCAGTGTTGTTTACATTTCATAATGCCTACATTTATTCCTGACCTGCTATATTCAGTGAATGAGTTTCTTCAAGAATTTTCTATAACCATCCTTGCATCACAAGAGAAAATCAGTTAAAATAGCAGAATTACGAAAGAAAAATGCCTGCTAGAAAGTACTTGAACTTTTCCAATAAAACTGGAAAGAAGTTTCCTACTATGTGGTTGGTCATCGGGAGCATTTCTAGAAATAAGAATTCTGTTGTACTTCATTTTGAGTACATTTGAATAATACATCTCAATGTTAGTATGTTTCCTCTGATTCCATTTAAAGAGAGAGATGTTGCCCTAGCCGGTTTGGCTCAGTGGATTGAGCATCGGCCTGCGGACTGAGGGGTCCCAGGTTTGGTTCCCGGTCAGGGGCACATGCCTGGGTTATGGGCTCGATCCCCAGTAGGGGGAGTGCAGGAGGCAGCCAGTCAATGATTCCCTTTCATCATTGATGTTTCTATCTCTCTCTCTCCCTCTCCTCTTCCTCTCTGAAATCAATAAAAACATATTTAAAAATAATAATAAAGAGAGAGATGTCTTTTACTCAGGAAAGGGATTTTCGTCAACTCTGACAGTATAATGCATGGGAAGCAAAGTAAATATAGCTGCGTGCTCAGAAGCACAATGTGCCAGCTTTTTATCTCTGGAACTTTGCTATAAACTTTTATTGTAAATGTTCTTCTGTGCACTCACAAAAATTTTAAAGGGTATGAAACACATACTCAATATTTTTTAGCCTCAAATACTGAATAAAAAGCCATGCATGAAAGAACCTAAGAGAATGGATAATGTTCAAAGGAAGGAACAGGGATTTTATGGTTCTAATACAGACCAGACAGAAAAAATTAACTTAAAAAGCAGAGTCCACTCTTTGGGAGAAGTATCACCAACCAGTTGAAAGATAAAGAAGATTTGCACATTTAATTTCTGGTGGTCTTTAGTATATGTGTATAGTCAACCCTGACCTTTTGGGTCATGGTACATATTTTCTCTAGAGCAGTGGTTCTCAACCTTGGCTGCACATTAGAATCACCTGGGAATCTTTTTAAAATGCGGATTTCTGGGCCTCATCCTCCGGAAATTCTGTTTCTTTGTTATGGGGTGGGGCCACAACATTAGTAACAAACAAACAGAATTTCCAAGAATGAGGCCCAGAAATCAGGATTTTAAAAAGATTCCCAGGTGATTCTAATGTGCAGCCAAGGTTGAGAACCACTGCTCTAGAGGAATTACAGGTCATTTCTATCATGTTGAAATTCTTAAAAGATAAAACAAGTATTCTTGTTAAAAACTCTTTGCTCTTTCTGATGCTCTCTATTTTGTATATTTTCCTGGGGAAGAAGGGAAATAAACTCTGGCTTAGGGTAAGATAGGCAAAATTTGTCAGTTGGAACAATGGTGCTATCATTATTTTTAATTTTATTTTTATTTTTTATTGATTTCAGAGATCAAGGGAGAGGGAGAGAGAGATAGAAACATCAATGATGAGAGAAAATCATTGATTGGCTGCCTCCTGCACATCCCACACTGGGAATTGAGCCCACAACCCATGCATGTGCCCTGACCAGGAATTGAAGTGTGACCTCCTGATTCATAGGTTGACGCTCAACCACTGAGCCGGGCCCGCCGGGCAGTGCTATCATTATTTAGACTAGTAGGATCTGACAAAGGAACTGTGTGGAATTGCAAATCAGATTAGAGACTTTCCATGATAATGACTAATTAAATATAGATTTATGTAGAAAGTAGTGAAAGCTGGTTAGGATTGCAAAGATCCTGTCCATGTAGACATTTGAAGAGTCAATATAAAACACTGGTAATGTAGAGAATTTCAAGGTGTATTTTCATCTTTAATGATATGTACTAGTTTATTGCATTTTTTCAATATATAGTTGCATAGTGGATATATGGATTATAGTTGGAGCAGGCTTAATTGTTAAAGGAAACTGGCAGGATGAAATAGAAGAGGAGAATTTTCAATGAGCGTCTCAACTTCAGAAAAATATAAAGCCATGAAATAAAAATAATCATATACATGATTATATACAGGCGTGCACAAAAGTAGGCTTATGGTTAGGATCACAGTTTATTCTTGTATTGTTATTTATTAATTATTGTATTTATTATTGTTATTAACACTACGGTGTCGGGTGAATTTCCCGCCAAAATATAAGATGGCGCGGGCAATTATTTAGGTTTCCCGCGCAAAATCAGGGATTTTTATGATACCTATTACCCCAGTGGGTATGAAACGGTTCGCATACGCAGGTAGGTATCTTTGTGAACGGCAAACAAACAAATATTTGGTAATACGCAGTTACAATCGGCCCGAGTTTACACGTTTCCCACACTCCACCGCAAATCTATATGAACGGAGTTAAGACTGCTCCCGCGGAGTACGCGCAATTCACGCGAGCCGACTTAACTCGTTTCCCGCACTCCAAGTGTTAACATACTTTTGCCCATCTTTCTGTGTATGAATATTTTATTAATATCTTTATAGAACCAATAAATTTAAAGCTTAAATATTAAGTATTTGATACATTCTTAAAAATCAGGTCAATAATTTGTATGATGGTCTTGAATGTACAGTAGAATCAGTTGCTCATTTTGACTATAGATAGTGGAGTGCCACTATTCTAAATATTCATCTCTTTATTAGAATTATGAGTGTGACTATTTTGAGAGGGCAATAAGCCTTCTCTCCCCCTCACATGCACATCTTTTTCCCCCCTACTGATTCTGTCACATATTGACAGTCACAGAAATGATTTTCTTTCTCTGTTTCTGTAAAACCACATTGGATCTCTTCAGAGTAACACATCAATGTAATGTGAATCAAATACATCAATGCAGACAAGACGATTTATACATTAGAGCACAATAGCCATCATTCTTTAAGCTAATTGAAGCTTGACTGAAATTGAACTAAAATTAAGCAATTATAAGAGAGGAATGCTCGCCACTGTTAAAAGGATAGTAAAGAACAATTTAATGTTTGGAAAATGCTTTTGAGCCTTATAGTGTGAGTGTGGTCAACAGATCACACCAATTGACAAGTTAAAATTGACTCATTTAGAGCAGAATTAGGTTCTTTGTGGCAAACAGCCCAGAGACTGTTCCCATGAACAGCAGTTGTGTTAGCTCACACAACAATAATCTACCTATGTGGTAGGTGTTGCAGCGTGTATATTTGTATATTTAGCCATTTTCTTTTAGCAGCTTTGAGAGCAAGCTTCTTTGCATATTGTGAAAAGAAGATTGCTTAAATATGTGATGGGAATATGGCATTCACCAGTCACCTTTGGTCTATATTCAGTTCAAAAGTACTGACTTTCATTGCAGCTGGCATGCATTCTTTGGGAGTAAGTGAAAGTTTTCTTATGAATATTGTTGCAAATGTTTTGTTAGAATCATCATAATTAGTGTCATCCCTCATCCCCCCCCCCCCCCCCCCCCCCCCCCCCCCCGCCGCCTGCAGTATGCTTAGAGCTCATTCTCTGACACTTGGGACATGATTTCTTTAGGAATTGGTTGGAAGATACTTGAGTGCCATCTTGCATTGCTCAAGCTCTAGCACCTTCCTCCTTGTAAGTCCACTCTTACGAGCCTAGACATGATCACAGGTAACAAAGAGAAGAAGTGACTTGGCCTCAGGTGTAGTGTTCCCTGCACTTTATGATTGCCTTCCTAGTGTGAATTTTTGTATGACGTTTTAACTCTATTGAACTCTGTAGGACTCAATTTAAATTTATACTGTATAGCCAATGTGGTCACATGATGGAAGCCCAGAGAAGTTTACTAAAGACTAATGAAGATCTAACATAACCAGAGCTACAAATAACCTGTGATTGGGAACTATATGTGAAGTAAATATTCAGTTTTCTTTTGTCTTTCTTCAGATTACAGATTTATTTTTTGATTTTTTTTTTATCATTGAAACAAGGTAATGCAAGGATGTATAAAGATGAAGCTGAACATATTTCTTCCCTCTGGTCTTGATCCCCATCTACCTACCTGATACATATAGTATTGACAACTTGGTGTCTATTTTTATACTTCTTTCAATTAAAAAATTTTTTTATTCATTTCAGAGAGGAAAGGAGAAAGGAAGAGAGAGATAGAAACATTAATGATGAGAGAGAATAATTGATTGGCTGCCTCCTACATGCCCCTCACTAGGGATCAAGCCCGCAACCTGGGCATGTACCCTGACCCGGAACCAAACTGTGACCTCCTGGTTCACAGGTTGATGCTCAACCACTGAGTCATGCCGCCTGGCATATCCTTATACTTTTAATTGCTTATACAAATACATTAAATTAGATTTAATTCCCATATCATTGGTGATATTATTTTACTAAAAGGAAATTATTCTCTATGCATTAGGATAATTTGCATTTTTCACTAAAAATATATTATGGAATGAACAAGTTGGGAGGACAAGATATAAGAGCAGAAGAGCAAAATTAGTGGTGTCTGGAATACTGTTAGGCATAGTTTAATATTCAACACAAGTTCAAGTTCAATGATTGCAAAGTCTATTTTATGCTACAGGATAAGATGGATATATCCAATGTTACTTATTCAGTAAAAAAAAAAAAAGCTTTTTTATTACTAGTACTCAAATATTTAAAAATTCTGTAGAAGCTTTCGATCTGCCTGTGAAAATCAGTGTAGAGTTACTACACAAGATGCTCTCATCTCGTCATGCGAAAAGGAACTTTATGACAACAATGATATATTACTTCTCTGTGCTCAGAATGATAAACATTAAAAGTTCTTATAATTCCAGAAATTGGAGAGTATGTAGAGAATGAGAACACTTATATGTAAAATTAGTAAGAATTGAAAAATAATTTTTCATTTTCTAATAAAGTTGAAGCTGTATATGTGTATTTTGAACCCAGCATTTCTCTGCTAAAAATGTATCTGAGAACACAGATTCTCCAATACTTTTTCTCAGAATCCCTTCAGAGTTTTAAAAATTATTGAGAACCCCAAAGAACTTTTACTTATGTAGGGTTTTCTATTGATGTTTACAACATTAGACACTAGATTTCAGACAAATTTAAAGGATTATTATATTTAGAATTTTTAAAGAATTTAACCCATTACATATTATCATGAATGGCATATTTTTATGAAAAATGCCTATTTTCAAAAACAAAACTTTACAAAAAATCATATTATTTTACTTTTGGTATGTGTTTTGTTTGTTTGTTTTTGTTGTTTTTTGCAAATCTTATAAATGTTTGACTTAATAGGAAACAACAATGACCTCTTCTGGCATCAATGTCTATAGTGATATGTTATTTTGGTTGCAATATATGAAGAAAATCTGGCCCCACAGTGATATGTATATACACACATGCACATCACAAAAGGAGTGTTCTTATAGCTTTTTCATATGATTCTTTCCACACCAAAACAGGACAAGTGATAGTTTTCTAAAGTTTGAAATCTGAAACACTATCAAAGAACTTTTATACTCTGTTTCTACACTGTTAGCTTGCATTTAGAATGAGTCTTTACCCTTGCATAATTTTTTACAGTATTTTTTAATTGATTTTTAAAGAGAGGAAGGGATAGGGAGAAAGGGAGAGAGAGAGAGAGAGAGAGAGAGAGAGAGAGAGAGAGAGAGAAAGAGAGAAAAGAGAGAAAAGACAGAAACAGATTGGTTGCCTCCTGTTTGACCTCCTGTTCCACCAGGCACTGAACCTGCCCTGACCAGGAATCGAACCATCTACATTTCGTTGTGTGGGACGAAGCACAACCAACTGAACCACACCAGCCAAGGCACATGCATAATATTTTAACATCATGCAACTGTCAATTGAAAATACTGGTTCACTGATTTCTGCAAGAGATCTTCCAAGTGTAGACACACTTGACGTTCATAAATACTTCCACTGAAAAGTCTGAATTTTACGAAGCTGGAAAATTCACAGCGGCCAAAAAAAGTTTTTAAAATCCTAATTTTCAAGTGAAAGGACAATTTTTATTATTGGCTTAAGTTCTGTCAGTTTTCTTTTATTTGAAAATATATTCTCACTGTTTATTTTCATGAAAATTACTACTAAATACCCAGGTCAGGATATATATTTTTTTCAATCTTTTAAGTAAAACGGTATCCCATGGGGAGGGGAGATGCTAGTTTAGGGTATAACTCAATTATACAAGAGCTTTTCCTTAAGACTACCATTCTACTTCAATATGCAACAGAAGGGCTTCTGTGTAGTTTTTTTTAAAAAATATACTTTTATTGATTTCAGAGTGGAAGGGAAAGAGAGAGAGATAGAAACATCAATAATGAGAGGGAGCCACCAATCAGCTGCCTCCCACACGTCCCCCACTGGGAACCGAGCCTGCAATCTGGGCATGTGCCCCTGACCTGAATCGAGCCAGGGACTCTTCAGTCCGCAGGCTGATGCTCTTTCCACTGAGCCAAACCAGCCAGGGCCATAGTTTTTGCTCTTAAAAAGACATGTACTCAAGGGTAGAGATCTAATAAAATTAATGACTGTTTTCTGCTTCATCAAGGACCTGAGACAGGCACTTTTTTTCTGCTGCAAGTGTGTGGCAGTGAAAGATAGAGTGATTGCTAGTAGAGGTTGGTGCCACTGTGTCAGTCTTGCTAAGGTGCCCACAGCTTAACCCACCATTGATTTCGCACCATCAGTGCAATGTCAGTACAGTGGTAAGAGAAAATCACATTTTAGCATTGTTAGTAAAGTATTTTTTTTCTTTCTGGGTCCCCTGGACAAGTGTTGGGAACTGTCAGGGTTCTGTGGACCACGTTTTAAAAATAACTGCCTCAGAAAACCTTGCATATGTTTACCAGATTACATGTACAAACACATTTACAGTTCAATTGTACGTGATAGGAAAGTGTTCAGAAATGATCTCAATGACCATTGACTTGAGAATGGATAAATAAATTGTGGTGTAGTCAGGTAATGGGGTTCTATCTCAAGAGTATAATGTTAGGTGGAATAAAATAGAGGTGAAAATGATTACAGCAGATGATTCCTCTATTAAAATTTGAACTTCATGAGAGGGGATGTCTTTGTCTATTGTATCCATGTTTGTATCTTAACTAAACAGAAGTGCCTAGGACATAATTTTTCCTCAATAAGTATTTTTCTCAGTGAAAGAATAATCCTATGTAATAAAAGGCTAATATGCAAATAGACCAAATAATGGAATAACCAGAACAACTGAACAACTGGTCGCTATGATGTGCACTGACCACCAGGGGGCGTGTGTGTGGGACATGGCGGGTGTTGGTTGCCGCAGGATGGTGGAGCAGGTGAGCAAGGGCATCAGACCAAGGCGTGGCGCCGGTTGCTGTCATCAGGGCGAGACTCTGGTGATTACTGAAAATTCTTTGCTCCTATGTGCTGTGGTCCTGCCTGGTGCTGTGCCTGCTGCCTGCGCCAGCCCCACTCACACCTGCAGCCAGCGCTGGAGCTGTTGCTTACACTCACTGGCAGTGCCTGGCGCCCATACTGTCACTCGGCACCATCAGAGGGTGCGAGCAGCGGCTACCGGCCCTGATCACCCCTGAGGGCTTCCCCACCTCCCCCTGCTCCTGAGAGGTGATCTGGATAGCAGCTGCAGCTTGTACCCACTACTGGCACAGGCCCCAGTCCCTCTGCGCTGTCCGCCGTCAGCGGGTGCTAGTGGGCCTGGTGCCAGGAGCAGCGGTGAAGGCAGTACTGTGGCTGCTGACAGACAGGGGGCCACGTGCAGAGAGGCTGGGTGGGGGTGTGGAAGATGGGCCAAGACCCACCCCTGTGCCTACCAAAGCCTCGTGGCCCACAGTTCCTTTCAAAGTGCACGAATTTGTGCATTAGGTCCCTAGTTTTCATTAATAATATTCAAGAGCATGTAAAACTCAATACCATATTTAGAGAACACCGAGGAAATAATAAACTCCTTCACTCCTCTCCACTTTTGATTTCAAAACAAATCTTTAAAATCGACCCCAAAATGAGTTCACATTTTCCAAGTAATTATTTAGAAACAGTAAAATTTTTCATTCTCCATCTTTCTTCTAAGTCTTTATTAAAGTGAGGTTTATAGTATATTTATAACAGGGACAGGGAAGTTATGTTTGGAAATACATGTAATAACATGCTGTCTTCTGATTTTGCATTTGTTTTGATTTCCAGTCCATGCACCGTCTTCTTTTGTGACCATCAAGTACTTGCTGATTGTTGCATTTGTTATAGTTTTTGTTGTTTCCAACATAATTTCCCATTTTCATTAAGTAGACCATGTTCAGATCCCATTGAATGGGAACAAAGGATTCTGCAAATTACTCTAAAAAGTTTTGTGTGTTTTTTAAATAGAAGTTTATGTCTTGAGATTCCATGTTATTTTGGTGAAGATATTTCTGCAGGTTTTAGAACAGCGTGTGTGTGTGTGTGACTGTGTGTGTGTGTAATCAACTTTATAAGCAGCCAAGTTGAAAACACTGGCATAAGTATGCTTAACCTTTTGATGGATGAACATTAGTTGCAGGAATTCACATGTGCAAGAACTTGTATCAGAGGCCCCAATTCCAAAGCCATGAAACATCTTTTTTTTTATCAAAAGATCATTGAAAAATCCTTTATTTTTTGGTTGTCTTACTCACTTAGTCTCCTACATGTCTCATAAAATTTTTAAACAGTTATATGGCTTTTAGAATTTGTCAGTGATCTTAAACAGGAATTTATAAAATATTTCTGATAATTAAAGCACTGAACTCAGAATATTAAATGTATTTGTACACTTTAATTACATTTTATAAAGGTGGACATGTTGACATAAGCCAGTGTAAATATTTTAAAGTCTCACATATTATGGAATGCTAAATTACAGTGTGTGCTCACACACACCTACCTGAGAATTATTATCCCTTAGGAAGGAAAAAGCTTGTAGCATTAAATAACCATCACCTACAAAAGGTAAAGCTCACTATTTTCATTCCATTTCCTTGGGATCAGTTAATGGAATATTATTCTTTTCCTTTGGTGGCATCCTGCTTTTGCTTGTCATGCTTCTTATGGCTATGTGTTGATATCTGTGCTTTTGGGGGAGCAGTTTCCTCTTCTAGCCTTTTTCAGATTGACTGATGGGGAAAGAGTTTCACTTGAAGTTGACTGCATGGGTACCGGCTGGGTGGGGTTCAGCATCTCTGGTTTCTGGGAGGCCACAGTGGCACAGTCTCTGTGCATCTCTCTTAGCTGAAGTCATCTTTGGGTTTTCTGCGGCCAAGGCTATAGGCAGTGGTTCTCAACCTTCCTAATGCCGCGACCCTTTAATACAGTTCCTCATGTTGTGGTGACCCCCAACCATAAAATTATTTTCATTGCTACTTCATAACTGTAATTTTGCTACTGTTATGAATCGTAATGTAAATAATCGTAATCTGATATGCAGGATGTATTTTCATTGTTACAAATTGAACATAATTAAAGCATAGTGATTAATCACAAAAACAATATGTAATTATATATGTGTTTTCCGATGGCCTTAGGCAACCCCTGTGAAAGGGTCGTTCGACCCCCAAAGGAGTCACGCGCAACCCGCAGGTTGGCGACCCACAGGTTGAGAACCCCTGCTATAGAGGATCTCTGAGTGGCAGTGGCTGCTAGGGCTGTTATCATCCTCAGGTGAAGGATGCTGGGGTCATCTCTCTCTTCATGCCCGTGGGGAGATGTTTTATCTTAGTGGACCCCTCCTGGTGCCAGGCCTGGTGTGCTGACACTCCGTGCAGCAGCAGAGCCAGGGTCATGGGTGTCAGGTGCTAGTAGCTAGTTCTTTTGGGACGGTATCTACAAATTACCTGAAAGAAGGGGGAAATGTGTAGCTAGCGGTGGACATTACCTTGAATGAAGCACTTTTGATGTTTCTCTTGAAATTATCGTGTTTTCTTTTATTACAAAATCCTCATTATTAACCGGTACACCTGGTAGGTGTACTGTCTGTGGTGGCTGCTTTGGTGTCTGAGATGCAGGTCTGTGCGTGTTCCCCGAGGAACTGAAGTCTGGGTCTCTGGGGCTCATGGCAGTGACGTGGGCCCTATGTGTATGTGGGGACCAGAAGCAGCACAGGGCTTGGGATGCCAGGGTACAGTGGTGCTTTTGGCCTAGGGGTCAGGATGAAGTAGTAGCCTGCATGGCAATGATGGCTCAGTGTCCAACGCTGGCCTCTGGGGCGTTCGAAGAATGGCAGCAGCTCAGCTCTGGGGCTTGGACGCAGGGAGGGGGTGTGCAGGTAAAATGCTTCCTGTGTTTTCCTTTGCAGCTGTCCTTGGTTTCTGAGCTCTGCAGGGTTTCTTCCACTTCTTTGTTATGTTCCAGAGCTTTCCCGGAGCCTTTTTCATCTGATTTGTAGTTGTTTATTGTTTTGCTGTTTTGGTGGGGGAAACAAGTGTTGAGACCCTCTAGTCCTCCATCTTGCTGACATCATTTTCTCAATAATTTTAAAAGTTAACAACTATCAGCATCAGAAATTATAAGTTAAATTTTATTGTGTAGTGAACACCAAGAAATTGTCTGCATTTTAAAAAATAACACTATAATTGCATTGGTTCAAATGTTGTTGGGAATAAAGGATTCATTAATAAGGATCTTAGAAGACTTTTTTGTTGTTGTAAAAAGATTTCTCAATGATAATACTTAATGACACTTTACTAATATCTGTTTGTTTTTTGTAGAGTAAATAGTGGATTCATTAAAGCAGAATAAATCAACAAAGGTAGTCTTCACAACTATGACTGTAAATGCCCAAGTTATAGGAGAAAACTTTGATAAATTCAGCTACTTTAAGAAAATTCCTACCCTGGCCAGTTTTACTCAGTGGTTAGAGCGTCAGCCTGCAGACCAAAGGGTCTAGTTTTGACTTCTGGTCAAGGGCAGGCATGTACCTGGGTTGCAGCCCCGATCCTGGCCTGGGTCAGGGCATGTGCAGGAGGCAACAGATCGATGTGTCTCTCTTACATGTGTCTCTCTCTCTCTCTCTCTCTCTCTCTCTCTCTCTCTCTCTCTTTAAAAATCAATGCATGAGGATTAACAAAAAAATTCTTAGAGCAAAACCTCCATAAGCAAATTCATAATGCACTTAAGAATGTGATTTTTGGAACTCCTATCACAGTCAAAAATCTAATTTCTTCAAAACAAAGGATTCCTAGAAGTTAAGATGAAAAAGACCAATAATTTGATAGAAAAGTAGATAAAGGATATGAGCCAAGGGTTCACAGAATAGGAAGCAGAGACGGCTCTTAAACATGAACAATAAGCCCAGTGGTTGAGGCCTGGCTCAGTGGTTGAGTGTCGACCTGTGAACCAGGACATCATGGTTCAGTTCCTAGTCAGGGCACATAACCCGGGTTTTGGGCTCAGTCCCTAGTAGGGGGAGTGCAGGAGGCAGCCAATCAATAATTCTCTCTCATCGTTGATGTTTCTCTCTCTCTCTCTCCCTCTCCCTTCCTCTCTGAAATCAAGAAAAAGTATATCTTAAAAAACACACCAGAATAATACATAGGAGAATTATAAAATCAAACATACCAAAACACTAAGTTTTCACCTATCAAATTAGCCAAATCTAAGCAGTATTAATAATGTTGTGGCCATGTATATGGATAAAATCATCCATTGCCTTCAGGATTGTAACTTTATACATTCTCTAGATATGCAAAATGGACAGTAATTATCTAAATTATAACCACATACACCATTTTACCATGAACTTTTGCATCTTGGAAATGTATTGCATATTAGCAAGTTGTTTATCTAAAACTACAGTCATCCCAACATTGCTGGAAAGGAGCAAAGACTGCAGGCATCCTAATGTTTACCCATAGGGTTGTGAATAACTATAGAGCAGTATGCTATATGCTATTACTCTAAAAATGAACATAATACCTCTATGTGTATTAATATTGAAAAAACCTCCAAAAATATATAGGGAGTGGAAAGGTTCAAGACTGTATAATGGTTGTGCAGAAAAGGTGGAAAATTATACACATCTACATAGCCGCATTCATACACATAAAATTTTTATGTAAAATGTGCATTATACAAATATATATGGAATGCATTTAAATATAATTATATTAAAGCATACGTACTCTCATTGAATAATATATTTTTAGAAATAAGCACAGGAAACTGAATATATTTGTTTTCTCTAGGGAAGGGTATGGAGTGGCTGAAGATAGGGTTGGGAGGGTGACTTTTCTCTGTATGCTCTATACAAAGTTTGGAGTTTAAATAATGTAAATGTATTCCTTAGTCTGAAAATAAATGAAATATACATCTAAAATACAGCCCAGCCAGTGTTGCTCAGTGGTTGAGCATTGACCTATCAACCAGAAAGTCATGATTCGATTCCTAGTCAGGGCACATGCCCAGATTGTGGTCTTGATCCCCAGTGTGGGGCATGCAGGAGGCAGCTAGTCAATGATTATCTCTCCTCATTGATGTTTCTATCTCTTTCTCTCCCTCTCTCTTCCTCTCTGAAATCAATAAAACTATATTTTTAAAATGCAATATAAATAAAATATTAATGACTGCCCACAGTTTGTTTTGGGTATGTTCAATAATTATTTGCAAGGTTGTGTTGAATACAAGAACATTTATTGGAAGCAAAGAATATTCCTATTTTTTTCCCTTTTCTGAAGTCTTCATTTGCTGTTATACTACAAATAAGATAAAATAAGTGGGCCATTTCTTTCTGTGCTGATGTGTTTATTCTTTATTTCATCTCCCGCTTGTCTTACTCTTCCTTCATATATTAGGCAAAGCAGGGACAGTGCCCCAATGCATGAGTGACAGCCTGTCATTGGAAAAGTTCACTGTGGTAATCGTTATGAGCTTATGACATCTTTGTTAATAAGCACTTAAAATTAACATCTTGCAAGATGTTAACAGAGGGGTGTAGTGAACTCCAGCACAACTCAAGCTATTTCATATGCATGTGTTTTCAAGGTAACCCATTCTTCCCTTTCTGTTATGCATAATTCATTTTACTTTGCTTAATCCATATAGTATCCAAGACCACTGGTCTGGGCACTTATTTTGTTGCTAATAAATTTTCCCCAAAGTGGGGGATAGGTTCTCTTGTTCCTAAGAAGTAATTTTTTACTTAGGATCCTAAAAAGATTGCCTTGTTTTCTTAGTTTACTTATAATTCCATTCCAATTATCTTTAGATAATTCCTGCATAACAAACTACATGAACATTCAGTGGCTTATGCGACCATCTTACATAGCTCTCAGTTTTCTGGGTATGTTAGGAAGGGTTGGATTGTGTGATTTGCTTTTGATCCACAGCTGGGGCTGGAAGATCCATTTCTGAGATGGGTTCTTCTTCACTCAATGTTCAGCACCTCAATTTTCTGTGGCTTTTCTCTACACTAGTGGGTCTCAACCTTCCTAATGCCACAACCCTTTAATACAGTTCCTCATGTTGTGGTGACCCCCAATTTCATTGTTACAAATTGAACATAATTAAAGCATAGTTATTAATCACAAAAACAATATGTAATTATATATGTGTTTTCCAATGGTCTTAGGTGACCCCTGTGAAAGGGTCGTTCGACCCCCAAAGGGGTCGCGACCCACAGGTTGAGAACCGCTGCTCTACACACACAGCATATTGTCCTACAGTGGCTTTGTATGTGGCTCACAATTCTCACAGTTTGTATCAGGATAGCCACTCTTCTTCCATGGCCGACGGTTTCCAAAAGCACATGTTCCAAGAGACAAAGGAGAGCTGCCAATCTCTTTAGGACGGGGCCTGGACACTGGTCCGTTAGTCAGTGCAGTCAGAGTCTAGTGTGATTCAGAGGGCCGGGGCATGGAACCAACCTCTCGATGGGATGATGTTAAAGGATTTGTGGCCAATTTTAATCCACCGCAACTCCTTTCTTTTGAAGAACTTTGAAAGGACTGTATTGGGAAGTTTTTAAATACCATTATTCAGCTCAAACCCCACAGTGTACCTTCCTACAGTGTTAGCAATCAACCTGTACTTCTGTGCCAAGTCAAAGCAACTTACTTTTTTTTTTTTTACCTTATTAGGGAATGTGTGCCCAGATGGGAACTCTGAATATTGAGTTCAGCCTCTGTTCTTTCTCTAAATCTTAGCAGCCTGCAAACCTGATTCCCAGTGACAAAGCCACTCCAGAAAGCCTTTTAAAAATAGCTGTGTAGGTCTTCCATCTTGATCTGTCAAGCAGATTGAAGTAGCCACTAGTTGAGAACCTAGTTACGCAGTGCCCCCATTCACAGGACACTAGGGCTCATTTCTAATTCCTCACCTCTCTTGTTATTCAGCCAGTGTCTACGAGTATGCTTTGCATCCTATTTGTGTGTTTCCTAGCACCAAGCAGCACTAGCACTAGGAACATGGCCAGTGCTCAATATGTTCGCTATGCAAATGAATGGTAATGAAACAGTTATTCTCTCTAAACTTTTCTGAACCTTACCCTCCCCCCTCTCCTCTTTTCCTACTATCTCTGTTTTGGCTACTATTATATTTTATCTTGTTCATCCACAGTCTCCTAATTGATTCCCCTGATACCAGTCTTGTCTGCCTTCTATTCTCTTCTTCACATTGCAGCTGAAGTGATCATCCTAATGTGGAAGTCTAATGATGTGATTTTTCTGCTTAAATTTCTTTAATGGCTCTGTTGCCAGCAGAATAAAGTCGAGTAACGTACAAGGCTCTGCATGATTGGCCCTGATTTCTTCTAGCCTCATCGTGACCTAGTTCCCCCTCTCACTTGATGTTCCAGCTATTTGTTTATTCTAAACTTCATGTCTTTGTTCATGATGATGCCTCTGCCTGCCTCACTCTTCCCTCCCTTTTCCATCTCTCTCACCCCTACCATTCCTAAGGTTGGAGGACATTTTCTTCAAGTTTTACCAAACTAAAGGGGTTTGTTTGCCTGTGTACATCAAAGCTCAATAAGACACAGACAGGAGTTTGCAGCAAAGAAAGTAAAGGTTCAGTTAAGGAAATCGCACCAAACCAAGAGTCACAGGTGAGTGAGCCAATTCTCTAAAACCTGGCTTCCTGATGCGTTTTAGAGGATGGGTTGTATAGGGGAAAATCATTAATCATGGTATCTAAGGGAGTTAGGGCTGTGGGTTCTACTGATTGGCTGGAGCCTGGGTTGGGGGTAGTTTATTGATGCATCTGGTCCTGATGTCAGCCATGGCATCATTCTGTCTGGCTTCTCAAGGATATGGTCGGTTTGGTTCCCTTTTCTAGGTCTAAAACTGAAACACAACGGAGGCCTAGATGTTATCTTTAGTTTGACTGAAACTCTGAGGCTTTGCTCTTAAGACTGTTTGATGCTGACCAGACCGGATGTCCTAAGGACTTAATGTTTAAGGGAGTGAATATGTAAGGAAAGAGGAAGGCAGGTGAGTCAGCATGCTATTAGATGGACAAGGCCAGTTTGAATCAAGAGGAAAGAAAGGAAAAAGGAGAGAAATGAAGTTTTGGTGCCATTCCCTGACCCACCAAAGCTGGGTTAATTTCACTTTTATGTGTTCCTCTTTCACCTACTTATTTTCCCCATGATAGATATCATTGCACATTACTATGTTGGCTTTGCTTATTTTCTGGTCCATATCTTCTCTTAGACTCTATAATTCCATTCCCTAAAAGCCATCGGGAAGCCAGGTTTTGGGGCACAAGCTCACCTGTTACTTCGGATTTGGTGCCATTTCCTTAAATAAACCTTTACGTTCTTTGCTGGGAACTCCTGTTCATGTCTTATCAGGCAAATGAACACCTTCATTTCAGTAACACTTCAATTTTTTGAGTGTTATATTGCCAGTGCCTAGCACAGTGCCTGATACATCCTAGGACCCACATAAAGTTCAGCTGAGTGAATAAGTAAACATGCTTTGGCTAATAGTTCTTTGAGTAAAGCAGTTTAGCTTGTTGTCTTGACAACATGCTCTTTATTGACCAGAAACTAGCCAGCTAGCTAGTTTTCTTCCTTTTCTCTTTTCTTTACTTTCTTCTTTTCCTTTTCTTGCCTTTTGTTTTTCTTTCTTTTATTTTCTCTCCTCCTTCTCCTCCTCCCCGGTTCCTCTCCTTCCTCTCCCTCCCCCTTCTCTTTCTTTTCTTATTGATATTGTTTTAATTTAACAGTTGAGATTTCTATATGACTGTCTTCCAGATGAATCAGGATTTACAGTAATCTATAATAGCACCTTTCCATATTTATATCACATTTTGAGCAATGGGAAATTTTTCTCTAGGCTCCAGATCATTGCTTACTTATTCAGATATTTTAGGACAAGCTCCCTGTGTTATTATCTGCTATATCGTGTATTTAAATCATAGTTCAGTTTCCATCTCTTCTTTAAGAAATGATGTAACCCTTGAGTCATTCCATTCCAACTATCTTTTTTTATGAAATAGTCTTTGATTTGTGATACACCCAATTATGTCCAGTGACATTGACCCATGATTTCCTATATATAAAGTTGTAGGAACTAGTACTATATGTTCTGGCGTCCTGTAGAGCTGATATCGCAGCAAGTCTTTACTGGGATACATGGAAACTGTATTTTTATATGAGTAAGTTACAATTAACCTATTTAAAATTATGATTGCTTATGAAAATATATGATGTTGATGGAAAAATGGACCTATAGATTATGTCTTTTTAAGCAGAATTGTATTTGTTTTTGAATGCACATGTTTTTACTTGGTTTTACTTTCTTGCTTTAACACTTAGCAAAGGTATGGTATGGACATGTCCATGACCCTGCATTTTTCTTCTTCCATATGGACCATTAGTGCTCTCAAAACAGAAATTCTTTACATAGCTACCAACTTCCATTTAATTGCTAAATTATGGGATGAGAAGACTTCATCACACTTTTAGAATACATATACATTTAGTTATATCTATATCACTGGAGACTGTGGGCCATGTGGCAATCATATGTAAATACTGTCATCTTTGGCATGGGATATTCTGGTGAATTGAATATCCTGATAAATGAAGTTACCATTTGTATCATATTTGGATTACCAAGTTTTGATACAGCACAATATTATTAGGTCTTTTCTTTCAATACCTATATTAGGACTTTGTATCTCCCTCAGTATTGAGTACAGTTGCTTATTCAACGGATACTCTGCATTATACTCATTAAGTGGATGTGTTTCTGATGATCTTCTATGATGATTCATGAAGTGATATTGGATCTAAATCTCTGAATACTAGTTATCATTATGCCATAAAAACTTAGAAGTGAACATTAATGGAGAGTTTCTATGCATTAACTGACTCTGTGGTCACTCTTAATTTTTTTTATGAATTAGTTGAAATGATTCTAGTACAGACTCAAAAAACAATGCACTAGAAATCTGTTTTGTTCTAGTGTGTGTGTGTGTGTGTCCCTTCACCGTTGTCACTTTCTTTTTCTCTCCTTGAAGGCTCTGCCTCAGCACATTTATCAACCCTCGCTCAGGTGCTGTGCTTATCTCACCATGTCCTCTATCAGTGTTGTCTCCTGTTTTCTCTCACATGCAAATGTGAATAGTCCTTCCAAATGGTTGTAACATGCTGAATCCCTATCATTCACACCAGAAGACTTCTGGGCTGTAGGCAGAGCTTTAATTAGAAATCTCTGCACCCTAAATTTTGTCAAGTACTTCTTTCTCTAAAGTGGTTTTCTTGAACTTCATTAAGTCAGAGTTATGGAAGGCGTGGTCTGTGACCTTGGGCTTTGCTGAGCTGCTGATTGGCTTGATGTACTGCTTAACATATTCTCTGGAATGCTGAGTGTGTTCCAGAATTCCATAATCTATCTTGTTTAGTGCACTGTCTGTAGCTTACCAGTCGTTACTTGGAAAGAAAATTGTCTTCGCTGTTCCATGCATCTGAGTGTTAACTGCAGCTGTGTTATAAGTCAAGTATCTGCCTCTCTGGTTTCAATTTGTTAATTTCTGCTCTCTGAGTACATAGTTCAGGAGTCTGGAAGCTGATATGGGCACAGTGGTAGGTATAAAGTAGGGCTATGCATTTATATAAATACATTCCAAGAACTGATATGAAATTACCGATTATTTTTTAAAAATTCAAACTATAGCTACTGATAATAGTTTAAAACTGTGTTTCTTGATTGGTCTCCCAAGATGGGAGGTTTGTGTTGCGAAATTGCTGTTGCTTTAGATGACTTTATTTTTTATACAAGTTGCTTTTAAATATATATATATATATATATATATATATATATATATATATAAAAACATCAACATTTTGGACTCATTTTTTAAAAAGGAAAATAAGTTCAATGGGTGCCAAAATATCTGAAAAGAGTCAGGATTGTGATAATGGTATGTTGGTAGTGGAGGAATTTCAAGGTGGCTGCAAATATTAAACTGAAATTCTCTGCATGATGGAATGAAAGTGTTGGATCAAGAATGGGGAGACCTGGATTGTGGTGGACCTGTGGGTCGTGAACAATGAAAATACATCCTGCATATCAGATAATTACATTACAATTCATAATAGTAGCAAAATTGCAGTTATGAAGTAACAACGAAAATAATTTTATGGTTGGGGGTCACCACAACATGAGGAACCGTATTAAAGGGTCGCGGCATTAGGAAGGTTGAGAACCACTGCATCTATCTTATTTCCTTTTCTTAGGCAATTATTCTCACCCTCCTTTGCTTCTGTCTTCTCATTTGTGAATGAAGGAGCTAGACTAGATGATATCTAAGACCTAACTATGAAATTTCCTGGCTGCCCTTGATTTGAACATGGACAATAAACAAAGAAAGAAATAGAGCAGTTTGACCTTAAATTATGAGACCATGCAGCCTCTACACAATAACAATCAGAACTAAAGGCACAAAAAATTAGCCTTTTATTCTAGTGTCTTCAAGATGCCAACTCTGAACACTTAGAAATAATGGACTGATTTCTTTCAGGTGGGATATTGACTGTCATTGATACCGGGAGCAGAACACCAATAGGAATGCAGAGACGTGTGAGAAGGTCATTAGCTTGCAGCCAACAGAGTCTGTGCAGGAGGTAATTTGGGTTCTCAGAATCGCCTGTGCAGTTTTCTCTATTCATCGGATCTGAGATTTTCCAGTTTTGACTACCGTTCCTATTAATGTGAGTCTTAGCAACAACTTTAACTGACCATCTGCTTCAGTCAATATTTTCTTTGTTAAGTCAGACCTGGAATATCATTCTACCCAGAACAATCCAAACTAGTAAAAGGTACTTCCAAAAATATATCTTGACCATATGACGTATGTTGTATTTTATTCAAAGATACACATTTTATTATCTCTGAATTGGGAAGTATTGGTAGTTGATGACATTGTCCAATTAAAACTGGCAAAACTTTTTCTTAGTGGTACATAAAATACTGATGCAACTTATAATCAGTGATACCTTAGATCTGATGGATTATGGTATTAACCTGTATCACAGGGCATGATTTGAGTCCTTTTATTCAGATAATATTTATAACAACCTTAGATCTAATGGATTACGGTATTAACCTGTATCACAGGGCATGATATGAGTCCTTTTATTCAGATAATATTTATAACAAAGTAGAGGAAAAAAACCTCCATTAATATGTTTGGGCTGCTGGGCATGGAGGGATTTTGCTAAAAATAATCTAGTTGACAGTTGAATCTCTGTGTCCTGCTGCCCCTCTCTAGCTTTTAATTGCTTACTTTACTATCTACTGAAAAGTGTATGTATGGAATTAGACATCTTTAAGTAAATGGATTTTCCTCCTTGCAAATGCAGTTCTTTACTAAAAAAAAAAAAAAAAAAAAAAAAAAGGTATAAAGCACTCAGCCCAGAGCCTGACGTGGAATAGATGGCAACCATAAGGGCTTCTGGGTAAGAGCACTTTCTGGCTAAGTGCATGGGTTTGCATTTCCATATTTAGCCCTCGGTAAGGGCAGCCATTTCTCACCAGAGGCAACGAAGGGCCCAACTTCAATGTTTTAAGCCAAGAAAGAATTCATCTTACAAATGACCAGACCACTCTGACAGTGGAAATAACTAGGCTCCAAGGTATAGATTTATTTTTGAACTTTACCTTTTGAAATATTTTTAGACTTACCAAACATTTGCAGAAAACAACCAGAATTCCTGTAAACCTTTCTCTCAGATTCCCCAAATCAACATTTTTAAATAAGAAAAACAGTGCAATTATCACAAAATCATGAAATGCACCTTTACCCAATACTATATTTTTATCCAGAGATTAGCACACTGTTTCTGAATACATTTTTTGGCTGTGTTGGCTGTAGGGTCGGTGTAGCTTCTTCTCACCTGTGTGTTAGTGCAAGAGCAGCTGTAGGCAAGGCGATATTTACATGAATGGTAATGACTGTGTTTAAAAAACGCTAATCATAAAAATAGGTGAGCAGCTGGCCTTAGTTTGCCAACCCATGAGATCCACAGACCTTTTTTCAGAATTTTGACAGTTTCACCAGTGCTATTTTTTCTTTGGTCCATATTCCAGCCCCAGATCACATGTTGTCATAACTCCTTAGTTTTCTTTAAGCTGAAACAGTCTCTCTGCCTGTTTTTATACTTCATGATCTGAAAGCTTTTGAAGGGTATTGGCCATGTATTTTGAAGGTTATCTGTCATTTTGGGCTTTTCCTGATACTTCTTCATGGCTATATTTAGATTGCACATTTTAAGAATAACACAAAGTGAATATTGTGACCTTCTCTGGACATTATGTCAGGAGGCACATCCTGTTTCCTTATCTCATTACTGGTGATGCCAACATGGGCCATTTAGTTAGTATGTGATCTGCTAGGTTTCTCCACGGGAAGACGATACTTTTTCTATTTGTAACTTAAAAGTTACCATTTTCCCTTTGTAATGATCATACTTGGAGACTGTACTCATACTTTTGCTCATTCATTTTAGTGTCCATTACGGCTTCTTTCCTTAGTAACCTTGATTTCACAGTTAATACTGTGGAATTTGCCAAGTGGTGACATGTTAGTAATGTTAGTGAATGTTAGTTCATTTTTCTTTTTTCATCTATCAGTTGGGATTTTACCGTAACGGCCTTGTTTTTCCTTATTCTTTATCTGTTTATATTAATATGAGATCATGGATTCTTATTTTATACTTAGGGCTAAGTTTTATTGCTGCCATTATTTATTTTGTTTCTTAAAATGATCTCAGATTTGACTGCTGGGAGGTGCCTCCAGTTAGTGGTGTGTCCTTTTGAATGTCCCCATCATTTTTAGGCACATTTCAAAAGCAAATTCTTATGATTGGCACCCCGAGATGTTGCAAGCTTATCTTGTGCTAGTCCCAGTCCTGGGGTCAAGGCATTTTACTAGGATTCCTGCTTTCTTTTGTTAAAGCATAGTATTTAGATGCCATGATCAGAGTTACACATGTTGTTATTACTGGAGTACCAGTGACCTCAGGCCCTCTCAGTCTACAGAGCTCGAATATATATGCACAAAAGTGTACACACATATACATGTGTACATTTGTATTCTGTCTATATCCCTCAGTGTATATATTAAAAGTACTTCTCATTTCAATCCAGCATCACAGGAATTCAGTCTTCTTTCTTATCTATAACTTTTTTTTCCACTGGAAAAGCTGACTCCCGTGATCTATGATATAGAAGTTGTTAACCTGTACCCCTGTGCAAACAAACCTACTATTGGTGTGCATTTTATTTGGGGGTCTTTAGCCTTAGATTATATAGCCAATATGTTACAGTCCAAGGTTACTTCAGTTCCCCCTTCACTGTGATTATGCTGTTCATTCATAATAAAGTTAATTGTATTTGTTGTATTTAAATACCATCTTCCCATATTTATTTATTTGAATTATTATATAATGTGTGATACATTAGCATAGTTCTAAAGTCAGAAATACATTAAAAATTCTACTCAGAGAAGTGTCACTCCCCCATCCCTTCTACCTGAATCCTATTTAATCATTTCTTTCCATTCTATTCCCATTTATCCCTTGGGTATAACTTATCCCATTTGTGCCTAGTACATCTTTTCTGTTTCATTTTATATAAGTAAGCAGATACACGGGCATTTTTATACACTCTTCTATGTTCAGCAGTATAAATGACATAGGTATAAAGGTTTTATTTCTTGTAGCATTGTTTGTAATTGCAAAATATTGGAAACACCTAAATGTCCACACATAGAAGAGAGGTTGAATTTACCATTGTTCATTGTACACACACAATGGAGTGCTTTCCATGTGGCTGTTACCAAAATGAAGATCTTGATGAACTGACTTGGAGATGTTAGGATATATTAAGTGAAGACAAGAGCATAGGGAGTAGTTTTAAGAGAAGGTCTCAGATGGAAGCCCAGTAGCATGTGCTTCCACACAATTCTTTCCTTACCACCTTTCGTCCAAAATTCTGCCTGGGGAGGATTATCTCATTAGCTTCAGTTTTTATACAAACCAACCAACCAACCACCACAAGTGTGAGGGAAAACACAGCAACACGGTCACCGGTCATTTACCATCAGGTGAGATGAGGGTTTGAGAATGCCGGTGGTCAAAGTGGTAGGAGTGATTCCTGCAGATCCAGGCACCTGTGAGGAGGAATAGAATCCTGGTACTGGGTGTAATTTGCAGTTCTTCTTTCTAGATGCCAGCTAGATTGTGGACTAGTCAACACTTTGCATGTAACCTGCTGGGAAAAAAATGAGTGTTTAATGAACAGAGAACAATGCAGAAGCCTTAACTTAAAACTGAAAATGAAATGTTTCACCTATAGTTTGTATTAATTAGGATATGAAAGAGCTGTCCTTCTTTGGTGGGGGGAAGACAGTAGAGAAATTAAGTCAGACATAAACATAACAAATCTCTAGCCAAAGAAGCACTAAAACATTTAAGTCATTTTACACCCTACACAATACCTCAAAAGCATTGTGAATTTGGGTGGTGTAGGGAAGAAAGAAAGGAAAGAACAGGTGATCCTCTATGGGCCTGTGGGATGCTTGGCCAAAATGTAGTCATAGTTGGAATTAAAAAAATTTTAAATATATATTTTATCGATTTTTTTACAGAGAGGAAGGGAGAGGGATAGAGAGTTAGAAACATCGATGAGCCAGAAACATCGATCAGCTGCCTCCTGCACACCTCCTACTGCAGATGTGCCTGCAGCCAAGGTACATGACCTTGACCGGAATCAAACCTGGGACCCTTGAGTCCACAGGCCGATGCTCTATCCACTGAGCCAAACCAGTTAGGTCTTAAAATTTTTTTTTAATATTTTTTATTGATGTTTAGAGAGAGAGGAAGGGAGAGGGAGGTGGGAAAGAGAGATAGACACATTGATGAGAGAGAAACATTGATCAGCTGCCTCCTGCATGCCCCCTACTGGAGATCAAGCATGCAACTCAGGCATGTGCCCTGACCTGGAATGGAACTGTGACCTTTTGGTGCATGGGTTGGCGCTCAACCACTGAGCCGCACTGGCTGGACTGGAATTAAATTTGTTTTAATTAACTCATCACATAAAATGAACTTCTATTTTTCCTAGTGTTCCAACTCATTATTGCCTCATGCATTTGCATGTGCACTTTACCTGGACACCTCACCCCATCCCATGCACCCATAATCACTCTTATTTTGTCTAAGTCCACTCCATCTTCAGGTCTCACTGACATGTAATTTTCAAGTAATTTTTTCCTGACCCTCCAAAACTGGTGATATTTCTGTGTTTTGTATTTATTTTATCAGTGCACCTAGCAAAGCATACTGTATTTGCTTACATAAATGTTCACTTACTCTTCCTCTGCATCTTTGCAGAAGCTGTATCTGTTGTATACATCATTATATCCACCTAGAGCAGTATTCACCACCCACAACATATTTACGAAGGGAATGAATTCATCAGTGGTCCAGCAATCTAGGATGCTAGAAAATATAAAACCCGGGGCCTCCTTCCCATGAGTAATTTAGAGGCTCTGGGTATAATTGGAAATGTATTGAAAAGCAGTTAATAAAAGAAAACAGGGTTATTAAAGCATGATTACTGTCATTTAAGATATATTACATATTCTACTTCGTCTCATGGTAGACAGCTTGATAAAAAGCCTAATCACTTAAGATTAATGGAAATTATTTTCTTAGCTCATGTCATAATAGAGATCATCAGCCTAGTGCAATCTTCTTTTGTACAACTCCAAGTAGGATATGATTAATAAAACAATTTGAAATGTGTTGCTATTTGACATGCCTGTAGTGGTTGTAATTTAGTTAGTGGAAGTAACAACAGGCTGCATATCTTAAAATGGTACCAGTGTTTTTGTTTCTCAGAACTTGTTAGAGCCTGGCATATACTTCTCCTCACTGTGAATCTTGCAGAGCATGTAGCATGCAGCATTACCAAAATGATCCTGCAACACTTTTCCTTTCTCCCCATAACTAAGCATCTTCTAGAACTAATGATTATTGCTATCTACCTACCTACCTACCTACCTACCTATCATCATCTATCTACTAGTATGTAACTATCTATTATGTTTTGATCAATCTATCAACCATCTACCTACCTACCTACCTACCTACCTACCTATGTACCTACCTATAGAGCAGTGGTTCTCAACCTTCCTAATGCCGCAACCCTTTAATACAGTTCCTCATGTTGTGGTGACCCCCAATTTTCTTGTTATAAATTGAACATAATTAAAGCATAGTGATTAATCACAAAAACAATATGTAATTATATATGTGTTTGCCGATGGTCTTAGGCGACCCCTGTGAAAGGGTCGTTCAACCCCTAAAGGGGTCCCGACCCACAAGTTGAGAACCGCTGCTATAGAGGGAACGATTACTGAGTTCTTTTTTTTATATATTTTTATTGATTCTAGAGAGAAAAGAGAGAGGGAGAGAGAGACATAGAAACATCAATGATGAGAGAGAACCATTGATCAGCTGCCTCCTGCACACCCCACACTAGGGATTGAGCCCGCAACCCAGGCATGTTCCCTGTCTGAAAATTGAACCATGACCTCCTGGTTCATAGGTGGATGCTCAATCACTGAGCCATGCTGACCATGCAGATTACTGAGTTCTTACCTCCTTTTCTCCCCCTGCTTTCATGCCCTTCTACAATTCCTGTCTGCCATTAAATTTTCTTTCTTTTTTCTAATTTCTCATCTCTTTCCTATATAAAAAAATATTTTAGACACCCCATGCTTGGTCACCACAGCAGTAACCGAACCCTCCCCAGATGATAACCTGACCAGAAAAGAATCATGCTGATTCCAGTATGTTGGTAGTGGGTGAGAGAATGTTCACCTACACTTTCCCAGAGGGGAAAACATTCCTCACTCTTAAGAACATACTAGAACATGCATAGCTCAACTATGGAAACTTGAAAATGCTTCCATTCTGTTTCTATAATAGTACAAAATGGCAAGTATAAAAATAGTGAAATCAAACTTTAAGACAGAAAATATGACATTAGTCAAGAGACATTCATAAAGCAAAATAGGCACGAAGAGTGAATTTATAATGACAGGACTGTGGGCTGCAGGAGCCTTGATGGTGGCTCGACTTATTCTCCTTAGCTGTGGGACCAAATGAGCCAAATCCATTAATCACTCTGTCACAGAGGGTGGGGCACAACAGAAAGGTTGCCGGAACATGTCACTTACAGTGCCCTATGCTCCTCCCTTTTGCTCTGTCTTGTTTGCTTCTTCCCTGTCTCCACTCCTGTATACTTTCATCTACTATTTCTTAATAAGCAGATTTCCTGTACAGTGTGCCTCTGAACACAGGTGCTATTCTACTTTTGTTTCTAATTGTAAGTAGTGGTTTAATAATGTGGTAGAGCTCATGAGGGAACAAAACAAATCAAGGTAGGTCCATTACGTGACATATTTCCAAAAGCCTAGCAAAAGAAGAAATCTTAAAGGTGTTGCAACTGTAATCATAATATTATTTAGATTAAAAACCTCGTTCTGGTTAATTTGATTTTTCTCAATTTTTGTTTTGAAGAATCTCAAGCCTACAGAGAAATTAAAAGAACCACAAACCAACAACTAATATTTTGCAACATTTGTGCACACTCTCTCACCTCTCTCTCTCTCTCTCTCTCTCTCTCTCTCTCTCTCTCTCTCACACACACACACACACACACATACATACACACATATTCATACACACACAGATTTTTTTAAACTTAAATATTTTAAAGAAATTTGCAGATGTATTTACAGTTTATCTTTGAATAGGCATTCTGTTACATAACCACCATTTCATATTACACTTAAATTTTTTTCTGTAAAGTTAAATGTTTAATATAAATTTATTTACTAGAAATTAAGATGTAATATAAATTTAATATAACATAATATAATCAAATATATTATATGACATAATGTGTATAAAAAATATGTATTACTTATATTAGGTATTTGCTATGGGCTGCATGCCTGTGTCCTCTCACATTCATGAAACCATAATCTCCGATGTGATGGTACTTGGAGATGGGCCTCTGAGAGGTAATTAGGATAACGTGAGTTTATGGGACTGGGGCCTCTCTGATGGAATAGAGCCTTTGTAAGAGGAGACACTAGAGAGCATGCTCTCTCCATGTGCACATACGGAAGGAAGGCCATCTGAGGAAACAGGGAGAAGGCAGGAGGAGAGCTCTCACCAGAACTTGAACATGCTGGTAACCTGGGCTTGGACATCCAGTCCCTAGAGCTGTGAGAAAATAAATTTTCATTGTTTAACCCACCCAATCTGTAGTATTTCGTTATAGCAGCTTGAGCTACGGCATTATAAAATATGTTATATATTATGATGATACTATAGATGATATATTTAATATAATACATTTAATTCTACTTTAAACACATTTGGCCTAAGGATGTAAGGATTGAAAGTTCAGAAAGAACCATGTTGGTGACTCACCGAGGGTGATGACACACCCTGTCTCTCAGGTGGTCTCTCCACCTGGAGGATGCGCTCCCATTGGTCATTCAGGAGCCACTGGCTTTTTAGCTTTGTGTTTTCAGCATCTGGATAATGCTGACTGGAGCACAGAAACTGTGGTACATTGAGCTACACTTTGAATTAATCTTATTTAAATGAACAGGTAGAGTGGTATTTCTTTCAATGCCAGGTTTCAGAGCCTTTGAAATAGAATTCAAGTATAACTACACTTCAGGGATAGTGCGGTTACAGTTAGGTGAAAAACACTAGCAGTAGATATTTGTGAAGAGGAGTTGGGCAGATGTTCTTGATCCCTCAGATTTTTTTTTTTGCCTTTTTCAGAGAAGGCTTGAACCCCTATTAGGTGCAAATCTACTGTCTCAGCAGTTTGTGCCTCTTGGCTTGGTCTAGGAGTGCAATACTGAGCGTTTGTCTAGTTGGCTATGTCCATCCGTAGATCTGTCCTGTAGAGTTTTCTTTTCTCTTTTTGTTTGTTTGCTTTGTTTGCAAACAGCTCCTCTAGGAATAGGCATTATGGTTGCTGTGGAAGGTTTGTAGACCATTCTAGATTTTCTGTCTTTTTGTGTCTGCTTTTTCCTCAGAATAAACTGTCTTGAGCAGAACTATGTCTCTTAAGCTTTGGTTTAGTAAGGATTTCATTAGCTCTTTTTCTGCCATGCTTTCCCTATTGAATGATCATACTGTCAGTGGCATAAGAAATGATGAATTAAACCCACCCACATATTTTCTGCATTGCAGAATTTTTCTTTTTGCTTTACATTTGGAAGCCATCTCCTTTCTCCTCCTTCCACCCGCACTCTTAGGAGTTTTCTAGATGTGTTTTCCTTTCTTCTTTTCTTCATTTTCCTTATGCCTTGAGACCAAAATGTGATGACTTTTTATCCAGAATTTCTGAGAAGCTAACATACCTTTGGGAGGAAGGCTGTTTCTCATTAAATTGTATCTGTGGTCTTCCTGCCTTGAACCTCGTGAAATATGATTCTGTGATAACCAATAGTGTAAAATAAATGCCATGTATTAACTGTGGCTATTCTTTGCTAAAGAGAATTTTCAAATGGATAATTAGAAAGAGCTTGGGTGCTCTGTCTGGCATATGGCAATGCTAAGATAAAGAAAAAATATAGTTTCTAGTAACAGATGGGTTTGAACCACATTTGAATCTGTGGAATAGTTTTTAATATTTAACTTGCAATGAATCTTTAATATAACATTTAACTAAGTGTTCTGTCATATTCTTTTAAAATATATGGAGTGTTTTCAATGTAATTGTGTCTAGAAGATTTCATAAGAATATTGAGTGTTTAAAATTAAAACCGCTATTGAAGGGGAAAAAAAACAGTCATTTTCCCAAGATTTTTATGGTTCACTTTGATTTGTGCTGTTTAGAATGTTGTATATATTTTTAACAGTCTGTCAGCCTCTTCTTTATTTCCTGTTAGCTGAAAAAGAAAGGAATTAAATAATGAAAATGAATCACACATGAAAGCCATGCTGAGGCCATTGAATCTGATCTGTTTGTTGGCATGGAGCCAAGGACCACAATAGTTTCCTAACAATATAAGAAATGATGGTTGTAGCACAATCAGGATTGTTATCCTTCATGGAGTTAGGCTGAATAAATGAAGTCACTAAGTAGGTGGTAAAACAGCCTCGTCAATCACAGCTATAGAAACCCAAGTGACATTTCTGTTGAATTAATTATAATGTACCTGTTAAAACATTTCACACAAAACTTATTTTAATTTTTTAAAAAGGCGTATTAGGCCAAAAAGATGGAGAGCATAGCAATTAAAATGTGTTCTGAGTCTGGCCAGTTGAGCGTGGACCCATGAACCAGGAGGTCACGGTTCCATTTCCGGTCAGGGCACATGCCCAGCTTGCGGGCTCCATCTTTGGTAGGGGGCATACAGGAGGCAGCCTACCCATGATTCTCTCTCATCATTGGTGTTTCTATCTCTCCCTCTCCCTTCCTCTCTCTGAAATCAATGAAAACATATTAAATAAAAGATGTGATCTGATTTATACCTCATGCTGATTGATGTTGGATTGCTACATCTTAGTTGTGATTCTAACACCTGGGTGCCATTAGTGTGGGAGAGAAAAATGTTAAATTGGGTTCTTATGTCCAGGCCAATATTCTTTAACAGTTCCTTCCCTTGAGTATGATGATGTTCTCAATTTTGGCCCATGTGAGGCTGACATTATCATTTTTTTAAAATACAGGAGATGTTAAAGACATGTAAAGCTCATCAAGGATTAGGGCTGGAAATCAAGACTTTGTCTGGTAACACCTGGCAGGAGAGGGATTGACACTGGTTGAAAGTCTATCTGGTTGGTTAAGAGGAACCGGAACCAAATTACAGCTTATCATATATTAATAGTGGTCATCACTTCAGAAGACTCATTTTAGAAAGAAAAATGGTTTTGGGTCATAATTCTGGAAGTCTGTATCTCTGGACATTTCTCATACTGCCTTTTATCATTCTGGATTCTAGAGGGGTTTTTTGCTTGTTGATAGATTTACTTGCCTCACGGTGTATTATGCTGAGCGTTTCGGCAAAGTGTCCCATTAGGAAGTAGATGCTTAAAGTTAATGACCGTTCTATAATCCTTCATAACTAGGACCTGTGGGCTCATGGTTCTCTGAACTGAACAAACACGGACGAACCATGAATAGTTGTCTAATTGGGTGGGTTTTGAAGGAGTCACGAGGGCCTATATCATCTACTGTTTGGATCGTTGATCTTAGCCTCTGATCTGAGTCTACTCTTCCCTCACCATTTGATAATGGCATGATAAGATGTATTACTTGATTTGTCTTATCACTAGTCTTTGGCTTTTTGATGCTGACTAATAAGTACATCTTTAGAAGTTAATGTACTTTTGAAAAAATATATTTTTTTAATGATTTCATAGAGGAAGGGAGAGGGAGGGAGGGATAAAAATATCAATGATGAGAAAGAATCACCAATTAGCTGCCTCCTGCATGCCCCACACTGGGGATCCAGCCCACAACCTGGGCATGTGCCCTGACCAGGAATCGCACCATGACCTCCTGGTTCATAGGTTGACACTCAACCACTGAGCAACACTGGCCGGGCAGAGTTAATGTACTTTCACAGAAGCAGGTTGGCTTATCTACCATAGCCATTGTTTGATATTTGAAATTGAAATTTCTGGATAAAGAGGAATAAGCACCCAATTCCATAATGGGTCAAAAGGAACACTATTTTAATTCACCCAATTCACATATATACACTGAATTGTCTCTTTATTCAACTCAATGGAGTGCCAGAAAAAAATTTAGTCCCATGGCCGACTATAGTTTGATTTGTTGTGTGTGCCAGGTAAACTGAATCACAGTTCCCTTTGCCTGGTCCATTCCCATTCCCATGCAGCGGCTCACCTACATATCCTTTCCAGAAGAAAGGATCTGTCCTTTCCTCTTGCATTTCCTTTCCTCGGTGGCTTCCTCTGTGAAAAAGGGTAACTTTACTAGTGCTGAGCCCATCCTGATGCTGTAGGACCTGAAGCTGCAATGTTGCATCTCAGAATAGTTTTACTTTTTAAACAAATAAGTACAGAGTGAAGTGAATTGTGAGTTATTTGTGCCCCACTGTTCAGGGACATTACCGCACCATATGGTGCTACACTGAATGATTGCAAACGCATGGGGAAATGTTACCTACTCCACAGTACAATAAGCATTTCTTTGAAAAAACAAAAGATACATGTATCAATAAAGCATGGACATGTTTATCCTCCCCTTCTCCTATCAGGCATATTTTTAAACACAGTTTTTATTTCCTAATTAATAAGCATCCCATAATATGAAGATCTGTGCCTGTTCTGCTGGCTCTGGGACATATGCCTGATCTGGTGAAGGCTTAATTACTATCTGTAGTGCAATAAAACCAACAGTTCATGCAGCTGAAGGCCCCCTGATAAGGCAGATGATGTTCTTATTTTGAGTGCACCCTGTCTTGGGAATGTACCAGCAATGCCTTTAGGATAGCTTATCTCAGAAGGGGGATAGAGAGTTAAGAGAAAGGACCAGAATCAACTATCTGTGGTTGTTCACTATTTGAAAATTTAAACCCCAGAGTTAGCTCACAATTCATGAGTCCAAACTTATTTTCCCCTTTTTGATATCATTATAGAAAAAATAATATTGTTGGTAAATACATCAGAACAGACACTTCCTTATCTTATTCAAGCACCAGGGTTCCAGAGATCAAACCGATCTTTCTTTCTTTGGTGTGCTTTATTTTCCAAAATGCGTTGGGAATTGTCTGCAGGGAAGAAATAAGCAAGTGGATTTAAAAGGCTATTTTTTAATACAACGGATTAGCTTCAGAAAACACTATGAACTTTGTAGAGAAATCATGTCTTTCTGGTGACATGCCAGGAGTTTTATGTACATCTTAAATGTGTATTGATGATATTGCATTTCAGTTGGAGAAATTACCACTGCTGCTTTACTTTGCTTTTACCGTAAACTGTCCCTCTGCTGTTTCATACAAGAAGTAATTCACTTCAATGGTGACAGAAACTAAGTGTTTTAAATAGCATTTTTGTGGTGTTCTAGCCAGGTGTCCAGAGATGATGATGCAATGTCAGGAGTTTAAAGTTGCATGGTTAAAGAAGTTGGAGGAAAGAAATACTAGGAAGAAAGCTTTTCAAAGGTTTTTCACACATTTCTGGTTAGAATGACAGCTACTATGAAAATAGCCTCCTGCGATGTTACTAGAAAGTTATGTACAGCTTAGAGAATGCACAAAGCTTTTGTGCATAAAGAGTGGACTTACTATGTAGAGAAACTCAAGGCTAACACAGGCCAAATAAACAAGGTTTATGTGGGCCGCAAAAAAACAAAAGCTTAAATTTTCATAAAAACATAGGCTTATTTTGATAGAGACATGCTGGATACAAAGGGATGAAATAAATGAGTCATCGTTAACATAAAATAATAGAACATTTTAATAAAAATTAATATTTTTTCTTGAACATTAACTTACCAGACACTGAATAACTGCACAAATTAATAAGCATAACACAAATAAACCTATTTTTCTTGTTCTCTGAAAGTGAAATATTTCCTGTTGCTCACACCAAAGAAGTCAGTATAAGACTAATGACATGGCAATCGGCTGCTAAAACGTTCACTACTAGTATCAGTGGAGGGAAATGGTGCACCTGCGCATAAGGCGTACATGAGAAATGAATGCAACATGATTATAGTAATCAGTCATTAGTGAACGTTGTACTTCGATAACTAGAGGCCCAGTGCACAAAATTTGTGCACTCAAGGGGAGGGGGTCCCTTATCCCAGCCTGCGCCCCTTCACAATCCAGGAGCCCATGGAGAGCGGGCCTAAGCTGGCAGTTGGACATCCTTAGTGCTGCTGTGGAGGTGGGAGAGGCTCCCACCACCGCTGCTGCATTCACCAGCCATGAGCCTGGCTTCTGGCTGAGCAGCACTCCCCCGTGGGAGCACACTGACCACCAGGAGGCAGCTCCTGCATTGAGCATCTGCCCCCTGGTGGTCAGTGTATGTCATAGTGACTGGTCGACCAGTCAACTGTCTGTCCTCTGGTGGTCAGTGCATGTCAGAGTGAGTGGTTGAGCAGCCTTAGCATATTATTAGCATATTACACTTTGATTGGTTGACCGGATGACCAGACACTTAGCATATTAGCCTTTTATTATATATTACTAGAGGGCTGGTGCAGGAATACATGCACTGATGGGTCCAACTGACCCCGTCCGATGGGGGCCATCAGGGGCGGGCCAGCCGGGGCAAGGGTCCACGGGCAGTTTGATCTAGTGGCCCCACCGATCAGGGTGGGGGTGCCTGCATGGGGGTGGGGCTGGATAGGGCAAGGGGCTGGGGTATTCCAGTTGTTCCCCTGTTCAGTTAATTTGTATATTGCCCTTTTATTATATAGGATTATTTATAACAGGATATTAAGTTATGAAATTTTTTTTTAATATATTTTATTGATTTTTCACAGAGAGGAAGGGAGAGAGATAGAGAGTTAGAAACATCGATGAGAGAGAAACATCGATCAGCTGCCTCCTGCACATCTCCTACTGGGGATATGCCCACAACCAAGGTACATGCCCTTGACCGGAATCGAACCTGGGACCTTTCAGTCCGCAGGCCGACGCTCTATCCACTGAGCCAAACCAGTTTCGGCAAGTTATGAAATTTTTATTAGAACATTTCTTACCGTTACATTGGCTGGGCTACAAAAATATTCATTGTGGGTCACATGCGGGCCATGGACTGTGAGTTTGACATGCTTGATGTAGAGCTAGGTTGGGCCCATAAAGAGACCAAACCAAAAGGAGGTTTGTAGGAATTAGCAACTTCCTCACTCCCTTCCCATTTCCTTCCACTCACATCATACCCCGGGTGAGCTTCAGTAAGGTCCCAAATGCTTACTTATTGTTGTCTTGGAAGGACACACTATAATTTCATTTAGGTGGTACCTAATCTTCCTCTAGGTTCTAACAGAGATTGCAAATGTATAGCCAAATACTTTATTGATGTAAACAGAATTAGCAGTAATTTTGGATTGTAGAATCCTATATAATAAAAGGTAATATGCAAATTGTCCCTACGACTGGAGTTTGACCAATCGGGAATTAGACATGCACTGACCACCAGGGGGCGTCACGGAACATGGCAGGCGTCGGCACCATGGCATTGGCAGTGGAGGTGCTCCCAGCCCCAATGGGCCCTAAGGAAAGTGGGACCGCAGCAGGGTGGTGGAGCAGGTGAGTGGTCAGCACCAGGCCAAGGTAGATGCAAAGGGAGGCCTCAGCTGGCAGCTGCTAGGGACCCTACCTGTGCACGAATTTTGTGCACTGGGCCTGTAGTTTTAAAACTAAAACACAGTTCATTGCTGTGTAATACACTGATTGAGCATTAAATGCTCAGCTTTGCCTGAGATTCTTTGAAGCTCTGCCTTAATAAGGAGGTAAAACTAGTTTTTTTTTTTTAATTTTATTTTTTCATCACCTTTTATTCCCTCTATGCCCTCTACCACCTCCACTCATGCCCCTCAACCCTAGTAATCACCATACTGTTGTCCATGCCCATGAGTTCTCTCTGTTTTTCTTTTTTGCTCAATCCTCCCACCCACCACCCTCACAACCCTACTCCTAGAGCTGTCTGCCAGCTTTCTAATTAGCTTAGCAGGTCAAATTTTAATATATAAATGGACCTTCTAAGAAAAATGAGAACATTCATTTTATTATTAGAAACTGAATGTTCTTTTTATAACCTTTTCTATGTCACTTATTTTCATAGTTCATTTTTAAAACATCATGTATAGTATAAAGGTAGAATCCATCTATAAATTATTTCTAAATTATTGGAGACTGTGATGAACAGATGAAGGTAGTGAGGTTGTCTCTTAGGGGGAAATATGATAACTACAATCTAATATGGGAAAGAAATTCACACTTGAGTTTGTGCCATTTCTCCCACATGGAAGGGTGAAAGGAAAAAGCTTTGTAAGTTTGTTTTCTGTGTAAGACTGCCCACAGAGGAACCGTAACATATTTGAAGTACAAGTGTCTGTTGCCAACACTTTGGTAACAGGTACGAGATAATTCCTATGAATTACTGAAGTATGCCTTCCTAATGATTTACACCTTGGTAATTGCCACACTGACTTTGTGCTTGGGAAGGAGAGGAAGGAAACAGAAAGCCTGCATGACAAATAGTCACCTATAGAAAATGGGGGTGAACCCCCCCTTCCATAGTTGAGATCTTACCTAATAAAAAAGACAACAAGCACACAAAAAAATAAACATGAGTTACAGTTCAGACCATGCGCAATGATGGCAAACCAGTCCTCATGCAATAGCAAAAGTAACAAATAAGATTAATGGTGGTAGCTTTACAATCTATATTTGATTTTAGCAGTGGGAGTTCCATTTGTTAGAAATCACCAACATTTTAGAGAAAGCACTGGAATAAATAAAGGTCATTGAGAATTTTCTTCTCTAACCCACACTATTGATTCAGCTGAATTTCATGGACTCTGCAGTTCCTAAAGCTACAGAGGGATTGCTGGGCAAACTGAATTTGTCCCATTAGTTCAATTGCATTTTTGAAAGGGGGAATTATATTTAATCCCTTTAGAGTAGGAGCCCAGGGTGGTATTTGGAATCCCAAATGCTGATTATTTTTAGATTCTCTTTCAATATAAAAAATTCCAGGTAAAACCACCTCCATGTACTCTCCCTCATTCTGAGTCTCAGAGAAAATGTGAGGTATCCTCAGAAGTTTATTTTTGCCAACTGCAGCCTGTATCTCTTTTTACTAAAGAAGTGTTTATATTGTGTTATTTTATCACAAAAGATCTTACCACTTTTTATCTTAAGTGAAACTGAGGTTCTAAAAATGACTTAAAATGTGCCTTAGTGCCACTGGCGTGTAAGCAGAGAATGCTAAGTGTGACATTTTGGGGGGGGGACCCCTTAGATTTGTGTGATCAATTGTACCAGGCACTTTCTCTTTGCACAAGGAAGCTTGTAAACAGAAGCGATGAGCACAAAGACGGGCACATAGGAATTTTAAGCCTCTCCCGAAAGACTGTTGCTTAAAGGGCTTTGTTTATCATAACTTCTGACAGGAGGCCAGAGAGAATTTCTACAGAATGAAGTATTTAGTGAAAAAATCATGTTGGCTGGCGAGATGTCCTTTGCTTGATAGAACAAATATGGGGCAGAGTGATGTGTGAGTAAAACCCATGGAATGGTGGCTAGTTTGGGAAGAACCTGCGGCTAGAAAGCTCAAGTTATATGTCTGTGAGGATGGCTATTTGGAGAGGAAGGAGGGAAAGAAGAAATTTTTATGCAAGTGAATGCCACTGATACAAAAGAGAGCTGATGAAATACATGGGAAGACATATCCTAAGACCCGTGACTCCTCTGGAAATCACTCTCCAACTCCAAAGTTTTCAGTGGCTGCCATACCAGATAATGGAATCCCTTCAAAGCCTTCTGCACTGTGGATATCTGTGCTATTTAACCAGCAACCCTCTTCCTGTGCACCTGTGTTTATAGCAGTCCACCAGCCACTGTCCCCGCTCTCTCAGTCCATGTACTCACCATCTCCTATAGGTAGCAAAAGCCATAACTTTCTCATAAAGAGGTCCTTGACCACCGCATGTCAATATGCGTGTTCCCTTTCTAATTGCCATTGGTAAACTTGGGTTGCCATCCATTGAATTCTTATCTCTCCTTATATATTTATTTTTATGCATGTCATCTTCTCCAGTTGGATATGAGGCTTTTCTGCAAAAAAGCACCATGTGGTATTTATTTTGTCTCTTCCTTTGATCATACCCTGCACGGTGCCTTGTTGCCCAGCAAAAACTCTCTGTTTGGCAACATGGATCACTGGAGCCCTTCATCACAGAGTTGCTTTTGGATGTCCAGCATGACCCGGAGCACAGTAGTCCCTCACCTTTGCAACAGAGAGACCCTTCCTGGTAGAACCCTGTCCAGGCTCAGGTGTGGAGCGGCTGTTGTCCTGTGCTGTGGAGCACAGGTGTCCTGTCTGCATTTGAAATCCTCTAAGAGCCACAGAACTCAGCTCTGGCTGCACACAGCCTCCCGCAGAGCCCAGCAGGAGCAGCAGGGCAGAGAGTGCTGGCGTGTCTCTGCAGGTCCCGGGTTTGGGGTGATTAAAGCAGAGTGTTTCTGTAATTGCAGCACAGTGGGAAAGCTCCCCATGTCACCTTCCTGTCCGCTGACCCAGCTTCCTGCTGTGCAGCCTGGGGCTGTGTTAGTAGTCCTCTATAGCACCACAGGGACAGCTGGAGTTCCTTTGATTCATCTGCCCTTGTTCCTCCAGTTTATCTGTGTTTACATGGGAGGGTGGTGATACATATCAGAGGAGTCTCTAGGTGAGCCCGGGGAAGTCGTTTATAACGTGGGCACGGCTGGATCACTGGGACATTGCGGGTCACTTTTCTGAAGGGTTCCACAGAAGGGTCGTATCTGCACCTTTTTATGTGCTCGTCTTCTGAGTCTCTCCATTGGCTTCGAGCTTACAGTTAAACTTCTCTTTCCTCCTGAGGGAAGTTGTCCATTTCTAGGACATATACTGTATTTCTGTTTCCCTTTTTATGCGGTTCATCCTTTATCTCTCACCATATTGCAGACACTCCAGGGTCATCCAGGGCTTTGGCTGCTATTGTGTTATGCTTTCCAGAACTCCTTGTGTAACATTTGGTGCCCAGTGATTGCGTGATTATGAACCACAGGCACTGCTATCTCATCACTCACCTCATCCATTTCTCCCCCAAACACTTAGTGTTTTTCAAATCTCTGCTGTGAGGATAGGTATGCTGGCTTCCTAACTCCTATTCCCCTATTTCTTTGCCTATAATGTCTTGTGACATTACAGCTTTTCCTACAAGGGCATGCACATGTGGTTCTTACATATATCTCCTTTCTAGATGAGTGCCATTTTCTGCCAAACAGGAAATTTTACCTTGTGACTCACTTTTCAACTGGGTCTCAACCCTCCAATTCTCTTGCAGTACTTCCCCGGAACATCCAGTCTCCCACACGGGGTCCAGGCAGAGCAAAAAGGATTTCAGGAAATCGGCTCAATTCTGAAGCAGAAGGCAAGCTCTCCATCACCTGTCAGATTGGAAAGGCCTTGTGATATTTCATCTGGAGCAGAGGCTCCTGTCCCCTGGAATCAATAGTCAAGTCCTGGGTGTGCTGTTTGCCCCAGGTTGTTATGCCTGCCAATCCCTGTGACCAAGGTTACTGTCTGGCCTTTCCGTTTGAGACTGACTCCTGCCTGTGCCCTTGAACTACAAGTTAAATTGGTGTATAGAGATTTACACACTCCAGTTTGTCCCATATCTAAGACCCAGCCCTACCCTGTGAGCTTATGCATTCAAATGTCTCCTGCTAAAAGTGGGAGGCATCTTCTTCTCTCAACTACCTTGCACAGCCTCTGTGGTTCTGGCTACACCTGCCTCATTCTTGCCCAATGTCTGGTTCTCACCTTTCTGGAAAGTCCTGTGACCACCCACGATGGTGGTTACACCATCAGTCCCTTGGTTTTTGAACTCATTCCACTACATTGGCTAGTGGAAGCTATAGAGAGCTGGAAAAAAAAAAACCCCGCGTATTTCTGTGTTACACCTTACCTGTAAAGGTGTTGTTGCACAGCAGGGTGCTGTGGAAGGACGGGTGAAGAATGGAATGGAACATCATACCCTGGAATTGTCATGGTGGTCTGGGGAATTCCCATGGTGGTCCTAGTCAGATTTCCTTCTGATTGGGCTTCACTTGCACCCAAAAAAGTGAAAGGCAAAGCCCCTGGTTGTATCAGGTGGCAGGTGTGCAAGTGCTCCAGCAGGTGTCCTTGATTATTGGGAAAACCCTAGAAAGGGTAGAAGATAATTTTCTAGTCTTATTTTTAGAGCTACCTCCATCCGAAGGAGAATAACTTTTGATTGCCTGTATTGCTGATTGGGGAAATGGGAGTGATAACGTTAGTGCTGTAGTGTCTTGAGCTGAGTAAGGAATAGAAGTCATCTAATTCCACCTGCTCATTGAACGGAAATAACGGAAGCCTAGGGTGATTTGTGTGTCCTGCCAAGGTCACAAAGCTACTGGGTGAGGGCACTTGACACCCTCTTTAGTGTCCTTCCCATTTGCTCTGACACTATCCCAATTGTTTAATTACATTTCAGCTTATTTCCGACCAACCCCGTGAATTAGTTTATGTTCCTCTTTTCCCTCTTTCTCTGAATGACATCACACCCCCAAGTGGGAGATACTAGCATCATCTTCACCCTTTCTCTTTATACTCTGTCAGTCTAAAGAGCCCACGGAGCCTGTTGGGTTCTGCCATCCCAGATTGGTCATTATGTGCACTGTTCTTTTTATTATCTTTGTCCGCTTCATACTTGGCACTATGTCTGCATGACCCTTCTCCAGACTAATTGCAGTAGAGTTCCCCATAGGTTTGCCTGACTTTTTCTGGGGTATCTTGCCCTACAATCCTACTGCCAGATCCACCTGCCAAACATATGGCTGCATGCCTATTTATCTTCTGCATTCCCTGTCATCTAAGTGCCCCTTGTTGCCTTAGAGTCGCTATCTGATCCCAAGTTAAGATAACCAGTGACTTAATGAGGACAAAGGAAAAACTACAGCTCACATTTATACAAAAGCTCCTGTGTGGAGTCACAAAAGGAATATTGAGACTTCATAAATTTTAGCTTTTCATTGTCTATTAGCCTAAACAATGTACACTTTAGCATATAAGGCTGCCTCTGTAATATATATTTACACATATATAATCTTGTATACATTTACATATATAACATCAATATGTATTAATATATTTGAATATATTATGGGGCACATATTTTAATATATGAACTCTCCATTATGTTTGAAATAATGATGTTGCTTTATAAGGCATGATCTTTTATTTAGGGGAATGACGAAAGCTTTTTGTGAGGAATACCCTTTCAGGATTACTTGGGGATCATTTTTATTAATATTGATTATAACATTGTAACAATGGTATTAATGCCTTAACACTATTGTAAATTATCATGCCTTTTTATTATAAAACCAAATTGAAAGTGACACTTATTTGAATTTGATCTTATAAAGCAGAGGAAACAAAAAGTTTGCTGTAGAATTACAAATTAGATGAAGTAAAAGTCAGGATCATATAGAGTTGGGATTGATATATACTGATAATTATAGCAATATATTAATCTGTGTAAATTACTAAAACTAATAGTTATAGTTTTTCTGTTCAATGAAGAGCAGTTTTTATGTCAACTTTAAAGAGAAATAAGGTAGCCATGAGGTGATTTGTCTAAGATCACATTTTCCATGATCCTGTTTGTCATTTTCTTGCTCTAGGTGTTACCTTCTAATCAACTAAAAACATGTTTACTGGACAATAAGAAGGAAGATACGGTCTTAAACTCTGTGGAGAGAGAGACAAAGGTGTGTGTGTGTACGTTAAAATATTCAGCCAGGAAGAATAATGATCCAGTTAAATATACAAGGTAGTCAAATTAGCATGCTAATCAGCGTAAAAATCAGCTTCTGAAATGTTCCAAATGAGTGGAGGAGAAAACTCCTAGGATTTAGAATGAGATCTGTGTGGGTTTACTGAGGTGGTCGTGAAAGATTTTTTACAGAGCAAATGACACTTAAATTCTGCCTTTAGAGTCCAAATAATTTATCTTGTTCTCTTTACCTTGGCTGATTCCAGGGCCCTGCCTCCTGGGTGATTTGTAAGTACAGACTTTTCCTATTGGAGAGGATGCTGGCTCTGTTAACAGGTCCCTCCCAGCCATGGCATCGCACCAGCCCCTCCCTCAGTGATCCAGCCTTGCGGAGATCCTCTCACCAGCTCTGCTACCGAATCTTCTGAAGGACTTAACAATGGACCTGTCTTGTGTTTTTTAACTTGTTATTTAGAGTGAATAATTTAAATTTAATTCAAGAGAAGATGATCTATATTCTTTCAAGTTTCATTAAATCGTCATGAGTATGCTGTATCTCATGCATCTCTCTTTTTCCAGTCTGAAGCACATAGTTTCCATAGCACTTATTAAATTTTTTGTCCTGCCAAGCCACTATGCTAGCATGAAATATTGAAGTTTTGCTCCCGTGATTCTAGCGTAGCCTAAAGCTTTATCACAAGGCATATAGTCGCCCTGTGCTTGGTACACCTGCTCGGGCTTGATTTAACAGAGCCTGGGCTGCCTTTCCCCTTCCTGCTTTCCTGTCACCAATTTCCCCTGCTTTTGTTCTGTGCCAGCGTTTTCATTTCGTATTAAATCTTCATTAACCTGAAAGGTTAGTGGATGCAGCGCAGCTACACTGCCAGGATCACATGTTTGAAGGTTGCATGTGGCATCAAAAGTGAGTGTGGCAGCGGTTCGAAAGAATTCATTTGTCTTTTGGGGTTTTAAAATAGCTTTGTGATTATGGATTATTTCAGGGCAAGTACATTTTTCAGTAACAAGTGCCTGAAAATCTTGACACAAGAGACCCAAGGTAAAGAAATCTCAAATAACCTTGAGGACTTCCTCACAGCTCTGCACAGAGGGAGATAGCATCTGTCAAGGTGAAATGAAAGGCATGTGGAAGCCTGGAGGAGGAGGTTCTGTGTTTTCCGTTCAGCAGTTGATGACATTCTTTGATAAGTAACTTGGGCCAGACAACTGTATCTCTTACTCTCCTTTAAGTGTCTGTGCTGCCCTTAAACGGAAAAGCGAAGAACATTGGGGAGACTTTCAGGATTGCCTCAGGCCACCTTTGCTACAAGAAAACTGCACTCCTTCAGGGTCCTTAGCTTGCACAATTATGAAGACATGGCCCTTTTTACTTTTTTGATTAAAAGAAAAAGGATTTTTTTTGCTAATTTGGCATTTTATGGACATATTATTTATTTTAAAAAGTACAGTTTTTTATTCACCTTAGAATTTACTGGCTGAGTTACTTGATCTTTTGCATTGTCTTGAGGCTGAGCTTTAATATTTCATTGGTAATAAACTCCAGCAGATGAGTAAGAACTGCAAAGGAGTTGTTTGCTTTGTAGTCTGATAGCGACTGTGTCTCCACTCGCTTCCCACTGCCACCTCCCCGGAAGGACATGAGCCCCTGCAGCTTCAGCAGGGCTTGCTTATGGAGCCCAGCGTGCTGGGGAGGTTGTGAGTGCCCCCGGGATGAGACCATGGCTCTAGTGCTTCTGTGAAAGCCTGTCTGGGCTCTTTGGTCCCTTGGGTGTGGCTCTTCCTAAGCCTTAGGAGTACCCTAATTAAGTTAATAACAATGTACCTACCTATATAGTTTAAGTTTAAAAAATTTGGCTCTCAAAAGAAATTTCAATTGTACTGTTGGTATTTGGCACTGTTGACTAATGAGTTTGTGACCACTGCTAGGCGATTTGGCTCAGTAGATAAGAGTGTCAGCCTGTGGACTGAAGGATCCTGGGTTTGATTCTAGTCAAGGGCATGTACCTCAGTTGCAGGTTCAATTCCTGTCTCTGGTCAGATAAGAGTGCATGCGGGAGGTAGCCAATATTTGTGTCTCTCTCACATGGATGTTTCTCTCTCTGTGTCTCCCCCTCCCTTCCACTCTCTCTAAAAATCAAGGAAAACAATGTCCTTGGTTAAGGATTAACAAAAAAAAAGGAAAAGAAAGTTTGCATCTCACTTTTATATCCTTTATCATAATCACTTCTCTAATGTATGGATCTCACTGACATTTTGTTAATACCTTTCTCATCTACTTTTGATTGAATGTACCAGGAATACTGTGCTATGAGACTGCACAGGCTCTGTAAACTTCAGGTGTTGGATGGGACCAGGCTTAAAATACTCCCTGCTGGGAAGTAGGAGAGAATAACAGGCATTTAGCGATGATTTAACAGGCCATTGCAACTTAAAGAACTCTTTCATATCAATGACCACATTTAAGCAATTTAACAAGAGGTCAGTTTATTATCTTCCTGATTTTATGGACAAGGGAACATCATCACAGTGACATTAAGCAGTTTGTCCAGCAGCCTGCCACCGGTAAAACCAGAGCCCTGGCTGAAACCCACGCCTTTTATTTTAGGGCCAGTGTTGCTTTTACTAATTTGTGGCATTTCCTGCAACACCTGTCACAAACAAGTGTCCTAGTTAAATATCCTCGTTAAGGGTTAGGAATACATATTACAGTAATTAGATCACGCCTTGAGGAGCCCACAGTCCCATGGAGGGAATGAAAATTATAAGGCAGGTTGAGAAGTGCTATTAGAATTAGATAATTATACACCCATTCCTTTAAGTTCATAGAGGAAAAACTGGTGTTGTCTGAGAGGTTTTCGAAGATCTTTTCATAGAGATTTGAAAGATAAGCAGTTTAAGCCCATTTTAGGTAAGGGGACAACATGGGAACCAACATGGCCTATGGATGAGTGTGGTCTGTGGTTGAGCACCAGAAGAAATAGTGGAAACTGAGTCTAAGCAGGTGGGATTTAAAATAAATTCTAGACTGAAGCTTAGCTTCCAGGCTTGTTTTGTAGTTGAAATGTCCTCAATTTCTTAATAAAGCTAAGTCCATTGCACACACACGTGTGTGACAGCAGTAAAAAAAATGATAATTAGAAAACCATGGCCCTAGAAACTGATGAGTGTATTTATAAAGCAACTCTATTTTCCACAGTGTTTAGAAGAGGTTGTGCACATAGAATAGGGCTCACTGAAGACTTGGTTTGACTCATGGAATGGGCTGTAAATGTGGGGGCATCCATATGTAGACATTCAAAGACGCCTTGCCTTATGGCCCACTTTCTCTCTTCTTTTTCCTGTTTGATGTGGAAGTAGTTTTTATCGTTCAGATCCATGCTGATAGAGTCAACCTTCTGGTGTTAATGCCCATTAATTTGGTGGAACTTTGCTTTCAAATGACTCTTGCTTTTTCCCTTAAGCGCTTTGGCTGCCTAATGAAATGCAGGCCTCTTAATCAAAGTTACAGATGGTGGCAGTTGCACAAACCCTAACTGGGACAAAGAGAAGAAAGAGGTGAGCAATTGACCCACATTTAGAGAGTGTGCTAATTAATTAGCGAGTAAAAGTTGCATTTATTTCTTATTTCTTCACTTGACAGACCCAGTGCAGGTATTTGCCCCCCACAAGGAAGGTTTATCTCCCACCACAGATGTGGCCCTGGAGCCTGGTATGACTGAAGGTTTCCATTTTTAGGTCTGTTGAGTTCACAGCGGTATGGCCACCCTGAGTGTGACACCCTGCCAAGCGTGGGACTCCACTTGGAATCTGCATGAATGGGCAGTGTATTAGTGGGAGCTCTTGGGGACACCTTGAAGTTGAGGTGGTGAACAAAGTCAAGATCTTCCCTGCCATGCATTGAAATGTTCTCCAAGTGGTATTCTGAGAATGCCAAGTAAAGTCCAAGGCCACCTTGGCAAGAAGCCGCTGCTCACAGCACCCTGCTTCCTTAGTGAAAATCTCTGAGCTTTGCTAGAGCTGAGGAATCATGGAAATTAAGATGGGAAAGGTCTATTCCATCCCATCCACCCCTCCCCGCTCCGCCAGCCTGGAGATTGTTTGTTACTGTTGAGTCTCCAGTTCTTTGTCCAGTCCACTTTTAAATGATGCAAGTGATAAGATATTGATCTCTCCCAGTGCTGAACTTCTTTGGATTTGTTCACGCTGTCATTCTGCACACAAACTTGTGTAGCTCCTTGTTAAAATTCTTACACCATCTGAAACCTACATGCCACCAATTTTTCAACAGGGCTGGTTACTCTGTTAGACGGGGTCACACTAAGTCGCTTTGTGTTCACATCCTTCCGCCTTCCTCTTCTCATCAAAGACAATAGTAGGCACCCTTGTCAGATTTATGTCGATATTTAGCTAAAAGAAGGAATATGTTCTTTCTAGCTGAAATTTTTTCTTATGTTTTCCAATAGTTTCTAGCACCTCTAACCATATGCAGGCAGTAATGCAGAAATGTGATTGCAGTAGATTATTTCAGTTTCACTACTGTTTAAGATGCCGTATGTAGTTGGTTTATTTTATTCATTTACTCCTCAGGCATGTCTTGTAGCATGGAACAACTGTTCTGTGTACTCAGAATGATAAAAAGGAGATAATTCTCTATTTGAAATGTCAACACTCATTCCTAATCATTCCTTTGATTTTTCTTTTTACTTTCCTCTCAGTTCCCCCCCCCCCCCCCCCTCTCTCTCTTTCAGTAAAAATTTCTAAGGGGAAGAAGAAAATAAAGTCAGCTATCACCGATTTTTCAAGCCATTTAACCCAAACTCTGTAAGAGCATTATGTGCTTATGTTTAAAGATGGACTTTCTAATAAGGAGTTATTAAAATTGTTAGCTAAGAGCAGAATGTGGTATATCGTTCATTAGAGGGACACACACATATGCAGGCATGCACACACACACACACACCACAATTTAAATAAGGAAATCACTCAGCCCCAAGAGCCTATAAATCAATTGCTTAGCTTTTTAACAACACTACCTCATTGTTTTTTAACTGGAAGATTGAGCGATTTCTTCTGTTAATTATTTTTTTGTGAAAGGAGAGGAGATTCAGTGCTGTGAAAGGGATATCGACTGAGAGCCGGAGGAGGGAAACAGGGCCTAGGTTATAATTTTAGAAGAGCTGTTGCTCTGTTGTTAAACAAACTTCGTCTGCAAAGAGTCTCTGACCTATGAAAAATTGTTTGGATTCCCCCCATTTATCTTGTTTGAGCAGTAAAGAAAATATAATTGAGGAAATGGCATTGAAGAGTACCCTGGGTTATTTGTCATCAAACATGGCATGGGGTTTGCCACATTAAATTTAAACATAAGTGGCTGAGTCTGTGACTGTGGGAAAGGGACATTTTGAGTTTACCTTTTCTTTCAAAGCTCTAGTAGAAAATGATACAGGCAGGGCTAACCATTTTCTTTTTTCTTTTAAAACGGAAACTCTGAAGGTGATGATGAGTGGGAGTCTAAGACTGAAAGTGAGAAGTGACTTTTGAAATGTGATTATTGTAATGTGCAAATGATGGATGGTGAGAAAGAATATCTACCTGAGTGGCAGCATCCCCATCACCTAGGCACTGGTTAGAGATGCAGATTCTCAGGCCCATCAGGACAGTCTGAAATAAGAGAACCTGAGGCCTAAGCAATTTTCATAGATAAACCCTTTCTTCTCTAGACTCCAAAGTACCTTCTACACCTGCTGAAAATACATCTCCTTGTTTGCTAATGCCACAAAGTTCTTTAACATTGAATAAATGCTTTTAGTACATAAAAGCTAGTAGAGAGACAAATAGAATTGCGATCCAGTGGGAGGACCCTGACTCTCTGTATTTGAATCCTAGCAAGCCCCTTCCTAGGTGTGCCCATGGACAAGTTCCTTAAGGTCTTTGATCTTCATTGTTTTCATGGGTAGAATACGATGATGCAGTGATCAATACATTACCCATCCCAATAGGTTTTGTGAGTACATACATTTAGCGACAGTGCCTGGGACCTAGTAAGTATGCAATAAAAATACCTATTATTTTAATTATGACTAACAAAAATAATTTTGGAAGAGGCCATCTTTGTATTTAGTAGTATAATATTGAATAAATGAATGCTATCAGTTTCTTTTCTAAAAGCAGCCTTTGATGGGAGAAGCAGTAAGAAGGTAAATAATATCAGATTTCCAAAAGAAGAGGGCATAAACATTGAGGAAAGGGTTGAGAATGAGTAACAAATAATACCAAAGAGGAATTTCCTCAAATCCTCATCAGGAAACAGCTTTCTGTTAAGCAGGGTGATTTTAAAATGGAAGCTAATCCAGACAGCTTTACACTGGCTCCTTTTCCCCAAGTTGCCGAGCACTGAATCTTCAGTCCACCGTACTTTGGTGCATGCTCAACCTGTAGTCCTGAAGGCATTGGGTTTCCTGTTTTCACAGCTTCAAGGGTTTAAATCAGAGTCTTGCAAAAGCCATCTAAATAAAAGGGTTTAAGGTCAAATAGATCACTGGCAAGTGTATGGCATGACTATGGTGATTTGATGGGGGTTAGTACCAATACCAATCTACAGGTAAGTTTTTAGTCAATTCAATTAAATGCAAACATTCCTTATGTGTCCTCCCCATGCTCAGAGCTATAGATGTAAAGATGTATGAAAAATAGCCCATGTTATCAAGGTTCATGCTATTTTCCTAAATGGCTGTTCTTTTTTGGTTGTTTGTCTGATTTTAGAATTGAAAGGTACTGATTTGTTCCAGAATGTATTTAATTAATTATTCATTGACATAAGAGTTAGGTGTTAATAAGAGAGTCAACATTTAGAAATAAAAATTACTGCTCTTATGTTGAAAGCATAAGATGTTCCAGCTCAGTAAACATGAGTAAGACTATTTTTTTTTCAAGAGACTTCAGCATCCTAGGCGTAAATGGAGTGTTTCCTCACCCTGAATCAGTTCAGAGTTTATTGTGGTTGCTTTTTATGTTTCTTTCATGAACTTCAGAGTTGACAGACTGACGAATGTTTTGGGGTATATATAAGTAGTTAGTTTTTTAACTGGTTGGGAACAAGATTCCTTAAACATTTATCTGTGATTTGCCATACCTTCTATATGTCAGAACCATCTATGGAATTTTCTTTAAAAATACAGATGCTTGGGCCTTGCCTGGTATGGCTCAGTTGGTTGAGTGTTGTCCCATGCACGGAGAGGTCCCAGGTTCGATTCCCAGTCAGGGCGCATGCCCAGGTTGGGGGCTTGATCCCCAGTAAGGGGTATGGAAGAGGCAGCCAATCAATGTTGCTCTCTCTCATCAATGTTTCTTTCTCCTTTTCTCTTTCTGTTTCTCTAAAATCAATAAAAATTACACACACACACACACACACACACACACACACACACTAGAGGTCCGGTGCATGAATTTGTGCATGGGTGGGGTCCCTCAGCCTGGCCGGTGATGGGGGCCGAACGGGGCTGTCTTGCCCAGTTCCGATCAGGACCAATTGAGGCCAGCCGGCCGCGGGGGGAGGGACTGCAGCCAGTGGAGGGGAGGGAACACAGGAGTTTGGCTGGCCATGGGAGGTTGGCCATGGGAGTGCACTGACCACTAGGGGGCAGGCAGCTCCTGTGTTGAGCGTCTGCCCCCTAGTGGTCAGTGCGCATCATAGCTACCAGCTGGTCATCCAGTTGTCTGGTTGTAACAGTCACTTAGGCTTTTATACATATAGACTAGTGGCCCGGTGCACAAAATTTGTGCACTGGAAAGGGGGGGGGGGGGTCCCTCAGCCTGAGCCCTCTCGCAGTCCGGGACTCCTTGGGGGATGACTGCCTGCTGGCTTAGGCCCAATTCCCTTGGCAGTCAGACATCCCTCTCACAACCCATGATCCCTCGCTTCTTACCACCCGCCTGCTCGGTGCTCCTTACCACTCGGCTTGCTGCTCCTTAGTGCTGCCATGGAGGTGGGAGAGGCTCCTGCCACCACCGCTGCGCTCGCCAGCCATGAGCCTGGCTTCTAGCTGAGCGTCGCTCCCTCTGTGGGAGTGCACTGACCACCAGGTGGCAGCTCCTGCATTGAGTGTCTTCCCCCTGGTGGTCAGTGTGCATCATAGCAACTGGTCGTTCTGCCGTAACGGTTGCTTGGGCTTTTATTATATAGATAGGTAATCTGGATCTGTTGCTGGAGATTTTGACTTTGTAGTTCATATCCTGTCCTCATATCTAATGCACAGCTATGATTGAGAAGCCTTACATTATTCTTGATTTCTACTACTTATGGCATTTTTAAGCTGTAAGAGAAAAAAAACAACTTGGTCATTGCTCTCAAATTTTAATATGCATACAAATAATCTCATTTCCTTATTGTAGAGTAGGCCTATGGCTCTGCATTTTTAAGATGTTCAGGTCATGCAGATGCTGTAGGTCAGTGGTCGGCAAACTGCGGCTCACGAGCCACATGCAGCTCTTTGGCCCCTTGAGTGTGGCTCTTCCACAAAATACTACGTGCGGGCGCGCACGTACAGTGCGATTGAAACTTCATGGCCCATGTGCAGAAGTTGGTATTTTGTGGAAGAGCCACACTCAAGGGTCCAAAGAGCCACATGTGCCTCGCGAGCTGTAGTTTGCCGACCACTGCTGTAGGTTCTCAGCCCAAACTTAGAGTAGTAAAGAACTAGCTCATGATCTGATCTTTGGAAAACAGGAGCATACATGATGGTAATTATGATAATGCTGGTACCCACTGTCTAATCCACAAAAACTCTCACATTCTTCCCCCTTTCTGTTTTATAACAACAGAAAAAATTACACCTTGCTAAATAATTTCCCCTTTCTTTCTTTACATGACTAAGTATATATTACCAGAACTGAAAACTACTTTGCAGTATAGAAAGGATTTTGCAACCACGGTTCACCTCCTTAATGGAATTCCAGAAGTTAATGTTCTGACTGATAAAAAAGTCAGTCTTGTGGGGCAATGTATGGAAGCAATGAGAAGTTAAAGGAAATGAGCAAGAATATCTATGTGGATATCCAGATACAATTGTGTCTACATAATTATAATTATCATTGCCTGTTAAGGGGCCTTGTTATGCAGACCTGTTTATAGCATTAACTTAAAATAGGTTTGAAAAGCTCTTGGAGTGGAGAACACACAATACAGTATATGGATGATGTATTATAGAATTGTACATCTGAAACCTATATAATTTTATTGATCAATGTCACCCCAACAAATTCAATTTTAAAAAAGCCTGGATACAATAATCTTCAATAATTAGCAGTGATTGCCTTCATTATTACTGGTTGCATTAATGTTATCTTCAATGGTGGCAGTGCTTATCCTATCTAATAAAAGGATAATATGCATCACTCCATCACAAAGATGGCGGTGCCCATAGCCACAAGATGGTGGCGCCCAGTCCTCTCAGCCTTGCTGGAGTCTCCAAGTACTGGAGGGCCTCTGGGCAGCGGGCACGGAGTAGCGGGGGTGGAGGGGGACACTTGCGTTGTCGCCCCGGCGACGAGGCAAACATTCTGAGCCCAGCCGCGGATGGGTCTCTGGGCTGTGGAGAGCCTCTGGGCTGTGAGCGTGGAGCGGCCAGGCCCTACAGAGAGCTACTGGTGCATGGATTCGTGCTCAGGGCTACTAGTCTACATAATAAAAGCCTACGCAACCATTATGGTGGAATGACCAGAACGACCAGTTGCTATGATGTGCACTGACCACCAGGGGGAAGACACTCAATGCAGGTGCTGCCCCCTGGTGATCAGTGCAATCAGAGGGAATGCTGCTCAGCCAGTAGCGGGGCTCACAGCTGGCAAGCACAGCGGTGGTGGCAGGAGCCTCTTCTGCCTCTGCGGCAGTGCTAAGGAGCAGCAAGCTGAGTGGTGAGAAGCCTGCCGCTAAGGAGCAGCAGGCCAAGCAGTAAGGAGAGAGGGATCCCAGATTGCGAGAGAGATGTCCGACTGCCGGCTTAGGCCTGACCCCTGGGGGGATTGGGCCTAAGCCGGCAGTCAGACATCCCCCAAGGGGTCCTGGACTGTGAGAGGGCACAGGCCAGACTGAGCCCCCCCCACCCCCTCCCCCACGAGTGCACGAATTTGTGCACCGGGCCTCTAGTTTTTCATAAGATTCTTTTAAGAGAACTTTTCTGTGTTGGTTACAGTATAAGAAAAAATAATTCTGAAGAGAGAATTTTGAAAATCAACATTTTTAAGGGATAGGATTAAATGAAATATGAAACATTTTTTAAAAGCAAAAATACCTTTTTTGTTATGTAAACACCAAAAAGAAATATTTTTCTGTTCATTGATAACACTCAGTCATTTCATTAATCCTAGCAAAGTCTGTCTAAATTTACTGATGCATGGATTCATTTTCAAATATCTCATTAATTCCTCTCTATGGATTAAATGCTCATGTTCACTAGTGAAAACCTGGTTCCAACTGACAGATGTAATTTGGATGTAATGGATTATAACTCTTCTTCATTGTCATGTGAACTGCTTAAACTAATGTACCAATCTACTCTCCTTACAGTTTGGAAAGAGTTAAAAAAATAAAAAGAACAAGAACAAACACTAAAGTCCACGTGTAAAAAGGCAATCGGCTTTTAGTTGCAATGTCCAAATGCCTTAAGTTTAAGGCAATCTGTGAATCATTTTGTTTGTATGAAGTCAGAGCGTATGTGAGCTTATCTGTGACTAGCAACCAGACATGTAGTGGAAGGAATACATCTTGGTAGAGAGTCATGAAGGATACCTTAGGCATAGATAGAACAGTCATTTGTGATTGGACCTAATTCTACTGAGGTGAGATATTTGTTCAGACTTAAGGCTGTGAAACACAAGGCTATGAAATGGGGGGGAGAGGGGGGAAGCCATCTTTCATATTTTCCTTAGGCAGGAGTCTTCTTCCCCATCATCATTCCTTTGCTCCAGATTGAATTATTCAGTTCTTTGTAGCATAAGCCAAGCAAATTCTTTTTTTTTTTTTAAATATATTTTATTGATTTTTTACAGAGAGGAAGGGAGAGAGATAGAGAGTTGGAAACATCGGTGAGAGAGACACATCGATCAGCTGCCTCCTGCACATCTCCCACTGGGGATGTGCCCGCAACCCAGGTATATGCCCTTGACCGGAATCGAACCTGGGACCTTTCAGTCCGCAGGCCGACGCTCTATCCACTGAGCCGAACCGGTTTCGGCGAAATTCTTTTTTTTTTTGAGATGGACTTATCCTAACATCACAAACAATATATCTAAAATTTGGATATATAATTAAAAGCAACAACAACAAACAAATGAAAAAAATGTGGTATTTAATCAATATATATTTGCATTTCTCTAGTTCTATAGCTAAAGTTCCCTTCTCAGTTTAGTCGGAATTTAAAGTATAGTTTGGATTCACATGCCTTTACCTTTAAAGTTATATAATGAAATTTTCAGTTATGCCAATGGAAGGCCTGTCCCATGTTGTGTGTGAGTTCCCTCAAAATAGGAAAGAATATTGACAAGACAAAGTAAGTTTAGCATAGTAGACTTATTGCTCTAAGAGAGAGTGCCAACTTAAGGATTCTTGGTAGCTTTTCAAAAGAAGAAAAATGAGGGAGGATATTTACAAGATCAAAAGCCTGGGTTGGTGATTTTGATATGGGTCTTGGGAAGTGAAGAACTAGTTAGGATTGGGCAGTTTTTGGCATGAAAACTGGTCAGCAGGGCTCAGTGGGACCAGGGTCTCGATGCAGGTGTTGGTGAGCAAAATGTTAGTCTTGTTGGTAAGTCACCTATTTTACCTAGTGTATAGTCTTATCTTTCAGAGTCAAAATACAAATACTTGGTTTTTTGCCTCTTTAGAACAGGAACTGGAGAATGTGATGGTTTCAATTCTCAAACTTGATGGAGAAATGATATGTATTATTTTCCTATTCCTGCCATAACAAATTACCACAATCTTAGTGGCTAAAAACAATACTGCTTTCTTATTTCACAATTCTTTAGGGAAGAATTCCAGCATGGGTCTCTCTGGGCTCAATTCAAGGTGTTGATAGGGCTACATTCCTATCTGGAGGCTCTCTGAGGAAAATCCTTTTTCTTTCCTGCTTTTATTTTTTTAAGGGAAAGGGGTTTTGGTGTTTTAAAAAATGTACATTTTTATTGATTTCACAGGGGAAAGGAGAGGGAGAGATAGATTGAATCATTAGTGATGAGAGAGAATCACTGATCAGGCTGCCTCCTGCACGCCCCATACTAGGGAGATCAAGTCTGCAACAGGGAATATGCCCTGACCAGGAATCTAACCATGACATCCTGGTTCATAGGTCGGCGTCAACCACTGAGCCATGCTGGCTGGGCTTCCTTTCCACCTTTTAAAGGTTGCCCACACATCTTAGCTAATGGCCCCTTTCTTTCGTCTTTAAGTCAACAAAGTTGTATCCTCTGACCCTTTCCTCAAAGTTGCATCTCCACTTCCTACTTTTAAGAACCTATATTGGGTCCACTCTGATAATCCATTTCTCTCATTGTCGAGCACATCTGCAAAGTCCCTTTTCCCCTGTAAGATAAGATATCGACAGGTTCTGGGGTTTAGGATGAAGACATATTTTGGGGAGAGGTAGTGTCACTATTTGACCTACCACCTGGGAGATAGAATCCACAGAAATTGGGGGAAAAAACATGATCTTCCTGCAGCCTTTGGCTACCAAAATGACCTCATGGTGCAGATCATTCTTTGGTTTTATTAATAAAAGAAAGGAATTGTATGGCTTCTACTTCTTGGAATAAGGATGGATGTCAGAGGTATCTATTTGATAACACTCATACTTTGCTTTCTTTAAAAATATTTTCTATGTTTTTTGAAAAAGAAACTACTATGTTCTTTGTATGCTAGTTAGCCCCAAGAGGACATGGGATACCTACTTTCGATGATTATGCGAATATAACTAAATGTCTGAATACTTATTCCTACTTGTTATTTTCTGTAATGTAATGACTCCCTTGACACAATACTGTTTCAAATGATCTTTGGTGAGAAATGACTTGCATTTTGCTTTTTATATCACACTGTCATATAGATCATTCTCAGTAATGCTTTACATAAATTAGGAATCCACCTTTCTTTCAGGCACTCTGCAAATATTACTCAACAGTATAGTCTTGCATAATTTGAAAAGTACCAATGGCATGCACAGATTCCAGGGTCCTACCTTAATTACTAAAAACAAAAAGCAGTTCTGACAGGGGCCATTCTGTCCTTCTCTGCTTTTCATTATCACAGAGCCACTCAGCCCGGAAAGTGTTCTCACTAAAACCTCAAATCACCTTAAGACAATATTGCAGCTCCTGTGTGAAGTATGCTATTTTTTTGTTTGTTTGTTTTTTACAAAAAGAATTTTTTATTTGTCATCATTCAGAGCCTGAATTTTGAACATATTCTCTACTGGGGGGCTTATATCCATCAGCCTGGTCAACTTTAGCAACTGTCTTATCCCCAGTGGCTTTTTCAGAACTGTGACCTTCACCGTGAGTCTATATGAGGTCTCCCAATTCAAACCTGGGCTTCTTCAGCATTTTGACTTTTCTAACAAAGACATCGTGGAGTGGATGAATAGATTGGCAAGCCTTTTCTATGTCTCTTCCATTGCGATCTGGAATCAATTTATTGACCACTTCTTTCAAGTCGTTTGTCTCCACCTCTTGGATCATTATTTCCATCATCTTCTAATGGATTTGGCAGACCGGCTGATGCTGAGCAGAAGAGGCCTTCTGAATCTGTGTGTTGCATTGTTTTTTAGCAAAACAACATATACTAGATGAAGCAAATAACCATCAGTAGTCTTGACATCAAGATGGCTTCAATCATGGTCTGCCATTTTTTTTTTTTTTTTTACCATTGAGCACATTTTCTCACAGGTAAGACCCTTACCATGGAACTTAGGCAGTTTTTGCCCTGAACATCCTGAGTAATTAGCTTGAATTTTCTAAATGCAACTTCATCATTCTGCAGATCAGCTAGGCTCACTTCAAAACAAACACGACCCTGGAGACCTTCAGATGCGATTTTGTTTCCTTGAGTTCTTGTAGCCAGTGTTTTTCCAATAGTTCTTATATTGAACATAGCTGGTGCTTTCACATCTTTCTTAGAAAATGGACCAACCACTGTCTTCTTGGATCCCTTTCTGTCGCTCTTTGTAAGGTGCTTGTTCTTGCCAACCTCCATGGTGCTGCTCAGAGAGCCAAAAGGCCTAGGTGACGTATGTTTTAAGGAAAGGAGAACTTGCTTTGTAAGTGTCAAGAAGGTATTTTTCTGGGGTAATTTGTCGTTAGTTATATTGGATAACTCACTGTAGACTTAAACCAAGATGATGTCAGCTTTAAACTGGTGTGGCTGAAATAAAAAATAAAAAAATATGTACCTGTTTTTTTGTCCCTTTTCTTCCCTCTCTTCCTTCTTCCTCCCTTTCTTCCTCTACCTTCTCTTTCATATTTTATTTTATTCTCTCTCTCTCTCTCTTTCTCTCTCTCTCTCCCAGGAGTCTAAGTGACACCTATTTTTAGCAAACCACTTGACCATTCTGTCATGGAACCAACAAGGTTTGTGTAAGAGAAGTACTTCTTCCCAAGCCTAGGAAAATTAAATGCATAAAAACATTTCCTATATATTCTTTACATGATGAAAAATGGGAAATTACCTAAATGCCCATGAAATAGAGTACAGTTAAATAATGTATGAAAGCGATGCAGCTAGTGAATATATGCTGATGTGGAAAGTTTCAGAGCAGTAGAATCCAATTTGTGGTACATTTATAATGTTGATTTGTCTGGGAACTAGTTACAAGGTATGAAAATACAAAGTTTGTACTTTCATGACGTGCACTTTTGTGTATGTACATTTTATTTTAAATAGTATTCCAAAACTATGCATTATCTTTATGCCTAGAAGAATGTGGAAGGATATATTTAAAAAATTAATAACAATAGGATTCGGGTAATGTTGGGGCTTTTACTTCCTACTTTATATACATGTGGATAATTTGAAGTTTATGATAACCATTTATTTTTATGGTCTAAAGAAAGAAATACAAATTAAGGAGACTGGGGAATTTATGCTATATAACATAGCTCAATAGATCTGTTTAAACCACACACAAAAATACAAACTACAAAGTATTATTACAAAGAATGGGCCAACCTATTGCCAGCTTCTGTGTCATCCAGGTAGCATGAGCATTAAGGAAATAGGGGAAGAGTTTCTATGTAAATATGAAGAGCTATTATTTAGCTTATGGCAAGAAATCTTGTCATTATAATTGTCTCATCAGTAGTGAGAAAGGCACAAGGGACAATCTTTAGATCAAGGGTAATGTAAACTGAATTTCATACCCTTTTGTATCTCCAGAATCTAGCAGCCAACCTGGTCTTTGTCACCCCATATGTGTGTGGGATGAATAGATGAAGGGAAGAATGGGAATACCTCAGCCTACTTCAGCTTTCTTTGGCCAATATTAATTTGTTTTCCCTTTAATGTGCTTTCAGTAGTTATGTTTATAAAAAATAACCATAGGGCTATTCTTTCCTCATAGAAATAACCAGAAAATCCATGGATAATATGTAATGAGGACTTTGGAAATCTCAGGTCGGAAGGGAGACCTTTTTTGCAAAACAGTGGTGGTCCAATGTTAAAATCTTAAAAAAAAAAAAAGGAATGCACCAAGGACTATTTCTAATTTTTTTTCTGCTAATCTCTAGCATTATACCTTGAATATTTAGACCAGCGGTTCTCAACCTGTGGGTCGCGACCCCTTTGGGGGTCGAATGACCCTCTCACAGGGGTCGCCTAAGATCATCAGAAAACACATATATAATTACATATTATTTTTGTGATTAATCACTATGCTTTAATTATGTTCAATTTGTAACAATGAAATTGGGGGTCACCACAACATGAGGAACTGTATTAAAGGGTCTCGGCATTAGGAAGGTTGAGAACCACTGATTTAGACAGTTACTAATACTATTTAATTATAAAATGAAGAAGAGATAAATATTGTTTTTCCCTAAAGATGTTGCTATCACAAACGGACTTTACCACATAAAGTATTTGCAAATCTGATAGCATAAGAGACAACACTCATTTGAGCAGCCTTTTCAGTATCATTTAAATGGAAAAAAGAGAAAGCTAGCCAGGAGAGATTGTGAGGTGGAGCCAATGTCTTAATATAATCATCCTTAAGTGTATTTGGCTTCTTTTGCCTATGCTGCTAGAATTGTTATTTTGCATTGAAAGATTTTCTCTGAAGTACTTATTTTTAGATTTAATACTAGAGAGTAAATCATTTCAAATTCTTGGAGAGGTCATGAATAATCAACATACTATCCCCAAAACTGCTCAAAATGTCTATTTCTATGTGTGGTGGTAGTTCCCTTCCATCCAGATAGGGAGGCAATGGCTAATTCTATAGTATTTTCACATGATGAGAAAGCTCCTCTTATTAAGAAGAAAATCCACAGGCACTTCCTCAGCCTCTGACATTATTTTCCTCAGACGTCAGCATGTCCCCATCTCCCCCTTCTGTCACACTCCCCAGAGCTTTCTGTGTGGCCTGCAGCTGCGGAATTTAAACTTGAGTCTTCAGCACAGTGGAGAGCCAGGCACTGGAACACTGGGAAGTTTAACCTGAATGTCAAGAAAATAGTGTTGCCAGTCATGTCCTTTCTTGGTGTGGTGACTTTATCTCCCTGGGGACAGGAAGGTAAAAGCCCGAGAGCCCGGGCCATGCAACTATGAGTTGGGAGAGCACTTAGAACTGGGTATTTGTTAGACTCAGTAGCCCCTGAAGTCATATCCCTGAAGTGTTTACCCTGCATTGTTCACTCTCTCTTCTCTAATCTCCTGTCCTAGTTTATTTTGTTTCAGTCTAAAATCTACACGTTGGCATTGGTCATTGTGTCAAGACCACCCTCAGGTTTGATGGCTCACTTGGAGGTGTCCCGTTTGTACTCATGGCTACAATGTATCACAGGGAGAAAGTGTGTTATCCATGGGAAACTAGGTACAATGATCACCCAGCTCTTGTCCAGTACGGTCACATAGGAGCCACTTAATCTCCAGAAACTATTTGTGACAACACGTGAGGTGTTGCCCATCGGGGAAGTTCATTAGAGACTCCGTGTCCAGGATTTTTATTGGGGGCTGATAGAGCAGACACTCTCTATGTGGCATGAACCAAAATTCCTGACCCCCTAGAAAAGCAGGTGTTCCACGTAAACCGTGTTGTCACATAAACAGTTTCATCACAGTGTGTCATTTTTATCAGTTCTGGGAATAGCAGAAACCATATTGAAATCCCAGTTTCCAGAGGCTAGTGATGGGCCAACGCTGTAAACAGACCTCTTAAAGGCTAGAAATCTGGCCTGCCATGTTAGCCTTGTTTTTCACAATTTGTAAAATAATTTACAATCTCCTCAACTTGTTTACTAAAATAAAGATGCTGAAACTTTATGTACTGCAGGAACTACTTGAAAACTCTGATATACCTAACATCTTGCTAAACACTTAGTAGATGTTTTTCTTCCCTTGCTTCCTCACACCAACACACAACCCCGAGCCAAGTTATATATCCTCTTCATCTAAAATATATCTGGAGTCCACGCAGTTTCTCTCTCTCCCCTGCGATATCCTGGTTCAAATGACTTGCAGCTCTAGGTGGGAAAGCTCCCATAACCTCCAAACTGGCTTCTCCATTCAACATTTGCCCTCTGCTAATCCATATGCCACAAAGCAGCTTGAGACTGTTACACTTAAAACTGTTTAGCATTATCCTTTAAATTCTTCTAAGACTTCACATGTTGCTTAAGATGAACCCCAAAGTCCCTAATATGACATCAGCTCATCTGGACCCTCCAACCCCATCTAGGACCACTCGCTCTGTTATGTCACAGCTTCACTGGTCTTCTTCCATTTCTTCAAACTCACCAAGCTCTCCCCATCCTCAGGCGCTGAACAAGCTCATTCATATACCAGGAGCACTAGTGTTTCTTTGTTCTTGTGGGGCTAACACCTACTAATTGTCTAGAGCCTAAAAGAGGGTGTCGTTTGTAATAATTCCAGGTCAGCAGGTGTGACCTTGTAAATGGCATCACCCTGCTCATGGGCCTCTCTCCTGCAGTGCCCATTTCTTGACCCCTCCTTCTAAATGGGATCTGTAACAACTTCCATTTTCCTTCAGACCACTATCTCATAATCATTAACTATATACTAACTAGAGGCCCAATGCATGAAATTCGTGCAAGAGTAGGCTTCCTTCCCTGGGCTGCCGGCACCAGCTTCCCTCTGGCACCCAGGACCCGGGCTTCCCTGCAGCCCCGGCTTCTTCGTCAGGAAGGTCATCTGGTCTAATTAGCATATTATGCTTTTATTATTATAGATTTACGTGGCTATTTGTTTAACATTTTTTACCCTCACTGTGCTGTGAAGTTTTGCAAGATCATGGGCAGTGTAGCCAGCATCCAGCTCTGCCAGATGACATTTCATTAGTCCCTAAATTCATCAGTAGATGATAGCAGTGCTTCCTAACAGGCATTTTTTGGTCAGTCTCCATTCAACTTGTTTTATTCCACCCCCGACCCCCCCAGCATTGAAGATGTTTCTGGGAGCTCTTCATTAAATTCTTGGACTTATCTTTAAGTGGCTGACCCACAGAATGTATAAAGAATTAATTTGATGATGTGTTGGAATGTTACACCTCTGCAAAAGTTCTCAGGCATACCGGTTTGCTGGTGATTTGTGTGCATTTTAAATTAAATGGACATGCTCCAAATTTCATTTCAGTACTTAAAAAAATAATGGTACTATTCAATAAAAAAAATTCTCTTTATATCAATTAATTTATCTTATCCTTGTAGGTATGAATTTGCTCTCATTTCCTGGAAGTGGTCAAGCACAAAATTGGTTTCTATGAACAAAGCAATATACCGAGGATGCTAGGAAGACCCTCTGGCGTTTCCCCACCATTTGGCTGGTGATGCAGACAGTACTGCCTTTTTTCTTCTTCAAAGGCCCAAACAAGTCAAAGAGGTCTACAGGTTTAGGAGAGAATTTAAAATTCAGCTCAGCTGCTGTCATCCTGCTGTTTGGAGACCATATTCTCAGAGAGTCAGAGCTTTTATTTTGTTTCAGACTCAACCCAAAGTGAAGGGTTTGCATATCAATTTTCCACTCTCTTTGTGAATTTGTTTATGCGCCGATTTCTACATCTGGGCATCACAAATTTGCAGGCATATGTATGTCAGAAGTCTGTATACTTAACATCTCTGTCTCTTCAAGGGCTAAGAAAAAATTGAGAATTGGGATTTAAGACCACTTTAATGATGCAATGTAGGTTTTTCATTGATCTTAATTCAATACAACAAGTTAAATTTTGATTGTGAAAGCTGGCTGTGGACACAGTTGGTTGCCTACCCTCTAGGGTTCCTCTTTGCCAGCACTGCTATTCTTGACTGTATGGCTCAAAGATACAAGACTCACTTCTTCTGAAGTCCCAGCAGCCAGAGGATGGGCATGTGGCACAATGGTACCCGAGAGGACATTTGACAACAGGGTCTGGGCACAGTTAGCTTGGGGACTCCTGGAAATGGTTCTCTGATGATAAAAACAGCTGTGTGTGGAGAAACTGCTTTTGGGTAAAGTTAATAAGGATGTGATGCCTGGAGCAATGGCAGCCCTCTTTCAACCATGCAAAGCCACGCCTGAGAATGGCCACGTGGCAAGAAGGAAACGGGTGGTCTTTAATGACAACCTAGGGCAGCGGCTGCCTTGGAAGCACTTGGCCCTGATACTCTTGCATTTTAGTGCATGCCCTTGTTGAAGAGGCTTGTTTGTTCCAACCTTATTGCTATCCTCCCCTGACCTGAAAGCCACTGTAGTTCAGATTCTGTTTCTTGAGTCAAAAGCAAACAAACAAAAAACACATGCTAAGCCACTAGGAAAATTAATTTAAAAATTCAAATGCATGTATAATACGTGTATCTTTAAGATATCCACTTTGAGTGTGTGTTTGTGTGCATATTCTGGTGAAATATTTGAGCCGGTATCTGAGTTCAGATGATCTATAATATTTTACCATTGTGCTTAACAATCATGCTATTCTTCATCCTGGATTATGCTAACAGCAACTAAGGCATAATTTTGTTAGCTAGGATTCTTTCTCCTTTACTAGCCTTTTATATTCCTTACTTATAAGCCTACCCACAGATACAAAGTTCATTTTTGGCTCATAAAACAAAAGCTGACATCCATCTTTTTTGTGTTTTGCTTTGGGCCATTAGAACAGCATGGTGTGGAGCAGTGGTTCTCAACCTTCTGGCCCAGTTTCTCATGTTGTGACCCAACCATAAAATTATTTTCGTTGCTACTTCATAACTGTAATGTTGCTACTGTTATGAATTGTAATGTAAATATCTGATATGCAGGATGGTCTTAGGTGACCCCTGTGAAAGGGTCGTTCGACCACCAAAGGGGTCGCGACCCACAGTTGAGAACCACTGGACTGAGGAGGGTTTTTTGTTTGTTTGTTTATTTGTTTGTTTTGTTTGTTTTTATCAATACAGGTATTATTTGATTTCTTGGTGGACACTTTCTATATCAATTTATGGAAAGTGAAAAATTTTGGCAAAGTTTTATAAATATTCTACCACCATTATCACTTCCCCCCCACTCTCCAAATTGACTACAATTACAGACATTTACAACCCCTCCCTGTTCAGTTCAACTGTTAAGGAAAGGTAAGAGAAGCGGAATTAGAAAAACTGCAGTTGCCACTGTTGCCCTTAGTTCAGAGTTATTTGCCTTACTGAGCCATGTGTGCATACGCAGTGAGGGCCATAAAGGATATACAACTGATAGATATTGCTTGCTTATTAGCCTAGAAGAGTTCCCAGAAAGCAGTCAGTCTCACTAACATCTTGATCTGAATGTATTAATCCAATCTACATCCATAATATTTCTTAGAATTGTCAGAAATGAACACTAGGATTATATAATTTTAGGAATGCCAGCCCAGACTAGCTATGCCCTATAAAAGAAGGTGAAATATTCATAATTTAAAATGAATAGCCCACTTAACCATACCATAGGTCAGCGGTTCTCAACCTGTGGGTCGCGACCCCTTTGGGGGTCGAACGACCCTTTCACAGGGGTCACCTAAGACCATGGAAAACTCATATATAATTACATATTTTTTGTGATTAATCACTATGCTTTAATTATGTTCAATTTGTAACAATGAAATTGGGGGTCACCACAACATGAGGATCTGTATTAAAGGGTTGCGGCATTAGGAAGGTTGAGAACCACTGCCATAGGTACTGCTAAAAAATGAGAAAAATGCATTGAGAGAGAAAAGTAGACAAGCAAGGTGGTTCTGAAGTAGAAAGACACCTCATTCTGCTTGTATATCTCCTGTTTAAGCCTTGTTACCATCAAGGGTTTTCTTAAGAAAAACTGTAAGAGGGGAAGAGACATTGCTTGTTCCAACCTCATAGCTGTCTTTACCTAACCTCACAGGTGGTGCGGCAGAAATTGGACTAGAACACAGAGGTGACTTGCTAAATCTCTGTGTGGGCTAAAATCATCACCTGAGTTCATAGTCTAGAACAGTGGTTTTCCACCTTCCTAATGCCGCGACCCTTTAATACAGTTCCTCATGTTGTGGTGACCCCCAATTTCATTGTTACAAATTGAACATAATTAAAGCATAGTGATTAATCACAAAAAAATATGTAATTATATATGAGTTTTCCATGGTCTTAGGCGACCCCTGTGAAAGGTCGTTCGACCCCCAAAGGGGTCGTGACCCACAGGTTGAGAACCGCTGGTCTAGAACAAAAAGAAAATATGTCTAATGTTTATGGACCTTCTAAAATACTGCCTCAGATGAAGATACACAGCAAAGATACTTTTAGAAGCCTTCATAAGTAACCAGCAAAGTGAGCATTATCTGTGCAAATGCTGCGATCCTTTATGCTTGCTTTCCACTGCTGGACGCCTAGTGAAAGGCGAGGAATACTGATCTTAATTTTGCCTTGTAAATAATGGATGAAACCTGGAAAGCTTTTGCTCACTTGCTTACCCATGCACTCTCTGATCGGTCTTTGCATGATTGCTTTTCTGCTCTGTTACTCTTCCTCCAGGTAGGGCATTGAAAGGCTCCACATTTCTGAATATTACAATCTAACCTGCAAGGAGTTTGGTCTGCTGATGATATTTTCAGTGGTCCACAGGAAACCGGTTGTTTATCGGATGTGTCCTAGGAATCTGAAATTTATGCAGACTGTGTAGTCTCAGGAGACTCTAGGAGATTGGATTCCTTGGGCCATCCACCAACTTGATGAGCACGTTAGCTGTCTGACCATGGCTTCTCCTCTTGAACTTCAGATGGCGGAGGTATTAGGATTCCCTATTAGGAGCCTAATTAGCATTTCTTTCTCACTAATTCTTACTCTTCAGACTACCTTTATTGTCCTTACCTCTTCTTCTGTATTAGCCCCAAAACAATAGAGATTGAAAACTAGGACCCTTAAGGCATTATGGACAGTTTAATACCCCTTAAATTATTCTACCCTCTACTAAGTTCAATTTAGGGTTTCTCCATATTTGTAGCCCCTTGGATTCCATTGGTCTAGTGTTCACTTCCAGTGCTATCTTGGAAAGCCACTCCTTGTGAATATTGATTTTGCTTCCTAGACCCGTTCTTTCCTTCTAGTGTTATAGTCACAGGTGGCTAGGTCATCACAAGACAGGAGTTACCAGGTCCTGGGAGTCAGGGAATACATGAGTTAACATTAGCTCCTTTTTCCTGTTTCTGCTTTCTGTCACCTGTATTTATTAATCGGGCCTGGCCATCACATTACACGGTGTAAATCACAGAAGTGAAAGCGTAAGCCATTTGTAATGCTTTCACTTTTTGCTAAAGCTTGTTGGTCAGCAGTCCCCTGTCACAGTGTCACATTTATAAAGGCTGCATTCAGGGCACCTCCTCAGGGAAGATGCTGTGTGTTCATGCCTTGATGCTGCTGCTTGTTCTGGACAGACAGCTGGAGGAGGAGAACCCTGTATGTAGCGTACCATGTCCTCTGTCCTCCTCACCATTCCTAGTGCCATCATATTGCACCTACTGTGTGGACGACAGTGAACCAGTCACTGGGACATGGAGCGTTTTGAGAGGTACTTGAAGTAGAGAAACATGTAAATACCTCAGTGTCTTGAATTCACTTACAATAAGAAAATTAGGTTGATGATATGGAGGATTATTTCAGAAAGGACCATCATCAGCATCTTCTTCAACTGTCCTCTGAGTGACTAGACCAAGCTAAATCCAGACAGTCACAGCTGAATGGGCAGAGTGCCCCTGTCCCTGATCTGTGCTCCCCTGGCCATCTTCCCTCCATTCCCTCCTCTGCCTTTCTCTCCCTTCCTCCCACCAGATCTTATCTCAGGCCAGCTCTCCAGCTGGCTTGTGTAGAGATTAGCGTGTGGGTGTTGACATGTGCTCTTTACACTTGTTCTGCTAGCCTGTGGTCCTACAGATGGTGTTCCCTTCTCCAACCTCACCTCCCTGTGGGCCCGAGACAGCCTGCTAGAGGACATGAAGTCCCTATAGCCTCTCTAATATTGAAAAAAGAATACAATAACTCTGATAGATGATAACTTCTTGTCCGTCTATCAGAAAACACGAGAGCATGTGGAAATGGTGGGAGAGGACTTGTCCAGCAGGGTTAGATATTTGTGGAGGAATGGGCTTCTAAATGGTTTGGGAAGAGGCCAAGAGAGCTGTTCAAGATTGAGTCTCTTACGTGAGATACCTACTACTATCCCAACTACCAGCAGCAGGTTTGAGAATGAAGAGAAGAAATAGATACTAGTAATAAAAGATGTGGGGTTCTGCTGTGCTTGGACTTGGAAGAAGACAGGTTCAAATGTTGTCTCTACTTTTGCTCCTCTAAGTATGACCTGAGACCAGCAGAGTTGACATCACCTGGGAGAGTCTTAGAAATACAGACTCTCAGGCCACGTACCTCGAATTAGAATCTCTATTTCAACAAGATTTCTTGAATCGAGGATTCTTAAGCATATTTCAGTTTGATAAACATTGGTGTATACAGTAAATCCTCACTTAATGTCATCAATAGGTTCTGCAACTTTACGCAAAACAACATTTGTAATGAAACCAATTTTACTGTAGGCTTCTTGATAAAAACAAGCATTCCTATGGCATCGCATCAAAGTTATAAGAAAACAATGTTGAACCAAATGACGTCATTCCAAGACAGACTGTACTAGCAGCTGCTGAAATAACTTCATATGTTAAGCTCCTGTTACTTCAATATCCTTATCTACAAAAGGAGGATTTTATATTCTATACTATTTTTGTAAATAATTTAAAAATAAAAATATATTCTAAAGCACTTATTAAAACATAAAATTTTAAAAAACAATATTTAAGCAGAGAGCTATTGAAACCAGGACTTGAGAGACTTCCTACCAGGAATCTCATTTTCAACACCAGCAGCAGTTTTAACTCAAGTAATGATAGCTGTTTGCACCCAGATGATGGAAAAAGGAGGAGCAATTAGAAGACCAGGTTGGGAGTGTGGGGGTGGTGTTTATGATAAAATCAGGTCGTACATGGTAAGAGTATATTGGTTCCCAATGAAAATGAACCTTATACCCTAATTAATATATTGCATTGTTCTGAAATTCTTGACATCCAGTAGACAAAATCTCACAGATGTGGATTCAAACTGAACCTGTGGTTCACCTTGTGTTGGATTTGACCAACTCACTTCAAATTGCATAGAAAACTGACCTGGTGATGGAAATATACATTTGATGATAATTGGAAATACTTAACCAATGCTAGATGCTAAAAAAAATCCTGCAAATTCTTTATTTCCATAAAGGTGCCTGTTTATTTGGTAATGAAGTTCTCCTTAATGTTAAACTGTTTCTAGGAGTTGACATTCTATTCTCAACTTTTTTTTACAGCTTCTGAAATCACATTATCTCAGTTGATTTATTTTCTAATTTTCAACTTCATTTCTATTTACAACTCTGACCAGCTTTTAGCACTTCTTTTCTGTAAGAAAATATTATTACATGTGGTGATATATTTCCTTTTGTTGTGCTGAACTGGAGTATGTAAAAATAATATCTACATGAATATTATTTGCTGCATTTAGAATCCTGACGTATGTAACTTGAAGTGTTAGCCGTATTCTAAGTTTGCAGATCTGAATGGACTGAAAGGGAGGGAAATGTACAGTTACATATTTCTGAGCATTCTATATTTATGAATATATCATTAGTCAAGTTAATTATGGAATACAGATAATTCATTGTGTTTGCTGAGATTTCACCTCTCCTTCCCTTTTGTAATATTTCAGACTTTTTGGTAAAATAGTGTCTCAAATAGGATAGACAAGAAATAACAAATTGATCTACTGATTATAATTATCTTTATTCTTGAAAACAACAACTGAATATTAGTTGAATGTCCTATCAAAAGATGACAATAGCCCTGGCCAGGTAGCTCAGTTGTTTGGAGCAAATCAAGGTACGTAGGGGAGGCAACCCATTGATGTTTCTCTCTCTACCTTTCTCTCTCTCTCTCTCTCTCTCTCTCTCTCTCTCTCTCTCTCTTTCTTCCTCTCTAAAATCAATAATTGGCAGATCTTAAATATTTTTACATTGCCTACTGAGAATTATGACTAATACTGCTTTTCAAGGATGCCTTTACCATGATAAAACCTAGTAACCTTAAATTTAAAAGAATGTGCTTTATTTCAGTCATAGTGGGCTGATTGTAAAAATATCTTTTAGTTTAAAAAAAGTTTTAAGAGTGAAAGAAAGTATTAGCCTTAGCCTCATAAAATATTTCCCAGGGAGAATTTGCTACTGGGTAAGGTATGAGAAAGTCCAGGTGGGAAAAATATGCAGGAAGCGCTATGTTTCTTTGATTCCTCAGAACTTGGATATCATTTTAGAACTTGAAATAACCCTCTAGATTTAGGAAATTGAAGATTAAAAAAAACATGTCCCACAGCTAGTTTGTGGCATTTACGATTATAGTTTCCTAGTGTTCTAGTCTTGAATGTATTCCAGGTATTTTCATTGTACCACAAATTTACATATCTAGAATTTTATGCACACACACATATATGGGTGGGGCAAAAGTAGGTTTACAGTTGTTTGGAAAGCAATACAACAATTAATAAATAATATAAGAATAAACTGTGTTTTGCATTCTCACACCTGTAGATCTATGTTTATCCCACCCTGTAATATGGAATATATAGTGTATGTATATATGTGTGTATGAATTACCATGTATTTATGTGCCATATATATAAATAATTTATAGCATAAATAGTTTTGATTGTGTGGACATAAGTTTGTTTTAAAAAAATAAAAATAAAGGTGGTGGAATGATAGGTCTTATGGTAGGTATATAATTAACAAAACTTCCAAACTACCTTTTAAACTGGCCATATCATTTTGCATTTGGCATTCTCACCAGCAGTGAATGAGATTGCCAGCTACACCACATCCTTGCTGTTGTCATCTTTTGGTGTTTGTTTTAATTTTAGCCTCCTTAAGGGTAGCAACGGATATCTCATTATTTTTATGCTTTTCTAATAACTCATGATGTTGAGAATAAATTAATCTGCTTATTGGACATAGGTATATCTTTGGTGATATGGCTGTTCAAATCTTTTGCCCATTTTTTAAATTTGGATTTTTCTACTTTTGAATTTTGAGAGTTTTATATGTATATTCTGAATGTGATTTTTTAAAAACTTTAAAAAAAAACAGTTTCAGCTAGTCTGTGGCTTTTCTTTTTTCTCTTAGCCCTGTGTTTAGCTGAACAAAAGTTTTTAATTTTTACAGAGTCTGATTTATCAAGATTTTCTTTTACGATCATGCTTTTGATGTCAGAGCTAAACCCAGAATCACTGCATTGAACGCATGATGGATATCCACCTTTATTTTCTTCTAGAAATGTTACAGTTTTACATGTAGGTCTGTAATCCATCTTGAGTTAGTTTTGTAAAGAGTTTTGATTTATGTGTTTAGGTGTATTTGTTTATTTACATATAATATCCAATTGTTAAAGCACCATTTGTTGAAAAACTACATTTTCTCCAATAATTTGCCTTTGTACTTTGTCAAAAATCAGGCGGCTATTTTAGTGTGATTCTATTTCTTTGTGCTCCATTGGTCTATATTTTCATCCTTCCACCAGTATTGCATTCTCTCGATTATTATCATTTTATTGAAAGTCTTGAAACTAAGTCATCTCCATCCTCCAACTTTATTCTTCTTCAGAAATGTTGACTATTTAGTGCCTTTAGCTTTCCATAAAATTTGAGACTCAGCATTCAATATCTGCAAAAGATTTGTTGAGTCTCTAAATAAAATTGGGGAGAATTGACATTTTAACAAGAATGAGTATTCTAATCCATGAGCATGATGAGTAACTCCCCATTTGTTTAGGTCTTGGGTTCATATTTAATTGGGGATGGTGCCCTATTTTGAAAAAATCTAGCTCCTAAGAGCAAGTAGTATCTGATATATAGTAAGCATTTAACATATACTTATTGGATAAAGTATCAGCTTAGCAAAGATACTATTGATTTTGCCTTTTCTTCTTATGCACTTTAAGCAAGAGGAACCTTTAGGGTTAAACTACACACTTTTTAAAAAGACAAAAGCCTTTAGGAAATTCACTGCAATGGTTACCAAGTTCAGTTGCCAAAACACAGTGTTGGTGGTACCATAGGAGTACCTTCTACCTTTGAAAAGGGGAAGGTAGCAAAGGGCTTTGTAAGGCAGAATGAGTTGGTTTTTTCAGAAAGTTTCTCCTATCCCTGCCCTGCCACCACCGCAGATCTGAGAGCCATTAGGAATCTTGGTTTTATGAAGTAGAAAGAGGCTTCGGAGAACATCTCTTCCAGTCATTATGAAATTGATTTTTACATCAGGGCACATGTTTTCAAGTGAAATCTTACGCAGAAATACAGTCAAAACAGATAAAAGCAGAGCTGCTCAGGTTGCTCTGGACTCTGCAGAGATATTTGAAAGCCTCATATAATTACTGCAACGATGAGAAAACGGAGCCTCAGAGAGATTATGTAACCTGCCCAGGCTTGCACAACAAATTGGTGCAGAAGCATAAATAGAATTTCTATCTTCTGATTCTTAGGACAAAGCTCCAAATGACTGTCATTTTTAGATTTTCCAAAAGATGGATTCTATGTTTCTATGGGAACTGTGTTTTTTATTTTCTTTGTATGCCACAGTGAGAAATGTGACTGGACTTTATCTTAACTTCAATGATTTGAGAGAAGGTTATCTTGAGCGCCCCCACCCCCACCCCCTTAGAAAGAAGCCCTTATTGATTGCTAAGTCTCCAGGACCGGTATTTTATGAGTTTGTGTTATTCCTGTGATTCAGGCAGAAAATGCCCTTAGATTTGAGAGAGAGATCACTGAAGGCCGGTAGTCAGGCCGGTTTCAGGAGGCTTCCTGGTAGAGGAGAGCGCATTGCCCCCTGTGACCGGGGAATTCCTGCAGGTGCTTCTGGGCTTCAAAAGTTTGTTTTTACCTTGGAGTCAGATGTCTCCCATCTCAGCATGGATGACAGGCCTTGCTGAGATTCGCCAGTCAAGCTGTTTAAGCCAGGTGCATTGGTGATTTTTTAAAATACGTGAATTGGATTTTATTGATATCTTGTAAAGAAGTGAGAAAACTGCAACATAAATTGGATGAGTCCTATTAAAACTAAAAATACGATTTCTAATTTCAGGGAAGCAGTATTCTCTCCTCCCACGCTCCTAAATATTTCTTATGGAGCCCAGGCTTTGCAAATGCCACTTTTTAATGTATACTGGATGACCGGAACACTGCCGAGCAAAAAGTGGACGGTGACCAAGTATTTCATGAATTGAATGACAGAGTGAATAAAATAGTTCTCATTTATATATGGGGTTGAATGTCACCTATTTAGAGAAGTTCACCCCAGCCACCTTGCCTGTAAACACAGCCTCAGTCAAGTCTTGACTCCATTAGCCAACTTTGCTTTTTTAAGACCTCATGTTATAAATAATACAGAAATTGTACTGCATATATTTATTTTCTCCCTTTCTCCACTTGAATGAAATCTCCAGGAGGGCAAGAATTGTGTTTGCTTTCATTACCCATTTATACCCATTACACCTAGAACGGTTCTTGGCATATTGTATTAAAACGTGTTCCATAGGTGTTCGTGACTGGACATGGGAAATGATTCCAATCTGCTCAGAATGATTCTACACAAAATGAAAGAATAAATCACATGTCACTTTAGGTCCTATCCTATCTCTGTGACATTGGGCAGTATTAAAAACAGGGAAGGAGTTGGTGTTTCACAATGAACAGAACATCTTTCATTGTAAGAAGTTCGTTTCCTACTGTAGTTTACCTCCTTGTCTTCCCTGATGGTTTTTATCTCTCAGTTACTTTATTGGTGTATCAACTGCCTCTGGTAAATGTCTAGTGTTCTACTTTGCATCTACTTCAATATAAATGTTTCAGATCTATCTTGAATGCAGTTTTATTGGATATTAGGTTCCATGAGCACCTATTTTTAGAACTGTCCAATGGGCACCATTTAGGAATGTCTTTAAATTGTCTACACTGACAGTAATGGGGATAAAGTGTTCTGCTTAGATTGGTGGTATTGGCTCTTCTGATCTGATGTTTGCTAAAAATACAAGCACTATTGTGTTAAGTAAAAACAAATGATCTGGCAGAAACTTCTGATGTGTCCCCTTGGGCTGAGGATGCTCAGTTTTACATTGCCTTGGTCCTTTGCTTTTCGCATGCAATGACAGAAAAAACGTGAACCGCGAACCAGAAAGATCTGACGTCTAATCCCAAATACCACAGTGTTCTTTATAACCACAGGCAGAATGCTTAACCTCTCTCTGCCATGGTTTTATCATCCCTAATGTGACAAAAATGTTGTCTTTTTTAAAGAAATGGAAGGGTGTTTTTATTTTAATGAATCAGTGCATGGAAATAAAGCACTGGGAGCCTTTTAGAAAGGAAATTCTCACAATAAGATAAGACCTGGTATATTTGCCATTGTTCTGATGAGGCTTATCTACTGAGTAGACTGCCTGTTATCAGGTACTGGGAGCTGCTCTGGCAAGTCCCTGTTTATCATGCACAGCTAGTTGGATGTCAGTCCCACTCCCAGGGTTAGTAATCTAGAAAAAGAACCAATCTCTGATACCATTGAGAGCCCCAGAAAAGTTTTTGGAGAGGAGGGCAGGTATGCAGTCAAGAGAAAAAGAGAGAGAGGTGGGGGGAGAGGGAGAGAGAGAGCTTTATTGTACGTGCGGGTCCCACTGGATTCCTTCTCGGCATATAAAATGGCCCAGTCCTATTGAATTTCACTGCCAAGGTAGTTTCTTGTTTACATTGCGTGGCTGTGAATGGCCCATGTAGTAGAATAATGCTAGGAGCTGAATACAAAATTTGCCAGCACCAGTTTGGGTTTGTTTACTTGGAAGAGCAACTGTGAATTGCACCGTGCCCTCAGTGCACAAGGAATCTGCATTAGATCTCTTCCATGTCACTGCACTTGGATTTCTGAAGATACACCTTTCGGGTTTCCTAATTAGGGGTTGTGATTGTGTTCCCTCCTCCTTGCAGTCTTAGACAAATTGGAGTTGGACAGCTGGAGACTGGGGTTTTCAAAGACTTTGCAAAAAGAAAAAAACTTTAGCTGTTTATTCCCTCCTCTCTTAAACTCATTAGGAATACAGCCAGAAGCTTGATGCTACCAAGAGCCTTTGACTGTCCCATTCTAACTGTAAAAATAGCGGCTACCACTGTGCTGATAACAGGCATTAAATGGGCTGGTGATGAGAATGCTGAAGATGGTGGTGGAGGTGGCGGTGTTGATGATGAGTGATTTTCCTTTGACTTTCTGCCATCATCTAGGTCACATGACAGAATGTAAAAGTAGACAATTTTATCTTGATGAAAGGTCCTCTCCATCCAGGGAACTTGTAATAATGTGCAAAGCCCAAAATACTTATTTCAGATTCCTCAAATCTTCCCATTCAACTGAAAGGCTGGCTAAGATCTTTGCACATTTCACGTGAAAGTAGTGAGGCTGGCCTAGGAAATCACAAAAAGTGCAGGAAAAAACAGCTACTCCGATCCATCTCTTAAACTGGTAACAGAGAGCAGGGTTTTTATCTACCGTCCCCCCGACCCCCACCCTTTGCCCCAGTACCCCAGTAGAATATGTCTACATAGTTCCTATAGTGTAGAATTTCATAAAGTGTAGACTCTACATCAATGGGTCTTAATTAGAATCATTTTGAGAGCTTTTAAAAAAACACTGTGTCCTAGAGCCATCCTCAGATTCTTGATTGGAAGCGAACCCAAGGGTTCCTGTGTTGTTTGTTTGTAAAGCTCCCAGGTTGTTTTAAAGTAATGTTAAGGCTGAAACTCAACCGCAGGAATGCCGTCTTATGTCTTCTTCACGTCTCCTTGGATATTTACGTGGTATGTCTTAGTTCAGGATTTAGTTGTCATTAAAGTTTAAAATTTATGGCAGTTGCTTTGTTGTCATGCATTTCTAACACATGATATTTTATTACTCTCAAACTGTAGCCTACTTTTTATACCTTTGATGCACTCTTCTTAATCTTAATTCATTGTATTCAAAAATCATCTAGCATGGTTGTTAGTCTAATGAAGGTCTTCCGGGTCCTATTTAGCAACCTAAAACTCTAGAGGGAAGACAGACCTGATTTGCTATCATGATAATTTCATTTTCAAAGAAGGGAGATTTTAACAACCAGAATGTTAACATGGCCAAAAAAATCACAGGAAGTTGTTTCTTGAAAATTCTTAAAAATAAAACAGCATTGTTTTTGTTTGTCTGATTTTTACCATGTTATAAACTCTGACCTGGGTGGAGTTTTAGAACTTACCTTTAAAGATTTTATTGTCATCACAGTGATTATTTTATTTGTTCCTAGTTTTCCTTCAACTTTTTAAGGATCAGTTTTCTAAATCATAATAAACTTGAACATAGAAATAGGCCCTGGGTGTTGAACATCATTATTTTTCTCTATCTCTTGTCATTTATTAGAAAGTCTCTAATAACTACCACAATGCTAAATGGATCTCAACTAGGAGTGTGAATCCAAATTATGCAGGGAATTTTTTCAAGGTACACGAGGCTAGACCTTATCTCAGACCCACTAAATCAGAAGTTTGTTTGAGGAAGGGGAGATCTGGGGCTTAGGTGACTATTAAGACCAAAGTATCTGGGAGAGTCAACTTAGAAAATGTTGCCTCTCTTGATATTCTTACAAAAGTTATGAATTTTCTGCTAAAAGTTATATATAAATTTTTTTTTTCTAAAGGAACAGCCAAGTGACTCAATATATAACTGATTCTAATGTGAAGTCAGGTTTGAAAAGTAAATATCCATACCCTCTTGGACAATACAATCTACCAGGTTTATTTATTTTTTATTTTTTATTGTATTTATTTATGTATTAAATAAGTAATAAATGCACACAATGAATTATTTAAAATGTATTTAAAGTTAGAGAGGAGAAAGTTTTCCTCTCTCTTGTCCCCTGGACACTTAGTTTTTCCCTGTCTCCCAAAGCAATCACTCTGGTTTCTTGAATATTTTTTATTGGACTCCTTTTCCGCTAGGTTGCTACATACATCTCTTACACGTTGACCCTGGAGGGGCATGTGTTTTCCTCTCACTTGCTAATGGAGAAATGTCCAGGTTATTTTGAATTTGCTGCTCCTATTACTTTCCTGATTTTTGTATCCACTTTTAGTTACACCATTTTAGTACTAAGTAATTCAGAAAATCTACCAATGGATATAAAGCCAATGATAGCTCCCCCTCCATGCTCACTCCTTTTTTTCTCTTCAACCATGTAAGTGACTTAACCTTTGGAATTATTTTATGGGTCAAAAAAGTGAACTACAATGGAGTCTGAACAAAACTGAGCTTATATTGAAAGATCTGGGTTTAATTTCCTCTGGGAATGCACCTTGCAAACTGTAAAGTACTAAGCAAAGTGAAGTTTTGGTATTGCTTTTGCTGTTACGTCACCCTTATATGATCGATGCAAGATTCCAAAGTACCAAGAAGGGTCAGACATAATCATAGGAAAATTGACTTGGTCTAGAGATTGCACCTGCTGGCTACATTGCTAGATTAGTCACTAAAGTAGAAAAGGAGAACCGGATGTCAGGCTCAGAAAGGAGATGTGGGAGCAAGATGAAAAAGAAAGAGCTAGCCCACTTAAAAATGACCAATTGAAAACACACTTAAATCTGGCCTTTGTCTTCATCAGTATTTCAGAAACAAGTTGATCTGTAAATGCCTGGACGATATCCTAAATATAAAAAATCGCTAATCAATCGGAAGAGGTACAGTTGAAGATGACCCTAAAAATATCTCAGTGGGTAAATGTGTGAAGAAAATAGAGGTGGCCTCACTCTCTCTACTTTTGTGTATTTGAGTTGATGGAATTTTCTTTCTCATAATATGAATCAAGTCAGAAGTAACTATTGTGATTTTTCCAACTGGGAGAGAAGAAGACGAGAATGACTTTGATTTACTGATGATAACATACCAAACTTCATCTGAAAGGCAGCAGATAAACATGGGATGGTACTTGTATAATTTTTAATGTCCGTGATTGGATAGAAAACTCAGTCATCATTGCCATGAAACTTGGCAATTTGAGGATTCTTTAAAAGGAACCATTTGAAGGTGGGATCTGCTGTTAGAAGTTAGCATCCACAACTCCATCGAGGAAGGATGTGTTGGGTGGTTTTTACATCAGATTCCATAGGGCAAGATAAGTTTGGGTACTTGCATTAGTTTTGGATATACATTCTAAGTATGATTGATGTGGCTCAAGAGTGGGCTGTACAAATGATTTATTTTATCCAACAGAACCATTTGGAAAAAGTTAGTGTGCAGAAAAGCAATGTAACGTGCAACGAATCGGCCAATACTGCACTCCATTCTTATTTTACTCAAAGTAACAGGTCAAACAAATAGATTCTTTTAAAATGACAGAAGTCTGTGTGTTACACAAACACATTTTCTCTTTTAAACATGCTAATGCCATTTCACTTACTTATTTATTATGGCATGTATTTGTCTTTTGGTTATTAAATTTCCCTGCTGAAAAGAAACTGTCTCTTCATTTTTAGAAGTGATTGCCAAAGAGACGACCTGGGCATGTTATATTTCTGCTTCTATATTTCTAAGCAAACCAACAAAAGAATCATTATCCCTGATTCACAGATGTGAGAGCATCCAAGGCAGAATTGTGTCACACAGTAAATCAGTGGAGTGAAGACAATGGGACTTTTGACTCTGATTTCCGGATTTGAACTATGCTCATTTTCCACTCCACTGAGCAGTGCTGAGGTGAGCTAGTTTAAATCAGGTGAGTGCCTTCATTTCTTGTTGAAAGCCATCAGCAACCCTCCTTCCAGGCTCTGAACCTGCTGCAGAGTGAATGACAAGTTTTGAAAATAAAGATGGGGATTGGACTACCTTGGAGCTAATTTCTCTTAAATATTTTATTTAATTTAAAAAAACAAACAAAACAAGTTTGCCCTCTTCCTTTCTGCCTCTCACTTCTCAGGGTTCCTCTCAGTTGTTCAGAGGTAATCCCAGTGGTTTATTACAGTAACCCTGGCCTCCCTTGGTTTGCTAACAGCAATCTCACAGCCCCCAGGGAGCAGTTGTTATCAGAGACTCAACCTGCTCTCTCGCAGGCCTGTAGAGTTGCTGCCAGCATTTCATTTCATTTCTGTCCCATCTGCAGGTGCCAGAAGCTGGCTCCATACTTGACATGTAAAGGCATGTGGGCATATTGTTGTTCATCGCAATGTACATGCATGGTGATTTTAAAGCCCTCGCTGCGGTCCCGCCTTTCTTCGTGCCATAGAGCCTGTGGCAGCCTGATTTAGCAGGAAGTACCTCTGTTGAATTGGACAAATGCTAAAGCACTTGCTCTTCTGTCTCAGATAAATGTTAGCGTATCATTCGAAGTCTGGCCAGGGTTGCTGATTGTGATGCAAAAAGGACAAAAACAGAAATATCAACAACACATAGAAAAACCAATAACGGAAATGAGCTGGATCTTGTCAGGGTAGTCCCTACCCCATCGGCCTCCATCTCTCAGCAGTAGTATCATATTCTACATAAAACTAACTTGGTGGAACACTCTTATTCTCACCATCAGGCTCTGATGCCTTCGTCTTCTCTCTGTCTGTATAGTCATGTCCAAAAACTTCAGCACAAATTCCTAGACCCTTCGTTGTTGAGTCAAGGAAGTGTTTTGAGGGTTGGATGGATGAAGTGATGGAGGTGGGTGTCAATATTTTAATATTTGGTTTGGGGTGGAAACAGCCTGAGTTCCCACGGATGGTCACTAACTTCTGCTAGGCCAGTGGTTCTCAACCTTCCTAATGCCATGACCCTTTAATACAGATCCTCATGTTGTGGTGACCCCCAATCATAAAATTATTTTCGTTGCTACTTCATAACTGTAATTTTGCTACTGTTATGAATCATAATGTAAATATCTGATATGCAGGATGTATTTTCGTTGTTACAAATTAAACATAATTAAATCATAGTGATTAATCACAAAAACAATATGTAATTATATATGTGTTTTCCGATGGTCTTAGGCGACCCCTGTGAAAGGGTTGTTCAACCCCCAAAGGGGTTGCGACCCACAGGTTGGCAACCCACAGGTTGAGAACCACTGTGCTAGGCCTTGGGACTTTGAAAACTTGAACAAATGGTGAGGGTGCAGTGGCAGAAGCAGCCAGAATCTTCAAGAGTCACTTATTAGGAGAAGAATTCACATTTCTGCATGGTTCCCAAAATACAGCCAACAAACTGGCTCATTAGCACCAACTTCTGAACCACTGCACTTCTTAAGTGGCATCAGTGCCTTGCAGTCAGTATGACACAAATCGCATGTGGGTCTCTGTGCAGCAACAACGCTCTAGCATCTCAAGTCACGCCAATTAAACAGCTGACTGGACTTCCTGCCAGGAGGGATCCCGCGTCTTTGCGGCCAGCTAATGAAGAATCATTTGTGCAGCTATTTTTCCTTTTCCTCTTTTTTTTTTGATAAAAAATAAAATATGAAATTAAAGGCCCCCCAGTAGAAGTGCATTGATATGTACTTAGTTTAATAGCATTCACAACCTGGTGAATAACTCATACACATCCTCTAAATCAGAGATTTAAGAACAAGATCTGATCTCCTAGGAAACTTCTCATTAGAATCAACAAACACAGCATCTTCTCCTATTTATTTTCCCTCCACTAATGCCTTTCTGGCTGTTCATAAAGGTGATGGCCAATGTGGAACTGTGTGAGCTGCCTTATGATGTATCTTGAAGCAACCTATGAAAATAGAACTCAGGTAAAGTGCCTATAACTGCCATTAATTTGAATACAATTAGTCTGGAGCCTGTGGAAGCCACAACTCAAGAATAGACTAGCAGATGCATTAGTGAAGACACCAATCCCCCCTTAGGGAGCCAGGGGTGCTTCCGGTCCTTCCCTCCTCCCTTAAAAGCCTACAGTTTAGGATGTAAGTGAGTGGAACAATCATACTGATGCCATATTCATTAAATGCATTAACACCATGGGTTTTTCTGGAGAGACTGCTATTTCATTACTTTGGAAGGGAGTGTGTATATCTCTCTCGTGCCTTAGTAGAGAAGGGGTAAACCTGGGAGAGCTATAAAAATCACCATTATATAAAGTGTCTGAGAAGTCACGTAGGATACAGGTCAGAAGTGATATGTGACTCCTTTGTTCTGGCATTACCACTTTGACTTAAGTTATAGCATGGTGGCTGCTATCTTTTTCTGTAGGGCTGGGCCTAGGCGAAATTGTGAAGGTATAAAGTGCCCCCTATTCCCACCCTAAATGTTCCTCTTCCTTCACCCCCATTCTCATTTAGGGACTTCTTGCCCCTAAATGCTACTTCTTTTACCCCACCCTCACTCCCCATCCCCCACTAATCAAAGTTTGATTTCAGGAAAGGTCATGACATTAATCTGAGTATGTATCAATGCTTTACTCTCTGAAAAGCACAGTAGCAGTGGGTGAGCGAGCTGTGGCATTTTGCGGCCAAGCATGGCTTCTGGGTACATCTAAAACTGCACGGGCTGGTCCGGCCAGTGTGGCTCAATGGTTGAGCATCGACCTATGCACCAGCACATTATGGTTCTATTCCCGGTCAGGGCACATGCCTGGGTTGTGGGCTTGATCCCTCGTGTGGGGTGTGCAGGTTGCAAGCAATCAATGATTCTCTCTCATCATTGATGTTTCTATCTCGCTCTCCCTCTTCCTTCCTCTCTGAAATCAATAAAAACATATTAAAAAAATAAAAAATAAAATAAAACTGATTGGGCTGAAATGCAATTTCCTCTCCCATCTGTACTTGAGAGACCTGCCCCTGCTCAGTCAGCTTTGCCTGCAGCATCAGCCATGGCATTGGTCTCCAGGCCTCACCTAGCAACTGCATAAACACAATTTAGGAAGGAAGGCACAAATATATGTCAAATATCTATGGAAGAGATTCAGTGAATGAGTAGAAGTGCTGTTTTTAGAGACTTTTAATTTATGCTTTAATAATGGGAATTTTCTAGTAATTCATCCGTTTGTTATTTGTCAGCAGTATTGTATACAAACTAGTGTGATATGTTATGCACTGCAGTATTGATTGCATTATTTTCTTGTGAGAGTGCATTTTATAACCATAAAATAATTATATATCAAATATACATATATGTGTATGTGTGTGCGTGCAAATAACTCCAACCTACAGTTTGAGATTACTTGTTGATTAATCTAGAATTTTCATTTAGCTTTAAAAAATAATGAAAAACAAACAAATATAGGTTTACAGTAGATGAGCAAACATAGGTTTTTACAGTTGTGAGTACATGAAACAGTTTATTCTTGCATTATTTATTATTAATTACTGTATTATTTTCCATATGAACAACTGTAAACCTACTTTTTGCCCCACGCTGTATATCCACATATTCTGCAGTGGGCCTGAATAAGGACATTTTCACTGAGGCCCCTCTGAAAGACAAAAATAAAAGCTGAACTTTGAACCTCCTGCCTTTTTCATGTCCATTAATAAAACACTTTCTCAATAATGACTTTTAGGCTGTTTTATTTCTGAAGTAATTATTGGTGTGTTAACTGAGGGTATATGCACTCGGATGCCTGGAGCTGTTTACAGCATAGAGAGACCCCCCCCACCCCCTTATGCTGTCTAAGTCTACGCCAGTTGTAGCAGCTCCTTTCCTGTGAGCTTATGGCACACGGTAATGACAGCAGCTGGACTGCCATTAATGGGATTCTATGGAAACAGCAAAATAGAAGATTGTGCTAATAAAAACATGTTGTGCTTAGAATTGACGTTGGAGAGAACTGAGTTTCAGCGGGAGACCATTCACTCGGTTACTCTTTGTTTTGCTGAGCAGAGTGTGTTTGAATTGTTGCTGGTGTCAGAGAAGGTTGGACTATTCTTTAAAGAAACAATCTTCTTCCACTGTCAATGAAGGTCTAGAAACTTAGTTACAGTGCCTAGTAGGAGACCACTCATTGGATTCAAGCACTAATGAGTGGAAGAATTGGCTCCACAATAGAACATGACAAAAGATGACTTGTCTTCCCATGAATGCTGCAGTTCTGTTTTCCTATCAATGTCAATATCTGTGCGTACAGGGAATTATTTTTCATATTTGAGTAAAACCAATGCTGATTTTGTGTGCGTAAAAATTGGTCTGTGGCTTGACATCATTTGAAGTAATAGTAATGAGAGAAGTCATTTACTGAGTGCATACTGTGCTTTATATAAATGATCCCTTTTAAGTTTATAATAGCTATATGAGGTACATGGTACTGTCTCTCTTTTATAGTTTGGAAACTGAGATTGAGAAATATTAATTAAATAGTTTATCCCCAAAGTTTATATTCCTTCAAGTCTGCCATAATTTGGTCATTGTAAATTAAAGTGCCAATGGGTACAAATTTCTTATTTGAGGCTCTCAATCAAATGTCCCACAGAGGAGGACACACAAAGCCTCCATGTTTTAGTAACTGTGTTACTACTTAAAGAGCAGCTTCTGGAATCCGAGTGCTCTCACTCTTCCTTCAATACTGACTTCCATGAAGTGAAAACTTTTTGCTTTTGAGAAGCAGCTGCAATGCAACTTAGCCAGTGGTTTGGTGTCAGTTATAGGGCATGAGCTAATTTCAGTTGCATAGAGAACTGTGCTTATAGTTCAGTTCATGAGGCAAGAGTATACCATATGATTGTATTGAGTAGGACACCTCCTCAGAATTAACATCCCCCCTCCCCCACATACACACGCACGCACGCACGCTACTGTCAATACAGGTGTCTTTAAGCACCTTCCCAGGAGCCAGGCTGGCCTGTGGTACCCTACATATGCCATTATCATGGCAGCCTCCTGACCTTCACTCATGACATTTTTCTTCTCTGAAATGTTCTTCCTATTGTGTCAGCTGCTCCTACTCTATGTATAGTCAATCATCTCTTACAAACACCTAACCTGATGAAATTTCCTTCAGGTTAGAAACCATATGACTTACTCTTTCCATCAGTTGATTAATAGATGCATAAGCATAGACATTTACTCAAATGTTCAATAATTGGACACAATAGATAGGAAAGTGACAAATATGTGAGGCAACACCATTTAGGCAAGTAATAATTGATCGCCAAATTTGTAATTGTGACTGTAATGTTTAATAGGCACCATGCTTTGAAGATAGTTGTTGGAAAATCCCCCCTGCAGGATGGAGAACTAAGGGTAGTGTCTTTTCTGCAGCAGCATGAAGGGTGACTACTGTTGCCTTTAATTGAAGCTAAAGGTTTCAGAGAAGCTGGAGTGAGTCAAGACATAAAAGAGCCGTAAGAGGTTTATAAACTGAAAGAAGTTAATAAAGGGTATAGTTCTGAGTGAGCCTGAGTAATTTCCTTCTGTTGAGGTCTTGTCTGGACAATGAGACAAATGAGACACTGGGGAAAGCGTACGCTTTGAAAATACGAAAGTCTATAGTCATGCAAGAGGTAATTAATATGTTACCCAGAAGCTACATATATAGTTTAAAATTTTCTAATCACCATGTTAAAAAAATTAAAAGGAACAGGAGGAATTTCTTTCAATGATATATTTCACTTAATATTATATATGCAAAATATTATTAACATGTAATTAACATGTTACAGTCTCTCTTTAGTACTAAGTTTGGGGGATCTGGTGTGTTTTTTGCATGCACAATGCATCTCAGTTTGGATCCTTTGTGTTTCAAGTACTTGGGAATCATGTGGCTACCATGTTGGACAAGGCAGAGCTAGGGTATCAGGTCAGGAATGAGATACAAGCCATGTGATTCTTGTGTGAGCCGCGAATCATCTATAAAGCTTAGAAAAAATGTTTCCTAGACCCTGTTGTAGGTTTTGGCTTGGTAAACTTAGGGTGAGGCCTCAGCATCTGTTGATAAAGTTTGCTAGGTGATTTGTAAAAATTTATTTTCATTGATTTCTGACAGGAAGGGAGAGTTAGAAAGAGAATGCCCTCCACTGGGGGTCTAGTCTGCAACCCAGGCATATGCCCTGACTGGAATTGAACCATTACCTTCTGCTTCATAGGTGGATGCTCAACCATTAAGCCATGCTGGTGGGGCTCTCTAGTGATTTTGAGGTGACTCTGAGGTTCAGCTCCTCATGAATGGCTCTATAGGGTGGACTTGGGCCTCAGGCCTCTTCATATTATAACCTCAGCTTTTCAGGAGGTCACTTCACATTTAATAAATTTATCTTTATATAAGCAAGAAATTGGCACATCAGAGGCGGAAACTTAAATAGTGGATTCTATAGGATTGTTAACATTTTCTGTTTGTTTAACCCAGGGGTGGGCAAACTTTTTGACTCCAGGGCCACAGTGGGTTCTTAAACTGGACCGGAGGGCCGGAACAAAAGCATGGATGGAGTGTTTGTGTGAACTAATATAAATTCAAAGTAAACATCATTACATAAAAGGGTACAGTCTTTTTTTTTTTTTTTTTAGTTTTATTCATTTCAAACTGGCTGGCCGTAGTTTGCCCACGGCTGGTTTAACCCTTGGTTGTGGGATAGTGCTGGAGATATTGGAGTGTGGGTGGTCCAGAACAGAGTTGAAACTGTCCCTCTTCTAGCAAAGGTGAGAGCAAGGGATGTCCTCTTCACACTGTGTCTGTTTGTTTGTTTATTTGTTTTTCCCTTGCTCAGATGCTCATTACTTTTTAACTCTCTGTGGAAACAGAATCAGTGAAAAGGCTGAAATCTGGAAGGTTCTGTTTCAGCCCCTGGCTAAATGCATTATTCTGTTAGCTACACTTTTAGCTTCTTGGTGCTTCTGTTTATCCATTCACAAAATGTGGTAAATGCTGATGCATACAGCCTTAGAGACCCCCAGGTTAAAACACTGCTGTGCTCAGTACACTGTGTCGCTTCAGGATGATGGTAAGCTACACAGCATGCCTGTAAGTTAAGTAAGTGCTTGTAGCAATTTGAACAAAGCTGTACTTTAGAAGGTCAAGTTGACTTGTTCAAGGACAGGAAGTTTCTCCAGGGCTCTGACTCTTCTCCCTCAGAACCACTGGACGTTCTCCTGTTAACTCTTCAAGTCCTTTGTTTTCCCACAGCCCTGCCCTACCCCCCCCCCCCCCCCCCCCCCCCACCTTCAGAGAAGCTACCTTGGCAGGCTTTGAGTTTGCTTTTTGGTGACATAACAAATAACTTGTTTTCTAACCCTTTCAGGGTAGGGAAAAAGCCTGAAAACCATCGTGTTTAACTCCTACTATGCTTTTTGAACACATTTTTAAATGCCCAGATTTTTAATCCTCATGTTTATTTTTTAATAACACCAATGATAGAAATTTCCCTACCTCCTAAGTTCATTTCATGTATAAGCAGTTCACTTTCCCCTTGAAGTTATCTGATATATTTATTCCTATAACTTTTAGCCTTTGTGACTGTATAGGACTTCCAAACACGACAGCCCTTCACATTTATTTGGAAAGAATCTTAACCAATATATTCCACCGGCCTTTTCTTCTTTAGGCTGAGTAATTCTGAGTTTTTTCAAATGTTTCTCATAAAAGTTTTCTTACTCTCCTCTAACTGGACTTCGGGGACTAGGCAGTAAGTGTAACACTTTAAATGTACTCTGACCAGCACAGAAGTAGGGAAAATAAGGGAGGAATAAATAAGGAAAATAAAGGAGTAACAAAACCTATGTGAAGGTTTTCTTTTATCCCCTGAATAATCCTGGAATTGGGAATTTAGAACATCATCAAGCATTTTGCTTCTGGCATTGCTTTTGTGAAACCATGTAGGAGGACAGTGGGCATCTTTCCTTTGTTAAATATCCCTTTCTAGTATTACACCTGGAGAGTTGTTTTGAGATTCATTTAAGATCATGCGTAAGATAGCTTACGATGGTTTTAAATAGGCATCCGAACACTTGCATTTCTTACCTTGAAGGTGTGTATCTCTTATTTGTGCAGTTAGCAGACGTAGAGCTATTAGAAAGGTGGTATTTTTAACTTCAGAGTTTTGTTGCCCCCACATGCCCCCTTTTGGTGTTTGAAATTAAGCAGCAGGGAGATTTAGGCAGAATGTTCCAGGCCCGTTATAGTTAGCTAGACCTCGGAGACGCATTCAGCTTTGCAGAGCTAACAAAGTACTTAATCCACGTCATTGCCTGGACTCTAGGGTGCGTGCCCAGTGGAAGGCATTTATTTACCAAATTAAAAGCACAGCAAGCAAAAGCCAAGGTATCATTCAGGCACATTTATCGACTCCTGTTCTGCTACTATTTACTAAATTTCTCACTGATGGAAAATGATGAATGAGTTGATGTTTGCAATCACTTGGCTCCATTAAAGGTGAAATACATCTTTCTTGATTTATTCCTCTGGCATTGCCAAAACAGCTTTGGTAGAATTGGAGGAGTTCCAGCTCTAGTTGGATACAGTAAGTAGAATTCAGGGATTTTGGTTTTGGTTTGTTTTACTTTTGAATTATTCTGTCAAGCCTGCTACATGAAATCTATAAAGAGAGGCTGACATGCTTGAGATTCAATGCCAGTTTTCACCTCTGCTTACCCAGGTTCCTTATTTCTCTTCCTCTAGGGAGTGTTTGTTCCCACACACATAGGTCAGTGTACATACATACATGTGCTGGTGAACACAGTCCTCAAAACCTTGGCTGTGGCTACCTGACGCAGCATCCACCCAGGTGGGAAAACCGAATGAGGAACCCAGGGATTTTCCAGACTATGGCTATAGAAAGTTCCACGTGCCCAACTGCTTTTATCAGCAAAGAATTTTTCATGTGTTTTAGCAGGATGGATGTCAAACAGGGCTGGGTATCTTTGTCCATCATCAGCCTTGAGAGACAAAGGGATTTATTTTGCTCTCAGAAAAAAAATGGGTGAGGCTATTAGATATGGAGGAGATGAATGTGGTAAAATAGGGAGAAATTGTTGATCAGAGATTAGTTGAGTTAGGATCTTGCTGCTCTAAGATCCTGAGAGAGTCCCTTTTCATCCTTTGTACACTGACCAGGTGTGGGTAACTTAGTTGGTTCTCTTTGACAATTTTGCCTTCACTAGTAATCTCCAGTATGAAGTCAACTTGAACAACCTAAGGGTCTCCCTGTAATGCTCATTCATAAGTCTCAAGCTTCTGGGATATATTCACCCTTTCCTGCTAATATCATTGCTGGACATTCAGGGGCAGGGCCACTTAGAGCCTATGCATTTGAAGCTCATTATTGCCTTGGGTCTGGTGACTGTATCACAGGTGTAGTTTACAAACACTTTCAACAGCCAACTTTTTTTCAAACTAAATCTTTTGTGAAATTCCAATATTCAATATAGATCATTGAAGCAGGTCTCAGGTTGAACATAGTACAGAATGCCAAAGGCCTTGATATGGTGAGAAACTTGCTCAAACTTCTTCGCCCTCATTCACTGACACAAGTCAGAGCTCAAGGGTATGTCAGACCCTGTTTTTAATCCTACTTCTTGTAGAATAATGATGGTGCTTCTTCTTGGCTCTCTTCTTTCCCACTTAGGACATATTTTCCTGTTGTATAACATAAAACCCTACACCAGCACTCAGAACCTGTAGCACACACAGACGCACCATCTTCCTATATGTTTTTGTTGGATATCCATGCATCTTAATGAATATTTGGGATTAATTAATAAGTTAGTGTTGAGACTATTAAGCAGCAAGGATTCATTCATCAGAGTTTTCTAACACAGCTTAATTGGGGGTGGGGGGAGTCCAAAGTAGTGAGGAAAAGATAGCTCACTAATGAAAATAACAGCAGAAACCAACCCTCACTGGGTGGGATAGTGGCTACCCTCCTGAACAGTTTTGATTTTTGTTAAAGGCTTTCAAATGCACAGTAAATAACCAGTGGAAAAGTAGGCAATTTACAAATAAATGTAATATGGTAATTGATTACTTATTGAGATAATGGAAGATGTTGCTAAGCTGGAGTAAATACAGCTCTTAAAATTAAGTTTGCTAGTTACATGGAAGACATGGTAGCAATGAAAGTGAAATCTGTTGGCTGTTTTACGCTTCATTTACATATGTAAAACACATCATAGTTGATTGTCAGCACAACTACGGACTGTTTTTTCAAAAGCTGCATTTGTCCCCTCATTTTTTGCTTTGATAATACAGACCTAAGTTGCTGTGAAGGTTAGCGTCTATAAGAGATCAAGTGTTGTGCCAGAGATTTTGAACTACAGATTTTCCATAGCGATAGTGATGAACTGAGGTTATAAGTTAAGTACTTAGTTATTTTATCCTCCATGTAACCTGTTATTCCTATGTGACTGTTTCAGTGGCTAATCGATGTACCAATAACTTAGTGTTTTATGAGACAAGGTGGTTTGCTCAACCCTAATTGTTGTTTACAATGTCAGTTTCAACATTTTAGATGCGTATGCTACAGCATCTGTAATGTCTTGAATCCAAGTCCTTTTTGATTATTACATCATTATTATTCTTGTCATTTGACACTTTAGGTTGAAACTATTTTGGGGGGAAATGAGTTCTATAAGCTCTTTCTTCAAAGCATAAAATAATATTTCCCCCCCACATTATCCATGTTGTTACAGCAAACTTTATGTATAATAAAAGATATTCATTTAAATCAAACTCTTGGATGAGTTTTGACACCACCATAATTAAGACACAGAATATTTTCATACATTCAAACGTTTCTTGGTATGCTTTTGTGGTCTATCCCTGCCCCAGCCCCAGCCTGTGACAACTACTGATCTTATTTTTTTGCTACCGCAAACAATTAACATTTTGTTTGGATTTGCCCTAAAACTACCTTTTAGAATTTTAAGACCTAATGCTTTCACATTTGGCAAACAATTTTAGAAAGAAGAGCATAGTAAAAATCATCTTCGATTCAGCTCTTTATTTGCGGGTTATAAAGGCTATAAATATAACAGGTTGTGTGAGAGGAAAAGCTTGAAAATAATATCCTAAAATCTCTATAATGTCCTCACTTAGAAATAAAACACAAACACTGTAAATTTATATTAAAGAATATTTTTATGAATAAAATACAAGAATCCTACACATCAGATAATCACAGCAGTTTTGTACTATTTTAATACAGTAGTACATAGTCAAGTTTCAGTCTATGTTTTATAAGATGTATTTGGTTTCTAACCTAATGCAATTTAATATCTAATTTTAAATAATTTATAAATTGTGCTATATTTAACACAATTGTAACTTATTGTTGAAATAAATGAAGCAACATGAGACACTTGGTAAATGGAAGAAAGGAAACAGTTTTCTCCACAAATTATAATTAACTCTAAATAGAGTATTAAAAGTAATGTTATGACATAGTATTTTGAAACATATTGGTTTTAACTTAAATTTTCTTCTTTATTGTGTCACAGAGGAAGGGCAAATTTTCTGGCGTCAGGAGATCTAAGTTAGAATCCTGGATCTGTAATGTATCTGTTTAATCTTGGGAAAGTTCTTTAATCTCATTGTATTATCTATGAAATAGGGAAGTAATGCCAAGTAATGCCAATCTACATCATGGTGTTGTTGGGAGGATTAAACAAGTTTGGCTACCTAAAATATTTAAAATAGAATCAGGTACATAGGAAGACCTTTATTATTATTATACCTCCCCCAAACAATTTAATACTCCAAGTTTTGAAAATATTATTATGATGGAACAGTTTTATAATTCAGTAAAACCTGGCAAATGTTCAACAGGAAAATCCCTAATTTTTATTCTGTTGTTTTATGAAATACTTTATTTTATTGCATTTTACCTTATTGCGCTTCACATGTGTTGCATTTTTACAAACTGAAGGTGAGACCCTCCACCAGCAAAAAGATTATGACTTGCTTTATTGGGATACTCACTATGTTATTTATTACAGTGATCTGAAGCTAAGCATCCCTGCACTTCCTCCTTTTCCAGCTCTGTGACACTGTCCACGGTGCTGAAAAGGCCTAGTAACCTTTCATTGTGTTACTGTTTATGCTGAATATTTTAATTCTAACTAGAATCACTTGGGTTAGAGCATCCTGGGTTTATTGCATCATTCCATGAAATTAATGTCTGCTTAGTGGTGGAAAAGCAAGGGAAAAATGTTTGACGGTGGAGAGACTTCGGAAAGTGGGTCACTTGTCAGTTAAACAACAAGCCATCTCTTATCTCACTTGCATTGAAATCACATTTTGCATATTTTTCAATTTTGCATGGGGAGTAAAGGTTTTCAATTTCTCAATTCAATTCAACAAACAGTTGGCTGTCCTCGCTGAGCCCTTTTGATCTTCAATCACTTTCAAGGCCAAGGCAGCTTTGTCTAGTGACAGGAACAATTAATTTCTTGGGATTCGAATAAAGATTGTTTCAGTTGGTTACACAGGTAAATAGTGAGTGTGTAGTTAAACAAATAAACAAAGGGGTGGATATTCAGAAGTTATTTGTGAGATTCCTGAGTCTGTCTTATACATCAATATACCTGTGACAATTAGTGGTGTTGGCACACAGTAGGCCCATAAATTTGTAATTGAATTGAGTAATTAGTTGATTTCCAAGGCTAAATCTGAAAGCTGAAATTAATCTTCATTGGCTATTTTCTTTGCCTGACATCTTGGATGATAAATTTACATTGATATGCCAAATTTCTCTAAAAATAGCAAAAATCAAATTATAGGATGGATGATCTAATGCAGTGGCTATGACCTAAAATGAGATGGATCCATTTATAATATTCACAGGTACCTTGGAATCTCCTCTTTCATTTCAAAACGTTTATGCCCTTAGTTCATTTGTTAAAGATATAATATTGAATCTTAAATTATATAAAACATTCTCGGTCTGGATTTCTAAAATTTATATCTTGGGTCATAATGGGAATAATGTACAAGAAGAAAAACTCACTAATGACTACCTAAAGAAAGAATAGATTATGCAAATTGAAATGAACTAATTTCTGGCAATCTCCTCCAACAAAAATATAATCATATAAGTTTACTCAATTCTGTTATGAAAGACTACTATTAAAAATAGTTGTATATTTTATTAGCATATAATATGAATATAAATGAATAGAACACACATGAACAGTGTGTATATATTTACTTTTTGTTTTCAAAATTGTTTTATAAACCATTCATAGTCAGAGGCCATAAGAATAAGGAAAATATAATTGTAAATATTATAATGTAAAATAATTATTGACTTCATGTTAACAAAGAAGACCATTTTTACTGGTAATAACCCTATATTCTAATTTATATTTTTATATAAATAAAGTATATAAATAAAATATATAAATTATATAAGTAAATATCATTTATATCAGTTAGATGATATTTATCAAGTTATCTTTTTCTGACTCCTAGTCTATTTTGTGACATATGATAATTACATATTATAATTTACATTTTAAGCTAATTTTTTTATTTATTAAGGAGTTAAAATGTTTAACATAATGGTGAGTTTTGGGATAAAATACTAAAGCATGTTACTTGACTTGGGAAAGTAAGAATTTTAGCCTTTATTGAAAAACCAAGTGAACTTTATGAAATACTAGAGGCCCAGTGCACGACATTTGTGCACTCCTGGGGAGGGGGTCCCTCAGCCCAGCCTGCACCCTTTTGTAGTCCCGGAGCACTCAGGGGATGTCTGACTACAGAGAGTGGGCCTAAGACATCAATGGGACATCCTTAGCTCTGTCATGGAGGCGGGAGAGGCTCCAGCCACCACCGCTATGCTTACCGGCTGTCAGCCTGGCTTTTAGCTCAGCAGCACTCCCCCTGTGGGAGTGCAATGACCACCAGGGGTCAGCTCCTGCATTGAGTGTCTGCCCCCTGGTGGTCAGTGTATGTCATAGCAACTGGTCATTCCACTGTTTGGTCCATTTGCATATTACCCTTTTATTATATAGAATTAGGATAGATTGAGAGTAAATTAAATCTAATCACTATAGTATAGCTTTCTATAAGTTAGTTAATTCATACATCCATAATACAGAAATATAGAAATAAATTAGATAACATTTTAGTGAAAACAGCAATTTCTACTAAAAAACTAACTGGTTTAATTTTAGATTTTAAAAGACATCAGTTGTTGCCTTAGACTTTCCTCAAAATGATAATAGTTTTTCTTTGGTCAAGGTGGGAGGGGGTATAGGGTGGAAATCAAAGGGAGTAGTTTTAAATTATTTCGGTTTTAAGTAGTACCTATGTAGCAAGAAAAACAATTTTTTAAACTTTTGACCTGGAACTGTAGAAAATTTTTTTAAAATTTTTATTACACAATATTGTTTTTTTTTTATTAAAAACTCTTTCCCAAAAATAAGATTATAATTTTTCTTCTTGCTCTTTGATTTCCTCTTGTCTTTCTCCTTATATAATTGTTATTCTCATGCTATAAATTTGAGTGATTATCTCCTATAGTTTTAATTTAATTTAGAAGTGGTTCATATACCATTCTTTAGGAATCATGCATTTTTAATAATATTCCAAAATTTAAAAGCAAGTTAGGTGCCTGAAAGGTGTTATTGAAGTTCTTTCCTAGAGCGAGATCCATTAAAATAACAAAAGCTTATATTTTATATTGTAAGAGTTAAAACATTTTCTCTGGCAAATGATAGACTCAAAATAGTGATGCTGTCAATTAGAATGAAAGAATGGGAATTAGCCCTTGGTCTGTTATTGTTCAGGTGGTATGAGTAGATGTGTTTGTGCATTCATGAAATTTATTGTTTTGTTTTTCAGTACAATTCATGATTCATTTTTCATTAACTAGTGCTAAACTTCAAAATTATGTTAATGATTTTTAAAATTGGAAAAAGTGGGGAGTATTATTTTTCCAAAGGAGGTTCAATGATTTGAGGTAGAAAAATGCTCTTTTAATTGATTATATGGGTATATCTTAAAATCATTTTATCTCTATTTCAAAATGACAGCTCAATTAAGGTGGATTCTTAATTTTGTTTAGAACATGTTAAATACAGTAAACAGATTAATTAAAGCATCCTCATGAACAATTAAGTATGATCCACACACTAATGCAGACGTTAAGGATTGCAGTTCACTCCAGGAATAGAGAAGATGCTATATTATAATTTTACAATGGTATTAAAACATTTTCTCTCTTTAACTCTTAAAATTTGGTAATTTTTTCATGTATTATTGGAACAACTGAAAAAAACAATTGGCAGCAAAAAATGTCACTGACTTGATAATACATAAATCTTCCAGTTTCTAAGAATTGGATATTACAGAGAGAATGACCTTGGAAATTGTGACCAAACAGTATAGCAGAGCCTTGTGAGATGACCATAATCTAATTAGACATCTACACTAATAAAAGACAAAGATGCTAATTGACCGTACCTTCGCTATACCCTAAGCCACGCCCACCAGGCAATCAGAGTGACTATATGCAAATTAACCCAACCAAGATGGCGGCCGGCAGCCACGGAGCTGGAGCAAGCAGGAGGCTTGGTTGCCTGGGTGATGGAGGAAGCCAAGCTTCCCTCCAGACCCTGAGCCAGCTGTGGCCTCTGCTTATGGCAACAAAGTTTCAATTATAGAAGACAAATAAATCCCAGATACCTGCTTCCAGCTAGCCTCCAGTGGGAACTTGGGTGGCTGGGGGTTGTGGCCAGCCTGCAAACAGCCATCAGCCCCTCACCCAGGCTGGCCACATCCTCATGGGGTGAGGGTCCCCACTGGGAGGCTTAGCCAGCCTGAAAACGGCCCTCAGCCCCTCACCCAGACTGGCCAGGCACCCCAGCGAGAACCCCCACCCTGAAGGGGCTGTGGCCAGCCTGCAAATAGCCATCAGCCCCTCACCCAGGCTGGCCAGGCACTCCTATATAATAAAAGGGTAATATGCAAATTGACCCTAACAGCAGAAAGACTGGGAATGACTGGTCACTATGACACACACTGACCACCAGGGGGCAGATACTCAATGCAGGAGCTGCCCCCTGGTGGTAATTGTGCTCCCACAGTGGGGGAGCTCTGCTCAGTCATAAGCCAGGCTGACGGCTGCCAGTACAGCAGTGGTGGTGGGAGCCTCTCCCGCCTCAGCAGCACTAAGGATGTCCGACTGCAGCTTAGGCCTTCTCCCCGCTGGCAAGTGGACATCCCCCAAGGGCTCCCTGGCTGCCAGAGGGATATCTGACTGCCAGCTTAGGCCCAATCCCCCCAGGGAGCGGGCCTAAGCCAGCAGGTGGTCATCCCCTGAGGGGCCCCAGACTGCGAGAAGGCACAGGGTGGTCTGAGGGACCCCCACCCAAGTGCACAAATTTTTTGTGCACCGGGCCTCTAGTCCTATATAATAAAAGGCTAATATGCAAATAGTCCAAACAGCAGAATAATGGAACAACTGGTCACTGTGACGCGTGCTGACCACCAGGCGGCACTTGAACAGGGCGGGCGTCAGCAGCAGGCAGCAGAGCGAGGAACATGGCAGGCCACAGTGAGATGGTGGAGCAGATGAGCAGGGGCGCCAGACCAAGGCAGGACACTAGTCACTGTCATTGGGGTGAGCCTCTGATGGTTACTGAAAATTCTTTGCTCCTGCGTGCCACTGTCCCACCTGGCGCTTGCACCTGCAGCCGGCGCTGGCCCCGCTCGCAGCTGCTGCTGGTGCTGGAGCTGTCACTCACATCCGCTGCTGGTGCCCGACGCTGGTTTCGATTGCTCGACTCCGTCAGTGAGTGGTGGCTGCTGGCCCTGATTACCCCTCAGGGCTTCTCCACCTCCCCCTGCTCCCGAGGGGCAATCAGGGCAGCAGCTGCCACTCACATCCGCTGCTACCGCAGGCCCCAATTGCTCTGCTACCTCAGCAAATGTGAGTGGGGCCGGCACTGTCAGTATGTAGAAGCGGCAGCAGCAGGAGCAGGGCTGCCAGCAGACAGGGGACCGGGGCCACAGAGGATGGGCTGAGACCTGGCTCTGTGCCCACTGCAGCCTCACAGCCACAGTTCTTTCAAGGTGCACGAATTTGTTTACTGGGCCCCTAGTATGATTATAATGTTTCTAAGCACATGAAACTAAAAATCTACACAAGTGGGAAAATCTTATTTGAAGACAAAGTGAAAATATCTTAAAGGACAAAGCAATGTAAAATCCAGTCAACTAATATATAAGTTATTGTGGGTGGGAAGATGCCATAAAACTTGAATATCACATGTTTGAATCAACCTTTTTTGGGTTACTGTTGACATGAAAATTATAAATAGTATTCTGAGCATCCTATAAGTGTATCAAGATGCAGTCAGCCTCTTAGCTTGAATTTCTGGTCATTTTATGAGGTTATGTATACTGAGAAATCAATTTCAAATTTATTTTGGAAGGTTACCTTATGGAGGCTGAAATAATTATTTCCTTGGGAGTAAGCATGTATCAAACACTTTTAGAAAGTTTTAACATGAAGGAAGAGAGGCATTGATTTCATTATATTCATATTTATATAAAAATGTTTATAAAAACTTGTACTTACAATATTTAAGAATATTTAGACTATTAGAAAAATATGTTATCCTGTGACTTCAATTCTAATTTAATAAGTTTGTAATTTGAATAATTAATTTAGGACCATGATCTTAAATTCATTCTTAGTAAACTCATAAATGTTGAGTACTGAATTTATAAATTTTTAATTTCTTTACATTATCAGCTAAATATATTTGATTCTAACAGTAATTTAATTACTCACTAAGGTCTATCAATGAGACCATTGAAATACTCAAAATATTATAAGTACAAATGTAGTTTCAAATGTTTGAATATGTGTAAATTTATAATAAAACAAATATTCAGAGCACTCTATAAAATAATAAGTTTATTAGATCTATAAATAGAAAATTAATATTGTTTAGACATTTTTAAAAGATATAGGTTTAGCCCTAGCTGGTTTGGCTTAGTGGATAGAGTGTTGGCCTGCAGACTGAAGGATCCCAGGTTCAATTCCAGTCAAGGCCATATGCCCAGATTGTGGGCTCGATATTCAGTAGGGGGCATGCAGGAGGTAGGTGATCAATGATTCTCTTTCATCATTGATGTTTCTATTTCTCCCTCTCTGAAATCAATAAAAATATATTTTTAAAAACCTATGTTTGGCTGTTATAAATGTTTTAAATTGAATTTTATTGTAGAAATTAAATTCCTGAATAGCCTTTTCTGTACTTAAAAACTACTCCTGAGGATTCATAAAATATATTTAGCTGAAAAAGATATTGGTACTTTCAACAAGTGGCATTCAGTTTTGCTGACAGGTGAACCCATCCAGAACTCTTTGAAACTGACATAGGCTATTGCCATGTAAATACTGATCAATAACTCCATATGAAACTCACAATAGGAGAGAATCACAATTTGTTCAATTTATCAGGAGCTGAAGATTTCTGGTAACTCTCAAACTTTCAGGGATAATGCCAGAAAATAATGACTGCTTAGAGTCTGAATCCTTTCTGTGCTTAATTAAAAAAAACACACAACAAAAAAACAAAAGCACCCAGCCAGTGTGGCTCAGTAGTTAAGCATGGACCCATCAACCAGGAGTTCACTGGTCGAATTCCCAGTCAGGATGCTGGCTGGATCCCCAGTAGGGGGCATGTAGGAGGCAGCCAATTGAAGTTTATAGCTCTCTCTCTCTCTCTCTCTCTCTCTCCCTCCCCCCCCCTTTTGTTTCTATAAAATCAATAAAACCATATTTAAAAATAAAATTAAAAATCAAAACCAAAAAACACACCTGGAGCCTTTTCTTTTTTTCTACTCACTAAAGCTAATCAGTATATGACTCTATATTGGGGAAAAGAAGGAAAATATCTAGAAACTATTTTGATTATTTTTGCCATTGAAATTTTTTTTGTGTGTGAAATATACCTAGAAAGGAGTGCATTAACATAAGAATGTAGCAAAAGGAATAAAGTGTATACTTAATTATGTTTTTGATGTTCTGCAGTTTCACAAGATTTTATATGGTTGTCAGTTTCTATTTATCTTGTTTGGAACTTGTTGTGTTGCTTAGATCTGAGTTTTGGAGTCTTTTAACAATTTTTGGAAAATGCCAGCCATTATTTCTTTGAAGACTGCCTCTTTCCCATTATTTCTTCAATCATCTTCTTGTAGAACTCCAAGTAATATATGTTATACCTTCACCCTGAATCTTCCTGTCTCAGACCTTGCTTTTTTGTTGTTCATATCTTTGTCTGCACTGCATACTGGTAGTTTCTTAAAAATAATCTTATCACTTCATTTATTTTCTCTTTAGCTCTGCCTAATCGATTACAACTTAACCCACAAATTTCCCATTTCAAGTAATATATCCTATATAATAAAAGCCTAATATGCAAATCAACCAAACAGTGGAACAACCGTTCGCTATGACGTGCACTGACCATCAGGGGGCAGACGCTCAGTGCAGGAGCTGTCCCCAGCCTGCAGGCCCCAGCCAGCCAATGCAGATGCCAGTTGGGCCTCCCCCCCCCATCACTATGCCGGTCACCCTGCAGAGGGAGGCAACCTGCAGTGGTGGCGGGGGATGGGTCCGACGAGCAGGCAGTGCCAGGCCGGCCACAGCAGGTACGAGCAGGGGCTCCCCGATCGCCCCACTGGTCACCCCACAGATCAGCCCAGATTGCTGGCCAGGCCTAGAGACCCTACCTGTGCATGAATTTCATGCACCGAGCCTCTAATATATATATTCCAAGAAGTATTTCTGGTTCTTCTATAAATCTACATTAAAAAATAGTGTCCCACTCATAATTATTTGATTTTATATATATTGTGAAATGATCAAAATAACTTTAGTCAGCACCATTCAACATATGTAGTTATAAAAATGTTTCTTCTTATGATTCATGCTTTTAAGATTTACTCTCTTAGAAACTTTTAAATATGCAATGTAGTATTATTAACTGCTAGAGTCCCTTGGCTTGGCCAGCAGGATCAGGCCAAAACTGGTTCTCAGACATCCCCCGAGGGGTACCTGATTGCAAGAGGACGTAGGCCAGGCTGAGGGACCCCATTGATGCACGATGAGGGCTGGGGAGGGACGCAGGAGGTTGGCCAGCTGGGGAGGGACCGAGGGAGGGATCCAGGGTATGTCTGGCTTGTCTCGCTCAGTCCTGATTAGCCAGACCGCGCAGCAAGCTAACCTACCGGTCGGAGCGTCTACCCACTGGTGTTCAGTGCACATCATAGTGACTGGTCGACCGGTCAACTGTCTGCCCCCTGGTGGTCAGTGCACATCATCGTGAGCGGTTGAGCGGCCTTAGCATATCATTAGCATATTATGCTTTGATTGGTTGAACAGATGACCGGACAACTGGACACAGCATATTAGGGTTTTATTATATAGGACTAGAGGCCCAGTGCATGAAATTCATGCATGGAGGGGGGGGGTCCCCTTAGCCCAGCCCGTACCCTCTCCAATCCGGGACCCCTTGGGGGATGTCCCAGGGATCAGGCCTAAACCGGCAATCAGACATCCCTCTCACAATCCTGGACTGCTGGCTCCTAGTCACTCACCTGCTTGGCTGCCTGGTCACCCCCAACTTCCCCCCTCTGCCGGCCTGGTCGCCCCCAACGGCCACCCCCCTACCCCACCCCCACCCCCCGCTGGCCTGGTCGCCGCATGCAATCTGCTTGTTCAGTCATTTGGGTGTCTGTCCCTCACTAACCCCCCTGCTGGCCTGGTTGTAGGCAGCCATCTTGTGGGGGCATGAAAGTTAATTTGCATATTACCTCTTTATTATATAGGATAGTCACTATACTGTGCATTATATCCTTATGACTTTATTATCTTATAACTAAGTATGTACCTTTTGAACCCCTTCACCAATTTCTTTTACTCTCTACACTTGCAACCACCAATCTGTTATTTGTATCTAAGAGCTCATTTTGTTGTTCTAGTTTTCAATTCAACATGGAAGTGAGATCATACAATACTTGTCTTTCTTTGTATGACTTACTGTACTTAGCATGATACCCTCAAGATCAATCCATGTTTTCACAAATAGCAAGATTTTATTGCTACTTTTATGGCTCAATATTGTATATACACTGAGTGGCCAGATTATTATGACCACCTGACGTTTGTAGACAAATTAGCCGTACACTGCATCTTATGGGATATGGAAGCCGAATGCCTGTTCGAACACCTTTGCTGTCTGCAGTTACCAAGATAAAACGTCTCCAATTCGCACAGGAACACAAGGATTGGACAGTCGAGCATTGGAAAAAAGCCATGTGGTCCGATGAATCACGTTTCCAGTTGCTTCATGCAGATGGCAGAGTGAGAATTTGGCAGAAACAGCATGGAAGCATGCACCCCACATGCATGAGTACAACCCTTCAAGCTGGTGGGGGCAGTGTTATGGTTTGGGGCATGTTTTCCTGGCATGATTTGGGCCTGTTAATTTGTGTGGAACAATGTCTGAAAGCACAACATACCTAAGTATCATTGCTGATCAAGTTCATCCTATCATGTTGATGGCGTATCCCAATAGAGATGGCTTCTTCCAACAAGACAATGTGCCATGCCATGGTGCTCATATTGTGCAGGAGTGGTTTCAAGAACATGATGGAGACATTACCTTGCTTAGGTGCCCCCACAATCACCAGATCTCAATCCAATTGAGCATTTGTGGGAAGAAGTTAAAAGAACCATCAGGTAGCTGGTTCCACAACCATCAGTCTCACAGAACTGGACAGTGCTGTTCATCAGGCATGGTGTCAGATTCCTCGCATCACCTTTCATCATCTTGTGGAATAAATGCCAAGAAGAATCACCGCAGTATTGAAGGCAAAAGGTGGCCCAATGAAGTACTGATGGGGTGGTCATAAAAATTTGGCCACTCAGTGTGTGTGTGTGTGTGTGTGTGTGTGTGTGTGTGTGTGTGTGTATGTGTATATCCCATGTTCAAAGGCTGTTAAATCATGTTGTTTACCCATATCTTCAGAAAAAAATCACTTCTACTGTCGTGGTAAACAGCCTGCTTCCCTGTTTATAATTGTCTGGCCCTCTAGCAACTTCAGTGTGAAATTATAGCTAATTTGCCCAAAAATGTCAGATGGTCATAATAATCTGGCCACTCAGTGTATAACTAATATCTTCTTGTTCTTGCCTATTGGAAATAACTGGTGCAAGGAACACAGAAATGCATATGTCTTTTCAAATTAGTGTTTTCTCTCTTTTTCTTCTTTTGGATGAAAATACAGAATTAGAATTGCTGGATCATGTGGTAGTTCTATTTCTAATTTTTTATAAGTCTTTGATGTCTTAAATTCTTTAGTTTCTCTTCCTTTAATTCTGACAAACACCAATTCCTATTTGCCTAAGTTAGTTCATATATATATATATATATATATATATATATATATATAATTTTATTTTATTTTACTTATCCCCTTCTCCCCTCCACTTTGACAACCATAAGACTGTTCTATACATTTATCAATGTATAAATCTGTGGGTCTGTTTCTGTTTTGTTTTGTTTATTTGTTTGTTGGTTTTTAAAAAAATTCCATATATATGTGTAATTATACAGTATTTGTTTTCCTGTGTCTGATTTATTTTACTTAGCATAATACCCTCTAGGTCCATCCATGTTGTTGCACATGGCAAGATGTCATTCTTTTTTATTGGTGAATAATAGTTCAGTGTGTGTGTGTGTAGTGTGTGTGTGTGTGTGTGTGTGTGTGTGAAATCTTTCTCCATTCATCTATTTTTTAAATATATTTTATTATTGATTTTTTAGAGAGAAAGAGAGAGTGATAGAGAGTTAGAAACATCGATGAGAGAGACACATCGATCAGCTGCCTCCTGCACACTCTGCTCTGGGGATGTGTCCTCAACCAAGGTACATGCTGGAATCGAACCTGGGACCTTTCAGTCCACAGGCCAACGCTCTATCCACTGAGCCAAACCGGTTAGGGCTCTCTATTCATTAATTGATGGACATCTAGGTTTCTTCCATATCTTGGATATTGCAAATAATGGTCCAATGAACACAGTGGTGCATATATATTTTTAAATTACTCTTTCCATTTTCTCGCATGTCTGCTAGACATCTGTGTGTCCTCCTTGGAAAAAAGATCTATTTAGGTTTTCTGTCCAATTTTTAAATTAAATCGTTTGTTTTTATTGGTGTTAAGTTGTGTGAGTTCTTCATATATTTTGAGTATTTACCCTTTATTGGATATATCATTTGCAAATCATTTCTAGTCTTCAGTAGGTTGTCTTTTTGTTTTGTTAATCGTTTTCTTTGGTGTGCAAAAACCTTTCAGTTTGATGAGGATTGCATTTAAACTGTGAATAGCTTTTAGTAATATGGACCTTTTAAAATATTAATTATTCCAATCCATTGGTATGGAATATCTTTTTACTTATTTGTGTTTTCTTCAATTTCTTTCATCAGTGTCTTATAGTTTTTAGTGTACAGTCTTTCACCTCAGTGGATAAGCTTAGTTCTAGGTATTTTATTCTTTATGATGCAATTTTAAATAGAATTTTTAAAAATTTCTCTTTCTGATCGTTTGTTATTAGTGTATAGAAACACAACAAATTTTTCTTGTCATATTGATTTTATCTCCTACAACTTTACTGAATTCATTTATCAGTTCTAACAATTTTTGGTGAATCTACTTTAAATGCATGTTTAATAGTAATACTTGAATGTTGTTTACTACTGTCATTAACTATAACTGAACTTCATTAAAAACATCTTATTTTCATACTTGGTTATTCTAAACTACAAAGTATGCCCTCGTGTTGTTAGAATGGATATTGTGTATGTTATTTTCACTACAAAGCTAACCATATGGCATAATTGTTAGGTGTTTTCTTGAGAGCCATCATATTTTTTTTCATATCATTGACTTCTTGATTTATCAATGTATTAAAGTTCTTCTCCAAAATGAATAGATGGTATATCTGTGAGATAAAACAACAATGAAGAAATGTAATTTTAAAAATCTGTGTAGAGTGGTCAACAAGTTCTTTTCTAGCAGTAGATAGATAGATATTCTTCCCAATATCTTTCAACAATAAACTGAATGAAACAACATCTATAGATGACTGCTTGGTTAATACCTATTAAATAGTCTAGACCAAGCATGTCAAACTCAAAGGCTAACATGGACCAAATAAACGAGCCATGCAGCCTGTGAGCCGCAAGTTTGATATGCTTGCTCTAGACCATGAAATGTGCTAATAGCTATTCAGGATTAAACCCAACCAACATTCAGTTACCTGAATGATATTTTATTAGCTTCCTGTATTATTATGTATTAATTATTGTATTATTTTCTATATGAACAACTATAAACCTACTTTTTCTCCCTCCTATATTTTTACCTTTTTTTATTTAGCTCATTTGTATAATGAGAATAAGGTTAGCAACATTTTCAAACTTGTGTTAAAATTAAAAGAGGATTGGCCTCAGCCAGGTGGCTTAGTTGGTTAAGCATTGTCCTGATAATCCAAGGATGCAGATTCCATCTATGATCATGGCACAGTCAAGAAGCAATCAATGAATGCGTAAATAAGTGAAACAGATCTCTCTCTCTCTCTCAAATCAATAAAAAGTTGAAATTAAAAGAAGATTAAATTAAGTTTGTGCAGTGCCTTTGCAATAACTCAATAGTGCACATGATTAAGATAACTTTAAAAATGTATTGTTCAACACTATGGAAGGCAGTATGGAGGTTCCTCAAAAAATTGGAAATGGAACTCCCATTTGACCCTGTGATCCCACTTCTAGGAATATATCCCAAGAAACCAGAAACACCAATCAGAAAGGATATATGCACCCAGATGTTCATAGCAGCACAATTCACCATAGCTAAGATCTGGAAACAGCCTAAGTGCCCATCAGTAGATGAATGGATTAGAAAACTGTGGTACATCTACACGATGGAATACTATGCTGCTGTTAAAAATAAGGAACTCCTACCATTTGCAACATCATGGATGGAACTGGAGAGCATTATGCTAAGTGAAACAAGCCAGTCAATGAAGGAAAAATACCACATGATCTCACTCATCCATGGATAATAAAGACCATTACAAACTTTTGAACAATAATAGATACAGAGGCAGAGCTGCCTCAAACTGATTGTCAAACTGCAGTGGGAAGGCCAGAGAGAGTTGGGGGGCAGGAGGGAGGGGAGTAAGAGATCAACCGAAGGACTTGTATGCATGCATATAAGCATAACTAATGGACATAAGACACTGGGGGGTAAGGGAGGGTAGGGGTTTGTCAAGGGCGGGGGGGAAAAAAGGACACTTATGTAATACCCTTTGTAATACTTTAAGCGAAAAATAAAAAAAATAAAAAATTAAAAAAAAATTAAAAAAAACAAAAACAAAAACAAAAACAAAAATAAATAAATAAACAATAAAAAAAATGTATTGTTCAAACAGAGGCTGTTTTGTGAGTTAACTTGGGCGTTATTAACAATTATGTCAGGAAAATTGGCATGAAATCAGGTCTGTTCTAGGCAACGTTGTACACACACCTTAGATATCGAAAACTATAAATGACTTTACACTCACATAGGCTATCAACTCCCTAATACAGTGATGGCGAACCTATGACACGTGTGTCAGAGGTGACACGCGAACTCATTTTTTTGGTTGATTTTTCTTTGTTAAATGGCATTTAAATATATAAAATAAATATCAAAAATATAAGTCTTTGTTTTACTATGGTTGTAAAGATCAAAAAATTTCTATATGTGACACGGCACCAGAGTTAAGTTAGGGTTTTTCAAAATGCTGACACACCGAGCTCAAAAGGTTCGCCATCACTGCCCTAATATCTATCTATCTGTCTGTCTATCTATCTATCTATCTATCTATCTAACATGTGTCTATCTACAGATAGATATAGATATAGACATAGATATAGACATAGACATATATATATAGATATAGATAGATATAGATATAGATATGTAGATATATCTCTCTTTACATATTGCAGGTAGTATTTAACACAAGTCAAACAGACCACCTACAGTGGGAGATTTGTGTTGATCCTGGTTTTCTCATAGTTTCCTTTGGCAAAATCTGTGGCAAATCACAAGACCTAAAATATAAGGTTGAAGTTTAGGTTAAAACTAGTTAAATAATGATCAAGAACATGCAAGGTAGAGAACCAGAACTAGCGAATTTGGGATATTGGTTTTTATCAAGAGCAAGGATAAACCATTAGAATCGTGTTTACCAGAATTATGGCGTGAAGTGGTAGGCAAATGACAGGTAATTCTGAACTTGGTGCTGGCTGTAGAGACAGCAGAGCTCATGTGTGGGAATAAAGGGACCTCCGTCTAGGGAGAGTATGATGCAGTCTGGAAATTTGCCCTGATACATTAGACAGCTCCAGCTCAAATATTGCTGTTGTCACACTGAGTAGCCATGGGCAAGTTATTTAAACTGAGTCCTCTTTCTAGATTTTATGATGTGGATAATAATACATTCCTACCCCACAGATTTCTGAAAACCTTTGAAAGATACTTAAAATAGTGCCTGCTGACCAAAAGGCTCTCAATAAATACTAATCATCATTGTGTCCCAGCATAGGGACTGCATCCTGCAAGCCAGTCCAGTGTATGCTGTTATTACTAAAATAAGAGAGTAGCATTTTCTTAATTTGCAGGAAACCTTAATTAGGTGGGATATTCTCCTTTGACAGTTTCTCTGAGATCAATGTTTTTCACCATTGGTGTTTACTGCTTCCTGCCTGCCAGTGGGCAGCAATAGATGGCCAAGCAAATGAATGAGCAGTATGAGTGGATTCCAGGTGTGTCACCACTTGGGCAAATTTAAGAACCAATGTCTGGTTAAGAACACTGGGTCTGTGATAAATGATTGCTTGTTTTAGCAGAAGCCTCTTGAGGCCATGGAAAAGCAACTCTTTAATATCTTAGGCTTCAATTTTACTCCCTGCAAAAGGAGGGAATAGACAACAGTATTCCTGTCATTCCTAGGAAGTGTGACATTTTCTAACTATGGGAAGTATCTTTTCCTCAGGACCTTTTGGGTTGCTGAAGAAAAACAAAACAAAAAAATCTACAACTTAATTCTTGACTGAGTCAAAGTATTGAAAATCTCTCACATTGGCATCATTCATCTTTTAAAGGTAAACGAAAAGAGATAGGGAACTTATTTTCAGTTGTAAGAAAATATACCCAGTTATACTATGTAGGGACCTAAAGGTATTAAGATTCAGTACACGTTCTCCCCAACCTGCTCACTAATTCACACTGTGTTCTTACCATAGTCATCCTCAAGTTCAACTCTGTCACTCTGGTGACCTGTGGTGATAAGCAGTAGCAATGCGCCTCTGGGGGCTCTAACTCCATCCCTTTGTTTTGGAGAAATGTTTCTTCATAGGTAAGAAACTGAGCACAGCCATCTGGGCTTCTCTGCGAGCCTAAAAGCCCTCTGAATGTGTGTTGTTGTGTTGATGGTCTCATTCTCATAACTCCCTAGTGCGTGCTTGGAGCTCATCACAGGAGCACAAATCACTGGTAGAGGGTGCATCTTCCAAACCCAGTCAGACCAGATCTCTCCAAAAATACATTTGCTTTTGGCAGCTTCTCATGAAGCCTGTTTTATGAAAAGACTAAAACACGAATTTTAAAATTTTTGTATTGTTTGGTTATTTTTTAAATCTCATGTTCATTATTATATTTTGAATTTTCGAGCTTGTCTCCAGGTAGACAAATAGTCTAGTGACTAATTTCTGTTGGTACCTTCCCAGGCTGTTCAGGCCTTTTGTTAAAGCTGAACCACACCAGCCCTAGACGCCCTTTGAATCTCACCTCCATGAAGCTTTCCTTCGCTGCTCTGACCCTGATTAGAGACAGGAATAGTAATGACCATGCAAGTCCTATGCAAATATTAGTTGCTATTGCCAATGTTTATCTTCCCCAAACAACTCTGCCACATAAACATTTGTCAAAAATTAATTTGTATATATTCTTTGATGAACGAGTGCTATTTTTGTCTCCTTAATATTGTTCTTGGTTCAAATCATGTGGTTCAGTGATATATTGTTCAGTGATTCATACATGGTGATCTTATCTCTATAACTAGACTACAGCTGTTTTAAGGGGCGGTCAAGGATCATATTTTAACTAACCCCTTAACTAAGTTTTAATAAGGGTTTTCTGTTTCAATGCTTTCTACAACACTGGCTGAGGAAGATTCCAGATCTTCGGGCATGTGGTCTCCTGATGGTGTAATTGATGCCTCACTCTCTGCCATGAACATTTGGTATTCGTGTACCAGCATATCTTTGTTTTAGAACCACTTTATTGAAGTATGACTGACATGTAAAAAGCTGTATATTTAATATATCCAACTTGATGAGTTTGGGGACAAGTATAAGTCATGAGACAAGCTGATGGTTGCCAAAGGAGAGAGGGTAGGGGATGGATGGGCAAACTTAAAAAAAAATATATGAATTAATTGAGGCAAACCAGAATTGGTGTTTGTCACAATTAAAGGAAGATAAACTAAAGAATTAAAGACTTCAAAAGCTTATGAAAAAAATTAGAAATGAAAATACCAGATGACCCAGCAATTCTAATTGCTTGCATTTATTCTCTTTCTGATAATAAGGATGCTTCCTACCCGCCTGGTACAGGGAGGATACCATTCACATAAGGTATTTATTTCCTGCTTGTAGGGGAACAAAGAAGGGTCAGAGTGTCCTTCTTGCACTGGTTGTTTCTCAAGTACCTTTAATTCAAAATAATCAATAAGCCAAAGTGGCATTTGGGAGTGACATATTCTCTTCCCCTCAACTACTGTGATTAGTGTACGAGTTAGTGATTACTATCTTGAACTCCCCACTCTAAGTGGATCCAACTCCATATTCTTCTCCCTGCATGCTTCCATTTTTTTGTTTGCTTGCTTCTTTTCCCTCACATGAGTATATATTAATTGATTTTTAGAGAGAAATGAAGGCGGGTGGGAGAGAAAGAGAGAGAAGCATTGATGTGAGGGAGAAACATTGATTGGCTGTTCCCATATGCTATGTTATAACTTTGCTCCCATATTTTTGTCTGTGTGTACCAAAGGCTGAGTCCTGATTCATCTCCCCCTTTTTACTGAATACAGGTTGTTTTTAGTCTGCACTTGTCTCTAGCTCTGTCATTGAGGGTTCTGTGCCTCTGATCTTTCTGGTAGTTGAGTTCTGTCTTCAAATCCATGTTGTTTGTTCTGCACACTGTGACATTGAGAGAAGAAAGTTGAAATTACTTTGATAAGGAAAAGCTGCTTCCTTCTTAGAGACCAACTTCAAGTAGAGCTTTCTTTTGGAAAGCCCCTAACCTTTCCTGTGGATCCTGCTTCCCTTCCTTCCCATTACAGGCAATTACCAGTGGTTTAACACATTTGTTTAATTAAAGAGTTATATCAATTACTTCTCCTTATATGGTAACGTGTTTATGGACAAGGCAGTAGTTATCCAATTCAAAGTGCAGTTCAGTGCCTGACATAGAGCAACCACTAAATGAATATTTAATGAATTAGTGTATGAATCAATGGTGTGAGTCACAAGTGCACCATACAATTTGTTAACTTAATTGCTTAGAGTTTCAGTGTGTGTGTGTGTGTGTGTGTAAAAGAGAATTCTAATTTCCTTCATTAACAAACATTACCAAGCACCTAATCTACTTGATGTTTTCTAGTTACCACCCATAGTTAGCTAAGAAGAGATATGGTGGTAGCTTTCTTTGAAGTCGTTAGGATTTAAAGCACAACCACAGTGTTGCTGATGAATTTGCACAAGACCTGCAGACAAAGAAGGGCATTACATAAAAAACTAAATGGATACTGCTGACTGTCGTTCCATGGGCTGCAGGTATTTATTGTCCGAATGGACTTATGTGAAAGGTTTCTAATGGAAAGATAACAGACTTATGGCCTCTTCAGATGGAGGCATTAGTATTCTGATCCAAGACTTTCAGAGGCATTAGTTTACTTTGAATATTTTTATATCTTTTTACCACTGGAGCCTTTAGTATTGGAACAAATTGATGTCTATAGTCCAGAAAAGCTGTTTAGTGTGAGATAGTAGAAAATTAAATAATGCATTTGTCCTGCAGGCTTCTGGCTCGCACACTTATGCAAAAGCAGTCCAATACCCACAGCCTATTTTTTGAATGCTAGATGTCTTCATTGGGATGTGAGAAAATCTATTTAATTACTGACCTCAAATGAATGGCAAGAGGATGAAGTCGCTTTTTTGAATTCGAATTTCTATTGCTGTCTCCAGTAGCATTTCTTTTAGCACTGAGAATAGTGAATTATCATCTGGGATTCTTTATTAGTCATTACCAATGTCCATTCCATGTATTATCTTCATCAAAATGGAGAGTAAAGCCCGGCCGGTGTGGTTCAATGGTTGAGCATTGACTTATGAACCAGAAGGCCATGGTTCATTTCCAAGTTAGGACACATGCCTGGGTTGTGGACACATTGTGGGCTCAATCCCCAGTAGGGGGCTTGCAGGAGGCAGCTAATCAATGATTCTTTCTCATCACCGATGTTTCTATCCCTCTCTCCCTCTCCCTTCCTCTCTGAAATCAAATATATGGAGAGTAAAGATTGATAAAGTGAATATACATTTTGAGGGCATTGGAAAAACGGATGTACTTAAAAGGAAATCTAAGGCAAAATTAATCTGAAAGTGTGTGGCAATGCCTGTGAGTATTCAAATTTCCAGCAACCTGTAGTCACACCAATTTAAGTGATTGTAATTTGAGGGACATACAGGGTCCAGGTTGGCTACAGAGTCCCAGAACGCTGAAGAGAAAAGCAAATTGAATAAGAGAATAATTCTGTTGCTTAACATTAAGTTTTAAGTTTGTATCAGGGGAACAGAGAAAAGAGAGGATAAAGTCCTCTGGCATTTTCTCAGTTAATTTCTTCTCCTAATTGCTGTTTGGCCTAGATCTTTTTTTTTGTCTGTGTTTCCTCCACGCAGCCTCTTTGCTGCCTTGCATCTCAAGGGGGTAGCATATTCAGGACTCCACTTTCAAACGTGTGCTTCTAAAAGGCAGAGTGAGACATCTGCCATCCACCCACACTCCTGCCTACTAGGACATCCCTCATCTTTCCCTAGCTGCAGTGTAAAATTAACCCTCTGCCCACACTCAGCAGAGGGGGCTGGCTTTGTTTTTCTGCAAGCCCTCTTTTTTTCCTCCCTCCCCCCTCTCCCTGCATTTCTCCTAATGGCAGAAAAATACAGAACCAGAGAAATAGATGAAAGCATATAAGAAAAAATGTTAATACTAAACCTGTTTTCTTTTAACTGCCTAGCATATTTAATCACACATTTATACTTGGATCTTGGAGTCCTGGGTTTACGTATGAACTACTCTGAGATCTACCAACCTGACAAATATTCCCTCTTTTGCATCAATGTCTTCATGCTAAACAGAAAGAAGGGGCCATGACTCTTGCCATAGTGGTTCTTAAACCTCTCCAGCTGGCATAGGTAGATCTCCAGATCTTAAGAAAGGTTGCACACAGGAACACATATTGTAAAATGGGCAGAGTATCTGGCTAGACATGTTTCCAAGGAAGATATACAGATGGCCAACAGATGCCCAAAGATATTCTATATCATTACTCATCAGATAAATGCAAATCAAAACCACAATGAGATATCATCTCAGACCTATTAGAATAGCTATTATGTTTTCTTATTTTTCTTTTATTTTGTCTCTTTTATCTTCTCTTCTTTCTTCCTTATCCCCTAATTCTCTTAATCCAAGTGGTCACCTTTATTTGGGGTTATTAATATCGTGAATATACTTGTGTTCAGTGCCTGGTACGTTGTGCCTTGTTGTATTGTATTTTGTTCCTTTAAATCAATGCAGCAGATCTAAGCAACAGCAGCCCCCTGATCACCGCAGCCTCCTGATCACCACACCCTCTGTCTGAGGAACAGCAGCTATACGTGAAGCCTTCCCCCACGAGCCAGAAGAGCCACCACAGCTGTGAACAGTACCCACCAGAGGAGCTGCTGCCAACTGGGAAGCAGCTGATACTGCAACCGTCCGAGCAGAAACCACAACCCACGGAGCCCCTGCAACCCAGGGAGCAGCCACTGAATGACTCAACATCTACATATGTCAGCGAGATCAAACATGGGTAGGCAAAGAAACCCCCAAAGGAAAGAAAAGGAGGACTCGCCAGAAAAGCAGCTAAGTGATACAGAGGCATGCAACATGACAGAAAAAGAATTCAGAATAAGGGTCCTAGAGTGCATACACTGGACGGAGGAAAAAGTCAACAACTTATTCAAGAAGCAAGAAGAAACAGATGAAAAAATCAACAGCTTATGCAAGAAGCAAGAAGAAACAGATGAAAAAATCAACTACTTTTGCAAGAAGTAAGAAACAGATGAAAAAATCAATAACTTATGTAAGACCCAACAAGAAATGAAGAGCGATATAGCTGCAATAAAAAACACCATTGAAAGCATCAACAGTAGACTAGGAGAAGCGGAGGACCGAATTAGTGAATTAGAAGACAAGAAAGCAAAACACACCCAAACTGTACTGCAATTGGAGAAAAAAATTAAAAGACAGGAGGAGAGCCTAAGGGAGCTTTGGGACAACATGAAGCGAAACAACATACGAATAATAGGGGTGCCAGAACAACAGAAAGAGGAACAAGGATTAGAAAACCTATTCGAAGAAATAATATCAGAAAACTTCCCTGAGGTGGGGAAGAAAAAAGTCACACAAGCATATAGAGTCACAAACAAGGTGAACCCGAAAAGACCCACACCAAGACACATCATAATTACCATGGCAAGTGTTCAGGACAAAGAGAGAATCTTAAAGGCTGCAAGAGAGAGACAGAAAGTTACATACAAGGGATCTCCCATTAGACTATCAAATGATTTCTCAACAGAAACACATCAGGCCAGAAAAGAATGGACGGAAATTTACAAAGTGATGCAAAGCAAAGGACTGAATCCAAGAATACTCTATCCAGCAAGGCTATCATTCAAATATGAAGGGGAAATAAGAAGCTTCACAGACAAAAAAAAGTCTAAGGGAGTTTACCACCACCAAGCCAGCAATGCAAGAAATGCTAAAGGGACTGGTGTAAAAAGAAGAAATAAAAAGCTCAGAAAAAAAACAGCCACACACAAAAAAAGAAATGGCTACAAACAAGTACCTTTCAATAATAACTTTAAACGTAAACAGACTAAATGTTCCAACCAAAAGACATCGAGTGGCTGAATGGATAAAAAAACATGACCCATACATTTGCTGTCTACAAGAGACCCACCTCATTAGAAGGGACTCACACAGACTGAAGGTGAAGGGATGGAAAAATATCTTTCAGGCAAATGGAAAGGAAAAGAAAGCTGGGGTAGCAATACTTATATCAGAAAAAATAACCTCAAAGTGAAGGCCATAACCAGAAATAAGGAAGGCCACTTCATAATACTAAAAGGATCAATACAACAAGAAGATATAACCCTGGTAAACATTTATGCCCCCAATGCAGGAGCATCCAAATACATAAAAAAACTCCTGGAAGATATCAAAGGAGAGATCAACAACAATACAATCATAGTAGGGGACTTTAATACACCACTGACATCTCTGGATAAATCCTCTAGACAAACAATCAGCAAAGAAACAGCAACCCTAAATGACTCACTTGATCAGATGGACTTAATTGACATCTTCAGAACACTTCACCCCAAAGCCACGGAATATACATTCTACTCAAGGGCTCATAAGACACATTCCAAAATAGACCACATATTGGGTCACAAACAAAGTCTCCCCAAATTCAAGAAGATTGAAATAATACCAAGCATCTTCTCAGATCACGATGGCATAATATTAGAAATGAACTACAAAAAAAAAACCCAAAATACTCAGACACTTGGAAGCTGAATAGCATGTTATTAAATATTGATTGGGTTACCAATGAGATCAAAGAAGAAATTAAAAGCATCCTGGAAACTAATGACAATGAAAACACAACAATCCAAAACCTATGGGACACAATGAAAGCAGTCCTGAGAGGGAAGTTTATAGCTCTACAGGCCTATCTCAAAAAGCAAGAAAAAATGGTAGTAAATCATCTAACTCTACAACTCAAAGAATTAGAAAGAGAGCAACAAGAAAACCCCAGAGTGAGCAGAAGGAAGGAGATAATAAAGATTAGAGCAGAAATAAATGACATAGAGACCAAAAAGATAATACAGAAAATCAATGAAACCAAGAGCTGGTTCTTTGAAAGGATAAACAAGATTGACAAACCTCTAGCCAGGCTCACCAAGAAGCAAAGAGAGAGGACCCAAATAAACAAAATCAGAAATGATAGAGGAGAAATCACAACAGACCCCACAGAAATACAAATGATTGTTAAAAAATACTATGGACAGCTCTACTCCAACAAACTAGACAACCTGGAAGAAATGGACAAATTCCTAGAAAAATACAACATTACAAAACTCAATCAGGAAGAATCTAAAAATCTCAATAGGCCGATAACTATGGAAGAAATTGAATCAGTCATCAAAAAGCTTCCAGCAAACAAAAGCCCAGGACCAGATGGCTTCACAGGGGAGTTTTACCAAACATTCAAGGAAGAACTAAAAATTACCCTCCTCAGACTACTACAAAAAATTCAAGAGGAAGGAACACTTCCAAGCTCATTCTATGAAGCCAGCATCACCCTAATACCAAAACCAGGAAAAGACAACACAATGAAAGAGAATTACAGGCCAATATCCCTCATGAACATAGATGCTAAAATCCTCAACAAAATCTTAGCAAATCGGATCCAGCAGTACATCAGAAAGGTCATACACCATGACCAAGTAGGATTTATCCCAGGGATGCAAGGATGGTACAATATACGCAAATCAATAAACGTGATACATCACATAAACAAATTGAAAGAAAAAAACCACATGGTCATATCAATTGATGCAGAAAAAGCATTTGACAAAATCCAACACCCATTTTTGATAAAAACTCTCAGCATGGTGGGAGTAGAAGGATCATACCTCAACATAATAAAAGCCATATATGACAGGCCCACAGCCAACATCATACTCAATGGACAAAAACTAACACCATTTCCCCTAAGAACAGGAACAAGACAAGGATGCCCACTCTCACCACTCCTGTTCAACAGAGTCCTGGAAGTATTAGCCATTGCAATTAGGCAAGAAGAAGAAATAAAAGGCATCCAAATTGGAAAAGAGGAAGTAAAACTGTCCTTATTTGCAGATGACATGATATTATACATACAAAACTCTAGAGACTCCGTCAAAAAACTACTAGACTTAATACATGAATTTGGCAAAGTCGCAGGATACAAAATTAATGCCAAGAAATCTGAGGCATTTCTATACACCAATAGTGAACTTTCAGAAAGAGAGATTAGAATAGCTATTATGAACACACACACACACATACACACACACACACACACACACACACACCACACACACACACACACACGCGCGCGCGCACGTGTGCGAAATAGCAAGTGTTGGTGATGATGTGGAGAAAAGGTAACCCTGTGCATTATTGGTGGGAATGTATATTGGTGCAGCCACTGTGGAAAAAGTCATGGAGGTTCCTCAAAATTTAAAAATAGAAGTATCATATGATTCAGCAATTCCTCCTCTGGGTACTCATTGTAAGATAACAAAAAACACCAACTGGAGAAGAGATCTCCACCCCCATGTTCATTGTGCATTATGTACTATAGCAAAGATATGGAATATTATTCAGCAGTAAAAAAGAATGGATCTTTTCATTGGCAAAAACATGGTTGGGTTGAGAGGGCATTATGCTACATGAAATAAGTCAGACAAAGACAAATACTGTGTGATCTCTCTTATATGTGAAACCATATACATACCCAACACAACAGATACATATACAGGGTGAGGCAAAAGTAGGTTACAGTTGTGAGTACATGAAACACAGAGTTTATTCTTGTATTATTATAATTATTGTATTCTTTTCCATATGAACAACTGTAAACCTACTTTTGCTTCATCCTGTACATTTAGCTTATAGAATACACAACAGATTGGTGGTTGCCAGAGGCAAGGGTTGAGAGATGGACAAATGGGTGAATTTTTATTTTATTTTTTATCTTAATTTAAATAAATTTTAAAAAGTTTAGGATGGCAGTTATTAACCAAACATATAAAATAGCCAGGCATTTAAAAACTATAGTTTCAGCAGTTAAGGTAACTCCCCAATGGCTGCATAATTGAGATTGATTTTAAGAAAGATAATCCATTTCTCAAAAGAGGCAAGCATGTTTCTGATCCCATGTTCTGGAAGGAATTTCATTAAAATGTGACCTAGCATTGTAGGAACCTGGGTTACTGGACTGTTCTCTTTCGGCCAGTGGTTCTCACACTTGAATGCATGTCCGATTCACCTGGAGGGCTTGTGAACACAGATTGCTGGGCTGCGTTGGAGAAGTTCTGATGTTGTAGATCTGGGATAGAGCCAAAATCTTTCATTTCTGTGTGCTGCTTGCTGATGTTGCTGGTTAAGGAAGCACACTTTGGATCCACTACTCAAGGACACAGGACATCACCACATATTTAGGCAAAATTAGCTTTTGTTTGTGGATGCCTACGCAGTGTGGCACTCAGTTGCAGATCTTCACTTCTATCTAAGATTTCACGTTGTGTCCTTACAGCCCTGTGAGAATGTAGGGGTAATGTTACCCCAGAAAGCTTTGATTTCAGTGCGATTGTCACAGCATCACCCTGCTGAAAACGAATAACATGTTAAATGAGGCAGGACCTGCCTGACCACAGTGGGCTACGGGAGAAAGAGTTATTGATGTAATTGACCTTATTTGCCAGAATATTTGTTAAAAGTCAACAGCTGTTAAATCCATAGTGCCTCACTTCATTACAAAAGAATCGGGGCCTTCATGCTGCACTTTCTTAGTCATGTTCCCTGGCTTGTTAGAGAAGGACAGTGGGAAACATGATTTATGGTGTGGGTATTGGACCACTCTCTGAGGTATTGAGAGATCACAACCACTAAACATGTATCTCACTTTTAATTTTCTTAGCAGCTGTAATCTATTAGTGCATGACATGCCTCTACCTATTTTCTTGTAGTGGATTTAGATGGGGTTTGGGGTCTTGGCTCAGAAGTTTATTAATGCATGTCCTTGAGCAAATGTTCTTGTTGTCTCTGACTTGGCCTCATTTTTTAGCTCTGTTAACAGGATGATAATACCCACCCTTAATTAAATCACATAGCCTGTGAAATGACTAGCATGTGATACATACGTAATTCTTCCCCTTTCTCTCTCTCTTTTGTTAATCCTCACCTGAGGATAGTTTCTATTGATTTTAGAGAGAGAGGAATTGGGAAAGGGAGAGAAAGAGAGAGAGATGAGACAGAAACATTGAAAGGTTTCCTCTCATATGTGCCCCAACCTGGGATCTTATTTGAAACCTTTTGCTGTATGGGATGATGCTCCAACCCACTGACCCACCCAGCCAGGGTTTCCCCTTTCTCTTTTGATGTCACTTACTTAAAATTAAATATTTTAAAATTAAGTGACATTTTCTGATTCCAAACATAATCGCAAAGATTCTTTGGTCTCCTGATGTTTTAGTTTTCTTTTAAGCCCCAGACTGGCGCCCTCTTGGTTTAAAGACTGACACACTTCAATTCTGAGCATTTACTCCCTCTATTGTCTTTCCTCCTCTGTCTCAACTGAAAGACAATGACAAGGTCTAACTGTCTATAACTACTGTTGATTCTTTTTTTAAAAAAAATATATATTTTATTGATTTTTTACAGAGAGGAAGGGAGAGGGATAGAGAGTTAGAAACAGTGATGAGAGAGAAACATCGATCAGCTGCCTCCTGCACACCCCCTACTAGGGATGAGCCCGAAACCCAGGTACATGCCCTTGACTGGAATTGAACCCGGGACCCTTCAGTCCGCAGGCCAGTGCTCTATCCACCGAGCCAAACCGGTTAGGGCACTACTGTTGATTCTTATCAACTCATTGATCATTCCCAACTTAACAAGTGTGAATATGCCTTCCAGTTCTGATAGGTACACATAACTCACCAAGTTCTATTGCAATAGAACCAAGTATCCCTTTGTACAAGAGTCTTTCTCACTGTTTGAAATGTGGTCGGCCATTCTTTTGGTTTGGATGCTCCCAACAGGCAGGGATATGGAGCCTGATTCTAAGTGGGGGATTTGGAGAAGTGTTGAAACTGCATTTATTGCCTCACACCCATAGGGAAGAGACATGTCTGAGGCAATTCTCTGCTGTCTTAATATGTTTGCAGAGCACTTAACCTGAGTCCCCTAAGAACCTAATGGGAAGACTCTACTTGTGGACACTGATTGGGTCTTATTTACTCTCTTATCCCCAGTACTTTTGCCCACTGTCTGCAAGTACAGGTTCAATCATTGTTTTTGGATGAAGGAGCTTATAAAAACAGCCCTGTGTCATTGGGATTTTTACACAATCCCAAGTGATCCAAGACTCTCATGAAAGGTTGGCAAGCACATTTTCCAAGGACGTATTCAAATTGAAAGTAAGGAACTGAGCCTCCTATAAAGACCTGCAAAGTTGTATTTGTTCATCAGCTCTGTGGTGGACTGGGTGTTGGGCCTTATGGTGATCGCTGAAGAGCATTGCTGCCTGCTCTACACCTTGATAATGTGGCTGCAAGAGTCTCTGCTTATACAGAAGAGAATGTTAGAGCAGGGCCTTGGAAGTTGCCCATGGCAACACCCTAGTTCAGTGGTTCTCAACCTTGGCTGCACATTAGAATCACCTGGGAATCTTTTTAAAATCCTGATTTCTGGGCCTCATCCTCCGGAAATTCTGTTTCTTTGTTATGGGGTGGGGTAAAGAAACAGAATTTCTGGAGGATGAGGCCCAGAAATCAGGATTTTAAAAAGATTCCCAGGTGATTTTAATGTGCAGCCAAGGATGAGAACCACTGCCCTAGTTGAACAGAGGAGGAAACCCACTGCTCTTCTGGGGAGACTGTTTTTTTCTGGCACACAAATGCCTATCAAGACCTTTCCCTACCTTGTCATGACCCCAGCTGTGACTTCAGTAATTTAACACAAATGATCATCAGGATACGTTCTGCAGAGAAGCACTGCTCATGGTGGTTGTTGACCCTGTCAGCTGCTTACTGCTGAGGACTCACCATGATCTGTGTTTGAATAGTGTCACCATTTTCTGAGGTCGCCAACACTGACCTGTTAGCTATGGGATTCGGTCTCTCTTCACTCCAACACAAAATCTTTAGTAAATAGCATCTAAAGAGAAATAAATAAGACAAAAAGGCTGGCATGGAAGCCTTCCCTTATGCTACTAAGATGCTGATCTTAAATAACAAGACATTTCCAGATGGATGAAAACAGGTGCACCAGGAGCAGAGCCTAGGGAGCTGGAAGTGGTTGGTACACATCCAGCGTCAGAGACGTGCTTCAAAAGGGAAGCAATAGAATAAAACAGTATGAGCAGCCTTTTAAAGCCAAGGTGCCTTATGCAAGTCTCAGATTTTATTGTGTTTTCTATTTTTTCTTACTCTTATCCAAATGGTAGCATTTTCATTAGGTATAAAAACTCTTTTTCTCCCCCTCTGCGCGCTCTCTCTCTCTCTCTCTCTCTCTCTCTCTCTCTCCTTCCATGCATTTGTGGGGAAAGCATTTCAGAAGGTTCATGAGTTGCAGATTATCTCAGTTGAAGTCACTGATTGGTGTATTAATCACTCATTTTTCTAGCTCTTTTACATAAAGCAGTAAAATGGAAAAGGAGGTATTATTGGAAAGGCTAATTTATCTGATTTCACAAGTTCTTCTTGTTTCCTATGGATGACACCCTTCGGTTCTTTGTGGAGACAAGACACTATTACATTCATTCGTTTGGGACATCCTTAGTTAGGTGAGTCTAGAGAGTTTCAAGCAACGATGCTAAGCCTCTAATCAGAAATGATAGTGTTGCCAATAACAAGGAAAGGCTGGCTAATAACATTTCAATTTTTAAATTCTTGGCCCCATTTTTCTTTCATGCTGAGACGTTATTGAAGTATAACTGCTTGTTGAACACACATTAATTCCAGAATTTGTGGTGAATCCAATCACACAGAGCTGAATTTGCTGGGCTCACTGCACAAGCCTTTTGACATTTGAGGCCAAATGTTCAAATCACAGAGTTGAAGGTCATGGCATGTATCAGACAGAAGAGAATTAAGGAGATGCATAACCCCCACAGAGGCCAGCCCAGTTTTCACAAACCTGTCGCCGTCACCAATGCATTATTTATCAGATCAGGAGAAAGAAATGTTCTCTCTCTCTCTCTCTCTCTCTCTCTCTCTCTCTCTCTTTTATTATTTTTTAAACAGGGCTTAATTATGGGGGAGGGTGGAGTCTATTTGTACTAAGTGTCAAATGGGAAAGCATCTTACTTCAAATCTAGACCCTTCCTTTTGCAATAATGAGCCTTTGTTTTGATTTCTAACTCGTCATTACATCTATTTTTAGCCTGAGTTTATGCCCTTGGACTGACCTTCTATAACTGACATTTTCAGGAATATGGATCATTAGGTATTTTTAGATGTGCCATGGTCTTTAGAAGAAGGTCACTATCCTGTGGGATTTAGCTCCATAAACATTGGGAGTGGTGACAGCAGCCTCTGAGTGTCCACCAGCTCATCGGTGCAGGAGAGCTGGTCCCCAGCGATTTGGAAGTTTGGAGTGAGGGGAAGGAAAGCTCGCTTTTACATGTACAACCCCCGCATTTATAAAACTTGGATGACCAAGTCTTATTTACTCCCAGAAAATTAAAAGACTCTTAATTGGACAGTGAGATGGGGAATACCAGCTCTGATGCTTTCTAAGACCCAGGGAAGAAGAATTCCAGTGTTCAAAACATCCCTAGAAGAGGTTATAACCTTCCTAGGGAGGCTGACTTCACAGTTCCAGGAAAGGCCAGAGTGGGAGCAACTCAAAATTCCTCATGGAAATGTAAGATAGAACAAATTCCACATCAGGAAACAGTCCAGATGCTGCAACATGAAATGCAAAGCCTGAATTTGTTCACTTGAAATTACACCAGGACCACAAAACCCCTGAAATACACATGGCTTCATCAAATTACTCCAAATCCCCTGGGTAGATAAGGTTTCAACCAGGGAAGCACAGTGGCTACAGTGCTAAACCACAATGCCAATTAATTTTTATTCATTGATTTTTGAGGGTATGTTTTATTTATCATCCCTGCATCTTTTTCCCTCTTTGTTTAGAGTGTGATAAAGGTTTTAAAGGTTTGCATGTCACTTAAGCCTTGGCTGGCACGTTGCAGGCTTTTTCCTTATCCATCTCTTTCTGCCTGTTTGTCTCCCTTTCTTGTGTTCTGTGCATATGCCTTCAGGCTAATTTGGATCACCCTGCCCTTTACTTCAGAGCATTTAGAAGGCTCACTTGTCAACTCTATCCACAACGGAGTGATTCATCCTGTTAATATTTTTCAGACTTTGTCCATCCTGTGGTCTATTTCTTTGGAAAGAAGAGAAGGGAGTATGGTCGGGATGATTTCACCATTGGCTCATGAGTAGATCTTTGCTTATTATTACCGAATTTCACTTCTGCATTTGGGCAAAGGAAGCCGATTGGATCCCTGTGGTTGGTTGGCTGGATGTGACACTGTGTTTTGCGTGTGAGACGTGGGGGTTCTGAGAACAAAGCTCCTCAGTGGAGGCTACAATGCTGTCAACGTGGTGAGGTCATTGGGTAGTTCGCAGACAGTTACAGTGTATTATACTCGTTGACAAGAGTGGCGATGGGCGGGTTGGGTAGAGAATGGGCATTGAATGAAGGGCATTTGTTGACAATGCCATATTCCATTGTGTCTGTAGATGAATGGGGCTTTTAATTCCAGAGTTTCCTCTCTCTGGGTTTCTATGTCATGCCTCTGCATTGCTTACAGTCCAGCTCTCCTACTTCTGTGCTGTACCCTGATGGACGGAGGCATGCTCAGGGCTGCATCTGGAAAGGTTCCGTGGGCAGAAGCAAAGTGGAGCTGTGTGCAGGGGTGGAGAGCCCATCGGTCGCCTGGAGGAGGCGAAAAGATCCGATATACTGAGCCATTAATGAACTGTAACACGTAATCATAGCAATGCCCTTCCATCTGGAGAAGGTGCGCATTCAGCCACCCTTTTAAAGTTGTTCACACCTTTTAGCATTGTATGAACAAACAAAACAGAAAGTTGTTACAAGCAGATCTTGTAGAGATGCATTCTCCAGAAGAGAGAGGAAGCACACCTCTTCATTAGTCCTCGGGGCATCACAGCCAGCAGGTGCTGAGAAGGCTGCTCCTGGGAGAGGCAGATAACTGTGGGTGGGAAACAGCTTGCCTACGGTCAGAACTGTGGTTCTGTGATAAGAACAGAAATCAGATCCGGTTGCTCCTTGTAGAAGCCTGTAAATATGACCGACAATGAATAAACTTAACACACTGCCCAGCAGGATGGACAGAGACCTATGGATGCTTAGAAGGAGCTGGGAGGGATTTTAGAGATTCTTTAATTCAGACCTTTCATAATAGATGAGGAAACAGACACCCTGGGTAGTCGCATGATATATGTGTGAACTTTTTGGTGTCCTTAAACGTGGCCTTAATGCTTGGAAAGATTAAGGGCTACTTTCATTTTGAATATTAATAGTCGGTTTATTAAAATTACAAATTCAAAAACCGAGTTCTTAAGCCTTTTTAATTCAATTTACAAATCTAATTATTCTTTTACTAAATCTAGCTACTTTAGCAAGCACTTTTAAAGAGTTTTTTTACAACCTAGTTAATTAAATCACTTAAATATTTTAAACTGCACTTATAAATTTAATATATTCTATTTTCTTTTACTGTACTTAAATTGTATAACAAATAAACTTTCCCCATGCTTAAATAACACTTGTAAATCTCATAAATTAAAGTTATAAATATGGTGGATCTTATTTTTTCTGCTGCATATTACAATGTTAATTACAATTTTAGAAAATTTTTCTTATAGCTACCAATTTAAATTTACGGTTTTAAGAGTTTTTAATTATGCATCATTTAACATTTGAATCATAAAGAGGATATTTTAGATACGTTGAATTATCTTAACCAATACAAATCATGCATTTAAAATATCAATTACACACAGAAAATTCTTAAATTTAACAAAAAATAATAATTTGCTGGGATTCCTCTAGTTCATAATATTAGTACTCTATTCTAAATTTCCTTTGGACTAAATGACACTTTCACCTAGTAAGAGAAAGGAAATGACAAAGCAAGGAAAATGGGTCCCCATCCCAGTCTAGGAATGTTGTGGACTCGGAAAAATAGGATGGGACAAACAGCTTGGTTTTTGCCAAAGACATCACCTAATGATGGATGCAACAAAGGAGAGATTCCAAAACTTTAAAAGGTATTTTATCTCATAGCCCCAACTTCAGATTTAAGTGATACTGGAATTTAAGTTCTTGGTCTCTTCTCCCATAGCTGTAACCATCAGTAGGCATGTAGCTAACGCAGGTGGATTTTATATTGTTGGCACTTTCTTAAGACAGGGGATGTCTTTCCCTAGAACATCACACCCTGTGTGATACATCCAGTGCCTCTGTGGGTTGGGTAGGGTTGGAGCTATACTCTTGACAAATGTCTCCCTCCTGGCAGAACCACAGCTTACATAGATTATGTATTAAAAGCATTTCCAACTGAATTTGCAACTGTTGAGGCCTTGCCTTCCTGTGTTTCCACAAACTGAAATACTGTCCCATTCCACCACATGGTACGCCGCCGCCTCTGTCCTGCTGCCTGCAGAGTCCCACGATGTTTCCTTTACTGATATAACCATCAGTGTTTAAAAATACATAAGTTACAAGAAAGTAAATCAGGGTGTTTATGCAACTCTAGAAAGCCACTAAAGCTAATAAGGAAATAACGACTGTTCTTAAAAGTCTGGTAGGAATCACTTTTTCACACTGGGTACAGATTTCATTGCAAGAGGCAGCACCTGTAGTGGTACTACCTGGCTTCACCCCCCACTCGGACCCTCGTGGCTCTGTCAGTAGTAGCTGCCCAGGTAACTCGTCTAGAGATCAACAATAACAAGGCCTGCCTTAGTGGACTGTTGGATGGGTTGAATCCACTAGAGTAGAAATTTCGTGAAGACAATAATTTTGTCTGGTTATTGATGTCTCTTTAGCATCTAGAATAGTGCCCGGATATTGTGCATGTTAAAAACAAACAAACATCTGTTTGTTTAAGTATAAAGAGCTTAAAACTGATCAGAATGTAGAAAATGTCTGGTAAAAGTTGGCTATTACGGTATATGCTTTGCCCACAGTCACATGCAGATTTCCAACCTTTTGCTGATTTATTATGAGATTGTTGACTAAGATTCGCTCCCAGGTAGTTTCACACCTGTGTGTATTTGTGATGGGTGATACCACTTTCACCTAGAGAAGAACCTCCATCAAGCTGAATGACTCCAGCACTTGGGTACCCAGGTTATTTGAAATTTTCCTGGGTTTGTAGGTCTTCCTTGTTATCCTGCTCAGCATATGTTCAGCTTTCTTTTTTTATTGTGGGGTTTTTTTTTTTTTCCTGTAAGCTATCTTGTCCTTAAGTTTCTCTTGACTCTCTTTTTTCTATTTCCCTGGTTTGTGCACATTTTAAGTGGAGATAGTCTTTGAAGGTCAATCTGGCTGTTTATTTTCATATTTCAGCTAGTCTTCCTGACTGATCTTACTGACTCCTAAGGCCTTAAGTAAACTTTCCTTTATCCCTATCCCTGACCACCTCTTAAGTCATAGTCTCCCCCACCCCACAAACATATTTGCATATTATCTATCATGTTCCCAAACTCAGATAACAGAGTCATATTTTTCTCACATTTGAAACTTGAGTGCCGTTAGAACCCTTTATTCTTTCTTCCAGAACCCTGGTTATCAATCTAAGTCTTGTCTTTCTCCCTTTATATTGTTTTTCACATCTGAGATTTCCTTCACACATTCACAGTATCTGTTCAGATCCTTATGAGTACCACCTGGGCTCTTTGATTGACTTCTGGTTGGTCTCCCCACCCCCACTTCCATATAGTTGGCAGAGTTATATTCTTCATCACAAGATCAGATTATACCTCTCCATGCCGAAAAGCCCCTGAGGAGTCTCAGTCCCCTCATTTCCAATTTTATGTTCCCTTACATCCTTCCCATATGCCTTTGTTTCTTTATGTGAAAGCCAGTCTACTCACCAGTCTCTCATTGGGTCCTCTTCCATTGTGATAGGCATAATAATGCCTCCCCCATCCTCCCGCAAGAGGGTGTAACCACCAGAACCGTGACTATGTTAAGATACATGGAAAAGGGGAATTAAAGTTGCAGGTAGAACTGAGGATGCTACTCAGCTGGATTTCATAATTCAGACGAGTATCCCGGATTACTCGGGTGGGCCCGATATAATCACAAGTGTCCTTAAAAGTTGGAGAGGAGTGTCAGGGGGATGTGACTATGGAAGGAGAGCCATGTGGTGGGATGTGAGATGAATTTGATCTGCTGTTGCTGGCATTGAAGGTGGGGGAAGGAGCCATGAGCCAAGGCATGTGAGTAGCTGCTAGTAGCTGGTAATGACGAAAACAGATTCTCCCTTAGCATCTCCAGAAGGAAACTTAGCTCTGCTGACCTTGAGTTAGCCCAGTGAGACCCATGTCAGACTCCTAAACTGCAGAACCAGAAGATAATGAACTTATGTTTTAAGCCACCACACTTGTACTAATTTGTTACAGCAGCAATGGGAAACGTATACATACCTTCCCAATTGTACTCAAGCTGATCATAATGTTGAAAATAAGCCGCTGCTTTATACTGACTTATTGAAATCTGGTAGAGATTTCAAGGTCAATATAAATCTCACCTGGCAGTCAAAATTATCCTCTCTAACCCTGCCTTACTTACCTAAAACCTCATGTCTTGTTATTAGCATTTTTTCTCTTTTGTCAGCTATGTGTGTGTGTCTCTCTCTTTAACCTTGGATTGTGAGTGCTCAGAAAACAGGATTTGTATATTATTTATCTTTGAATCCCCCATCAAAAGCTTTACATTCAAGTGCATGCTTTTTGAAACAAATTGTAAAAGTGCAACACGGTGGAAATGATGCAGAACATAGAGTCCTAAATGCCCACAAGATGGAGATATTTCCTAAAAAAATTATCTCCATTAGCCCATGAGATCATTTCTCTTTGACCCTTTTCAAAAACAGAAATTCAGTTCTTTTCAGTTGAAAATGAGTGGTGGAATTTCAACAATCTTGCATTTACATTCATACTTTTCAGATTTAAAAATATTTTATATAATGAAAATTTCACTGATTGACCATTTTAAAAGTTGATGTGCACATACATTAGACTTAAAAATGTATTTGCCCATAAACTTTCATAAACAGTGTAGCTGCATGTTCACGGGTGCAGTGCAGGCTAATGATGTATTGTGTTTCATTGAGTGTAGTTGTATTACATTGCACATTTTCTGTGTTCCCTTTAGCAAGAGGTCAGGAGGAAATGGGGAAATTGTCTCACTTGCTGCAATTTAGTTTCACGTATTCTACTGGAATACAAATTAAAGTCAAAGATGCTCTCTCCTAGAGACTCTATGCCAATGCGCGGACTTCCAGGTTGTGTGAACAGCTGTAATAAACCTCAAATTTGAAGACACTTAGGTCTTTTGACAAACAGGTTTTCAAGGTGTAATACGTATGCCCTCGTCTTCCTTAAGAATTGCCCCTTACTCAAGTGCAGTTGTATTTACATTAAGTAATGGGTGGCCACGTTATAATATCTAATGTCCTTTCCTGAGGACTCAGCTATAGCTACCTGCTCTTCTCTTTCCAATGCCAAATTTGTCATGGAACTGTATTCTGGGAAAAGAATGAGAGGACGTGTGGGAGGTGTGTGGACATACCAAGTTACTTGGTTTCAAAGTGGGTGGATTGACAGTTTGAAAGCACAAGTTAAGGTCTGGAGGAAGGATGGAAGATCATTTAAATTCTGCTGAAACCCATGAGCTTGCTGGGTTCATCCCTTTCAGGTGTGCAGCATTAATGTTCATAGTCTTCGAGTGCCACTATTTTATATCCGAAAGCATTCCAGCCATATGGCATTATGACGGGGGGGGGGGGGGGGGGGGGAGCGGCAGGAAAGGGGGGGGGGCGGGGAGGATCGAACTCATTTGAGTTACCTATCAATAACTATCTCCAAATATTTAATAATTTTAGAGAAGGAAAAAATTCTCATTCAGTGTGGCATTAAGGACAAAACTAGAACTTGTGGGAAGATGTTGGGAGTTGGCAGAGTTCATTCCCCACCACAAAGCATCATATTTCAACAAGACTGTGTGATCCTGCAGTGCACTTCTGATAACCAAAGGCTTTCAATAAAGGCTGGTGATCACTGTTTAGGAAAGGTGGATGGGAAAGTAGTATTGGATGACCTTTGTGATTTTTCTCCGCTGCCGAGTCTAAAATTCTGTGATATTATCAAAAGGACACACATACAGTCTCTTTATGAATTTTGTAAGTGTCTTGAAAAGAAATTCAGAAATATTCCAAATCGTTTCTTAAGGATAATAATCCCAATTTAAATTATTATTGGAGCAGGCTTTGCCTATTCGTACGTCAGATAAATCAAGGCAACACAGTACTGCCAATATAATAGTTGAGGAAACGAACTAAACCTGGAGGCAGGATTGTGGTCCAGGGTTTGCCAATGCTAGAGTGACAAGTAATCATTGAGAAGATGTCAAAGTGAAGCCTCGGGTAAATGGAGATAGAAAAGTGCTTTAGAGCTTGGTAAAGACAAGGATATCTCTCTCTCTTCTCTCTTCTCTCTTCTCTCTTCTCTCTTCTTCTCTCTTCTCTCTTCTCTCTTCTCTCTTCTCTCTTCTCTCTTCTCTCTTCTCTCTTCTCTCTTCTCTCTTCTCTCTTCTCTCTTCTCTCTCTCTCTCTCACCAGTACATACTTCTTTTTATTTTGCCTGCCCTGTTTTAGGGAACCTTAATCATTCCTCATGTTGAGGAGCATAACTCATTGTGGTTAAGTTGTATTTAGGTGCTCTTTTTTTTCCTGTGAAGTGAAATGAATTGTCAGACTTGAATGTTCAATCCTGAGCTCTCCCATGCACAGTGGAGATCCCCATGTCGGTGGTTTTATGGTCTGTGGCCTCAGTCTCCAGGAGGGATTGTATTTATGGAGGTCAGGGTTCTCCATTCATTCAAATTATGTCACAACCTGGAATGAGTAGTTTAGTGCACTAACTGGCTTATCATCTAGCCAGTGGCAGCACATTGCCCTGGGACTTTTAATCTTACAAAGTGACCGGAGTCCCATTTAGCTTTCATTCCTGAATACCAACATATGGCATCACTGAACACCTCCAGGCAGAGAAGGTGTGATCACCAAGGGACAGTGCTGACAACTTTTTAATTAGCATTCTTCTCTTTGGTGTGCTGCATTAACAGGTGGTTAGAAGAACACTGAGGGTGTAGGAGCTCTTGGGAAATGGGAGGGGGGGCTTGGTAATTGGAGTTAGAAATGGGAGAAAAGTGGCCAGAGAGAAAATAAGGAAAATTTTCCTGCCGTGTGGAAGGTGGGAGTTGCAGAGGGTGGTAGCTGATAATATGGAATAATCTATTATTACACCTCTCTCAGCAAGTTAAAAATGCTCTCGTGATTTGACAGGAACTCCCATCCCACTATGATTAAAATAAAAAAAAAAAAGAAAGTTTTGTGAATACAATTCATTATCAGACTAGCATAGGTAAAACCTTCTAAATATCAGGACATATGCTTGGTTAAAATTTGGAACCAACTAGATTCAGCGTCAACATCGGCAATTCATTTAGGCTCCATGAGACTCATTTTATTCACCTTTAAAGTGGGAGTAATAATACTTGCCTTAATTGCATTATCTTGCAAGTTAGAGTAGATGACATAATATATGGAAGACACTTAGGCTACTATCCATCTGTAGGGAGTATTCAAAAAATAGAATGAAATAGTATTTTCAGGACCCATGCTGAGAAATTTAAGTTAGCAAAAACACTGTCTTTAAAAAAACAAAAAATACAACAACAAAAACCCCACAAAAACTGGAATGGCCCATATTGAGTGCATATACTTGGGGGAAAGAAACTATGCAGTCTTGATTTAATGACTCACTTCGCTTCAAAATAACCTACTTAATTCCATTTCTGTGCCTTGCTTCCCCTACTATTCCAGGAGCTTGATCGCACTAACTGCTCCCTTATCTCAGAGAAGCCAGAAAGGTAGATATTACGAATCTGCGTAATATTTCCATTCAACCAAAAAAGGCATTTGAAGGAAACTATAATGCATTTCCCCAAGAAGACCTGAACAATCAATATGAGGTTTTCAGCTCAAAATCAGTTTTCCTGACCCTGTGATTACATTTGTGTCTGACATACATCACAGTTTTTATACCTTAAGAGAGGAAGAAATCTCAAAATATGATAGAGATTTAAGTATATGGCACAGACATATTTTGGAGTGTAGGAATGAAGGAAAGAATGCTGAACTTTTTGTCCTTCTTGAATGCATAATGGATACTGCACAATCACCAAGCCACTCCTTCCTTGTTTGTTGGGTACCATTGGTGAGGGATGTTGTAAACTTAGTATTGGACAAATCACTGGTTTTAGTAAATCCTTTTGGGATTTGATTTTTGAATGACTTTCCAGCAGAATAGTAAGTAAAATTATGAACAAATATTTGGCCATGAGCTAAGGATAAAAAAGTAAATAAAAACAGCGAGTAATTTAGGAGACACACATATCTATAATAATAAAAGCGTAATATGCTAATTAGACTGACATCCTTCAGGACAACCTTCTGGATGAAGCTGGGGCTGCTAGGGAAGCCCAGGTCCTGGATGCCCAGCTTGGGGAAGGAAGGCCTACTTTTGCACGAATTTCGTGCATTGGGCCTCTAGTATTCAAATAATTGCAATTAACTGAGACACGTATTAATGCAGATCTGTGTAAAATTATTTGGAAACAACATGGGATGGTGCTTGGGATTTTACAGTTTATCTTCTTTCAAATATGCTTCTGTGACCAAAACATAACATGATATAATTTTGTGTATATTATGCATTACTATAACAATGATTTATTGAGCATCTTTTCTTCTGGTTATAGCAACTTTGTTGGCCTGTGGGAAATTGGCCTATGGGAAACTGGCCTGTGGGAGCTAGCAATAGGTATTAAAGTGATTCAGTAGATCCCAACCAATTTTATGTTTTACTTAATGAATTAAACACACATATACTAGTAGACATTAAGGATTCTGACATTAAGGAGATTATTGTTTAGCTGGGAAAGGGAGATGTGTACATACACACTTAGTGTAAAGAATTAGCATAGGGTTTGTATGACATTGATTGGAGAAGCACAATTCCACTCCCCACCAAGGTCACACATTTGTATTTTGTGGATCATTAAAACATGCTTTCATAGAGATGATCTCACTTAAGGTTTGCAAGAACGCTTTGAGATGGATTTCCATTTTGTAATTGCATAAATTGCCTCAGGAAGGTCTGAAGAATAGTCTTAAGTTCACAGAGCAAGCTAATAGGGGTCCCAGCACTTGAACCTGGATTTCCTGATTCTAATACCATGGAGCTGATTCCTTGATTACAGCTGTCTGCCCAACTCCCACCTCTGTCTCAGAGCCATTGCAGTATTATTGGTGACTTTACTTCGGCAAGTAGAGGTGACAGATGATGTTTCGCCACTAACTACTTTCTATTACCGCACATTTAATTCAAACACCCAATATCCAGGGAATGACCATTCCAAGAGATTCCTTAAGTAAATAAATACCTCTGTGGATTGGTTTTATGCTGTAGAAGTTTTGATTAAATTATTTCTTGAGGAATTAGAGCACCTTCCTGCCATCCCCATCACTGCAACTGGAAGGCTCTGCATAGAGCTTATCCTCTCTTAGCTAAAAAAGCATTTAGTGGAGGCTATAATTAAAATGAATTGCAACACCTTGCAAACTATCATATAAAACATCGGAAAAAACACTGAATAATTTTTTACTGGACTGATTCAAGTTCCCCAGTGGACCTTAAAGCAATTAATACCAAAAGAAAAGTAGTAAAAACATCCAGCTGTTGCTTTATCACATATCATCGTATCATATTTTTCTCTTATTAGTGTGTATTCTTATTCTTTCCTCCAGCTTGGCTAAGGCTTAATTAATATTCTGAGAAGCTAGCAATGCTATCATGATTCAGTAGACCACAGCCACTTTTATATGTTTTACTTAATGAATTAAACAAACATATACTGGTAGACACATCTTTTGCCTGATGGCTATTGTAGAATGTGGCATTTGGTGAGTATTTAAAGATCCTTTGAGTTATTAAAAGAAGAAGCTGCCATTACAATGAGATATATTGATGCCTTGCTGTGGATTACTGCCAACCATTTAATGGCCATATAAATTACAACAAAACAAAACAAGCAAACATTGAAGTGTTTGCTTTGTGATTCAGTACTGGACAAGAAAAGCTGTTTAATTTTCCTCGGTCCTGTCTTTAAGGAGGTAAGACAACAAGAACAAAGTGGAAAGAGACTGTAAGACCTAGACAGACCTCAAGTATGCAGTGTTTAAATGAAGTTTCTCACTTATGCAGAGACTAGGGAGTAAATCTATCATAAGACAGCAAAAGGAGCCTGGCTGGCATGGCTTAGTGGTTGAGTGTCTACCTATGAACCACGAGGTCATGGTTTGATTCCTGGTTAACGTACATGCCAGGGTTATGGGCTTGATCCCCAATGTGGGGTGTGCAGGAAGTGCCAATCAATGATTCTCTCACGTCATTGATCTTTCTGTATTTCTCCCTCTCCCTTCCTCTCTGAAATCAATAAAAATATCTATTTTCTTTAAAAAAGAATGCAAAAGGAGTATGAGATTTGTGTAGTTACACAAAATGTTTCCCTCAAAAGAACATTGAATGATCCCCACAAGTCAGGAAAAACTTGATGAAAAAGGAGAGAGAGAGGGGAGGGGGCGGGGGGAGAGAGAGAGAGAGAGAGAGAGAGAGAGAGTGAGTAGGAGGTTGAGGCATAGTTGGAAATGGTGCTGGTGTAGGAGGGAGCAGCAGGAGTTTAGAGCCTGTGCCCTAAAGATGGGGAGAGGGTTTGGTGAGCGTCAGCCTAGGAGAGCAGCCCACAAACAAGGGAATGATGAGTGACTCCTGGAGACATGAGTGGGTTGGCAGGATGAACAGTAAGTTGATAAGTGGTCTTAAGCTGACATAAATGCTAGAGTGGGAGGAAGCTAGAAAAAGGACTATTTGGAAAAACTTTGAGAAAAGTGTAAGGCTTTTGATCTGAATGCAGAATGCCCTGGTAAGCAACCATATGAACTGTAACCTTGTGCTTCTAATGGGAATTAAGGCAGTCTGACAAGAATGATAGCATACTTATGGGAAAAGGTGTGTGAAATAGAGACCATTCTGGGAAAATAAAAATAGAGCATGTAGTCCTGATTTCCATAAAGCCCCTTGGTAAATAAAAGATGGAGAAAATGCTCTCTGCTCAGAAACTCTGAACCCAGAATTCTTTTGAAACACAAAAGAGGAATAGTGAACTTGCTTGAAATCACAAAAGTATAGTGGCAAAGATGAGCATAGAACCCTTATTTCCTCTCACATTGGACCTTTCCATGACATGTCACTGATCCTGACGTAAGGAATGGTGAGTAGAGAATGGGGAAGAAAGAAAGATGGAAAAGATATTGGGGTGGAAGACATTGCATGAAGGTGGAGTGTGGGAAACTAACTTTTCCTTGGGGGTTAATGGCATGGGTATGGGGGTAACAAAAGCATATCAGAGAGGTAAACCAGAGTCACCGCCCTACCAGAGTGATGGAGCAGTGAACCAAGCTGAACCAAGCGAAGCAAAATGGGGCAATAATATTCAAGTTGTCCACTATAGAATGTAGTGTTTCTTCAGATGTGGTATGTGATTGCCTTGACAGTGGGTGACAGAACCTCTAAGAAATGATGAGCTGATGACCTGATTACAGGGAAAGTGTCAACCTTATCTGACAACGTGGGAGGAATGAGAGGGTGTAGAATCTGGAAACAGGCCTCTCACGTTCATTCATGCGAAACTAAAGGAAGACTGAAAGAAAACAACCAACTAGAAAAATATCTTACAAACTAAGGAATCCAGATTTATTTTGGAAGGTAAATTCCAAGAAGACAAGGATTTCTGTCAGCTTCATTCACTGCTGCTTCTCCAAACTTCAGAATAGTGCCTGTCACCTGGCAGTCATTCAGCATTTGGTGGATGATGAGTAGAAAGGTAGATGGAGGCTGAGCAAATGTCTCAAACACTCATTTTCCCCATCCTTTGCACAATAATGGCACTCGCCCAGAAATTGAGACTCCCCCTAACAAACTTAGTGCCCTCTACAGTTCAAAACTAATGTGAAGGACATCTAATTTTTTTGTCTTAAGTCAGCATTCTCAATTGAAGACATTAAATGGTCATAGGTAGAAACCACCAGAATAATAGATACCATTTTCTTTGGAGTATTACGTAGGTACCTGCCATTTGTGCATACAACTAACAATATAACAGTGTTTTTTGGGCTATTTTGGGCTGTGTGTGTAGATATGTATGTATGTATTTGTAGCACAGGATGTTTACATTCAGATGTGAATCCATGCGATGTGTTCATCAGAAATATCAATTGTGATGGTTCCTTTCTTGTTGTATTCACCCCTTTCTTGAAGGTTTACCACACTTCATTCTTAATCTTATCTACTTTCTGATCCTTAATATATTTAAAAAAACAAAATAATTTTTTTGACACTGGGTTTTGTTTCAATTTTATTAAATGGTTTCCAAATTAATCAGCTACCTCACAAAAACACTCAAAGAGAATGTTTCCTAGCTCCCAAAACAGGGATAGCAACTGATGTCCCTTCTGGATAAGATTTGTATGCTAATATTATATGTAAGAATTATTGCTATCACAGCAGCATTTGTGCACATTAAATATTCCTTGGGCTTACTTACTTTTACTGGTCTCTTTTATAATTAGGATGAAGCCATGGGACTTGTTCTAGTCAATGAACAAAAGTATGATTTGTTATTTCTGGGGGGAGGCAGTTAAAAGGCAGCGTGATTCCTCGTCTCTCACTTTCTCTGCCTCAGCATCTTGAAGGCCACATGCTGAGATGGTGGCATCAGAAGATAGCAGGATGATGGGTCCCTGAGTTCTCCACACAGGAGGTCCCCCATTGACCTGCTTTGGATTTTATGTGGGCAAGGAATAACCCTTCATTGTATTAGGCCGCTGAGATTTCATTGCTTGTTGCAGTAGCTAAGATAAATTATCATGACTACTGAAGTTTTATATAAGGCTTTAGTGAAGTGAACCACTTTATAGTGGAGGAGAGGAGGCCCACCAGAGGAGTGGATTATATACATCTCCTTAGGTGGTTGCAGTTGATTATCTGAGCCTCAGTCAGTTGGTCATTCGTTAGGTAAATGACTTTAGTCTTGGGGGATTGAAGTGTGAGGAGGAAGCCTGGATTGAGTTCAGGGTCCTCTTCAGAGGGGTCTGGGAGGCTTAACCTGGAATTTTCACATTTGGGGGTTTAGGAAAGAATATCTAGGGACCAGTGTTTGCTTGGTTGGTTTTGGTTTACTTTTATTTCTCCTAAACATTAACGAAAGTGTCAAATAAACAAGGCGTGTGATTCGGGGACCCAGCCTTGGCGCTGCAGGTGACAATCCGAGTGACAAAGGGGGCTGAGTCTGGGACAGCTGCACATCCGTTGTCTCTAGCCTGCTCTTTTTGCTAGATATGCCTACACAGCGGTCACATTCAGACCCAAATGGTGACTTAAAAGCTACCACAGCCACCCAGATCCTGATCATCCCCTTCTCTGTGCTGACTGTTCCTGGACTTGAACTTCAGGCTTGCTTCTGCTTCTGTATTTGGGGTGTAAGACCTTTAGCTTTCCAAAGTGCCACTGGCTTACCTGGTGCCCTGAACAGTGTGTGGCTTTGAACAGTGCTTTCCATTGATTTCCCTCAGGACTCAACCGTAGGCAGGCCTGACCCCTCTGAGCAGGTGTGTGGGAGAAGGGAGAGGGGAGGCAAACGTAAGAATTATTTGTCCCCAAAGTTATGAACTGTTTTCCTTTTGTTTCAACTAGATGGTGTGAACAAACTGGTCAGGGTCTTAATTTATCGTTCCTCTTTTATTTATTTTTTAAATGTGGCCTAAATCCATGCTATTGGCACTTATGACCACAATGATTCTTCCCATTTCTATTCTGAACATCTGTGGGGAGTTTGCAATCCATATTGTGCTCGAAGAGATATCACTTCATTCTACTATTGAACATGGTTGAGCACCAGCCGGTGGGTTCTGGCGCCATCACTTTCAACTGCTGTTTACAGAGCGCCCACTGGGTGCTTGGCGCGAAATAAATAGTGCAGTTGCTGGATTGAAAGTTCTTTGAGGGCAGAGTTTGTAGCATCATCAACTCTGCAACATCAGGCAGTATCTTGCACATAGAGAGACCTCAATGAACTCCCTTGTGTCATGGTGGTATGTGGGAGCTGGAGTATGCAATTCTTTCTGGCTCAGGCCTACTTGCTATCTCATGCTATTGGGTTAGGACCAGTGTTGCTGGAGTCACTTTTTTTTTTAAAGATATTTTTATTGATTTCAGAGAGGAAGAGAGAGAGAGAGAGAAACATCAATGAAGAGAGAGAATCATTGACTGGCTGCCTCCTATACACCGCCCCCTCGCCCCCCCGGGGATCAAGCTTGCAACCCAGGCATGTGCCCTGATTGGAAATCGAATTGTGACCTCCTGGTTCATAGGTTGACACTCAACCACTGAGCAACACCAGCCAGGATGGAGTCACCTTTTAGCAAGACTCTGCTACAAACACACGTTTTAAGAATCACTGAGTTGGGCCATAGACCTCGGCAAGTGTACTGGAATGCAGGATACCGACCTCGATGAAGGGATGCTGAGGTCTAGTCCTGACTCTGCTGTGATGGCTACCAGACATGTCATCTCTCTGGATATTAGTTTATTCATCTAGCTTAAAGGTGTCCTACTAAATGCTTGCAGTTTCCTCATCCTAAAATTTGACACATTTCTGGTTATTTTTCATTCATATCAGGAGGAACATGATTTGTGGTGTTGTCTGGGAAGACTGATGAGGAGCAAGGGTTATCTTCTGGGATAGATGAACACGTTCTAGCCTTCACCAGGAACCTCACAACCCAGGGTCAGAGCAGTAACTAACCGTCTTTCCCAACCACCACCACTAACCAGCCGTTTCCCTTAGTTTATTTCCAGACCAACTTCCAGTCTCTGTTATCTCCTGTCCTGCCTTCTGCAAGGGCACATGTCCTAGCATAGCCTCGAGGGAAACCCAGACCTCTCCTGGAAATTAAGACAGTCTCCAATCTACAGTTCCTTTCTTTTTGTTTTTCTCCTCAAAGCTCAGGCAGGATAAATAAATGAAGGGTTATGCATATGTAGTTTTGTATTTTTTCAGGCTTCACAGCCCAGGGTCTGGACGTTGAGTTGTGATGCTTTGATCACCTATTCTGGCATTAATATTGATTTCCATCCTGTACTCTTACCCCCCGCCCCCCATCCCTGCTCCTGGAATTAGCTCTCTCTTTCCAATGCCTGCCTCTCATTCCCCCTGTGACCATTTTAGCAGGGCCTTCATTTGAATGTTTAGCAACATCCATTGCATTTACCAGGCAGCCAGCCCCCTTGTGGGTCCTTGTGGTTTATCTGATGTGCTGCACTTTAAATGACACTCCTTCTAATCTTCTAAGGTAATTTTCTTTGTGCTTGAAAAGACATTTGCCTCTTTGTGTGTGTGTGATTCATTTCATTTAATTTTGAAGTTATTTTAGGGCCTAATTTTCTTGTATTTAAACTTTAGAATGTAGCCTTCTGCGCCCCTCCCCCTGTCTTTGATTAGATTAAGAATTAACTTTCCCTTTTCCATAATGATTATTCCCAGTGTACATGTTGCTTCCATAAGCCCAAGACTCATAGTATTGTATCTTCTCTTTTGCCTCTTCTCCCACCCCCCCTTCACTTTTCTCTTTCCAGCATAGCATTTGGGTGTTTACCTGCATAATTTCAAAGTATGAATCACATCATTGAAAATCAGCTTCTTTTCTCTTTTTTTTTTCAGAATGATTTTTAGGATGTTCACTGTTTAAAGATGCCACTGCTAATGATGATGTTTTTTGTGCCAGAAAGAATTATTCTTGAATCTGTGTGTGGAGAGAAAATTGGAATGGAGCTATGCACAGACTGTTCTGACACCAAATCAAAGACAATCTTGTGTGGCTATTAAGCAACACAGAAAATAAAAAATAAAAACTAAAAACTAGCTACATCTCATGGACCAAAAGCTTAATATTACGTTATTATTCACTTTTTACCAAGCACACATTGATCCTGACTCAGCGGTTACATCTGGATACACAGTGTGACTTATAAAATTACCTAATTCTACCATGTCTTCAGTGCTTCTAGCTAATCACACAAAGTAATTAACCATTTTTCTTTTTCTTTTATTTCCAATACTAGTGGTTTAAGTAGGAACATAATCTTTGAGCATGATCATTGGTAAATAAAAGTAAATATTGTTAAGGAATTGTGAATTCTTCAGCAGGGAGTTGACATCACTAATGAAAATGGACAAATGGCCTTATGTTCATCAACAGATAATTTCATTTTCAGAAAGAATTGTATACAGATTGAAAATTCATGCATTTAACCAATGCTCTTCCTTTTTGTAACCCTCAGGTATTCACATATCGGTGGCCAATATTCAGAATCTCTATTATAAAGTAAGATAAATACCCAAACTAATCAAACATCTGTTTTTACCGCTTCAAAAGTGTTTACATTTTTTTAGCCTATTTCGAAATGTGACACCACCTATGTGAGCCCATAAGGAGGCTAGCACAGTGTCCTTAGCTTAAGTGTTGATGTACCCACTTTGTTCTTTCAGTTTGGTGACTGAACATATTTTGATCAGATAGCAACACTCTATGGGTTAGAGACATTCATATGAAATTCCCGTTTCCTTCAGCAGCTTTTACAAAAACTGATTTGTTGTTATAAAATGTTGCAACGTTGTTAATATTCTGACAAAAAAATTACATATAAACAAACTTAGATCTCAATATTTGTTCTCACCAAGATTCTTATTTCAAAAGCCTGTGTTTCCCCAACCCTAACTGCTTGGTGCTGAATTTACTTCTTCGTAAGGGAACCAGATTTCAAGCAGAATACCACACTTGACTTATATATTCATCTCTGAAAAAAGAAATCAACAATGAATTCTGGCCCTTAATTTTTGGGTTTTAATTTAAATGTTTTTGAATATCCAATCTGAAGCTGATAATATTGAAATATGTTAATAACATTAAACATTCTATGCTTTTTGAAGTGGGAGGTATCTGAGGAAGCAAAAAAAAAAAAGTCAAGTACAGCATTTTTCTAACCGCTTTTAATTAGCTCATTAGGGATTTAAGGCTCTATTGGTTGAATTACACTGTAGCTCCTCACTCTTAGCTATTGAGTTTATTTAAATTACATTTTAAACTAGTCACTGTAGACAGGGGTATTAGCAATTTTTCTGAGTGAAAAAAAGGGCAACTATTTGGAGATTGATTTCTTTTTAGAATGAGAGATTTATAGGAAGGTTATTTGTCTTTGGAGCTTGGAGATAGGAATGCAGTTTATAGAAACATCTTCAGGACGTCATTGCTGCATTTTCTGTGTCGAACCCACACTGTTTGCTCTCAGAGGCTTTGAGGAGCTTTGTCCCTGGCTTCTGGGGATGAGGACACACAGAACCAGAAATGCTGCTTTACCTCAAGCCGGAGCAGAAAGCCTCCTGAAATTTCCAATAAATTATTTGTTAGCCTTTGAGAGGCTGTGATTCATTATGAAGTAACAGTAGTCCCCCCTTATCTGCGGTTTTGCTTTCTGTGGTTTCAGTTACCTGAGGTCAACCGTGGTCCGAAAATATTAAATGGAAAATTCCAATAAACAATTCATAAGTTTTAAATTGTATACCATCCTGAGTAGTGTGATGAAATCTTGGCGCCATCTGCTCTGTCCCTCCTGGGGCGTGAATCATCCCTTTGTCCAGTGTATCCACACCATATTCGCTCCCCTTTCTGCATACTTAGTGGTCATTTTAGTTATCAGATATTTGAGAGAAATACCATATTCACATAGCTTGTATTACAGTATATTGTTATTATATTGTTCAGTTTTATTAGTTATAATATCTCTTTATGGTGTCTAATTTATAAACCAAACTTTAGCTTAGGTATGTATATATAAGAAAAAAACCCATAGTAAATGTAGGGCTCCTTACAATCCACAGTGTCAGGCATCTACTGAGGGTTTTGGAATGTATCCCCTTGGAGAAGAGGGACTACATAATTTTCTTTTGTTAGAGAAGAAAAATATAGGATTTGAAGTTAGTAATTGCTGTTTTCAGTATCTGATTACTGGGGCAAAAATGTCAATCCTATGACTGTGGATAAATGGTCATAGGATTAACATTAATAATATGTACATTAAAATATGGGGGATTCTTCACTAGGTCCTCTGGAATGCATTACTGATTGGCTCCCCTCTAACATTTGTTTCTACTGGTGATCCCTAACAAGTTACATGCTTATGAAAATATGAAGTGCTAAGACCATTCTAGTCTCCAGTATTTTATTACATGGTACTTCAGTAATAGGGATTTAGATGTAGAATATTGATAATAGATTAGTCTTTATTGATAATAGATTTTCCTATATTTGCTCTTAAATAGATGATGTGATTACACTATTGGTAACACTATTCTTCTAAAGCAAAGAGAAACTAAAGTTATATACAGCAATACACACATTGTCACTTAAAAAAAATAAATGAAACTTCTAAGTTAAGGGGGAAAAATAGTGACACTAACCAAAACAACCCCGAGGCCTTTTGGAATACCTAGAAGAGTTTTGTTAGAAGAATTGTTGATGGGATTAAGAACTGGTGAAATTTTGGGAATTATTTTGTTTAAGCATAGGAATCAGATCCTTCTTTGGTGGAGTTCCTGAGGAATCTTGAAGAGGTTTCTTGGTAGAGAAAGATAAAGAGAAAATATTTTTCATTGTTCAATTCTGGTCGGTATGATAAAACAAAGTAAAGTAGAAATCATTACCAAATAATATTAATAGAGGTCTACTATATGAGTCTGTTCTAGGTTGCTGGGATACATCAGTGATTAGAATAGAAACAGATTTCTTATGGACTTACATTTTAGCAGAGGTGGGGCAGGAAATAAATAAGAAACCTCATTATCAAGTGAATTACAGAGAAGGCTAGAATGTCAAAGTGATATGGAAAAAGAATAGAGCAAGATAAAGGCTTTCAGGAGAGGTTGCCATTTAGTTGGAGTGGTTACGGTGGCCTTATTGAGAGGATAACCATTGAAACTAAAAGGGTTAGCTAGGTGGGTGTCAAATAAGAACATTCTAGACAGAGGCAAGAGCTCAAGCAGAACCTCTACAGTGGGAGAATCCAGTGGGGTTGTAGAATTCATGCACAGTTAACAGGGGAAGTATAGGGGGATGAGGAATCAGTTGAGGGTTCTGAGCAAAGAGTGAAATGATATTTACCTTTTCAAACCACGACTCTGGCTTCTGTCAGACTGCTGGAGCCTAAGGGACAAGTGGTGGGACTGGACATGAGGCCATTACAATTATTTGTTCAAGCAAGAAATTCTGATTGCTTTGATCAGGCCAAGAGCAGTGGATTTGGCAAGAAACAGGTACAATGTGGATATATCTTGGGGGAGTGCCAACAAGATTTCCTGATAAACTGGATTTGGGATGTGAGAACATCTATCAACAGTGACTCCAGACATCTTGGTCTGGGTACCTGAAAGGATAAAATTGCCTTAACTGAGATGGGAAAAAAATTGTTAGAGTATGTAGGGGTGGGGACTGAGGGTTTCAGTTTGGATATGTATAGTTTAAGACGACAATTGGACTTCCGAGTGGAGATGTGGAGTTTTCTCTAACCATCTGCAATTTGTGAACTGAGTGAGAACCTAGGATATCAATAGGTTCTTGCAAAGGGGTCTCAGTGGCAAAGTCTCTTACTTGGTTCTCTGGATGAGAAAATTCTTCGTTGAAGCCAACTGACTTTATTTGCTTTTTGACACATAAAACCTTGCACATATTTTATTGGGCAAACATGTTCTACCAGAGAAGGGATTGACCTTTAACACTGAATTAAGTGCTCAAGGCCCATCTCCCAGGGCAGAGCATTAGAAGCAGAAGGCAGAGGGGTGATAGTATTCCTGTTCTCATCAGAGCTCAGGCAGGTGTATTTGTCCTTAACTCTGCAATTAGTGCAACGGAAATACACACACAAAATATAAAACTTAAAATGAAAACCCACCTTATACAGTATATTTGTGCTTTATATACTTAATGTTTGAAAACTTCAGTTTTATTTGTATTTTGCAGTATTAAACTCTATAATAGGTACTCTAAAGTCTTCATTAACCATATATCCTTTTTGACCTTTGAATTCAGAAATAAGATAAGGATTCGTCTTTTTAAGAAGTCCTAATATTGAAAAAGATTTAAAGCAACACATATTTAAAACTAAAATTGTCCACAATCACATCATCATCTTAAGTCAATGCTTTCATTAAAAATGTGAACTTCTAATTATCATCCATATGCATATGTAATAATTCAATTTTGTGCTAATATGGATAGAATTTTATATTTTTAATTTTCATTTAGCTTTATAATAGTATTTTGTTTGGTCGTTTTTTGTTTTTGTTTTGGTTTGGTTTTAAATATCTCACTCCAACACCCTCCAGTTTCCAAGACAACTAGTGTTAATAGCCTATTAAATAGCCAAAAGACTTTTCTGAAAAAATTGGATTTGAAGTGTCATAGAGGTAGGTGGGTGGTGGGTAGATAGGTGGGTGGGCAGGTAGAAAGGAAGGTAGGTAGGGAATATATATAATTTGTGATCCTTTTAGGATCATGCTGTCTAAATTTATTTGAAGCTATATTGAGTAGTAATTATCTCTCCAGGTTTATAGATACAGATGTAATAATTGTTGTTAATACCCACACATTATTCCATGTTATAAATTTACTATGATATTTTAATTGTTTCTCTATGGATGGACAATAACGATGACTTTCCTTTTTTATTTTTTTTCTATCCTGACTGTATTGCTTCTAAAGCACTTTATGCAGTGTCTGGCACAGAGTGAGCACATAATAAATGCAAGCTGTTACTCCTGACAAATTTAAAACATAATAAGTGCTGGAGCCAAAATTTGAGCACATTTCTATCTCCTAAGCCTATGCTCTGTCATTTGAGCCCAGTGTCTGACCTTATCATGGATATTTCCTTAAGCACAATGTTTCACACTAAACTTTTGACTTAAAAATTAAACTTGAATCTTTCCTCCAAAGCTAGTTCTCCCCTACCTGCATTTAAAAAAAGTATCAATATTGCTCATATTCCTTGACTCATTTGTGCCTGAAATTTGATTATTAACCTGTACTTTTTATTAACACTTTGATAATCTCAATAGTCACAAGGATATGTGGATTGTATTCTACCCAAGTTCCCCAAATATTGGCTCTATTTATATTCATTTTTATCATCCTAGTTGAGATATTTATGACTTCAAACAGTGCATGTTTTTGTTTTTAGTCCATCAAATAGGATGTATTTGGTACAAGCTTTAAGTATGTAATTTTCTGCCTAAAACAAGCCAAAATACACCTTTTAATCTAGAGGTGGAAAGTCACAGAGCAATGGCATTTTAGGAGGAAGGGACATTGTCTAGGTCAAGGTGTCTTCTCCCGCATCTCAGGAGGCTGTGCTTGAGCTGTGGCTTGGTTATATGTATTAGTGGAATTTATACTTCTTCCTAAGAGATATATTTAATTTTTTAGGTAATTCAGATTATAAGCATGTTTTTTCTAAACTTGAGGTAAACGTTGCTTTTATTTCTTTTCACATGTTTATTTTTAATTTTTCCTTTTGAAGTTTCAGAATAAGTGTAACTTTTTCAGGACATAATTTTCAAATCCAGAATGACCACTACTATACTCCCATTCTATTCCATTCTAAGGAGTAACTGCTGACTTTTATGTTGCTAATATAACAAACTTTCTGGTTCTTTTCCTATATTGGTCAGCCAGTTCTGGACACACTAAAAATCCTCTCATAATTTGGATCTTAGAATTCAAAACATTTGTCTAAATGAAGCCTGACAAAATCGAATTTATTAATTCATCAGCAGTTTTCAGTACTTTGTGCAGATTCAATAATATGCGCCAGATTAATAATATTTGGAATAGATACTAACCTCATGAAACAGGAGAGACCACAAATACAAACATTAAATTTAAAAATGGACGTTATTGACAAGGTAACTAATTGACATTAAAAAAATCCTTCCAAGTTTTTTAGTGTGTCTGTTCAGTCCCACATGAAATAGGAAAGAAACACTGGTCATCACGAGTTTTAAGTCTTAATGGACAGGCCTCCAAATCTCAGATTCATCATGATCATCACAGAGTGAAACAGACTGCATCTAATCATTGTGAACAAATTAGGTTCTGAACATCTTGTCCTTCCTAAATTCAGAGTGACATCTCACAGCCAACTGGTAGTGCCATCTACTGATAGTTGCCAAATTAGATGAATTTGTGTATCTGCTAAATTCCCTTGCCATCAAGAACTCAAGATATTCAGTCTTTATCCCCCATCACCAGTTGAAGGTGTGTGTGTGTGAGTGGTTATAGTCTCTCTGTTTCAGACACTGGTACCCAAGAAGTTGTCCTGGAGCAGATTAGATTGTGTTACCCATCAGGGTGGCTGTTATTGAGGGAATTTGGCTTGGAAGGTGGGAACTGACACATTTTAATTTGGGTTATTCTTCTGAGGAGCAATATGGTTCTTCCTGCAATGCTCAACTCCTGATTAGCAGAGCGACCCAAGAATTCATGTCCTTCCATTTATTGTAACAGATAAGTGTCAAGGCACAGAGAACACTAAGGGTTTTTGGTTTATTTATTTTATTTTAATGTATTTGTTACCTACCCACAACCTCCATAAGCCTAAGAGGTATTGATTCAAAACCACCATTCACAGGAGCAGTGGGGAGATCAATATATTAGCTTAGGATGAATCTCAAGAACAGAGAAAAATATTTTAATTATTTTTTCTGGCATGAGAGGCTCAGAGTGGTTAACAAGGGGCTGCTGCAGTAGAGACTCCAGGCAGGAAATTTGTGCTGCCTCTAAATGCAGGGAGATGGGAGGAGCTTGGGAACTGGCCAATCGATTGGCTGCCTCCTGAGACTTGGCTGCAGCTTAGGATATAATCATATCTAGAGAATGACCCTTAAGGGAAAGCTGAGGTCCGTTATCTCTGCCTATAATGAATTAAGGATATTTATATTCACTCACCAAGACATCAATGCCAAGCTCCTTGTCAGAGTCTGTTAAGGGGAAGAAAGGAAATAAAAAATAAAAAAGGAAGACATAGCAACCCCAGGGAACTTCTATTCTGCTTTTGTCAGAGCCTTCCCTAAGAGCCAGAGCATGGTGCTGCCTCTGCTCACACTGCCCTGGCTTCTCCAGTTACCTCAGTTTCCCTCTGTTCCTCACTCTACCCCAATCTGTCAGTAAGTTTGACCACTTATGCTCCAAAATATGCAGTGTCTGAAAAAACATGCTTATAAACTATATATTTCTAGTCCCTTTATTTCCTCCACACTCAATGCTATTTTCTCGTGCTAGGCACCATTTCATAGTCCCTGTCATTGAAACAGCCTCCTAACCAGTCTCTTACACTGGCCTCCTTGACGTCCATTCTTCACCCTATCCTTTACCTGGAAAAGTGATCTTCTTAGAAGGTAAATTGGGCAGCATCACTCCCCTACTTAGACCCCTTGATGGCTCTTCACTGACTTTACTGTGAAATGTTTACTTTATCCTTCAAGGGCCAGCACCATTTGGCTCCTTTCACACTAACATGGCCTCTGCTTGAGTCTCAATATCATAAGACACTAATAAATAGATAGACCTTAAATAAAGAGTCCTCCATATAAAATTATTTTATTTTTTTAGGAGGCAAGGATGTTGTGGTAGTAACACTCTAAGTCACCATGCTATTTTATATAGTAATTTCATCGAGTGTTGTGCCTCTATGACAGGAGAAATTAATAAAGTCATGAGATACAAATTCTGAGAAGCAAAACACAAAAAACAGGGTAGGTGGAAGGGTGTTAATGATGTAATAATTAAAGACTGATTACCATCCACCTTACTATTTGCCTCAAAGTTTATTCTGGTGCTGATGATTAAAATAATTGTATCTATATCCCCAGGGCTGAGGCAATATTTGTTCCTAAATACCTTCAGGGTGACCTTCCTGAGAAATGGACAAGACAACTAATATACATTTTTTCTAAAATGTATTAATATTTTCAGAACTGAGAGAGAGTTAGGAAGAAATTGTTTTAGTATGTGCTACACAATGTGACTTTATTTGAGAAATATCTCATTTAATCCCAAAGGTAGGAAACTATTACCCCATTATATGGAGGTACAGTCTGATGCATAGAAGGCTGTAGGTCATTTTTTATTCCACAGCCTAGATTAATTTCCAGTGTGTTAAGCCACGTACCCTGGTGCTTTGTGGTGCTACCACTAAAATACCTGCAACCTCCCAGCTAGTGCAGGCAACATGGAGCAATGAAAATTGCAAAGGCTTTGCCTATAAAGAGACTTTGCTTCCCAATCTGTGTTGCCCTTTTTACTAACAATTAGGCCCTGAATTTTAATTTTGCTGTGGTTTGGTTTTCTGACATATAACATGCAGCTATCAGAACCTAAAGAGGTGTTCCACGAATCACATGAAAATATCCAATGTAACACAATGGTAGCGACAGGACTTGATGTCTGAGGTATGAGTTGTACATGGCCTCCCTGGCTGTGGATCCTCCCTGTTGCCCATTTCACTCGTGTCTTTCTGCAGCTTGGGGATCACTCAGGGGACTAGCTAACTATTTCTCAATGCTTTAAATGTCATACTGCTTTTTCTTTTTTTTTCTAGGCAGTCATTTACCTTTGACAGTGATGGATTATTATTCAGCTCTGATTCATAGCAGGGTTGCCATATAAGGAGAGAGTGGCATATCAATGAGGAGTGCTGCTGTTTTAAATATGGAAAATATTTTCAGTAATTTCCTAATTAGCATGAGTAGATATAAAAGCCATTTGCTGAGCCCTGCGAGGAGCATGTTCTAATTCCTGTTATGCATACGTATGCTAAATTGCCTCTGCAATAGTAATTCGCCCAGCACACGCCATCTGATGCTATTCATCCCCTAAATGTATACCTGAGTGCCCAGATTGAGGACAGTGAGCCAGAAGATGTTCGATCCTGGTACTGATGCCGATTTAGCATGGGGCCCAAGGAGGCTAGAAATCTCAGTCTGTCACCTTCTGATAAATATGAAAAAAGATTTTTGCCCTTTTCTACTTCATGGGAAACGAGTAAAGATTTGAGTCTGAATAAAGAATTAAGCTTAGAGTCAAAATATAATGAACAATCATTTTTAACTTGCTTTTATTTTAATCATCCTTGGCTTGTTTGCTCCAGGAGATCAAAGCCAGTGATAATCACAATGACTGATTTGTCAGGAGGGAATTGGGTAAGGAAATATGATTAAATAATATGTCTGTCTTTAAAACTAGAAAAAAAAAGGCAAAATGAGTTTAGTATTGCTGTTTGTATGAAATTATAGGGTGAAAGGGTAAGGGGTCAAATATATGGTGATGGAAGATGATTTCACTTTGGGCATTGGGCACACAATGCCATATTCAGCTCATATATCATAGAAAAGTACACTTGAAACCTATATAATCTTATTAACCAACTAGTAGCCCATTGCTCGATATCGTTCTAGGCCGCCCGCCGCTTCCATGGGAGCTGGCGGGAACCTCAGTGCACTGCTGGGAGCCGGGCGGCTTCCACGGGAGGTGGAAGCGAGTCGCTGGCGCCCACGGAACCTGCGCCGATTCCACGGGGGGGGCAGGAGGGAGCCGTGCTACTTCCTCGGGAGGCGGGCCCGCCGTCTCCTCTCGGGGGAGGCTGTGGGCTGGCTCCTCTGTCTCTGTCCCTGTCTGCTCCGGCTCCAGGGGGCAGTCCAGAGCCGGGGTGCAGCAGCTCGCCGGACCCCTGTCTCTGTCTCCATCTCCGCTCCAGGCCTCACCTATGCACACAAGCTCCTCCTGTCTGGTCGTGACCTGTTATGAAGACCTGGCCTAATTTGCATATTTCCTCTATATATACATGTGACCCCAATAAGTTTAACTTAAAAAAAGAAAAGAAAGTATCACACATTTCCAACTCATGGGAGATTCCTGGAGATAGCTGCAGAGGCTCCCCTGAGTGTTACCAGTGTAGAGACAGAAGAAGCCTTATTTTCCAATGCAGCCTCTGACTGAGCATTAAGGAAACCCAGGCTGAGAGGTGGGCAGTGACTTTCCGTGGATCATACTACTCACTGCTCATGAGACTGGACACTGAGTCTTGAGACTCCCTATCATAGAACCCTTGCACTAGACCCCGGCAGAATCCCAAACCATAGTATCCAACTCGGGTCACAATGTTATAAGTAAGAGTTAGCGGATGATTTTGTGCTGTGCTCAACACCTAAGCAGTTTTAGTCCAGTTACCCTTCTTCTTAGAAGGTGAAGATTGTCAGAGTCTGTGGAACATTACAATTGCTGCTGATCTTACAGAGAGCATAGCATCCCACCTGATGCATATGCCTTATGAAATTGAAATGAAATTTTGTGTTGAGTAATTTTATGTGTCAAGATTGCTGGACCATGGTGTCCAGATATGCAGGCAAATACTACTCAGGATAGTTCTGTGAAGGTGCTTTTGGATGAGATTAACATGATTCTTTGGGTTATGGCAAAGGTTACAATAGCAACCCAGGGTATTCCAATTACTCAAGAAACATGATACATCATCTGAGACAGTCCATCAAAGACTTATGTTCAGTGACAATTATATTCAGTTTTATTGTACTTCTGTATATTTTTATTGAGGATTATCTTTTAGTTTCCACAGTTAATAAATATTGCCTAATTAAAAAAGAGAGCTCACTATTCATACAAACTTAAATATAACCACTGTTATACTGTAATTATTATAGCATGTTTTCTTCTTAAAATTGTGAGTTGGTTATTATTTGTAACCAGGGATTTTTTAATTTAGCAATTCCATTTTATTTTGGCTGTCAGAAATGGAACTATAGAAATGCCTTATTTGTTTTACTTTATTTAAGATTACAGATAGGAAATCTATAATCTTTAGAAAGAATTGATTTCTCATGGGAGAGGAATTTATAGATAACCAAAGTTTTCTTTTATGTACCCAGACTGATACAAACACCCTGATAATCTTGGCTAGAAATGTCTTTAAGCAATTCTATGAGGCCTTTGCTTGGCATACCAGATAGAGTAGATCTGCATTTAGTGTTTGAGTGACTTGGGGTTTTCATTATGAACATTATTGTTCTACTGGCCTCTGGAAAAAAGGGGGGCTCAGGAGACACTAATGCCTTTATTCCTGGTTCTCCTATCTAACCGGATGGCTGCAGGTTGCTCTGTGCCTTGAAATCTTAGGAACAGTTTTATGCTTTTATTTAATCAAAATTTTCTTTAACTATTTTTTTTCTGTTTCTTTTCCTTACTTTTCATCCAGTCACCTATAGCATCCCTTTCCCCATTCATTATTTACTTTAAAAAAAATTCAGGGTGCTTAAATAATTGAATTGAAGCAATTATTTGCAAAGTAACCACAAATAGACTGTGATGATAAACCACTAATGTTTAGTGCAAGGGCTTTACAGCTTTAATATTAGTTTTTATAAAAAAAGATTACAGTGGTTCCCATTTGCTTGTTTGCATTTAAACAGTTGAGACTCTGAGTGAACTTATGGAAAGAGAGTATTTTTCTAATAGGTCTCATCAAGCAGGGAGTCTTTCTAGAAGATATCTCTTCATGTTTGGAGCTTTTGAGAAAGTGAAATATAAATGTTCTGTTATAGGGAACCTATGATCGTTAACTTATCAAGTCTAGTTTTTCATAATACATTAAATGAATTAGAGAGATGTTGACTATCAATATGACTATTAGCATGACAGACTTGGCTTTAAACAATAGCCCTCTGTTTGGTAAATTAGATTCCACCTGAATTACACAAAAGATGTCATTATTTAATGACAGCCCAATACTAGATCATTATATCACCATGTCCTTTAATTTTAATTATTTTTTTAAATTGGATGTTTTATGTGTTTACTCCTACAAAATGAGGAACCGCAGCGTTATTATTCTTGGTAGCTTGTAACTGAAAATACTCAAAAATATACCCCCAGAAGAAGGCAACACTTTAGAAATTGTTTCTCTGTAGGGGACGATCCACAATTCAAAATAATTTTCTGTTTTCGCAGCCTCTAGAAATGGTCTACAGGGATTGTCAAAATGGCATGTCGGGGCAAGTGTATACTTTGGTTGGGTTCCCCAAGCCCCCTGCCATATGCTTCCACTATTTTAATAGCATTTTCTTATTATACATTCAGGCCTTTATTTGCCAGAATCCAACTGTCTATCAACCATGTATATTACTGTCATTAGCTTATGTGGGAATACTTATTAATCAGGTCCCTTCTTCCTTAATGTATTTTTCCCCATTTTCTTTTCATCACTATAGTAACCCTGTAAGAAGATGAGTGCCCTTCAGCTTCCTTCGGTAGCTCCTTTTCATGAAGCGAGTACTTGATAAACAATAATTAAATCATTTCAAATATTCTACTTCCCAATTTTCTTTATTTCCTATTGCTTACTGAATGCTGAACTTACCTTTTTAAATTTCTTTCCTAGAATCTAAATGTAAGTCTTCATGCTCTTGCCATTATTTCCTTCAGCAAAGAAATCAGCTTCAAGTTTAGGTCAACGGCAGCAGATAGCTGTGTCATTGCTCTACTCCCAGAGCACAGAGACTTCATCTTATAGTTTGTCAGTTTTCTTTTTATTTTAACTATGACAAGATGTAAGTCAGAAGAAATGACTTTGTCAGTGGGGCATGCTGCTCCATCAGAGTGCCAAGGAGGGACATATAAAGCGACTCTCAGGCCAGCACTTTCATCCTTAAAGAGAGAAAGCTGGAGTGGATCCCCAGTGGTTGAGTTCGTGGGGTCCCAAAAGCTGTCATATGCAGGATGGCACTGAAAATTTGCTCTTATCTATACTGTAATTTCATTCATAATAAAGATTTGCTTCAGGGAAGCCTGTGATAAAAACAAAACAAAACAAAACACGTTTGCTTTGAAGTTAGCATCTGTTCCTAGTCTTGAAACTAGGGAGCTTGTCATCCATCTCTCTGAGAGGGCGTGTCTGGGATGTGTGCCTCAGGAAAGGTGTCACGCGGTTCTAAAAGCTAACTGCTTTAAAACTCCATAGCATTTCCTTACGCTGTTGGTCTCATGATTATAATGACTAAATGTGATTTTCCACTTGCCAAATAATTTAAAGGTAGCTTTAGATTGTCTAGATTGCAAAGCAAAAAATGTAAACAAACCAATGAAAAAAAATCCAAACCCATAAATGGGATCAAACAGAAAGAGAGAGAGAGAGAGCTGTTGGTGTTACAAATATGGAAGAAAAAATCTAATATTGAGTATTTGGGACTTTTTCAATGAAACAGAATATTGTTGAGTTTTTCTATCTGAAGTCTGATTTGCAGAATGCTTTATAGTGAGTTGTAATGGATACTTTTTTCTTTAATTTGTAAACTATTCCACATCTGTCTGTGAACAGGAGACCCTGCATTTTTAGGTTTTATTGGAATAAAGCAGGGAAAATTTACTGAAATTGGTAGGTGAATTTTTCTCTTAACCAAAGGGAACATCCATTAAAATATTTAGAAATTGATTTGATTTATTGTTTACTTCCATAAAATTTTGTTTTCAAGTAACTACTATTTGATTACTGGGAGAGACGATTTAGGTAAAACTTACTAGTCGATGGATCCATTTAATAAAATGAATGCTGCCTGAAGAGTCAAATTCTCAAAATGACCTTTTTCATCTTCCCATCTTGCTTGTCTGTTCCACATGTTTGCAGATTCCATTTAGTTGGCCTTTTCTCTCCTGAACTCTAAACAAATATATAAGCTATCTCCTCCGTGAGATTACAGACAGTCCTCGGGTTATGTCGGACTCAACGTGTATGCCATTTCGTGGTTACGTCGCCCTCTCCCATTTATTTATTAAAAAAAAAATTTCATCATTTCGATGTATGGACATATGTGCTTTATGTTTTTTATTATTTATTTACCACAAGTGAAGATCAGGAATTGTTATCTTTCTTTTAAATTATTTTTACTGTTTCACTGCATTACTGCTGTGTCTGTGCTCCATGTGAGTGACGTAGGTGCTTATGTAGGTGGGTTCCGACTTACAGGGAAAATCGCATTATGTCGCAGTGTAGGAACGAATCTCTGACGTAACCTGAGGACCTAATGTATTGGCATTTAGTATTAAAGTTAAATATAACATTTTGCATTTTCCAGTAACAAAGTGTCTAATTAAATTGTTGGCATCTCTTCAGAACAATACCTAAGAGTTTAGTTCAAAAAGTTTCTAAAGAAAATTAAATAATGTGTTTAGCATGCTGTTAATCTCAAACACTATTTTGCATTATAATGAACTTTTTTACATGATTGGGTTATTTGCCCTAATGAAGGAAGTATAGTATTATAATATAAACTTCTAGAACCTTTCCTTATGCTACAATATTTTTGTTACTCTTCAAAAAATCCTATGAGAAAGCCAAGTGTTATCATGTTCATTTTACAGATAGGAAATCTATAATCTCTAGAAAGAATTGATTTCCTAAGAATTGCAAAGAGTCACCGTGATGAAAATCATACTCTCCATTCAACTGTTTGCTATTCAAACCATTTGTACACACTGGCAGAATTCTAATTTTTAAAGCGTGTGCCTTGCATAAGTTGAGTCCAGTGTTTGAAATATTTATTCAGATGCAATTGTCCAGAATAATTCTGACAGATTAGAATGTTGTGCCCATCTACATCTGAATATGTCTGTTATAAAATTTTTGGGATTTTAGTTCTTCATCTTTCAGGTTATTTTAATTCTATTTTATAAAAAGGGACTTCCCTTTGCCCTGTTTTAACTTATTCTTTTTAAAAACTATTTAAAAAGTCTCTGGTAGAATAATCTTAGAAACATAGATTTGCTACTTTTTCTACCTACTATTTCCGATTCCTTTCTTTGCATTTGGATTAGCAGTGGTTCTCAACCTTCCTAATGCCACAACCCTTTATTACAGTTCCTCATGTTGTGGTGACCCCCAATTTCATTGTTACAAATTGAACATAACTAAAGCATAGTGATTAATCACAAAAACAATATGTAATTATATATGTGTTTCCCTATGGTCTTAGGAAACCCCTGTGAAAGGGTGTTCGACCCCCAAAGGGGTCGCGACCCACAGGTTGAGAACCGCTGGATTAGGGGATGGTGCTATGGGGATGGGCCCCAGTGAGACTCAAAGTTCTGCCCAGGGCATAAAAAGGAGTGACTGAGTTGGGACTGGATACTTGACAGCTAACCTTACTGCCAAGTGATGGCTGGAAGCTTATTTTTAATCACAGGAAAAGAGGCTGAGGAACCTGGACTTGCCGTAGGTGCTGTCATACCTCGGAATAGAAGTGCTGGGGAAAGTCAGTGTATGCAGAGATAAGGAAAGGATGTCAAAATGTATTTTCCTAACAGAATTTGGAAGAGTGTGAACATTTCCGTTTGGCTGGCAGAGGATCTATAAAATAGGAGCAAAGCTTTAAAGTAATTTCCACCTGATTTTACTGGAGCTGATGCTTCACCATGTTTCCATTCTGGATGCTCTTTTCTGGGCTTCTCAGAGACCAACTAGCTAGTTCATTTCAGCCCTCAGTTTACCTGGATTCAATGGAGATCAGAAAACTAGATTTCACAGATGTATTAAGGGTCATGAGTGTGTAGATATGAAAATGTCATGGAAATAATACATAATAGCAATATCCTTTGACTCTCCCATAAGGAAAGGGGATTTTTTATTCATTAATAAAAGGGGTTGCTATTAGCTATTCCTGGCAGAGAAGTTATTCCTTGAATAATCATTTACAGGCAGGCACTAGTCTAAGAGCAGAAGCTACTATGTGAACAAAAGGGCAAAAGCATTTGTACCCACTGCTCTCATGCAACTTACTTGGGAGGTGGGGAGGAGCAGACATTAACCCAAATTATTACAGTGGTGGATGTTTACAAGCTAGAGGTAGCTTTCTGAAGACAAGAATTGTGTTTTTATGGGGACAATAACCAGGGGGGTTGACTTAGACATAGGGATCAGGATAATTACCCTCAAGTTTGGCTGCTACCCAGGGGCGAGTAGAATCAAACACAGATGGGTGGAAGAGCATTGCAGACAGAAACATGTGGCTGACCCAGCAGAGGTGGGGGAAGGGGAAGGCTGGGGTGAGAGGGACTGGATAGGAGTCAATGGCCTTCACTTTGGGTTGTTTAGGTCAACGTAAGGAATATCGTCTTTATCAAAGGGCTTTTGAAAACCAATAGAGGGTTTTTAAGCAGAAAAAAATATTTCTGGCTGAAGTGTGGAGAACTCTTTGTTGTGGGTACCAGAACTGATAGGAGACACTAGTGAAAAAGTGATTTCAGTAATCAGGGAAAAGAAGATGCTAACTTAAAGTAGAACATGATAGAAAGAAATGACTGAGTGATGAAATATTTTCATAGTCTAATTGGTGGAACTTAGGAATAGATAGTGAGAGAAATGGGTGAGAATCAAACATGACCTCTACCTATGTAATTTTTTAAGTTTTATTAAAATACTAGAGGCCCAGTGCATGAATTCGTGCACTAGTGGGGTCCCTCAGCCTGGCCTGTGGGATCGGGCTGAAACCAGCTTGCTGACATTCCCCAAAGGGTTCCAGATTGTGAGAGGGCACAGACCAGGCTGAGGGACCCCACCGGTGCATGATCAGGGCCGGGGAGGGACCAGGATGGCTCCAGGGCGTGTCCGGCCTATCTCACTCAGCAAGCTCACCTACCAGTCAGAGCATCTGCCCCCTGATGGTCAGTGCATGTCATAGCGAGCGGTTGAGCGGCCTTAGCATATCATTAGCGTATTATGCTTTGATTGGTTGAACAGCCAACTGGTCGACCGGACAAAAGCATATTAGGCTTTTATTATATATGATAATTTGCATCAATAATTTTTACTATATTTTTAGAACTGCATTGCCAACATCATCATCTAATTTTAAAAGACTTCCATCACCCTAAAAGGAAACTTCCTCCTTTATTTAGTTACTCCCCATTCCAACCTTTGGCCCTAAGCAACATCTAATTTACTTTAGATTTCTATAAATTTTCCATTTCTGGACATTTCATATAAAGTGAATACTACAGTCTGTGTTCCTTTTTGCTTGGTCTCAGAAAACTATATGAAGTGCATCCATGTTGGAGCTTACCTATGCTGTTTGAAACCTGGTGGGAGGTGGGCCAGAGGAGAGGCAGGGTAGGCAATGAGGAAGGAAAAAATGATGAGTTAGCTTTTAGACATGTCACATGTGAGATGCCTTGTAGACATCTAATGGAACTATCCAATCTGCAGGTGGTAATTAAAGCTCTGAGCCTGGGTAAAAAGAAAAAAAGATGGCTTAGGACTAGACCTTGGTGTATTCTGACATTTTAATGGTTGACTAGAGCATAGCTTTGAAGGAAACCAAGAAGATATACCCCTTGAGACAAGAGGGAAAATGAGCAAAGTCGATGACAACGTTTCAAGAATAAGGAAGTTGTTAAATGTGTCAAAATATGTATAAATTAAGTTGGGGACTTAAACTTTTTATTGAAATTCTTGCATTGAAGCATCAGTGATGTTTGTGGAAACTGTATTGGTTGAATGATTCTAGATTAAGTAGGTTAAAGGTTAGATTACAAGGAGTAATGAATGTAGGCTACCATTTTGTGAAGAAGAGTGGAATATAATCCGAATACTCTTTTTGATACATAATAGAGTTTTAGAACAGCTCAATATTGACTAGAAGGATTAGTACAGGGAAACTGGAAAGCTATATAGAGGAAACATGATAGGTGAGCATCCTGGGAAAGCAGGAGATATAGGATCATTGCATACTTGTAGGAATAGGAAGATGTACACCCTCCAGTGGACCAGGAAGAAAATGCAGGGCTGGTTGGAGATGTGAATAGATTTGTGTTTGGTTTTAGGACTTACGTTTTAGCCCTGTTGACAACCTGGGTGTTGATGGCTGGCCTGTTCCACTAAAGGAAGTTGACTGGATTTAGTCATTAGGCATGACCACGGAGCCATGGTTGGATGTGTATTGAGGATTTGCAAACCTAGCTTCATTAGCTCAAAAGTCAAAATCGCTAAAGGAAATGTGAACTCATACCACAGTTGACAAAAATTTTAGTTATTTAGAACTTCGCTATTCTTTCATTACTTTCATTCCTGTGCTCTTATTTCCCTGGGTAGGTCTTCCTCCCCAACACTTGCTTCAGAGTGTTCAGCAATTTTTTGAAACTTCCTTGCTTGGAAACAGAAACTAAAGAAGCAGGATGTGAATAATACCACTGTAAGCACCTCTCACATTTAAGTCAGCAGTTGGCTCCTTCAAATCCCCTAACTTTAATCATGACAATTGATCTGCAAATAAAGTTGAGGAAAGAAGTTGGGGATTGGATCAGACCAATAGCTTCAGTAAATGAAAAGTTTCTCTAGCTGAGAATCAACAGCACAACACAGGTGCAATTGTGACAAGGGCAGGATTCAGTTCCATTTATTACTGTCCTCCTGCCAGTTTGCAAGTCCATGCATTACATTAGCAAACAGTTCAGATCAGACACCCGATAAGCACCTACCTTAAGTTAATAATTGCACTTAGAAGGAAACTTGGCTTAGTCAACTTTTGTGGAAGATGGAGTATTAGCCTTGCTGTCGATTAGTTCTCCCTCATGGACATTTTTTTTATCATAACTTAACTGACCAAAATGACAAATCTTGCCACCAGATAAATAATGTTTATGCTAGAAATGCAAAACATCTATAATCTAATTAAATTTTGTGCAAGTGAAAATATCAAATTGCCAATGAATAAAAGTTATCTTGCACCACACAAACCCAAGACAGCATTGAGCAGCAACAAAAACAAATTAGTACCATCTTTTATTTTAAATAATAGATTTCATGTTTGAATGGCCTTAGGTCATGTATTCTATTGCTTACAACAATATTAGGCTTGTAAGATGAAAAATACTTCTATTAAACCCTTCTGCTTCTAGTTAAGGTGTATATTCATTAACCAATGACTTAAATATTTCCTTCTCTGTGAAGCTGCCCTTGACGTCTCTTTTCTGAACTTCCTGTTATACTATACATCAAATCAGGTTCACTAAGAGTGTTTCCCCTTTGTGGACTAAGCCATGGGTATCTTGAGGGCTGGTTGTTATGTCCAGGCTTACAACAAAGCTTTGTATTCCATGACTGTTTCAAAAAGGATGGATGGTTGGTTAAATGTGTTCTTATGAATGAATGACTTAAAGCAAGTGATCAGTTCTGATGATGATCAAGTTCACCAGAGATTGTCTACACTGAGGGGTAAGGGTGGATAAGTATGATGTTAAAAAAATAGGTTAATTAAAATTTTAAAAAACTCTGTAATACTTTCAACAATAAAGATAAATTTTTATTAAATGTGATTGCTAACGCAGTTGAAGTAAGTCCATCTGTATAGAGAGGCTGAGTGTCAGAAATAAAATCTCTAAAGAACTCCATCACTTCCAGGAGCTGTCTGGCCAAGGTTAAAGGCAGAAGAGCTCTCTATGGCTCACTTAGAGCATGTTTGTCCCATAGGTGTTGCTTTTGTGGTGATGGCTGCTTTCTTTTATGCTCCTGTGGAAGGGGCCTGAGGAAGGGCTCCCATGTGTAGGTCACAGTGGACCAAGGCGCTGGGCGGAGGCAGTGGGGGACCATCTCTCATGTGTCCCAGAGCCAGAGCTTAACTGTGTCAGTCCTGGTTTTTTGAAGAATTTGTGCAAGGGCAATAGACATGCTGTAAAACAAACATGTCAGGGACCCTCTCTGGTCCTGGGTAGTATGCATCTTTAAAAAAAAAGTCTAAAGACAAAAAGGAAGAAAGGAAAAGATGTTTAAAATCACATTTCTTCTCATTCAGAATTGAAATAAATGATTTGGATTAAATTACCCCATTCTTATCACCATTAGAATGTATTTAATGAATACAAAATTCCCAGGAGCCTTACAGGCTTCCTGCTTGGGCATTGTGCCTGTGAGCAAATACTATCTTGTGCTTTGTTTGATCTATTCACTCACTAGAAGTTTGTGTGTGTTTGAGGAATGGATTCCTGTTTGTTGAATGTGGTTTCTATTCTTAACCTGAGCATTAAATAAATGTGGGAGGCATGATTATTTGCAAAGCTTACAATCTACTTAGTATTTGAAATTTGAATGTTTTGTGAGTATAGATGTATATATATTTATGTTAATAAAATACAGACTTAAAATTACAAAGGAGACTGCAATAGGATGAGGCATTGTTTTCAGCAGATAAGAGAGACTGCTGCTACCAGTTTTATGAGCCTATCAATCCTGTTTGAAATAAACGTGTTAGTCTCCCTTAGCCAATTATAAACAGGTTTTATGGGAAGTTGCCCCTTCTTAATTTCTGCAGAATCTCACTGAGGTAGGGACAACATGGTGTAACATACCTAATGCACACAAAGAACTGCATTAATAGAGTCCCAGGGTGTGGGAAATTTGGAGATGAGCGGTACATACAGTGGGTCCTTAAGTAAGTCATTTCCTTCTACATAATTCTGTTATAACACTGATGAGATTCCATAGTAACTTAACTCTTGTTTATATCAATTAGCCTCTGGTAAAACAGGATTCATTGTACGTTGCTTCACTTGGAGTGACCGAACATATCGACATTAAGTGAGGACTTAGCTATCCTTCCTACAAGCCAAAGTCCTTTTCAGTACAAAGAATAGGTAAAATTTATGTCTAAGCAGTGTTTTCATGCCTGTGTGTTAACAAGATCAAATTTTAGGGCTGTCCTACCTGGATGGAAGTAAAATCTCCCCGCACTCAGTCCTCCTAATATTTAATAAGCAGCTTTTTGCATAGCATATCTACACGTGCACCCTGTAGATATGCTATGCACTACATGCTTTATATGGATTCTCTCATTTAAACCTCACAAAACTCTATCACACAGATACTGCTACCTTATTTTTTTAACCAGATGAGGAAACTGTGTTTCTCAAAGTGTGGTTTGTAGGCCAAGGGCATCAATCATATCACCTTGGAATTTATTAGGGGGGGAAAAAGTCATGTTTTTTCCTCTGGAATGACTTAACCAGAACCAGTATTTTAATAAGATCCCCAGGTGACTTGCAGCATTGCCCGATTCACACAGCAAAGTAAGGGCCAAACAGACATCCAACTGGCTCAACATTCGCACTTGAGTAAAATGACTTGTCTGAGATCACATCGTGGGCTGGTGTCAGAGAATATTTGAGCTCAACATGTATATTTAACTCTCTGTTATAGTTGCATTCCCTTATGGAGAAATTAAGACTAATGAGTAGCATGAGTTTCTGTTAATTAGAACGCTTAAAAATGTATTGGAAGTTTTCTTAATAGGAAGGGAGTTAGAATTTTAATTCCCACTCCTACTCCTAGTGTTCCTCCTTCTGAATCATCATTATGGAAGAGTAGGTATAAAATGTGCCTCTTGTGTCTGATGCTATCTTAAGATTTAAAGAAAGAGAGTGGGACAGTGAAAAGAACATTACATATAGCTATTTGTTATGCAGGCTAGCTCTGTGCCCAGTACAGGGCTTAGCATTTAACACATATGATATAAATGTCCCGAAACAAACCTATAAACTAGGAAATGTCTTCTATGATTTTAACCCATGCTATGATTGCCATGTTTGGCTGGCCTTAATTAGCTATAGGCCTTGAAGGTTGAGTAAATGGCAGGCAGAAAGGTAATGAAGATATAAGAGTATTCCAGGCAAGTGGCGGGTGGGCAAGTTATGAGATAAAGTTGAGAGAGAAGGAGTGGCACACATTCACAGGACTTTCTGGTTGGAATGAAGCAACAATCACTTCGTTCTTCACATAAGTTTTCACTTAGTTCTTGCATTACTGGCCTTTGTTAAAGAGCACCAACTCTGGAACCAGATTCTGGCTGAGATCCTGTCTCAGCTGTGATCAGCTGTGTGACTTAGTGATTTTAACCTTCTTGCTTTGAAAAATAACAGTTACAGAGCATTGTAAGGGTGATTAAATGAGTTCATATACATAAGTGTGTAGGTGTTGCTCTATAAGTGTCAGCTCTTAGTTTTCAAGCCATTTGGGGGATACCAAGAAGTATTAGCTATACAGTAGGTCCCCCTTATCTGCGGTTTCAGTTACCTGCTGTCAGCTGTGGTCCATAAATATTAAATGGAAAATTCCAGAAATAAGTTTTAAATCACTTGCCATGCTGAGTAGCATGATGAAATCTTGGGGCATCCTGCTCCATCCCCCAGAAGATGAATCATCCCTTTGTCCAGTGTTTGCACCCTGTACATGCTGCCCACCAATTAGTCACTTAGTGCCCTTCTTGGGTATCAGATCCACTGCAGTGATTTCTCAGTGCTTGTGTTCAAGTAACCCTTGTTTTCCTTAATAATGGCCTGAAAGCTCAATAGTAGTGATGCTGGCAATTTAGATATGCCATAGAGAAGCTGTAAAAGATATCTTGTCCATGGTTTCAGGTGTCCCCTAGGGGTCTTGGAATGCATCCTCTGCCAGTAAGAAAGGACTAATGTAGTCTCTGTAAACCTGATCTTCTTTGAAATGGTGGAGAGGCCCCCAAGTGGGCTGTGATGCTGTAAGAGAAAACAGGAAGAGAGGTTAAGGAGAAGGCAGTTTTACCCTATGCTTAGAGGTCATATGAAGGTGCTTAGATACCACTCAAACCCTCTATCTACTCTGTTGGCTCCTTCGTTCTTTCTGTCCATTGTGATAGAAAGTCCCAGATTTGAGCATGCATTAGAATTACCTGGGGAAAAGTTTAAAATTCATCTTCCTGAGCCCTGTCTCTAAAATTTTGATGAGTTGAGTGTGGTGTAGCCCTCATCTGGTAAAGGTGGTTCTATGATGGCTTTTCTTCCCTCACAGTAAAACAGAGTCCACCTCTCTTCTCACCACTCAGCTCTCTGTTTCCACCCTCCAGTTTCCTCTGCAAATGGAGGAACAGCTAAATAGGACTCCCGTAGACACCTAAATGATAAAAGAGCTATCATTATAGACTTTACAAAGAGGTGATCATGTCCTCCTTCAGGATAATCTGGACCAAATTACTTGGGAACAGTGGATAACGATGTCAGAAAGTCATGGGATTATTTATGAGACAAAGGAAAGAAACTGGATCCTAATACATTTGAATGGTCAAAAGCTGCTCTGGTAGGCTGGTTGTTCAAAAAATACCTTGAGGGTCTAAGGAGCCTGCAGCAGTGGAAGAAAAGCTAGCATTGAGAATCAGGTACAAGAGAGAATAATTTGAGGCCACATCTGTGATAGGGGTTTAGACTACCAGGATACCACTCGGAGGTTTCACGGTGGGCGAGGAGATGCCTGATACTGTAGGAAGCAATGGAACACATCATCATGATTGCAAACTACCAGCATATGTGAGTTGTTCCTACTTTGCATTAGAGACTATCTATATGGCTTTAGCTTTTTAAACCTAAGCCTACTACTCCCATAGGAGATAGTGTGTGTAAGGAAGGAAGGAGATTTTGCACAGTGGTTGGCCCTTGACCAGACTGCCCATGCTCAAATGCCCACCTTGCTGCTCCCTGCTAAGTGAATGCAGCAGGCTACTCAGCCTCCCTGGGCTGTTTCCTAACAGCCTCAGAGCATTGGTTTGATATGAAGTTAATATACTGAAATGTTTCAAATAATAACTTGAGAAATTTCTTCATGTTAGAGACTGTCATTATATTCATTTACTATGTTATCATCAAGCTTCAGGTAATAGGAAAAAAGCCCTGACTCAGATGATCTAAGTTAGAAGGCTATTTATTATTTTATGCAACATAAGTTATTAATTCAGCAGTTCATTGAGGATCTCAGAAAACCAGATACCTTTGGACTCCGTAATCCTCAGTGAGTTGAATGTGTACTCAGGGGCTGGCTCCACTCATGGTAACAAGATAACTCCAGTAGCTCCAACCATCACATCCGGACACACCAGTGTCCAGGGAAACAAAGGTCTTTTCTCCTTGGGTGTATCTTTTTAAGTCCCAATATCTCCTAACATACTGTCATTCATATCACAATGGTCAAAATTGTTTCCTCTGCCTTCTATTGGTAAGGGAAATAGAGTTGGGATTATCCTGATGGGCTAAGAAATTGCAGGGCTTTGTAAAGGAGAGTATAGAGAGGGTTTCTCTTCAAAAGGAGGAAGATGTTGGTAAGAACCCACAAGAGAGCTGAGTATAATCATTCAGTATCAGAGACAAAGGATCTGAAGTTCAAAGATTTCAATAGTTGGCCAAAAGCTACCATTAGAAAATGAGGCTTTTTTTAAAAATTGAAGTGTTTGACTCTAAACTCATAATTCAAAGATTGTAACTTACCACATAATTTATAGATAATATTGTGGGAGGGGGATTCAGAACAAGACCACTTGGTCCAGCAGGGGCAGTGACTCTGTAGGCATCTAAGCAGTGTGAGATGGAAAGGCCCTGTGAATCCTGAGTGGGGCAGGCTTGACTGTGGTTCGAGGCTGTTGGTCAAGGGCTGTGCACCTTCAGGAGGAAATGAGATGGGCCACGTTGCTTTGACTGATTTATTTAATAGTGTCCTGGCTTTTCAGAATCATGTTTGACAGATTCTTCCATCCCCTTTGAAGGTGTTTCTATAGGGGTGTCTTTTGGACACATCTCCATCAGCGCTTTCCTCCTCCTCAGTCCCTGTTGACAGGCCTTCCAGTGGGTGCAATGCCATGGTTCTTGGTGCCAGTAGAGGCAGTCTGCCTTCAACTCTGATTAAACTTGGCTTTCTGAGGAGGTGCTGGAGGACAAGGACAGTGCAGTCTCTGGCAGATGGAGAAATTGTCATGAGTGTCTGTTCCTGATAAAAGAGAAGGAGGAAGGAAACACATAGAAACCTTGCTTTGGGAACTGAGCAGGTTGTGTGGGCTCTGGTTTAATAAACAACACTGGACCTGATGGCAAATGTGGGTCTTCAATCTTCTTCCTCAGTAAAATGAGTTTAATAATGGCAACTCCCAGTGCCGTTCTAAGAACTGGCTAACACATGGGGGGGGCGGGGATGCTTTGGAAGTTCAAAACTCTTGCCTGAGAACTTCCTGGCACCTTGATGTGTTATCTCACTCTTTGGACTTCAGTGCATTTTAATACAGTGACTTTAAAGGGTCTTTTGTTTGTTCTTTTTAAAGTTAATGATTATTTTTCAGAGGCAGCTGGAAGAAAAGGGAGCACTCTGACCTAAGTCTAGATCATTTCAATTTTTTAAATTATCCTCATCTGCCGAGGGCCTGACATGTTGACTTTATCAGAGAGCACCAGGAGTTTTCTAATGAGAAAGACTGTGTTTCTCTTAAAGACCAATGAGCATTGGAGACAGAGATTGTTAGCACCAAGCTACTGCTTTGAGTCTAATCGTGTAATTACTAAACAAGCAAGTCAACAGTGAGCCCTCCAAAAAAGCCAAATTGCTCAGTTTTTGAAGTACCACTGGGAAGTAGACACTGGCTTCACATCTCTCCCAACTTCCTTCTCACAAAGAGGATTTCAGGTAGGGAAATGGCAGGGAGCAAATTCTGCTACATTGCCAGGTGGCACGGGGGGCGGGGGGGGGGGGGGTAGGGGTTGTGCTTTTTGGAATGCCAGTGGAGCACTGGAGCACTAAGCCCTTAATTACACAACCTAGTGATGAGCTTAGGCAGAGCTGTGACAGAGAGCATTGGAAAAGATAGATGTATGGCTTCGTTGGCAGACTAGAAATGAACTGGAGGTATTTGGCAGAAATCTGTAGTCTTCAGAAAATGAAATTGAGCAGTGTGTATGCCTCAGGTTTGATTAAGCAAGCATGTTTTCAAAATTTAAAAAAATAATCATTTGAATTTATTCAGGGTAATAACTAATGTCTAATGAAAATGCAAAATTAGGCCCTAACCGGTTTGGCTCAGTGGATGGAGCATCGGCCTGCGGACTCAAGGGTCCCAGGTTCGATTCTGGTCAGGGGCATGTGCCTTGGTTGCGGGCACATACCCAGTGGGAGTGTGCAGGAGGCAGCTGATCGATGTTTCTCTCTCATCGATGTTTCTAACTCGCTGTCCCTCTCTCTTCCTCTTTGTGGAAAGTCAATGAAATATATTTTTAAAAAATGCAAAATTAGTTACTTGTTTCCTTTGATTCTTGCTACCACCCCTCAAGGTAGATATTATAAACTCCATGGTTCTAGATAGAAGGACATGGAGGCCTCGGATGCTTGGGGACTGACGTGGTGCTCGTTCAGGTGTGCCTGGCCAATGCCACACTCCCTTTCCCCATATTTTCAGCTGTATCATAGGATAAATGTCTATACTCAGAAATTGTGTGGGCACAGGGAAGTAGCACAAAAGAGAGTGTGGGCCAAAAGAGAGTACTGGAATCACAGGAGGAGCACAACTTCATTTCATATGGATCAATCAAGACAAATACATTTATTATCAAGTTAATGGGAATAAGGGCAAGAGGCCTGGCTTCAGCCCTGCATGGGATACAGGGAGATGCACGAGGGCCAAGAAGTGGGAAGGGAGGTCCAGGAAAGGGTACAGATTGCTAGAGCCCTGCAGCCAGGCACAGGTCCCAGGGCCAATTTAGATCCCATGTGAAGATCTTAGCTTATCTGAGTTTCTGGGGGGATTTTAAGTGAGGGAAGCATGCCTTTTGCAGACTCTGGGATATACCACACACTGCACTTCTCTTGTAGTGTTCCCCCACTAAATACTTTCTCCAGTCTTTCTCAGCTGTAACTATATAGAAATAGGCATCAACCATTAAGTGTTTGTATGTTTTCACATCTGTGACCAGTTCTCACCTCCTAGCTGTGACTTGTCTGGGGAAAATAAAGCTTCATGGTTGAGGTTGTGGCAAATAGCCTCTTCTAACCTCTTCCCCAGGAGGTTGCCCCAAACCCAAGAAACAGGTGATTCACCACCACCATAGCCTCATCAGTGGGCTTGGGTACAGACAGCTGGCCCAGCTCTCTATAAGTCAGAAGCAAATCCCTGTTGTTCTAAGACTGATTTTTGCACATTTTTTTCCTATGTGGTTTACAGGGGTCCCATGAGAGTTCCTCTTGATGGCCCCGGCTAGTGTGGCTCAGTGGTTGAGCATTGACCTATGAACCAGGAGGTCATGGTTGGCTTCCGTAGGGGACATGCAGGAGGCAGCCAATCAATGATTCTCTCTTAGAATTGGTGTTTCTTTCTCTCTCTCTCTGTCTCTCTCTCTCTCTCTTTCTCTCTCTCTCTCTCCCTCTCTCTCCTTCTCTCTCCCTCTCTCCCTCCCTCTCTCCCTTTCTCCCTCCCTCCCTCCCTCTCTTTCTCTCCCTCACTCCCTTCCTCTCTGAAATCTATAAAAATGTATTTTTTAAAAAGTTCCTCTTGATGACCTGTTTGCTTCAGGTAGGACACGTATCTATTTTGGAGTCTGAGAGTGCTGATTAGGTCCTTGGAGGGAACATTATTGCAGGAGGATTGGGAACAGGACAGCTTGTTCCAGCAGAGGCTAGTGACGCTGACACTATCAAGGACTTGACAGGAAAATTGATATGTACTAAAGATACTAAAGATGACACACATAAATCCATGTCTGGTATTTATTTAATGTCACACTTAAATTATTAATTCATTCTTGACAGGGACAAATGTACAGTAAAATTTACTAATTTGGACTAATTGAGGAAAAGGCCAATTATATAGTAGAGCCTCCATTAATGAACCCAACCAACAAGACCTCAATTAATCATTCCGTGGTCTTCCTGCATGAGTAAGAGAATTCATAGCTCTGAGGAAATCAAGCTCTAGGGGTCTTTTCTCTCAAAAGTGATTTCTACATTATGCCTGAGGGCCGATACGAGAGTAGCACCTCTTCACTGAACTCTGATCTTTCCTGCTACCCATCTCCATGAACTTATGCAAAATCCTGAAACAAGAAATTACTGAAATGAATCCCCATTGATGGGGATTCATTCTGAGAAATGTGTTGTTAGGTGATTCCATAGTTGTGGAAATATCATAGAGTGCATTTACACAAACCTGGATGATACATATTTAGACTAGATGGTATAGCATATTGCTCGTAGCCTGCAAGCCTGTACCACATGTTACTGTACAATATAACCTGAAATTAAATCAATCACAGAGAAAAGGATACAATCAAGAAACACAGTAAACTTGAGATATATGAGGCTGCTGCCAGCATAACATGGCATACTCGCTTATAGCAAACTTTTTTTGTAAGTAGAAAGAGTACACTCTAACATCATGATAAAAAGTATGGCATAATAAATACATAAACTAGTGAGGGAGTTGTTTATTATTAACTTTTCTTTACTGTACATAATTATATGTGCTATACTCTTCTATGATTGGCAGTGCAGTAAGTTTGTTTACACCAGCATCAACATAAACATGTGAGTACAATCATGAGCCACTTAACAATGAGAACACATTATGAAGAATTCATTATTAGCTGATTTTCTCATTGCGTGAACTTCATAGAGTGAACTTGCACAAACCTAGGTGATGTAGCCTCCTACTGTAATTGTATATGACTGATGATGATACAGTGAGTTTGTTTACACCAGCATCACCACAAATACGTGAGTAATGTTCCACAGTAGCCCAATGCACTTAACCATTGCCAGAACCTTCTGAGCATCTGATTATTAAAAGGAGCAAGAGATAGCCTTGAGAGGCAAGATTGCCTCCCCATCAAATGTGCTTCTGAAGATGAGTAATATTTAGATAGGAGGTCAAAATATAAAGGATGTTGAGTTGAGTTTATATTTAAATTTCATTCCATCTCTGTGTTACTATAATTTTAACCAGAAAATACACCCAACTAAAATACCTCATTCCCATAGAATATCAACTAATGGAGATTGTACTATGGTAAAACACATAAAAAATCTAAACCATAAATTTAAAAAAATACAACTTTCTAACTTTTATATTTTATATAGTCATGCAAGTAAAATTGAGTTATCTGAGTAGATTACCAAATGGAGAAATTAGACTCCCTATAGAATGAAGATTTCTGAAATCCTTGAAAAACAAGCCTTTGAACTAGCATCACCAGACTTCTCTTCCCACAGTCTTACTTACATTTTTAATTTGCTTGGCAAACTACTTTTATTGAGAATATAGAAATGTATCGGTATAAAGTATCACAATTTCTAATTAGGGTATAAATTAAGGATACTTAATGTATATGTCTATTAAATGATTAAACTTGAAACCAGGTTGCAGTTGTAATTGTGTTGTACAAGACCTCAATTAACTATGCATTCTGAGGACCATTACTCAAAGACACATTCTCATATAGAAATAATGAATAAGGGAAGGGCGCCTGTCTCTCCACATATGCAAGCACTAAAAGAGCAATCAGGCCTGCAGTCACTTCATTACTTACCTGGCTGCATTCTTGTTGGTTCTTAGAAACTTTTACCATTATCTACAAGAAAATGAATTAGATTTACTAAAAAGAATTTCAGTTACTTTTTTTTTTTTTGCAGATTATTAGGTAGGATTTTTATAACTGACCAAGAATGATTTCTTGAACTTTGTAGGGGAATGGAATCTTGAAGAGAAATAGTGGCAAATTATTTTGTTTCCTTCTCACAGTGACTCATTCAAGGTGTGAGGACTTTCAACCTCATTCCACCCTTTCTCTTCTACCTGGAGGATAAAGAACCACTCATTCTTTTTTTGGTTCCCACTTCCACACAATAGCCCTTTGTCATTCAAAATATAGAAGCCTTCTAGAGCTGTCTTGAAGCCATTCTTAACACTGTTCACATCTGCTTTAATGACTCAGTAAGAGCAACTTTAAAGTTCACAGCCTTACTGAGCGCCTATTGAGTGCCAGGGACTCGTCTAGGTGCTTAGGGCGTCAGTATGAAAACTGGATACAAGTCTCTGCCTTTGTTTATCTGACATCCTAGTAGAGAAGACAGCCTTATAAATGAGAAAAAAATATGTAGACAGAAGGTGAAAGAAAGTACTGCGGAAAAAGAAAATGTAAGCAGGTCAGTGCATGAGGAGTCGAGAAGGAAGAGGGACACGGGTTGCAGTATTAAGTACGGTTGGTTGCATAGACTTCAGTAAAACAGCAACATCTGAACTAATGTGAAAAAGGTGAGATCAGGACTCCTCCGTCCAGAACCTCATCTCACTCAGACTCAAACTCAAATTCCAGGGCCTGAAAGGCTGTGTGTGTGTGCTGGCTCCTCCCCCTTCAAAATTCTCTTCTCCTCCTCTCTGGGCTTTGCCACCTTCCCACCCTCCCCCACATATACATCTGGCTCCACACTTGCTTCCTGTGATTTCTCTAGTACAGTAGTTCCACCTTATCTACAGAGGATACGGTCCAAGGCCCCCATGGATGCCTGAAACTGGACAGTACCAAACCCTGTCTATACTATGTTTTTTTCTATACATAGACATCTACGATAAAGTTTAATCTATAAATTAGGCACAATAAGAGATTAACAACAATAGCTAGTAATAAAAAAATAGAAAAAGTATAGCAATATACTGTAATAAAATTTAGGCGAATGCCTTTGTGGCTATTATTAGATAAAATATAGAAGACATGAATACAAGCCCTGAGATCCTGCAACCTTCAACCTGATAACCCAGGCAGGGAGCTTCTAGACTGGAGACACTGGACATGGCATGAGACATATCCAGGCCTGATGAAGCGGGTGGTGAGATTTCATCATGCTACTCCAAATGGTACACAAGTGAAACGGATGAATTGTTTATTTATGGAGTTTTTCATTCAATATTTTCAGGTATTATTGATGGTGGGTAACTGAAACCATGGAACATATTACAGACATACACCTGCCTCAGGACCTTTGCACTTGCTATTTCTTATGCTTAAAATGTTCTTCCCTAAATATCCATGTGTGTTGCTTCCTCGCTCCTTTGCCTTTTGCCCTTTGCCCTTTGCCTTCCTGGTTCCTTCTCAAACCACACTGTCTTAAGTTGCAATCCCCCCTCATGCAGTACTTCTAATCTCTCTTCCCTTTTCTCTTTTTCTCTAGAGCACTTTATCATCATCTAACATGCTATTTATTTTAAAATATGCTAAACAATACAGGCATTTTTATCTCCCCCAAAAATGTCAGCTACATGAAGGGAAGGGATTGTGTCTCCTCAGATTGCTACATTTTGCATTTCTGACACAGAGATGGCACCAGAGAAATTGGTGAATTAATGAACGGTGTATGTAAAATGGTGGTTTACCTGTCAAATGGGTCTTTGAACATTTAATAATTTGCTTTTTAACACTAAATAGTGCATTCAACTGGTAATTTTATTTACATTATCTATTTAATATAGACGCTCGGTGCATGAAATGTGTGCACTTGGGGGGTCCCTCAACCTGGCCTGCACCCTCTCGCAGACGGAGAGCCATTGAGGGATACCTAACTGCAGCAGAGGCAGGAGAGGCTCCCACCACCGCTGCTGCGCTCACCAGCTGTGAGTCTGGCTTCTGACTGAGAGGCGCTCCCCCTGTGGGAGTGCACTGACCACCAGGGGGCAGCTCCTGCATTGAGCATATGCCCCCTGGTGGTCAGTGGATGTCATAGTGACTGGTTAACCGGTCAACTGTCTGCCCCCTGGTGGTCAGTGCACGTCATACTAACTGATCGACCGGTCAACTTGTGCTCCCTGGTAGTCAGTGTACATCATAGCAAACGGTTGAACAGCCTTAGCATATCATTAGCATATTGCACTTTGATTGGTTGAACAGACGACCAGACAAACGGACACTTAGAATATGAGGCTTTTATTATATAGGATTAGTAAACTATTTTAAAAGTACACTTAACAAATGAACTTCATACAATTCCAACTAAATAAGTTGGAATCAATTGCTTATCATTACTAACATGAGCCACATAAGTAAACTAGAAGTGAAAAGAGGGGGAGGGAATTATCCAAATAAAAGAAAGTAGATTTAATTCAGTGGTTCAGGATGGTGTTTCAATAGTAGAACCCTCTCCCCACCTATCCCTCAACTGGATCCATTAGGCATCTCAGCAGCCCCGTGAGCTGAACTGTGGATGCCATATACAGGGAAGAAGGGTTGAGCAGTTTATGTGCAAGACTACAGACCCAGAGTGCTGACGTGCAGTCCTCTCTGTCATTAACTGGATGCAAACCCTTTTAGCTCCCCATGCCATCCCGTTCCCATCTGCCAAGCTCTTACAGTTAGGAAGTGAGCAAATGAGGGCTTTTGAGAGAAACCTTTAAAAGACCCATTATCCGAATGCCAGAGTGATCCATCTCTGCATCTCGCAGCAGATGGAAGTTGCTGTAACCAACCAGGAAGAGTCAGACCCCGACGTACATTTCCAGGCTGGCTTGTGCATGGCATTCTAATCTGAGGGACAATCTCACAGTGGCTTGGAATGAGGTAAAGGGAGAAAATGGTCTTTTGGTCCTTGCATCCTGACCTGAGTGATGCTACTAACCAAATACCGCTTTCCACATGCCTTTCCTTTGTTTGAATTTAGCATTTCCTTGGCTTTTTACATCTGAAAAATATTTTTTTTCCTTAGTGGCAATTCAAACACAAAGAGAGATCAACATTTTAAAATTCAGATAAGCAGGAGTTAGTTTACAGTTAGTGATTTGGAGCACACTGCTTTTGTGTGATAATATTTGAAATTTATTTCCACAAGTTATTGCACATTCATTTCTGGAGTTTTCATTGCAGAAAATTGCCAGAAGGAATGGATTTTGTCTTCTTCAGCTGGCAGAACAATTTTCCACCTGTCGCCCAAATATTTGATGAGAAGGATTATGTTGCCGGCTCCGAAAGTTTATACCTTGGATCCTTCGGAAGAGAGAGGGTCTAATGAAACTGCTACCCTGATATCAGAGTCCAGCTTGCTAAAGTGTCTATGAAACAGTGGATGGATTTCTGAGGGTTAGGGCAATTTCTGAACAACTAGCTCCAGTAGCATACACATTGGTGCACACACACACACACACACACACACAGTTCTCAACTTGACGCATGGCAAATGATGTTTTTTATCCTTTATGCTGTAACAGCATTCGTGTGTTCAGCAAAACTCTGTGGCCTTGCCAAAGATCTGAATTAATTGCCTGAAATTATTGTTGTTCATCTTCCTGGTAAATGGAACCAAATAGAAGCACTGGCGGTGCAAAGGTACAGATGAAATTGTCATTTGATTTCAGGTTCAAGTAATTTACTGTCTCCATTGGGTTTTATGTTCCTCTGTAGTTTGTTAGGTATAGAGCCAGCCTAGGCAGTGCAATCAACAAAAAACAGATTTCAAAAATTCATACGTAATGGCAGCAACCTTTTAAACTGTCAGAATAAATATAAAACTGTTTTTCCCCTTGTTTCTTCAAACACTTTATGAACATCATAAGTAATAATAATATTGCTGCTGTCAGAAGAATGTTTCTGAGGTATAGATTTTACCGTGCCGTGTCAGGACGCCTCAGCTGCCCCTGGGGGAAGGGCTAGTATTCGTGGGCTGGCTTTCACATCCCTGAGTAATGAGATGCTGACTTGACTTTTCTACCTTATTTTCCAGGGCCCCATCTACCCAACAAGCCAGTTAAACGGAACTGTTATTCCCAGCATATTCCTCACAAATGATCCAATCCCCATGCTTTTGTCCATGCTGTTTCAAACCCTGCTTTTCTGTCAAATTTAAATTTTACCCACCCATCCCGGCCTAACGCAGAATCTGGTCTCCAAAAAGCCATCCGCAAAACATGTGGCTGGAAATGACATCTCATTTTGTGAACTCAGACCACCTCACGGACATTGCTTACGGAATCTTTCAGTTTATATTTCTCATTCCCAGCAGCTGTGTACAGATCTAGACCAAGACAGATTCCATCATGAAGAGCATTTTGTTAGGTCGTTAACGTGGACATAACGGGCCTTGCTCCAGAATGAGTTGGGCATGTTTTCCTCTGGAAATCTGCTCTGGTTGGTACTGGATGTTTGTACTTTGCACAGCTCCTTGGTGTCACCTGCCTTGACATTTGGTGTCAAGCCACCACTGGCAGAGCCACTCCAGTGTGTTGAGGGCTTCAACCATCAGCTAGAAGCCACTGTGTTGAGCATATTGTTCTTATATTATGAGTTAATGTAAGCACAACATTGGGCTAGGTGCACCCGAGATACAGAATGGAAAAGGTAGTCAGAAACTCTTCTAATATCCCTCATGTCTCTGTGCTGCCCCTCCCCAAAGCACCTGCCCAGCTTCCCTTCCAGGCTTCAGTTCTGGGCCCCTTTTTCCTCTCTCCATCTGGGCACCAGTCCTGAGGATATCTTTGTTTTCTTATTTAGAGTTTCCCAAGAAGAGCTCGACTGTCCTGCGTAAGTGGCAGCGTGCAAGTGTATGAGGAGTCCCAAGTTAAACATGCTCATCTTTTCAGAGTGGCGATTTTACTAAAAAATGCAAGAGCATTTTTTAATTAACTACATTATTATAAAACAAAATTGAAACTTTGCCTGAATTTTAAGATGAACTAGATGATGGCAGAGAAACATCTTATGATCATTGCTGCTGTTCTCACCCTCACTCTTAGGAGGCTGCCTTCATGATTCTTTGCCACTGGATTATGTTAGGGCAGTCATTTGTAAGGTACTGATGTAAGATTTTGATGTGGTCTAACCTTTTTGTAGTTGATAGATTTTTTCCCCGTCTCTTTGCCTTTCCCCCCAAGATTTCCCCTTTAATTCTATTCTTCCTCAAACCAGTGCATCGGCCCCAGGTTTCTTTTGAAACCTGCCCCTCTCTGAGTTCTCTGACCAGGTAGCTGGGTGGTTGATAGAGCATCTAAACCAGTGATGGCGAACCTATGACATGTGTGTCAGAGGTGACACGCGAACTCATTTTTTTGGTTGATTTTTCTTTGTTACATGGCATTTAAATATATAAAATAAATATCAAAAATATAAGTCTTTGTTTTACTATGGTTGCAAATATCAAAAAATTTCTGTATGTGACACGGCACCAGAGTTAAGTTAGGGTTTTTCAAAATGCTGACACGCCGAGCTCAAAAGGTTCGCCATCACTGATCTAAACTGTCATGTCATCTTGTTCAAAGAATTTTGAAGCTATGTATATGGGTGGAAAAGAGTGTAAAGGGTAGAAATTAAATCTTGCTAGTGGAATAACGGTTCTGTTATAACACAAATCTTCACATGGTGGGTAATTGAAAATAGGCAGTATTTTCCTTCTTGCTTCCTTTTACTTTTAAAGGAGGAAAGTGAGGTTGGGAAGGTATGATGTACTTGTTCATGTACAGACTGTGCTGTTCTAGAGCTGGAAGGGATTCAAGACAGGGTCCAGCATCCCCTTGATTTTAACCTGGAGGGTCCTAGTGTACCATGGGCTTGCAGGGCATTTGGGGAATGTGCACTATTTTCAGCATTTCACAGAACATAATGAGAAGCATGTTTTTATTCACAATGCATGTGTCTGATTTTGGCAGTAGCTTTTGAAATTCAGTGGGGTTATATTGGTAATAAAGGATTCATTACAGATTCTGATTATTTCTTGTCTCTGAGAATTTTTCAATACAAAACAATGAACACCTGTATACCCATCTTAGCTCTGGTGATTCATTGTTGCTGCTACTGCTGTTGTTGTTGTTGCCATTGTTGTTGTTATTATTATTTAGTATGTTCCATAACTGCTTATATATAATACATACAAATATATATATGTATATATATTAAATCCTTACCCAATGATATGTTTTTATTGACTTTAGAGAGAGAGGGAGGGAGAGAGAGAAACATTAATGTGAGAGAGAAATATCCATTGGTTGTCTGCCATATGTGGCCTCACTGGAGATTGAACCCACAACTTAGGAATGTGAGCCTAGAATCGAACTCACAATGTTTTGGTGTATGGAATGACACTTCAACCAATTGAGCCTCCTGGCCGGGGATGCTTATATATTTTTAACAAAAATAAACAGTATAGATAAAATGAAAGTGCTTTTTCTTCCACAGCTCTTTGCATCTCTTTTTTCTCATCATCTCAATAGCAACTACTAGAAGTAATTTAAATTCTTCTATTATATTTGATATTTTAGCATCTATTTATGTACTTGTGAGTAATATTTATGCATTGCTTTATGACATAAAAATTTGCAAAAATAAAATCTTATACCGTGTATCTTTCTGTAACATTTTTTCTCATGCAACATAAATTGAAATATATCCATGTCAGTAGATAGATCAATGTTTCCTTTGTACTGCAATAAGTATTCTATTCCGTGAATATATCTTATTTGATTTATTAGTTCTACTCTTAGTAGACAGCTATACTGATTTTAATTTTTCTCTAGAAAGCATCTAAAACATGGGTTCATGTCCTGGTGGAATTTTTTATATGTCTCTAGTTATTAATAACCATTGGGGGCAATTGTTAGTTAACAAATGCTGTTTGCTAGGCTGAAACCTTTAAATCATGAATGAACTCCAAAGGAAGAAATGGTCAAGGAATTGGATGTCATTGATGCAATGCCTCTCTGACTGAACAGGAATAGAATAAAATCATCTTAGAAATTTCCTCTCTACCCTCTGAAAAACACACCAGAGTATGAGTCCACATCCTTTTGGGTACACATTTTAGTGTCTTAGAACACTAGAGTTGGGAAATTTCTGTTAGCATTTGACCTAAAATCCTACTTCAGTAATTGAAGCCACATTGCCTCTTGCTGTCTATAGAAGTAATGAGGCCCCCGCTACTTCCCTCCACTCTTCTCCCCTTCTATGACCTTATGCTGCTTTGCAGCTTTTTTCTCCTTTTAGCAGCATGAGTTCAGTCTCTTTAACCTTTCTCCTAGGATTTCTTCCCACAGGGCAGTGGTCAGCAAACTCATTAGTCAACAGAGCCAAATATCAACAGTACAACGATTGAAATTTCTTTTGAGAGCCAAATATTTTAAACTGAAACTATATGGGTAGGTACATTGTTATTAACTTAATTAGGGTACTCCTAAGGCTTAGGAAGAGCCACACTCAAGGGGCCAAAGAGCCACATGTGGCTCGCGAGCCACAGTTTGCTGACAGGACCCTAGGGCATTTGTGTAGTTGTAATCAAGGCTTTATCAGAGGGATCCATATCTTGCTTAGTTTGTAGGTCTTAAACCTAAACATATATCTATCTCTATATCTATCTATCCATCTATCTATCTATCTATCTCTCTATCTCTCTATCTATATAGATAGATATCCTATCTATATAGGATATAGATAAAACCCTAATATGCAAATTGACCAAATGGTGGAACAACTGGCAGAACGACCAGTCGCTATGATGTGCACTGACCACCAGGGGGCAGACACTCGATGCAGGACCTGCCCCCTGAGAGGGAGGCAACCAGCAGCAGCAGAGGGTGGGGCTGGCCAGAAGGTGGCACCAGGCCACCAGCCAAGGCGGGTGCTAGCGGGGGAGGGGGCTCTACCCCCCCGAATCGCCCTGTCTGCTGGTCGCCCCACAGATCAGCCCTGATGGCTGGCCAGGCCTAGGGACCCTACTCTATATATTGGGAGCAGTCTCTTAGATTTAAAAATTACAACCTGGCAAGGCTACTCTAACATTGAAAAAACAGGATGATGCAGCAATGACATTGATGGACTCTGGCTTGCACATTTTGTGGTCAGCCCTGATTCTGACACTTATAACTGTGTTACAAAGCCAATTACTTCTCTCTGCTTCAGTTTTCCCACCATATAAGATGGGAAAAATGGCACTACTGCCTCAGAAAGATCATGTTATGTACTACTTTTTATAACCAGGAAAAAAAAATGTAGCTGCCCATACAACAGCAAGATGCCTTTCACCTGTATGAAAAGTATGGTCACTGGTGCATGCAGCATCCCAGATTGCAAAAGGTTGTCAACATCCCCCAAGGGCACAGGAGGCCAGGCTGAGGGAACCCCCCCCTCCCCATGCATGAATTTCATGCACTGGGCCTCCAGTATGTATATGTGCATATATATATATATATTGCTAACCTTGAACAGGGCTGACAGGACTACCTCACAGTTTTTATATATAACTTTCTATACTTATACTTACGTTTACATATGAATACATCTGTCCCTTTATTTAGGAAATATATATTGTCTCCCTTCTGCTTAGCAGCCTTACATGTTTATAGCACACATGCACTCATACTCATGCACCAACAGTCTTGGGTGACTGGATTATATGTGTTTAGCATGTGGCCTATTAGGTTGGACAGTTATGCCTTCTGCTATGTTGTACAAAGCCAGTTTTCACTGTTTAGGCATTTATTGAATTGATAAGAAAAAAGGGGGGATTATTTAGAGTATACCCAAAATATGTAAAGAATATTTAAAGCAGGATTAGGTTCAATAGCAAAGCAAAAGAAAACAAAGTGAACCTAAATTGCTATTGACAGGAGAATGGATAAGTTAATCATGATATATTCACCCAATAGAATTTTGCAGTGATATTCAACCCTTTTCATCTCATGGCACACATAAACTAATTACTAGAATTCTGCAGCACATCAAAAAATACATTATGTTTTTTGCCAGTCTGACAAAAAAATAGGTATAATTTTTATTCATTCACAGCAGATGACTATCATTGTGTTGGCTGTTGTCATTGTTTAATTTTACAATCTAAGGGAAAAGAGGTCAGTGCCCCTGACTAAACAGTCAGGTATCACATGTTTTAAAATTCTTGAGCACACTAGTTGAAAATAGCTGGGATACTGCAATGAAAATGCATGAACTCTCACCACATGCATTGGCAAGGATGAATTTTAAAAACATTGTTGAATGCAAAAAAAAAAAAAAAAAAAGAACAGGAATAGCTAATAAATATATTAAAAGAGGCTCAACACAATTAGCCATTAGGAAAACACAAATCAAAACCAAAATGGGATACTACTTAACTCTCACTAGGATGGCTGTAATATGAAAGAAAATAAGTGTTAAAGAGGATGTGAAGAAATTTAAACATTTGTACATTGTTGGTGGGAATAAAAATGATTCAGCCACTGTGAAAAAGAGTCGGCTGCTTTTAAAGAGTTAAGCATGTAGTTACCATATGACCCACTGTTTTCACTCCAAGATTATATATATATATGAATGAAAGGAAAAGATGTCTACATAAACATGTTCACAAATATCCAAAGCAAAATTATTCACAATAGTGAAACTGGCCCAAATATCTATCAACTGATGAATGGGTAAACAAACAATGTATATCCCATACAATGGAATATTATTTAATGTGTCTGCCCGGTGTGGCCCAGGGGTTGAGCATTGTCCCATGCACCAGGAGGTCGCCATTTCCATTCTTGGTCAGTGCACATGCCTGGGTTGCATGCTCATTCCACAGTAGGGGGCGCGCAGGGGGCAGCCAATCAGTGTTTCTCATCAATGTTTCTCTCTCTCCCCTCTCTTCCTCTCTCTGAAAACAATAAAAAAACAACACAGAAGCTCAGAGCTATACTACAACATAGCTGAATCTTGAAAATATGCTAAATTAAAGGAGCCAGTTCCAAATAATTACATACTTTATTATTTCATTTACATAAAATGTCCAGAATAGGCAAATTCATAGAAATAGAAAGTAGATGAATGGTCTCCAGTGGCTGGAGTCAGGGAAGGAGGAATAACTGCAGTGGGTACAGATTTCTTTTGGGGGGCTGATAAAAATATTCTCAACTTAGACTTAGTGGTGGTTACACACTCTGCGGATATCTTTTTTTTAAAAAATAATCGTGTTACTTTTTATTATGTATTTTATTTTTTAACTTTTATTAAATTTTATTGGGGTGACATTGGTCAACATGAACATATAGGTCTCATGTTTGGATTTCTAAGTTACAAAATCTGTATATCAGGTGACAGGAGACGATTTGCCTTTGGGTGGTGTGCACATGGAGCTATGTACATGTTCTGTGAACATCTTAAAACCATCAAATTGTACAACTTGGTGAATTTTAAGGTAGGGGAATTATATCTCAAGATTTTAAAATGTAATCAGGAATGCATGCACTCTATTACAACTTTTATAAAGTTCAGAAACAGTCATTTAAATGTTTTCTAGGGTTGTATATCCATATTATAAAAACAAACATTAAGGAGGAATAGATGTAAAAAAAAAAAAAAAGAAAGAAAGAAAGAAAAAAGAAAAACCCAGCATAGAGTGGTGGTTGTTACCGCTGAGTTTCTGGAAGGGGATCATACCAGAGAGAATCACAGAGCAATGGCCTTGAAAATGTTTTATTAAGTTGAGTGATGTGTTTCTTTTATTATCATTCTTTTTTCCTGATGTTTATGTTGCATCATTATTTTAATCAATGCTTGTTACTAAAATATTATCTGCCTCAAATACTTATAATAAAAATCTGAATGTAGCCTTCTCTACCTTTTGAAGGTGATAGTACCAGTGAAACAATGTGTTTATACTGTTCCTGATCCTTTGTTTTTTGTGTGTGTGTGTGGTTTTGTTTTTGTTTTTTGCTTTGTTTTGTTTTTGATTTATCAAGACCAGGCCACCAAAAATGTTGGTTGCCTCCCCACAAAAAAAAAAAAAAAAAAAAAAAAAATGGGAGAGAGATTATGACCCTTCGGAGACACTGCTAGGGAGAGATAAAGGGTGACATCCAGCGGAGATAGCCTGTTGCTTAGCCAGTACATGAATGGGTTTTGGGTTGTACAAATCTTAGTTGTTCTGTATTAGAAAATGGGGCGAATGCAACATTTTTTCTAAAAGAGGTTTGGTTTGGTTTTTGGTTCTTTAAGAGGAATTAAGCAGAAGACAAATAGGTAAGGGTGAGAGAAAGATGACAAAACTGAATGGTGGAGTGGACCTATTACTTTTATGGAAATGACTGTCTGATACCCAATTTATCCTGGAATTTAAATGCCTCCCAGCTCTGGGGGCATTAAAATAATCCTGTTATCCTACTAAGATATGAGTAAATTGGACATTTATTTTTATTATTTGTTCTTTTTCTATTGAGGTATAATTGACATAATATTATATTAGTTCCAGGTGTGCACCCTAATGATTCTATATTTGTGTATATTGTGAAATAATTACAATAAGTCTAGTTAACATCCATCACCACATATTGTTCCAAATATTTTTGTGATGAGAATTCATTAACCCTTTGGAGACACTGCTAGGGAGAGATAAAGGGTGACATCCAGTGGAGATAGCCTGTTGCTTAGCCAGTACATGAATGTGTTTTGGGTTGTACAAATCTTAGTTGTTCTGTATTAGTTGGCCTTGAAAATGTTTTATTAAGTTGAGTGATGTGTTTCTTTTATTATCATTCTTTTTTCCTGGGTTACAAAATGATTCTTCCATCTAAAACGTCTCTATTGACCTCTTTAATGTGTCTTTGACTTATTTTACAACTGGAGTTTGTACCTTTCGACCCACTTAACTCATTTATCCCACCCCTCAACCCCTGCCTCTGGCAACCACCAATCTGTTCTCAGTATCTATTTGCTCTGGGTTTTAAACTTGTTTTATTTTATTTTTTAGATTTCACATGCAAGTGAGAAAATATGGTATTTGTATTTCTATCTCATTTATTTCACTTAGCATAATGTCTTCAAGCTCCATCCATGTTGTCACAATGGCAAGATTTCATTTTTTATGGCTGAAGAATATTCCATTGTGCATGTGTTTGTGGTGTGTGTGTGTGTGTGTGTGTGTGTGTGTTGTAAATAATGCTGCAATGAACATACGGGTGCAGATATGTTAGTGTTTTCATTTTCTTGAGATAAATACCCAGAAGTGGAATTGTTGGGTCATCTGGTAGTTTTATTTTTAACTTTTTGAGGACTCCTCAGACTGTTTATCAGTGGCTGCTCCAATTTATAAGCCCAACAACAATGCACAAGGGTTCCCTTTTCTCCACCCTCGCCAACACTTGTTTATTCTTGTCATATTGATAATGGCCGTTCTTACAGGTATGAGGCAGTGTCTCATTGTAGTTTTTACTTGCATTTCCCAGAAAATTAGTAATGTTGAGCACTTTTTCATGTATCCGTTAGCTACCTGTCTTCTTTAGAAAAATTTCTATTCAGATCCTCTGCCCATTTTTTTAAAAAAAATATGATTGTTTGAGTTTTTTGCTTTTGAATTACATGAGTTCTTTATTTTAGATATTAGCCCCTTATCAGATATATGATTTACAAATATATTTTTTCCCATTTGGTAGGTTGTCCTTTCATTTTTGTTGATGATTTTCTTTGCTGTGCAGATGGGTTTGGTTTTTGTTCTGTTTGTTTTGTGTGTGTTTTTAAAGAAATCGTGGAAACAGACCAAGTTTTAAGATTGGTAGTTGTGTCACAGAAGAGGAACAGCAGCCATGACATAAAAAGTTAGTTGATAAACTGACCTAATTTAGAGAAAGAGGGAAAAAAAACAGCAACTAAGAAATAGAGAGATTTAGAGCAGTTGATCCAAATGCTGTGATTTCCAACCCCATCAATCGTTTGGTTGGTGAGAATTTCATTTTAAACCAGATACGAATCTAATAAAATAGTATAATCCTGGGTTACAAAATGATTCTTCCATCTAAAACGTCTCTATTGACCTCTTTAATGTGTCTTTCTGTTTTTATATGCCCACTCTTCAGTGCTGTAAAGTTACATGGTATTTTAAGCTGCTGCTCTGAGGTGGTTACACACTTATCTAAATTGGGTCTCATCAGCACCTTAATGAACAAACTCTCTATAACCCAGCCTTAATCAAAATGTTTTTAAAAATTAGAGCAGTGATCAGCTATCAGGCTCTCGGTGCTTCTCAGATATTAAACTTCAGATCCCTTGAGGAACAATTCACATTATTATTTGAGCATCCAAAGTCGTAGATTGAAGGACATCATGTTCCCCACACACCCAAGCACCGCACACAACACCCCCCCACTCATCCTAGTATCCTCATAGAATATCTGCTAATTCTAAAAATTAACCTTTAAAGATGTTTATTTTGCTCTTAGACTATTTTTAGAATAGATTTTGTGACAATGCTTTAGATAACTGGGGTCTTACTTAGATGTCTAAAATCAGATTTCAGGAGTCACTTTTCTAATCAAGGGTGCACCCCCTTGGCAGTAATCCGATCCAAACTCAATTCTCCTCCTAGTCTTTGATGAGCTCTCATGTGGAGCCAGATCTAAATGCCCTCAAAGAGAGATGGTTCACTTGCCCTTTTTCTGATCAGTGGAGCCCTCACAGAACTCCAAGAGCTTGCGTAGATGATTACAATGAGCTCTGTGATTTCAACCAGTTCCTAAAACGCCTTGGGATATATTTGTCTTGCAAGCTGTTTATGCACAGAGAGGAAGTTTAATCTAGCAGGAAAGAAAAGTTTAAGGCAACTTTGGGTTTAAAAGTCAGATTTTTTTTCACTTGAATCTCAGTATTATATGTATTGAGATCTTTCTAGTCCCCCAATGTTGACTCTGTCATGAACTCATGGGGTATGCCTAGACAACTTAGGTTCTATGATTGGCACTTTTCTTGTTTGTAAAATATGCATTAAATGGGATGATTTCTACATTAACCTGCAAAGCTCCCAAAGATAGATTTGGACCACTCTGACCCTTTCTGCTTTTACAAGAACCAAATGTCCATCTAGTCTTTGTCTTAAGCACATTTTTATTTCAAAACACAGCACAATATTGACTTTTACCCTTACTCTGAAACTTGCTTGTAGAAACCTGATTAACAGTATTTACCAATTAATGATTATCTTTGCTTACTTACCTACTTAACATAGTAAAGTATATTAAGCGGATCTAGAAGTATTTTCTTCTTCAACTGATTTTAATGATTTAAGACCCATTTTTACTCATAATCACAATAGCATTGTGATTGGCTTATTGAGAACATTGATTCACAATTACAAAAGCAACTATAGAGAGATACTGCTCTAGCAGATAATTTTCACAAAATGACAGATCTGATTATTCACTTGAAGAGTCACATGGATAAAATCCTTTGGGAGTTTCAGCGCAACTTAAAATTCCTTTAGAACCTCTGAAATTATGAATGCAGTCTTTTGACTCTGCTTTTCTACCCAATTAAGACAAAAAAAAGTTAATGTGTTACTTCAAAGGTATTTAGTTGTAGTAAAATCCAGTTCAGCTATTAAAAAAGAAAATCCTCTTTTCTCCTCTTGCCCTAGAGTGTTCATAAAGAATCTATGTGTATTCTGTGTGTGTCCCAAATATAACTGGCACAATTATCTTCATATTTGGCTCATTAAGCACTGCATTCTTCTGTGACTCGCTGCCGTGTGACAATGGCCCAGCCGTGAACGGTTCCCTGAGAAACAAAGGGAAAAAGCATGATTCTGTTCTAGTAGTTTCCTTTTAAGTCCATTGCTGTCAATTGATCATATTGCTTTGATGTATAATTAATCTTAGTGAAGCCTAGTCTTCTCCATTTACTAATAGGAAACCCGTAATCTGCCTTTGCGACAAGCCCAGGCCTTCACCCAACCCAGGGTCCACATTTATCTTGAAGGATTGTATTGTCCTCTGCAGGCATAGGGAGCAGCACATTCTTCAGAACGTGGCTCCTGAAGTCCTTGGACACTGGGGTTATAATAAGAGCGGGAACTCGCCTCATCCATCTTACCTGGTTCTGTTGAACTCGGATGCGGCCTCAGAAGCATTGTGCCTTGGAAGCCAAGCAAATTCCTAGATCTAGGGCCTCCTGAGTTGTGGCTATCATAGTTTCATGTGGGATTAGGGTGGGGTGGGGACTACAGACAGAAGGTAATGCAAAACAAGTGGGTCTTTTGTTTTTATGCACTGTTATCAGTTTAACTTCTACAGCATTATTTCCAAGAACTTGAAATGTTGAGAAATGAAGTAGTAATTTTTTTTCCCATAGGAAGAAACTCTATCTTCAGTCATCCTGGAAAAGGGAATTAAACAGGAGGGGTAAATGCTTATCCCAAATACACTGCTTGTCTCTGCATACTTGAGACCCCTCCCCTCCCCAATTTTTTTTCAAATGACATGTGAATAACCAGTTTGCTTCAGTGGGTGTTGCATATTGATATATCTGATCTTTCAATACCCTCTATGACTGCCTCTGTTCCAGCCACATGGCCAGGCACACTGGCCTTCTCCTGACCCTGTCATGTGTGCATGAGTAAATGATTCCTAGTATTCATTATGGCTCAAAGTCCGATGCGTTTTCACTTCTGCTTTCATCACATTTTATTATGGGCTGTTCTCTGTAATGTGAAATCACCTGGAAAAAAATACAAAATTTTAAAAACCTTATAAATTGCACTCTGAGACATTACATAGTAAATAGGTATAGACTTTTTGGTTACTTTTTTTCTCTTTGTTTGGAACTGAGACTTTTAGGATCTTCCCATGTCCTTTGCCTTAAAGGGCCTCCAGAGCTAGTCCCTTGTCTTGCCAATGGCATTATATAGAGCTGCTGAACAAGGAGGTATTGTTTTACCTTGTAATCCTTATAGGTGATGATGATCATTGTATTGCAGAGAATTTTTCCCTAAAGGTGGCCACTCCAATCAGGTTTACTGTGACTTTTGGAATCAACTGGTCATTTTTATAGTCTACACTAGAGGCCCGATGCACAAAATTCGTGCAAGAGTAGGCCTTCCTTCCCCTGGCTGCCAGCACCGGCTTCCCTCTGGCTGCTGGCAGGCACCCAGGACCCAGGTTTCCCTCACAGTCCCGGCTTTATCTGGAACAGAGGTCCTCAAACTTTTTAAACAGGGGGCCAGTTCACTGTCCCTCAGACCGTTGGAGGGCCGGACTATAGTTTAAAAAGAAATTATGTACAAATTCCTATGCACACTGCACATATCTTATTTTGAAGTAAAAAAACAAAAGGGGAACAAATACAATATTTGTATTTGCATGTGGCCCGCAGGCCGTAGTTTGAGGACCGCTGATCTGGAAGGTCGTCCAGAAGGACATCCGGTCTAATTAGCATATTACACTTTTATTATTATAGATATTTAGAAATTCAGTGGGAAAAATCATCTCTAAGCCTCAGTTTGCTCTTTCAGTTTTCCATCCTAGGAACTGTATTATGGGGATGAAATGGTAATGAAGCACATACTAGTATCTAGTGTTTTTTCCCACAATGAGCAACTTGTAATGTCATGGTTGTTAGCTTTCTTTGGCCATTGTTGCACTATTGTGGACACTGTCTTAACACTGATTTTTAATGTCTTGACATTGTTATGTTGTCTTTAGCTATAGGTGCTAAGTGTGCTTTTTGTCTCCTTTGCAGTTGTTGATGTTAAATTCTAACCCTCGCTATAAACATCCCCATTGGACTCCTGTTTGTGAGCCCTTGGGTTAATGATTCTAGATTTCCTTAAATATCAATTCTAAATAAGCATATTTACTCATATACTTGATGATATAGATGTATCTGACACTATCTGAAAAGTATATAGTCCCATTTTTTCTTGTTAATCCTCACCCAAGGATATTTTTCCATTGATTTTTAGAGAGAGTAGAAGGTAGAGGGAGAAACATCAATGTGAGAGAGACACATCAATTGGTTGCCTCCCACATGAGCCCTGACCAGGGCCAGGGATTGAGTCTGCAACCAAGATACGTACCCTTGACCAGAATCAAACCCAAGACCCTCCAGTCTGTAGGCCGACGCTCTATTCACTGAACCAAACCAGCTAAGGCATATAGTCCCGTTTTTAAGCAAGAACACCAGAAAATATTTTCTTCCTGGGATTTTGCAATGCCATTGTTTCTCTAATTTTATATTTGAAATGGCTGGAGAAACTGTATTTAACTAGGAGAGCACTGTAGACAAAATTGTTTTAATGTATATTAGGGCTACAAAAAACTATTCTTAGCAATAGGAGGAAAAAGATGATAGTATAATAATATACACATCCATTCTTTCCTCTCCTTTCCTATCTCCACTTACCTAAAAAGAAAATGTTGATCCTGTCTGGACTCTTTGCCCTGAAAGTCACCTCTAGGTTAGGAAATGTTTCATCTCTTTTAGGGCACATTGACCCATTTGATTGATGGTTTAATATCTTCCCCCAAAGTACCAACTAATGTTGGTTGTTTCTTTTAATTTCAAAACCTGTTCAGTGGTAACACAGGTCATTTCCCATCTCCTGACCCACACCCTAGATGCCAACAAAATTAAGTGCTTGCTGTAAGCCATAGATACCTGCAAGCAATCAACCCATTGATGGCAAATAGCAAACTGAAATGGCCTAACTATGCATGTGATTGTCTGATTCATATTCATTTATACATGGAGGTAGGATGCTGAGACAGCTAAATAATTAAATCACATAATGTAATTAAACTGGCTCTATTAGAGTGCTCTCTCCCCCCACCCATTCTTCTTGCTGACAGTATGCATGCCAGGCTTCACCCCAGTGCAATTATGCTGAATAGTTAATACTAAGCCACGCGAGTATGTGGTAAGCTTTTTTGTTGTTGCTGCTCTTTTTTTTTTCTTCCAAGTTCCATAAGTCAAATGCCAGATTTTCAAGGTACAACTTCAGGTCTTCAAATGATAGACATAGAGCTCTTTACCAAACACATTACAGCAAAAGACCAGTGGCCTTAATCCTCCGAGAACATCCAGGTCTCCAAAATTGGTCACTGGGCTATGACCTTAGATATTGCTTCGTAAAGAAAAAGGAGGTAAATTTTCAGGCCTTGCTTGAAGTGCCGCTGAGTAGACTGGGTTCTTGCTCTAGCAATTTCTTCCTCATGAAACAATTTACAGGATGCAAACCTACCTCTGTTTATCCTTCACCTGTCCATCCATTCCTAATTATTGCTTTAATAATTAATAGTAAAATCCTAACAATCATTTCTATTAAATATTGGTTGCCTCTTTTATGTCATATAATATCCTAGTCAATTTATATTTATCTACTTGAATGTACACAGTAGCCTCATGGTACCATATTGTTATCTTTCTACATGGGGTGGAATGGAGCATGAGGTAGGTTACATATTTTGAAGGTAATATAACTAATTAATAAGAAAGCCTGGATTTGGGTCCAGCACTAACTCCAAAGCCCACATTTGCTCCTTTGCATCAGGCTGCCTCTTGATAAAATATATCATGGGGAATGATATTTTGTGCTTCCAATACAACTTAGTATAAATCTGTTTCTGACAGTGTCCAGCATCTTCTCTAAGGAAAATGAGGAAATTAAGCCCCTTCTATTCTATGGGTTCCACCTCTTTATCAGATGACTGTCAATTCAAATCAGGACACAGCTGCTATTACTGGCCACTACTGCTGTGAGGTGTATTATCAGTCTTTACTAAGTACCACATCCCAGCAGGCTCAACTAACTAAATCTGTAAATTAGGAAAAATAACACAGGAATTAAACAACTTCACATAAGCATCCACCTCATATCAACACCTTAGGTGATTTCTAAAAGGACTTTGTTCTGGAAAGGAAGTCATCTCTTTAAGAAATGGAAGAGAAATCCTGTTCCTTTTTCTTTGCTTTATGAATCCTCCACATAAAATATTGATTTTTTTAGAAAATGAAACTTTTTTCCTGCATAGGCATTTTTTTTTATCTAGAGCTAAACCATTTGAGTCAATATCTGTTGCCTTTGGAATAGTGAAACAGATTTCTTGATTACTATTACTCTAAATGGCTGAAGAATGAAGGAATTAATTGATTGGAAGAAATAACATAAAAAGTAAGGAGTTATTGATATTATTAAGGACTTGATACTTAAATATTGGAATCTATACTTTCAAGTTACATTTTACTTTTAGGGATAATACAGCTACCTACATTCATCTTAAAACACTATAAAACAAAAACAAAATGGTAAAATATGAATATGCAATTTATAAAAAATAAATTAGTTAATATGTTTTAATATTTAACTTTGCTGGTAGCAGAGATGTATATATTAAGCAATTACTATTTACTTTTACCAATAAATTAACAAATATCCTCAAAATATTCTGTTTAATGGTGGAGAGGATGAGAAAAATTGGCAAATGGGTGGCTGTGTCAATTTTCAAAGTCCATTTGAAAATTACTTTATCCATATTTATTGCAAAGGTAATGGTCACAAAATTTCATCCCAGTTTCATTTATCTGATTGTTTATTTTGAGTTTCATTTCCTTTGCCTCATTTGACCTAGAGTCTGCCGTGGTCAGCAAACTGAGGCTTGTGAGCCACATGCGGCTCTTTGGCCCCTTGAGTGTGGCTCTTCCTAAGCCTTAGGAGTACCCTAATTAAGTTAATAACAATGTACATACCTATATAGTTTCAGTTTAAAAGAATTGGCTCTCAAAAAAAATTTCAATCTTTGTACTGTTGATATCTGGCTCTGTTGACTAATGAGTTTGCCGACCACTAGAGGAAGGTACACTGACATACATGAATAATTATCTACTAGGACAAAGTATTATGGAAGGACAAAGAAGGGGAATGTCACCTAGAATTCTTAATGTTACAGTGGGGCTTCACATATGGTGTGTCAACTAAGCTAAATCTGCAGGATGAGAAGATGAGAATGGGCTTTAGGCAACAGAGTGGGTGCAGGTTTCAGGTGAAAGCATTTGATCACAGAAAGATTTGAGAGAGGTCTAAGGTGCTCAGCAATAGTACTGTTTTAGGCAGAAGTTTGAAGGATCGGCGGGGGCTTTTAGGCGAGAACATCTAGAGGCCATTTAATGTACAGATTTGAAGCTCCAGGGAGAGAGCTTCAAATAACTGTGCTGAAGTTATAAATCCAGGTAAAATCAGGGTACCAATGATAAGTGGAGAATCATAATATCAATATGAAGCCAACATTTTGAAATAACTAAATGTTAAATAATAAAGCAATGGCAATATAAAAACTGACAATTCTACTCTCAATCATTAATCAGTTTAATTAAAAATGAATAATACCATGGAAAAATGAAATAATATCTTATGAACATATATGTACCCTACATACAGAAAGCCAAAATATTAAATATAAATCTGAAAAAGAAAGATATGAGAATGATATGTACCAAATTACTAGGGGCCCAGTGTACAAATTTGTGCACCTTGAAAGGAACTGTGGACTGCGAGGCTGCAGTAGGCACAGGGGCAGGTCTTGGCCCATCCTCCGCACCCCCCCCCCCCCTGCCTGGCCCCTTCCGTCACCACCCCCGGTCCCCTCTCTGCCAGCAGCCCTGCTCCAGCCACCGCTGCTCCCATGCGCTGACAGTGCCAGCCCTGCTCGCACCCGCTGAAGGCATGGAGTGATTGGGGCTGGTGCCAGTAGTGGGTGCGACTGGCAGCTGCTGCCCCAATCATTCCTCAGGAGCAGGGGGAGGTGGAGAAACCCTCAGGGGTTATCAGGGCTGGCAGCCACTGCTTGTACTGCTGATGGTGCCAAACAATCAGGACCGGCTCCGGGCACCGGCAGCGGGTGCGAGCAGGGCAAGCACTGGCAGTGGGTGTGAGCTGTGACTCTGGCACCAGCATCTGGTGCAAGCAGAGCCGTCACTGACAGCAGGTACAAAAGGCAGCTGCTGTCCCTGATCTCCCCTCAGGAGCAGGGGGAGGTGGAGAAGTCCTGAGGGGAGATTGGGGCCTGCAGCCTCCGCTTACACCTGCTGACAGCACAGAGCAGTTGGGGCCAGCGCCCCATGCCAGTGGTGGCTGTGAGCGGCAGCTCCGGCACTGGCAGCAGGTGCAAGCACCAGGCGGGGACTGTGGTGCACGGGAGCAAAGAATTTTCAGTAACCACCAGAGACTCACCCCGATGGCAGCTACTAGCACCCTGCCTTGTTCTGGCGCCCCCACTCATCTGGTCCACCATCCCACCACAGCCAACACCCACCATGTTTCCTGCACACCCCCTGGTGGACAGCGCATGTCATAGCGACCAGTTGTTCCGCCATTCAGTCTATTTGCATATTAGCCTTTTATTATATAGGATTAGTCTTTGGAAATTGGGTGACAGTAGATAACAATTTACATATATACATATATGTGTGAAAATGTGTTTATGAACATTATATATACTATATATATATTATATATATATATTTGGTACTTTTTCTATAACTTAGCATTTTATAATAAGCCATCGTTTTCAATAAAAAATACATCATGAAATGTTAAAGACTATTATTTTTCATTTCACTTGATTACTAGAATGTTTGCAAGTTACAAGGCTACCATTAAAGAGATTTTACAAGATTGTTTTCTGGGTAAAATTTTTCAATATACGATAATACAAAATTCAGTTGTAAATTTAATCTTTTGTGTTTCATTCAAACAAAAGCAGCATAGAATAATGGAGAAAATACTATTCTAGATGTCAATAGAGAGATTTTAACTAAGCCTGCTCTATAGGCCTCTTAGTCAAACTGTTTAACCTGTGAGGGCCCAGATGGCTTCTAAGATAAGAGGGTTGGCTCAGATTTTATCTATGATAAACTCCCAGTCTATTTTGCCTGAGTCCAGATCATATGCAAAAAAAATCCTATCAAACGTGTTCCAGTCAAATCGACCCACATTCAAATTTTGAGATATGAAAATAAATGGTCACAATCTGAGCTCTTAAAATGTGCCCTGACATCTAATAGAGATGTATATGTTTCAAGGGGAATTTAGTGTTTATTCCTCTGCTTTTGTTTCCCCCCTTTTGTTTCTTCTTTTTGTCATAAAAAAGATTGAAAGTCCCTGCTGTATTAGTGTGCAGAACATAAACCACAAAGCTCTTCCTGAAAGGTAATTTTCCAAGGATGAAAAATAGGAGAATGGTGTTTGATTGTTTGGTTTTCTGTCATTCAATGTTGTATTAAAACAACCATTTTTCCATAACTATGAATGGCCTCACTCTTGAAGACTGTCACTTACAAATGAAAGGTGATAACGTTGTGAAAGCAAAACCTTTCCCAAACCCCACAAGGTTTTCAGATGAATTTAAAAACTAGTCAGAGGTACACATTCATATACACATGTATCCATTGTTGGAGGAAAATTAAGAAACAATTTATAAACTCCATCTCATCCACTATTTTCAGCAAAATATTACATCTTAAAATAATTATGTTTTCTAAATCTTATAACCTAATTCTTTATGTATTTTCCCTAGGGAAATATTTCTTTAGTTTTTACCTGATTTATGAATTTTAGTACACTAGAAGTTAGATACTAGGAAGTAAAATCTAGAAGTTGCCATAGCTTATAGATTATTATATTCTTTCAATGGAATAGGGAATTGTGTGTATATTTTTCCCGATTCTAAGTGCTTATTTTAGAACACATTTAAACATATAGAAAAAGCAAAACACTTAATAAAAATTTAAATCATCAATAATCCCAGGATGAATAGAACACTATGGGGCTAAATTTGGCCTCTTCATAGTTTCTTTGGAGAAGCTGTTATGGGAACAGCAGCCTTATGCTGAATTTAATTATATGCTGCTTCTTTCCATTAAGGGACAAGGCCTGCCATCGGAACTGGCTTAGTCCCAATTTTTACAACTCAGTTTTGATCATGACTCAAGCGGGAGCTAAAATGGTGGTTGCAAATTTAAAAACTTAACCCAAACAAAAAACTTCCTCTGTGACCTTGGGAGCTATGTCACCTGTGTCACTGTGGCAGAAAGAATCACTGTGCTATCTATGTATTAGAACCAACTTGGTTCCTCCCTCATTCCAAGTACACACACAAAATCCCTTTAAACTGGCCTTAGAGTTCATGCTGCAAACCAAGAGAGCTCTCTGTCTATAATTCGGTGGTTACTTTGTGCCTACATCTCAGAAAGCCCTTCGTGAAAAGCACATAGAAGGAGAGATGTTGGAGGTCACTAGGGCCAATGGTTTAGTACAAATCTTAAACTCTTTTATTCTAATGAAGGTAATGTTTAGCTCTACCTAAATTCTATTCCATATGCTCATGGTACATGTGGGCACCTGCCCTGACCTGGGTTAGAGTGCCCTCTCCCATTAGTTCTCCTGTTCAGCTCATATCCAAACTCTGCTGGGATATAATCTTCCCTGAGATGCCAGCCTCAATCTTCCCAAGAAAAGTTGGGCTCTGGTTCGTTCTCTCTCTCTCTCTCTCTCTCTCTCTCTCTCTCTCTCTTCTTCCCGCCTCCTCTGCCCCCCTCTCTTCTATGCTGTTGTGCCGCTTTGTGTATACTTCCAGTATACTGTTGGACGTTGTTCTTGTTCTTTAATTATTTGTCTCTAATTTTACTCCGTGAGCTCCCTGAGGAAATTAACTATGTCTGAGTGATCTTTGAATCCAGAGTACCTAAAACCACCTAACCTTAGTAGGCATGCACACATATGTCAAATAAAAAGAATTGAATATATTAAGGTACATTGTGGTAATTTGGGGAATAGTTAATGTGCTTTTATAAGCTCTACTGAAATCTGCAGTTTCTCGTTTGAGGAACTAAGAATAGATCTTCAGATTTCTTTGTGTTGTAAGTGTTTACCATCTTTCACTCTGCAGAATTTAAGATCTGCTCAATGGAATAATATCTTAGGCTCACCATATATAAGATCTACGCAGGTGAGGTGAACTATGCAAATGCAGTGATATAAAACATTTTCATTTCTATTAGAGGTTGGGAAGGAGGCAGAATAGTTTCTGAGTTTAAAAAAAGAAAACTTTCATTGGGGCCTGGGGAAACAGTCTGTGTTTCATAAATTACATTAAATATTTGGTATGTAAAATTCCGGCTGTTGTTCTGCATTAAATGGGTACAATGCATCCCCCATCTAATTAAGTAACCATATGGAGACAAGTCATATTTACATAAACAAAAGCAGAGAACCCAGTGCCACTGCATTGTCTCAGATTATGTAACTTGGTTTCCCTAGCAAGGCTTTCTACTCTGACTTGCACATATTGCTGTGGGCCAGTATGCTCACAGACATTGAGTAGAATTTAAAGAGCTATTCCTAAGGTGCCTTGCTTCATCTAAATATTGCAGTGAGAGGTGTTCTGGAATACTACTATGAAATTGCCTCACTGCTTACCTATCAAAGCCAGTAGTTTTCAGATCTGGCCAACGGGAAATCCATTGTGTATCATCATCACATTGCTTTATAGGATGACCATGTGCCCGGTGTATGGTGTGCCCATTCACTACACATTTATTGAATAAATAAATGCTTCACAGCATGTTTTAAAAGATCTTGACCTAAAATAATTTTACTAACATACATTTAGATAGTAAATAGTAAGGAAATGTTATAAACCACAGTTTATCTCATAAGGCCTCTGGTATGAAAATAATAGTAATCATAAAATTAAAATATAAATATTAGAATGATAATTTTGGGAATGGAAATCATAGAGATCATAATTATAATTATTTTCTTTGTTTATTCTTATTTATCTGGTCAGTGATGCTGATGGTGGTGGTAGCGATAACACTTTATATTTATGTAACATTTTACCATATACTATTTTGAACATATATTATCTTACTTTAACATCACAAAACACTGACTAATAAATTTTAATTGCTCATTTTTATGCATGAGAAAATGGAACCTCAAAATTAAGTTACTTACTCAAGGTTGCAGAGTTAACCCAGACTCTAGGTTATTTGATTCTAAAGTTCTTTTGTTTCACCAGATGTAGTCTTTGTTTATAATAGGACTTTGGAACAAATAATATTTTGTACTAGTGAGAAGACAAGCGTACTTTGGAAATAGAAAAGAAAAAAATGAAATGTATTACAAAGTACTCTTGGAAAAAAAGTATAAGAATAATTTAGAATTTCTTAAAAATCTGGTGAAAAAACTTTATCTATACTCTTATCCCATGGAATACCAGCACAGCTCTCCAGGGTGTTATAAATCCCAGTTTGGAATGACTGTGGCTTCCAGGGTTCCCAATCCCATTACAGATTTAACAGATCAAATGGTCACATGTTGGGAGTTTTTTGGTTAAACATAATGGAATGACAGTGCCCAGCCCCAGTCCCTTCATCTTGCTGAGGTTTGCTGTCTACTATTATACTCCTTGTATTTTAATTGGCGTTTTAGCAGTTAAATATTTCCACATAAAAGGAGATGAAACTATTTCCAAATGAAACACAGACAAATCCTTCTCATTATTTTATTCTCAAACAACATTTATTCTTTGACTTTTTTTCTGCTTCCGACTTCAGTGAGGATGCCTAGTCAGTTGAATATAATTAGTTGAGTTCTTGCTGTGCTGTTCTCTCAAAAATATTTATTTTTCAACATCTTCTCTGCATGTGTCTGTAACACACCCATCCTGACCTGGAATTGCAGTCTAGCTGACAGGATAACTGAACAATCTTTAAGATGACTATCCACACACATAGTACATCATTTTATATCATCTTTTGGTTTTATGAACTGCATGCTATTGCCATAAGCCAGGCACTAAATTACAGTATCAGGCTTCTAAGAGTCCATTCATCTAAACTGAAATGGAATTGTGAGGTTGACGGAGTCAGAGACTTGTGTTCAAATTCTCAGTCCCCATTTGCTAGCTGTATGATCTTAGATAAAACACATCATTGAAGCATTTCCTCCAATGCACAATGGGACATTTCCCGTACCCACATCACAGACTTGCTGTGAAGCTGAAATGGCCTAATCTATATACAAGGCTTATTACCATAACCTGTAATCGCTCAATAAATGACAGCTTTGATTTTTACTATCTGCTAACAGAGTTTCCGCATTTTTTTTAGCTTACCAAAATTCTTTCTGTTACACTGAGAGCATCGGGTTTTAATTAAGTGAAGTTTAGAGTTCTGGCTATGTTTAAGAAGAAAGATCTAGTTGCATCAATAAGTTATGTTTTCTGCATAAACAAGAGAAAATCTGACTATTAGTAGCTTAAAAAAATTGAGATTTAAAACAAAATTGTTCTGCCCTGGTCAGGTGGTTCAGTTGGTTGGAACACATCCCGTATACCAAAAGGTGGCAGGTTCAATTCCAAGTCAGGGCACATAGGAAGGCAACCAACCAATGTTTCTCACACTGATTTCTGCCTCTCTTCCTGCCCTCCTTCTCTTCCCTCTCCTTCTCCCTCCCTCCCTTCCTCTCTCTCTAAAATCAATAAAAACATATCCTCAGGTGAAGATTTTAAAAATAAAATTATCAGGAGGTGGATTCCTTGTTAGTTCAGCCCCTCAGTGTTTTCAGAGCTGGTACATCTGTGCCCCTCATAATCTTTCCCAGTTAAGGGCAGGAACAAAAGAGAGAAGGGTCAGGAAAATACAAGCTTTCTCAGAAACTTCTGTTTATGACTTATTTGCTAGATCAGTGCTGGGTAACCGTTCTTACCTGCAAAATGAAAGTGAATCTGTGACTTTTCCAGTCTCTGCCATAAAAGTGATATGGGAGAAGGCAGTGGGCTGGGCCAGTCACCAACATTTTTCACACCAGCTTTAAAACTTTTATCTGAATTATAAAGCAGTGGCAACTTATGAGATTACAAGTAAATGTACCTGGAAGCCAATAAGTTTCCATGCAGTCTTCCACAAACCATTTATTAATGTTTCACTCCTCACTCCTCCTATAAAGAACAGGATCTGTCAGCAACCAAGCCCCATAAAAGTTCCCACTTAAGTTTCTTTCCTTCCCTTTTGCTAGGGTGATTGCCCTGAGAATTTCCTGAACAGTTCCGTTCTAAAACCACTAGGTGGGGCTGAGCATGGTTGACTAGAGCAGTGGTTCTCAACCTTCCTAATGCCGCGACCCTTTAATACAGTTCCTCATGTTTTGGTGACCCCCCAACCATAAAATTATTTTCATTGCTACTTCATAACTGTCATTTTGCTACTGTTATGAATCGTAATGTAAATATCTGATATGCAGGATATATTTTCATTGTTACAAATTGAACATAATTAAAGCATAGTGATTAATCACAAAAACAATATGTAATTATATATTGTGAAATATTTATTTCTAATTACAAATAAATGAAATTTTGTCTTGAAGCATGGTGTAGAATGGGTAACAGTCTTAATATAACAACAGTAAACTACATTGCTACATTTTGCAACAGTATGCATAAAAAGCCAACGTCAGTGTGAAGGTTGAGATTGCTTCTTTCTCACCAGATCAAAAATTCTCGGGGCAGTCTTTGCAAGAGCACAACGAAGATCATCATCCACAACAAGTCTACTTCTGTATTTAGACTTGGTAACCAACAAGCTGGAAAACCCTGTTTCACAAAGATATGTTGTTGAAAATGGAAGAAGAAGGCGCAACACAGTCTCAGACAGAACAGGATATGACTGCAAACACTTGATCCAGAATTTTGTAACTGGCATTGTAGATAAATCAGTTCTCGCTGCATCGTTGTTAATAAGTTCAATGAACTCCTCTTGTGCTGTCTCAGGAACATCTTCAACTTTGACTGTGAATGGGCTTCTGGCAAGTGCAAATGGGGTGTCAGGTAGATTTGGGAAGTACGATGAAATTTCGTCTGCAAGCATGTGCAAGTGTTCTTTCACAGAAATTATCATCATAATCCTTTTGTCTGGCTCAATGTCATGTTCCTCAAAGAAAGCAGATAAGGTAGGCAACATGTAAATTTTATTTTCATCCTTTTTTTTTTTTTTTTTTTGCCAAAGCTGAAGTTTCGTTTGGAATGATTGGATGTTTTCAGACAAATTGAGGCATGTTGCATTTGGTCATTGCAGTGATAAATTTAACTCATTCAAGATGGCAAAGATGTCAACCAAGTAAGCTATTTTCTGCAGTTCACTTTTATCGCCGAAAAGTGCTTCGAACTGCGGTCTTGCTTTCTGATTAAAAAACGTTTTGAGTTCATCATGAAGTTCAAAAACACGTTTTAAAATTTTTCTCTTGACAACCATCTCACTTCAGTGTGAAATAGAAGAGCATTTTTCTGAGCATCCAACTCGTTGCACAGTTGCAAAAACAGTAGACTTTAAAGTGCTCGCCTTTACAAAATTGACACAACTTATGACGCTTTTCATTACTTCTTGTAACTCTTGTGGCAGCGTCTTCATTGCTAATATTTGCTGATGAATCATACAGTGAGTTCTGATGACTTTTGGTAACTTATTCAGTACCAAACGTTGAAATCCAGATTGACATCCTAGCATAGCTGGAGCACCATCTGTGCAAACACCACAAACCTTTTCCCAAGAGATCTTATGCTCTTTCAGAAATGAACCAACTGTGTCAAATACATCACGTGCAGTAGTTGTCATTTCAAGAGGTTTGCAAAAAAGAGACTTATCTTTAAAGTTGCCATCATTAATATACCTCACGTAAACCAGTAACTGTAAACAGTTTGCAACGTCTGTAGATTCATCAAGCTGGATACTAAATATTGGAAGTAGAGCAGATTTAATTTCTTGGATTACCTGATCAAGAATATCAGCAGACATGCCATCTATTCTTCTGCGGACAGTGTCGTTAGATAAGGAAATTGCACTCAATTTTGTAACAAATTCGTCTCTGATCATAACTCAAATAATGTCTTTGGCCACTGGCAACAGTAAATCTCAGAAATGGTGTGAGGTTTCATAGCTCTGGCAATTCTGAGGGCCACCAAATATGAAGCTTCAACGGCTGCTATGTTTTGTTTGTGGTACTTGCCACCAGTGTCAAGTCTGGCTTTCTTGAGTCCATCAGCTTTGCTTCTAAAATAGTTGGTATCCTTGCCAGCAAAGCTTGGATGCTTGCTATCAAAATGGTGTTTTAGTTTGTTCAGCTTCATAGATTCGGCTGATAGAACTTCACAACAAATAATACATTGCGGTTTCTCAATTCCTGCTGTAATTATTGAGGTAAAACCATACTGTTAAAAAATCCTCACTATATTTCCTTTTCTTAACGTTCTTCTCTAAACGATCCATTGTCATGGGATGGTTTTCTAATGAAAATAATATATAACAATAGCTATAATAATACAAAAGTTGATACATGGCATAGTTCAGTCAATACAGTTCATTAAAGTTTCCTATGATTTACCATTCTGTGTTGTTGTTTTTACATACCTGTTACTATCACAAGGGGGCAGTATTCACATCAACCACAGCTGAATATAAAAAGACCGATCAGTATCCAGATTAAGTTCCCATGGTACGGATATTATTATTTTTTTTTTTTTTTGCAGTAGTTGATGATTTTACAATACATGATTTTACATTCACCCAGTAATTATAATTCATGAAGTGTCGTCTTACCTCCAATGCTGCTGCTTTCAACACAGTAGCTGGTTTTAACAGAGTAGTTGCTTTCAACACATCAGCTGCTTTCTACACAGTAGCTGCTCTCTACACATGTGTGACTGCTCCACATAAGTACATTATGGCGCCAACCCTGTCACATACACCTGTATTTGTATGGGTTGTATGTGATGGGGTTGGCTCGATGATGTCATCACGCTGGGTACTCGTATGTGGGCGTATCTGCATGTGGGCGGACCTGCCTGGAGACGGATAGAGGAGCGGTGTCTCGGTTCCTAAGACCATAGAAAATATGTGTTTTCCGATGGTCTTAGGCGACCCTCGTGAAAGGGTCGTTCGACCCCCAAAGGGGTTGTGACCCACAGATTGAGAACCACTGGACTAGAGGGAGGAAGGTGACTCAGCCCCCTGGGTAAGGAAGGACAGCCTGCTGGAAGATTCCAGACTTCTTGCTGCAAAGAAGCCACCTGAAAGGCAGGGCATTGCAGGATCTGGAGCCTGAGCCCAGAAACTTGGGGGAGAATTAGGGGGATAGGGAACAGTGTCAGGTAAACATCACTCCCAACACTTCACTATGCAAAGCAAAAAAAAAAAGAAAAGAAAAATATATCATACTTCTTTCTACTTTCATTTATGTCATTTCTTTGTTGGAAGGATGCAAATAAATGGTAAGACGTGTATAAATATATACCTGCGATCTCTTACCTTCCCAATGCCACCCTAATACATTTATTTTCTTTTTTTGTTTCTTGTTTTCATGGGTCCTGGCCCTTTTCCTACTTATATGTGATTTTGACATAGCTTCAAAAATAAAGATATAATGTTGTATTCTGCCTTTAAATTGTTTTCTCCTTTGAATATTAAGATTGATTGATTCTTAATGGAAGTCCTTGAGCTAGCCTGCCGACTTTTCCATTCCGTTCTCCTGCTCTGTTTCAGATGAAGGCTGACTTGTTACTTTATCTACAGGGCATTTATTAAAGTAGCAGGAGGGCAACCTAATTGCTTTCAGATCTCTCTGTGTTTTTGTGAATTGGATGGTTAAAACTCGATTTATCTGATGATCTAGTGTCTTTATTTGTCATGTTATTGCTTCTGGGTAAATGTGGCCTCACTATTTGCTTAAAGATTGTTCTGTATGATCCCCGCCCCCCATTTCAGTAGTTGTGTTAGACATCCATGCATTGTTACCAGTTCAGCAAAAGTGCATCATTCAAAATGTGTTCCTGTGGCTGTCCTCTGGGGCTACCATAGGGTTCAGTACATATTCTTTATCAGTGACCATTTTCTGCACCAATGAATTACTTTGGACAGAGCTGGAGTCCCTGATGAGTGTAAGCTGTAAGATGCCCATATAAAATCTTTTAATACCTTTGTCATTTTCTCTAATGCATTGAGTTATAAGAGCCTGAGGGGACGTGGTATTTATTGAGGATGGAAATTGGCATGAACAGTCAGCAACAAAATGAATTAATATATGATATGTTTTATGAAGTCCATTGTAAATATAATTTAAAACATTTTTTAAAAACCCTCTCTGATTCTATCCTGAAGCCCATCTTATTCCATGTATTATATACATATTTTATTTTTTGAGTCACTTTATTGTACTTTTATGACACATTATTTGCTCTCTTACTATTTAGAGTATTTGCTTTATGGTGATTTTTTTGGTGCTTCCAATTACTTACACATGAGTAAACTTTTCTATTACAAATGTATTTTAAAGCTTATAGCATCTTAAATTATTATTTTCTCCCTTAAGTTGATGTATTTTATGGAAAAAAATAGTTTGGAGAATCATACTATTTTTATGTTTAATTTATTGTAATGGCACAAATAGTGCTTGTGTGTGTGTGCCTATTGGAAAGGAGCCTCTTTTATAACTGTTCCTTTATTTTCTTTCTTGCACAAAAATATACCTATAGGCAGCCATGCCTCCTGTTCTTGGCCCCCCCTTCTCTTGACATTTGAGAATGCCCCCTTAAAAAGTTCTTAAGACAGTACTCCTAATATTGTGAATTATGTTTGCCTTTGGCAGTGCTTATTGATTTACGTTATTTTTGTGCATGTGTTTGTTTGTTTATGGTAGAGAGTATGTTTTATCACATTGATGATGGTGGATGATTTACAGGGTTGACATCAGAGTGAATGAGAGGTTCTGTTTGTTCATAATCACCCGAAAGCATACAGAAAGTCAGAGTAGGTCACAGGGTGGACCCTGTCTCCTAGGTTCTCTTCTGAGGAACCAGATGCTTCTTCCAGTGGTTTTGCTAGGTTATATTTCCCAGCTTCATCCTAAGACTGGTTTGCTTTGAATGGGAATGACTCTTTCCAGGGCTTTGTTGATTTTGGTATTGGAATCCTGCCCTTGCGTTCTTTGTTCTTTCTCATTGAAAGGCACAGATCTCATCCCCTTGGTCATCTCACATTGCTCAGCAGTCACAACTTTTTTCCCTTGACTTTCAGGTAGTTTTCCTGGACTTAGATCCTTGCTAAATGTAATGAATAGGCAATGAAGCAACATCTGGGCTCCTGCTTTTCCCTCTTTATATTGCTTTACTCTACTCATCAGTTCCCTCAATTTAGGGGAAAATCATATCTATGTCTTCCTTTTGAACAGATGTAATTATAAGTCCTCAGCTAAAAGTGCATAGCTATTTTAGTGATTTGTTTTAGTTCTTAGCCTTGAAAGTGGGATTCATAGTAACTAGGGAAGGAGTGTGGGGATAGGCAATGATGGCCAATGACAGGCAGAACAGTGTGCTTTCATTTTAGCAAGTGTAGTTAAGTTGGTGAGTATTTGGAAGAAACCCTATCCAAGGTAGGATAATAGACAACCTCCAAAGTTTCACAGGCAAGGAAAGTGGGCAATTTGGAATCTTCTAGATGTGTCTTATGACTGAGCATCCTGCATCAACATAACCATTATTCACACTGATTGTGGGAGAACAAAATCTATTTTCATCATTATTTTATTGTTCACTTTGAGGTAACTACTCACCAGACTGAATCTTTTTTTTAGTTAATTCCTTCTTTTCTTTCTTTCTTTCTTTCTTTCTTTCTTTCTTTCTTTCTTTCTTTCTCTCTCTCTCTCTCTCTCTCTCTCTCTCTCTCTCTCTTTCTTTCTTTCTTTCTTTCTTTCTTTCTTTCTTTCTTTCTTTCTTTCTTTCTTATCCATCACCAATTATCCCTTCTATGCCCACTTTCACCTCCACCCCACACCCACCATCACCACACTGTTGTCCATGTCCATGAGTTCTCTCTTTTTCTTCTTTTTTGCTCAATCCCTCAATCCCTCAATCCTTCCCCTCCCCTAACCAGAGCTGTCTGCCTGCTCTCTATCTATGAGTCTGTCTCTATTTTGGTTGGTAGTTCAGTTTGTTCATTGAATTCCACATATGAATGAAATCATATGGCACTTGTCTTTCTCCAACTGAGTATAATGTTCTCCAGGTCGTAAAGGGTAAAAGCTGTGGTACATTTACATAATGGAATACTACTCTGCTGTAAAAAAGCAGACTGAATCTTAAGAGCCAGCCTCTTACTGCACTGAATTTATCTCAGTTCTCTCAGCAAAGACATGCGGATTTAAAGCTATAGTAAGAGGGGGACTCCTATTCATTATTCTCACTTGTCCAGCAACATTGGAAGATAATTTATGTACACAGGGCTTATAAGCATGCTGCATTAATATGATGCAAAGTTTTTCAGCAAAGACTCTTAGAACTGGTGTGAGTTGTGCTTTGTGTCCTGATTGATGTATGCGCTGCCTATGTAGACTCTGTTCTAATGTCCTCTTCAATTTCACAGGAACTGACAACGGAGAAGTCCTCCCTGAATCCATCCCATCAGCTCCAGGGACACTGCCTCATTTCATAGAGGAGCCAGATGATGCTTATATCATCAAGAGCAATCCCATTGCACTGAGATGCAAAGCAAGGCCAGCCATGCAAATATTCTTCAAATGCAATGGCGAGTGGGTCCATCAAAATGAGCATGTCTCTGAGGAGAGTCTGGATGAGAGTTCAGGTAAGAATGTGAAGCAATCAGAAGAATCCATGATAGCTCTTCAGATCCTCATATTATTAAATGGCTGGGAAAACTGTGTAAGTCACTCACCGTTGTCTTTATTGAATAAGGTGCAATCCTATCTTTAAATGACTCCACAGCACCCTGCTGGTCTACTCCAGTATGGTACAGGGGCATTGCTTTTTCCTGTTCTGTATAACTTTGACACCTAATTTTGCATGGAAGTTAATATTCTCACTGGAAATGAAGTTAGGCAGTCCCTGTTTTCATTTTTGAATTTTAAATATTTTGAAGACACATCTTCCACCAAACAAATGCCTTTTTAAGCAGCATAATTTCAGTTTCTTTAATCTTTCCTCCTAGATATTATTCTTGCATACTTCCTTCTCCACAGTCGGTAGTTTCTGAGTGTTCTTTATGTTCTTTTGATTATGTGTAATGACAAAGCCCAAAGTAGATTACCAAACTTGAATGGGATCTCCAGTGTAATAGAATTTTAGGACCATTTTTTCTTTATTAGTTTGGTTACTTTGGCTGATGAGTGATGATGATGAGAATAATGATAATACTCCTAATGTTTATCAAGCACTTACAATGTACTAGGACATATCTAAGCATTTGATAGACATTATCTTACTGTCTTTGCCATTGTCCTCAGTAGGAAACTGAGGCTCAAAGAGATTAAGTAAACTATGGGATTGTCCTGGATCTCAGAGCAAGATCATTTGACTCAAAACTTAGAAAAATTACAGCTTTTTATATTTTAATGTATAACAGAAACAGTATATGCTTTTGAAGTTTGGCTCCTCAGACTACCTGAAAATTTAATCTAATTCTAAATACAATCTGGTATTACCCTAAGTTATTGATTTTTTTTTAGTTCCAATTCAATAGATTTTAAATAAGTCAGAAAGCCAAAGTATAATTAGGAAGTTTTAATTAGGTTTAATTTATCAATTATATACCAATGCTATTCAATACAATAGGCTAGGCTTTTCAAAGTATTCAAAGAAGGGTAAGATGCAAATACTCATCTCTAGACCTTTATACCTACTGATAAGCGTAAGATCAATATATTCATAAGTGCAGTACAAATTAAATGTCTAAGAGAGGTAGATAGTGTTATGGAGGAAAAGAAAAAAGAAAATCACATCTGACTAGGACTATCAGGAAAGGTATGGAAGCAATAGCATTTGAAAGGGACATTGATGAATATGAAATTCATATAGGTGTAATTGATACTATGCTAAGTGGACAGAGAGGAGTCTCAGTGTTCTTAAGTTCAACATCAGCAAACCAAAGAAAGCTTGGTATATTTTCAACAAGAAGTTTGGTTTTGTTAAAATATAAAATTGATGTTAGAGAATAGCAGCTGATTGCTGGAAGAGTTTGTTTCATTAATGGCATGAAAGGCCTCAAATATCAGGGTGAGGAGTTCTTTACTTATACTTGTGGATATTTTGCTGGTGATGGGGATTGATTATATTGACAGTGGCTGGAGCTCTGCTTCAAAGGATGAGTCTGTCATAAGTGTTTGTGTAAGGAGAAAAAAGAACAGGGAAGTTAGGAGACTTGGATAATTTGGTTGAGAGAAAATAGAGTCTGTTTCTAGAGCAGTGGCCACAGAAATAAGGACTAGATAATCTGGTGTGAGAAGCGCTTTAACGTATCAGCCTTAAGAGCTGATTAATGAGTGACTGAAGAAGATGGAGAAATAAAAATTAATCTCTAAAGGAGCAGCAGGGTAATGCAATTAATGTCATTAATTATAACAGCAAGGAGAAAAGTGTGGGATCATTGCTTGGGCAAGCTGGATTTGAAATACTTTTTTTTTTTTTATTTTATTTTATTTTATTTTTTTATTTTTTTTTCCTTTTTTTTATTTTTCGCTTAAAGTATTGGATTTGAAATACTTATGGGGCATAATGAGGAGCTGTAGATCTGGAACTTGCTAAAGTTCGGAGGTAAAAAAAATAAACTTGGTAATTATCAGTAAAGAATGAAGCTATGGAGATGGAGAAGTTGTTAAAAGAGAACAGGTAATATGAAAAGGAAATGGATCTTGAGACATACCTTCTTAGGTGTCTGGGAGAGTATTGTCAGCAGCCGACAAGGAAGTAATCAGAGTGTGTGCTGTGTTCCATAGCAAAAGGAGGAAATTATTTCAAAAATATCTTCATGTAATACTCTGTCTCTGCTTAGGAATCAGTAACAGGGAAGGCAAAAAGCTATATATGTGTGTGTGTATGTGAATGTGTATGTGTCTGTGTATGTATGCAGTGTTAGATATTATACAGTTCTGAACTAATTTGGGATTGCAGTATAAATACCTAAAACCTTATCACAATTCCCTGTTCATTCCAATGTGGAACTAGTATGAGGAAGAAAAAAGAAAAAGTTTCTGTTTTACAGATGTTGTTCTGCTAACCAAAAGCATGTTTAGAATTCTGGAATCTAAATGTGAGAACTGGAAGTTATCTTTGTGATAACCTAACAACCCTATTTTATGCATTAAAAGTCTCAAGTTCCAGGAAATACAACTAGTTCATGACATAGCTCTTTCTAGAACCTGTGTCTCCTGTTTTGCACTTCAGATATACTAGTACTTCCTTGACACTATAAGCCACCCTTACATCCAGATTCCTATGTTCTCCTCAGTCAGAATATTGCCAAATCCCTTTCCTGACAAAAGGATGGGTTTCAGCACATGCCTCATCATTTGCCATCATGATTTTTTCAGTGTTTTCATTTCCTGAGTGTATCATCCTATAGTGATTCCCTTGGAATTAATTTATTCCTGACCATTTCCGCCATCTCTTTAAGAGCCAGCCTCTTATTCTGTGTCATGTTGCTGGCACTGTTAGATAAAAGTTTATTACAACCAAAGATAGACAGACATTTCCAGGATTCCAGGCACAGTTGAGTATTTTTTCTTTGTTGGTCTTTTAAAAAAACACAATGGATTTAACATAATCGGGGCAAAATAAGACAGCACATGGAATCTTGATGTCAGGAAAGATTCTGCTTTTGTGCGCCCAAGGATGGGATCATGATAGATCTGGTGTTGGGACAGATATCTGGGCATGAAAATTTCTAAGGAAGACCCTGAAATTTGGGAGAGGGCAACAAAGGGAACAGCAGTTACCACAGGAGCAAAAGCCTATAAAACAATGGTAGCATATGAACGGTGTATGCACCATGTACTCAATTAGTCCAACTGGAAAGGATAAGTACCAGTGGCTCAGTGGGGCTGTCTGTTCTATCCTCAGATGTGTCTGTCCTAGATTTTTAACTCAAAATAGCAGAGTCCCATTGGGTAAACTGCTCCAAATGAAAGAGAGGCAGAACATTGAAAAATGATCAGCTATTTTTTATACCACTGCTAGAAAATCCCATATCCGTTCTCCTTTAAAGACTTCTGGATGAGTGCTGTGAGCCACTTTGACACTGTACCCTCTTGTAATTTCACAACATCCTGTTTTGTTATTGCTTCCCCCTTTTGATTCCCCCAGTATTGCTAGGCAACTCTGTGTCTTGCAAGTAGCAGTGTTGATTATATCTTCTGTCTCCGTGTAAAAGCCTTCCCTCTCCATTTTCTATATTTAAAAAAACGACCAATAAGAAGCCGCAAATTTCAAAGGAACTGGAAAGAACAAAAAGTTATAAATGACAAAATCTGAAGAGATTATATACCGTGTTTTAATTGCTGTTGAGAAAGAATTTAAATTTTAACAGCTACCTTTTTGAAAAGAATTTAATAAGCACAACCTTTTCTTCCAAGTCATTTTGATTGAATCAATAGGAAAGAAAGGTCTCTCGCTAAACAGTTTTCGTCTGTGCAGTTAATGAAAACTGCTGTCTACTGCGCACTGCAATTATGTTTCCTAAGCTCTGTATTAATAGTAGAATGGTGGAAAGTGGAGCAAGATGAGTGGAGATATTATACCCAGAACCAATACGTAAGTGCAATTAAAGTTGGAAACAAAATGGCCTCAGGTATTGAAAAATAGATGCATTACTTCCCTTGGGTTCTTCAGTGCTGAGCTTGAGCTCAGGGCTTCCCTGCCCTTACAAACGGAATGACTTTTGATTGGGTCTGTAAAAGAATTCCTGCCAGTCCAGCAGCAGTGCGTGAGCTGAGAGAGCAAGGACTGGGACCACGTTTGGCCAGAGTTAGAAAAATATCCGTATTCTTTTAAGAAGTTGGAAATAACTGCTTATATATCTTTGGCCAATGCGTTCTCCATTTCTAAAATCCCAGATCATTTTCATATTTTTTTTTTTACTTACAGGTTCCTTTCTTTGCAGACTGATGGGAAAGGCATAGGACCTGGGAGTGTTTGGAGTAAGACACAGAATCTTTTGTGTTTCCAAATTGGAGGCAGGACGCCCTTTCAGTTGCTAAAGGCTGCAAACTGCCTTTGGTCTTTCTGGTAATTTGGCCCGTCATCTAACAGTTCAAATAAGAAGAAAAAGGATTGTGTGCTTTCATGCAATTTAGCTTGGAAAAACCCAGGGCTCGAGTTCTTTCCTACAAAAAGTTCAATTTATTTGACAGGAGTTAGTGTGTTTGCACAGCCATGGCTATACTTCTTAGTAATGTACACATTCCGTTCTCTGCCCAAGCAGGGGATCCTTTCATTTGTTCTGCCTCATTTCGTCTGGAAATATGGGAGCTCTTCTCCCTCGTGGGTTCCCTCTGCTAACATCTGGAGTTGAGAGGTAATCCCAACCCAGGAATCATGCCTCTGAGAAAAGGGTGGTGTGATCAGTAACACAGAACTGACGAGCTTTAATCTAACAAATCAGCAGACACACACACACACACATAAAAAATCACCACCAGCAGCAGCAAAACCCATCATTGGCGATCAAGATAAGGTAGCCTGTGGGAAGCTTGAGTTATCAATAAGTGAAACCACTTCTTTATGTGCAATAAAGACAGGCATTTCCCTAATGGTGCACCAAGGCTCCTGTCTTATTCTACCTTGGAGATGCCGAACTCTAATGAGTGAAATAATGCGTATTCCAGTGTGTTATGGGCAAAGTCTCAAATCCAGGAAACTAATATTTTTATTCTTAAAGAATATAATTTCAGGGATTTCATTGCGTGTGATTTCTTTTCTAAACAACTGGAGGCACTCTCTGGGGATACGAGGTTAATGGAGTGTGTTGAGAAAAGGGAGAAGAATAGAACTAAAAATGTATTAAATCTTTCAAGTTTATATCTAAGAACGTGGCTATCCTGATGATGGGAATTTAAATATAGTACCTTCCCAAAAACCATTAATTTGAAGTTGCCTTCAATGATTCACAAATCACCAAGGTACATTCGGGAAGCATATATTTCAGATCACATAACACAGAAATAGTCAGTTTCTCAGATGTCGCATTGACAGCTTGTGGGTTTAAAACTCACTTTCATAGAAATGTTCTCCCACCCCACCCCAGATTGCACTTCGTCCATCACTCTGCTTCTCAGGGAGAGCTGACAGAATTGCAAAGGTTTTTAGGAAAACATTATGAGTTCCTCCCGTAAACCTGTGACACAGTATGAAGGACTACTTGTCTCTTGTGTCTAATTCAGCCTTTTCTAAAAAATCTGGAGATCATTTACTCTCACTCCATCCCTGGCAGAGATATGAAAGCAGCCAGCCATTTTTATGTAATCTAATAACAATTCCTGATACTGAGCAGAGCTTTATTCTAAACCCTGAATTTTGGACCAGTGTCTTTGGACTTTTTCGATCTTTTCTGTTCGTGCAACATTCAGAAGTGTTTTTCTTTTACTTGAAGTGGGATTTATAAGGTTCTTAAAAAAAATGAGGCTAACCCAGTGGTTAAGATCATGGGTGATACCCGGCCAGCGTGGCTTAGTGGTTGAGCATTGACCTCTGAACCAGGAGGTCACGATTCAATTCTTCATCAGGTCTCATGCCTGGGTTGCAGGCTTGATCCTCAGTGTGGGGAATTCAGGAGGTGGCCAATCCATTCTCCCTCATCATTGTTGTTTCTGTCTCTCCCTCTCTCTTTGAAATAAATAAAAATTCTTTAAAAAATAAAACAGCATGGGTGTTAGTGTTAGATGGTACCATATTTGAAATCTGGCTCTCTATCTATAAAATTTTTTAGATAGACATGTTACTTAGCTTCCTTTCACCTCGTTTTCCCCATGTTTAAATAGCAGTAATTATTATATCTGCCACATAGAACTATTGTGTGGGTCACAGAAACCAATATACATGACATGCTCAGTTCAGATGTGTAGCAAGTACTCAGCCAAGGTTAGCCTTCAAAATGATAAATATAAGATTGCCATTTTTAAAAAACGGGGCAAGTGTCTGGTGATTATACTTCAAAAATACAAAATTAGGGACTTTTGCAATTCCAGAAAGATAAATTGGCTCATCTTATTAACAGGTAAACAATTGTCTTTTCCAGAATAACGTTTTACTTGCCTGTGATTTACTCTTTCCATTTACATTAGATCTTTACATTGTTCTCAGAGCCAGGGCTAGCACTGTGGGAGATATAAGTTGTTTGATAAATGTCCTGACCTCTGGACATGATCTCCCAACAGGGGTTGATTTTAGTGACTTCAGGAATGGAAGGTCATTGATTGGGACAGTAGGGTTGGATATCACACCTGTATTTCTCACCAGGTCAGGAGTGTAATGTCTGAGTGAGTCATTCACAGGGTGCTGTCCTCGAAATAACCCTCCCATGCCCACTTCTGCCTCTTAAGTTTCCCTTCTCTGTGTTATCAAGCAACACAATCGAGTTAATTTGCTTTCCTCTGCCAGAGACCCTGGTGCTGATTAATTCTAATCTCTAGTGTGGAAGACACTGGAGAGCTTGGGTATATTCTTAGTTTCTGTACTTAAGACTGAACTTGTGGTGCTTCTGAGGAATATGTGGAGTGGTTATTAGCCAGGAAACTAAAGAGTGTTCGTTAGGCATAGTGCACATTCAAAGGAGGACTATTTTTTTTTAATCAAAATATATTTAATCTTGTTGGAATGAAGTGGCAAAACACATTTAGCCCTAATTAAGCATCTGCCAGTAAAATGAAGTATGGTTCTACCTTCTAATTATCTACCTTTAATTTCCTATTTCAGTAGCATGCTGGCCTGGAGACATATAAGCCCCTCCTCCAAGAAATGGAGGCATGATTCCCTAAAAATGCTCTCCTGTATCTCATAATTTTGAAACTTCAACTATGTTTCAGATTCATGTTTCCTTACCAGAGCCTTGCCCTTGCTGCTAAGCTAAATATTGGGTGAGGACAGAGCCTTCGATTCCTTGGTAGACTGGTGACCATTCCCAAAAGGATTTGCCACTGCTGAGGAAGAATTAGAAGCTGCTCTTGTGTGATCTTGTCTCGGTCTGCTCTTCTCTTGTCACAGTAGTCATCACACTGCATTGTTGGGCAAAGTGAAATGTCTCTCACTCTAGCCTGTAACCTCCTTGAGGATGGACATGTTGATCGCCTACCTTATCATAGTATCCTCAGCACCTAAAACAGTGGCGGGCACATAAATTTTTTAAATAATGTATGTTGTAAACCATACGACGTCTTTGATCTGTTTCCTATGGTATGGCATCTTTGGCAAAATAATAATAGAAATGGAAATAAAAATAGCATGGTGTTAAGATGGATAAGATAATGCATGTGATGGTATTAACGAAAGTAAAATAATCATTATACAAAGTATAATAATCAGTAATGATCATAACCATATATTATTCAACATATGAGGAAGCTTCTTATTGTTCAAGCATATTTTTAGGCTCTAACCTTGACTAGTAAGAGACAAGTGAAAACTTTTACTTATTTTTTTAGATATATAAGTAGTGGGCTCACCTCTTCCAGCTGAATGGCCTGTTTTCTCCTATCTCGGGAGGCAGTGGGCATGGAGGGCCTATCTCAGAGCCAAATCCAAGCATCAGAGGGACTGAGCTTCCTAGGGAGATGATGGTCCATTATAAAAGGCTCTTCATACAAGACGGTGGCTTTTCATGGGGAGTTCGACTCTTTGCTTCTTTCTAGAGAATTGAGCAAGGCCCTATATACTACTCAGGGAGTTGTTTTAGAATAGTGTTTCTGAGCTTTGTCTATGGAAGCTACCGAATCATTTTCTTGATTAATTCTCAATTATGAAACATGACAATGTGGAAAACCAGGCACAGCGTGGGTGAACCACTGGACTAAAATGGCCCAGGGAAACGGGAACCGAGACTTGGATGAGAAAACAATGCTGGTCTCTTTTTGCTTCCATGCGGCTTGAGAAATGAAAAACATCTTAGAGGCTGGAGAGGAATTCTCACTTCCCTTCTTGATTTTATTTAGTCGATTTATTGTGCCAAGCATCCTACTACAGAGAACATCCAAACTGTTCAAGAACATAAAGCTGTGAGGAATGGTAAGCATTGGAGAACTGGGTTAAAGTCCTCCCCAAGTGCCCATCACCAGGTGTATCTGAACAATGGTTGGCAGCTATAGCCACGGCAGAATGCCGCTGATGGGCTTTGTGGAGGCGTGATAATGAGCACTAGATAAGAGGCGTGGAGACAGCTGTTAGTAGGCACAGGGCTGCAATTGGCATGGTGCTGAATGTTAAATACTATTCCAGAATTCTTTCTTTTCTACAGAACAACTTGGCACTGAGACTAGAGCCCTTTTATTAAGAATTAACCAGAAATAAATGATTTTCATTCTTTTTTCTCTTTCTGTTTCTTTCCTCCTGTCTTCTATATTTCTCTTCTTTGAACAATGGAGCATATACCTTCAATTAATTTGAAAATTCTCTAACGTTCAGCCTCCCAACAGGATTAGACCTGCTAAGAGTCACTAGTGTTTTCTATCTGATAAGTAAGGAGATTACAGCAATAAATGCTGTCAGCATTTTTCTCATTTAAACAAATAAAGCTGACAAATGATGAAGCTCTGTGCTGCTTTGTTATGTTTAGTACATGCAGAGCAATTATTCAACTGCTGCCAACATTAGTCTATCTACAACTAAACCATCCACCGGCATTGTGAGCTTATTAGCATATCGGTCTCGGAGTCATATTTTTATATTCTGTAAGACTCTACTCCATAACAAAAGCCGATGGTTTTAATTTGCACAATAATTTAAAGGGTTGGACTTTTCTGTGCTTATTAGAGTTACACAGCTTATCAGGTAGAATGCTACTCTTAGTTGTGGGATGCCATCTTCGGTTTGCCTGGGATTTCTGCTCCCCTGTAGCATTTCCTATGAGCAGGTTAGCTGCCAGCTCTGAAAATGTAAAAGGAGATGGCTCTCTGGCAACACCACTGGTGAGCATCAGGGCAGGCAGGTGGGTTGAGGTTCCCTTAAATAGAACTGCTTCTGTGGATGTTTCCTGTGTTACTTCCTGTGTGTGTGTGTGTGTGTGTGTGTGTGTGTGTGTGTGTAACATTTTTATATATAGTATATATGTATATATACACACATATATAAGATATATATATAGAGAGAGATATCACTAGAGCTATAGTGAAGATTTGAGAGTGAATATGCTAGCTTTAAAATTATGCTATTCAATAGAGTTATTTCTTGTTATGATATAAAAATTATAATAGATAATAAAGTATTCATGATTTTTGAAGGGTTCTCCTGGACAGGATGGTTAGACAAGATCGATGACCTTATGTTAGAAGAAGAAGGCCTAGTCCAGAGAGATGACATACTACTTTTGGGGGAAGAGGAGATGGTAATGTCACTGGGGCCTCTTAAAGAAGCCTAACACCAGATGCTACATTGGTTTTGTTTTTCCAATCACTGGGAAGGTCAGAGAAGGACCTGTAACTGAGCTATTTCAGTGTTGAAACTGTGATGTGAACATTTTCCTCTCAACCCTGATTAGTCTGAGTGAGGGGTTGTAAACTTCCTGATAAGAATAGGGTCAGAACACTTATGCCCTTCATCGTGGGGTCAATGGTCTACTGTTTATGCTTTCCAAGACAGATGCACAGCTGTCTACCATGTATAAGAACCATTTTTTTCTGGTTTCTGTATATGGAGCCCTGGCATCTTGGGGTTTAGCTGACTCTGAAGGGACTGCCCTGCGAAGGGCTGGCTAATGTCTCCAGAGAACAAACAATTTGCCTGTGAGCATGCCTTTCACATGCACACCAACCAATCCAGAGTCTATTGCCCCCTACCACATCTTTTATTGAGCTCTTACACTCTGGACCAATAATATTTCTCTGCCCTAACCCAGGGCCAGGTCTCAGACAACTAGGACAGCCATTATGTCCCAGAACCCACTGGAATTCAAACTAGCCAATTCTAAATCCCTTTTCGCTGCCTCTCCAATCCGTTCCCATGGGGATGACATAAAAGGTTCTTGCCCACATTTCCCCTGCCCTTCCGTCTGCTGATGGACCCTGTGCTTTCCTGTGTGGCCCTGCACAGTGTGCTGGGCCTCCTGTTCCTAGGGATTTGTGGGAGTAATCTTTGTTTATGGCAGCCATTTCTGTTTCTGGGTATCTTACCACACTCATTAAAAGCAATCCCAGGTACCCTTAGAACACCACCTGCCTGGATTAACTCTTAGCAAGTGTTGAGGTTTGGATGTGGAAACTTACTGCTGGATAAACTTATAATCCTGAACCATTTTTGTGATGATGTTTGTCTTCATTTCCGAAAGAGAGGAATTCGATAGTTTACAAATTCTTGTAAAGACGTAGACTTGGTCTCCATGAGCTTGAAGGCATGCGTGGCTTTTCAGGCTTACCAAAGTCTTCCAGTGAGACCCCTGATCCCCCAATGGTGGTGTATTCTGTCCTATTATGTCTCCACATGCTATGGCAAGGGAGCTCTGTCATCTTATTGTTTCTCTAACTCTTATGGTGTTCTCTCCTCCCTTTTCACTATTCAAAGTAGATACTCCCCATCTGCCTCAAATCGAAGACAGAAATATAAAACACGCCCTCTTCTCTACAGCCCACTTCCTTCTTTTGGTTTATTCAGCCTTTCTGTCCTGACAAGCCTTTGTTGTTGTTGTTTTTTCTATTGATATTTAGAGAGTGGAAGGGAGGAAGAGGAGCAGAGGCGAGAGGGAGAGGGAGAAGGAGAGAGAGAGAGAGAGAGAGAGAGAGAGAGAGAGAAACATAGATATAAAAGAGACACAGATTGGTTGCCTCATGCACATGCCCCACCAGGGATCAACCTGCAACCCAGGTACTTGCCCTTGACCTTGATGTGAACCCGAGACCCTTAGGTCCGGGGCTGATGCTTTAACCATTTAGCCACACCAGTCAGGACCTGGCGAGCCATTTTTATTCTCTCTTTCCATGACATTTTCCCTTTCTCTTCACTGGTCAACTTGGCCTTGTTCTTTTTCTTATCCTCCGACTCACACTACTTTTAAGTGCGAAGTTGGGATGGGGGAGGGGACAGCAACAACAATTAAAACACCTATAAGGCTTCTTTCTTATTCAATGTAGGAGAAGGCTTTTAGGACCCTTCCATCTCTGATGGGGGAAAAGGTATACTTGCACACTTTGCACGAACAGTAGAAATGTGAGTTATTGACTGTCTTCAACATGATGTCCTATATGTGGTACCTCCTACAAATTTAGAAAGTACAACTGAAATTGTACATGGTAATTTATGTGACCATAATGCTCTCTCTCATCACACATTGAAAATAGCACGTTATTGACTGGGTGGAAAGGAATGTTTCCCTAGCCTGACTAATCTCACACCTCCGTTCTTGTTCTTTAAATCCTACCCCCACCCGAGATATATAATCATGGTCCACCTCCTCCACTGAGAGTCCCTGGCTCACTTAGATTCTACTGATGATTCCATCCCCTGAATTCCTTTGGAACTTAAAAGGTATAGATAGTTATGCACTTAATTTTTCTTTAAATGTTCCATATGTTAGTCTTATTTCCTTATTGAAGTATATGCACTTAAAATTGGGGGACAGAATTGAATTTTTAAGAGGGACCTGCATGCAGTGCTGGTTTTGGTGTAAGACAGATACAGACCAAATCCCAGGTCTTCCGTTTACAGATAGTGTGACTGGACACGTGACCTGGTCTCTCTCAGTCATAGTTCCCTCCTCTGCAGAGTGGGGATCCAGTTATATCAGCTGCACTGGTGCTTTGTAGAAATGGAGTGAGTGAATAGGTTGAAGGCTTATCACCGTGGTCAGCAAACTGCGGCTCGCGAGCCACATGAGGCTCTTTGGCCCCTTGAGTGTGGTTCTTCCTAAGCCTTAGGAATACCCTAATTAAGTTAATAACAATGTACCTACCTATATAGTTTCAGTTTAAAAAATTTGGCTCTCAAAAGAAATTTTAATCGTTGTACTGTTGATATTTGGCTATGTTGACTAATGAGTTTGCTGACCACTGGCTTATCATGATGCTAGACCAGGGGTCCTCAAACTTTTTAAACAGGGAGCCAGTTCACTGTCCCTCAGACCGTTGGAGGGCCGGACTATAGTTTAAAAAAAAAACTATGAACAAATTCCTATGCACACTGCACATATCTTATTTTGAAGTAAAAAAACAAAACGGGAACAAATACAATATTTGTATTTGCGTGTGGCCCGAGGGCAGTAGTTTGAGGACCCCTGTGCTAGACACTTCAGTGAAATTCACCAGGCACTGCCGTTCCTCTCCCAGGCTGCCTCTCCTGACAAGGCCCAGCCTCGGCAAGTGTTCGCCGTATGGACAAAGCATATGGACTGTGAAGGCTGCGACCCTGCTTGTGATGATTTAACTACTGGCTAGTGAGGGGTGTGCCCTTTCATTCCTGGCATTCTATTCAAGGTGACTGTCCTTCCCAAGGAAGAAAGGCTGGTAGTCCTAGGTCAGAGGTTTGGAAGAAACTCCCACTCCCAGTAGGAAGCACCTAGCAGACTTTCTATTAGAAGGAGAATGCAAAGTATTTATGGTGATTATAATGATAATAGTGATGCTAATACTAACAGCAGCAACAATATTTAAAGGTCAAGGTCTTCCTTTTATCTCATTTTACAGATGTACCCTTAGCCCCTCTTTCTACAAAACCCTCTCTTTTTTTCATCTCCTCATGCCATGGGTCCAAAGGCCTTCCTCAGTCCTCCTCTCAGGGCCTGCAGACTAGCGTAGTTCCACTGGTCTGCCTCACACTTGCTAGCCCCTCCTTGAACCCATCCCGTGCATGTTTGCTGTTTCCTCTAAGCCACACTGCTAGAGGGACCCTGTCCCCACCGCCATACTCAGGGGTGGGGCATTTAGAACCACCTGGACTCTGTCACTAGGGTTGGCATGTTGAGGCTTCTTTAGCTTCTAGAATCCCAGCACCTAATTTGGTACTACATTTCTCATACTTGATTTTAAACCAAGGAAGGTAAAAAAACAAATAAACAAACAAACAAACAAACAAAACACTACGTCCAGGCACTATGAAAACTATTATATTGTATTGGAGCCTCATTGGTCGGTGATATTTTTACACTCCTTCTTTCCAGCCTACTCAACTGTTGGGATTTAATTAGCAGTAATATATTATTGTCAGAGTAATTAAAACCGCTCCTTGATTAAAAACAGGATGGTTTAATTAACAAGGGAAGGTTTGGCTAGCCCTAGCGTTCTATTTGAGAAATACAGCAGCCTCAGTGGATTTGCTCTGTCTCCCCATCAGGCTTGAAGGTCCGGGAGGTGTTTATCAACGTCACCAGGCAGCAGGTGGAGGACTTCCACGGGCCAGAAGACTATTGGTGCCAGTGTGTGGCCTGGAGCCACCTGGGGACCTCCAAGAGCAGGAAGGCCTCTGTGCGCATAGCCTGTGAGTACTGGGTGACTTCCTTGTTCTGGGGGAACACAGACAAGACTTAAAGGGTTGAAGAGGGGTTGGGCATGCCAGGGGCTTCTGCAGAATATGTATTAGCAGACAGTAGAACACTGTCAGAATTGTCTCTACCTCTACTAAATTACTCCTCTAAAGTTGTCCAGTGAGTGTTTGATAATCTCCTCTGGAGTATAACCAGCAAAAAATTTTGGCTAAGGATGCTGCCGAGATTGTCAGAGTGCAGGTGTCTCAACAATGCCAGGAAAGAACAGGTCTCAGGAGAAAGAAACCCATGCAAATGGATTCTGCTGTTCACCATCAATGGCGACGTTCAAGGGGCATTGCTGGGAAGAGTTGAGCAATGACTGTTTACCGTACTTCCCAGCAAATCTGCAAAAATAAGACATTAAAGAGTAAAGGATTTTTATAGCCTGCTGTTAAACCTCTTTCCCCTGAATCTTAAAACATGAAAATGGGTTTTAAAACTGCATTTCTTTGCCCCAAGTAAGGCTTAAAAAAATAGACACTTGGAACAAAAAAAAAAAAAAAAGAATGAAAATTGCTTTTCAAGAGAGTCCAAGATTTCTTTATCATGTTTCAGCATCAGTGTTTTCTTTATCTCAAACCTATTGAGAAATACACAAACTTCCTTTCTCTTCCTTTACAGTGTCTTTATCTCACCCACCCCCATGTGTCCCCATAAAACCTCCTTTGTGTGCTCTGGAGTGTAAAAGCCCCTCAAGAAAGAAATTGAGAGGCAGAGAACAGAGACGCTTCTTGTTGTTTTATTCCAATGCTGCCTTTTGAGAGTGTCGTGAAGAATATCGGACAGGAGGGATTTATTTGAGGACTCAAGGAATTCTTCATAGCGGTTGTCGATGGTTTAGAATAGGAGTGAATTGCTATTTGCAGAGACATGCATGCTTTTTGGGAAATGAAATCTTCCTCTCAAAATGTGCATTTCCTCTTCACTGCACTGGCAATTTGGGGGTCCCTCTCCTGAGCGTCAACTGGGCCCCAGGAAGCCAAGGAGAAGAGGTCATCTTGTTAACCGCACTCTTGACATAAGAGCCATAGGAAACCTTTTTCCTATATGTATTTAGTTAATGTTAGCCAACAAATACTTCATGACTTTAAAGTCGCAGGTCAGCCGAGGAAGGCACTATGTTTGATTTTACTCTCCCTGAACACATCTAGCTCAGAATTCCCTGCATGGTCTCACCCAGGCTAGCCGGGGGATTTGACCCTCGTCAGGGGGAAGCAGATTACCCTCTGGGCTCTGTCTGAAGACGGGAGAGGCAATACAGCATAGGGGATTTCAACATGGGTTCCATCAAACCCCTTCTTCTCAACGTCACTTTTCCCCCTTTTTGTCTTCCTCTACTTCTCTGGGGCCACATGACACATTCTATGCGTTACTAACAGTAGCATTTCCCTAATCTATGTATTTTGTCTCTCTCACCTCCATACTTGCTCACTTAATTCCTGATTGGCACATGCCTGCTAGAAACCTCCAAGGTTTTCCCCTGGCTTACAAAGTTTGGCAGTGGATGGCTAGGACCCACATTTACTAATTTCCCATAACCTTCAAGTGTGTGCCCTTTGCTGTTCTGTGCACCCCCTCTCCTGGCTGACATGTGCCCTTGCCCTTGCAGTTTCCAGTGTCACACATTATCCCGGTAGTGACGAACCCAGACACTTGAGTCTTGTCAGTTTCCAGTTCTAGTTTCACAACTTGAGTTTTGTGATGATGGATGATTTATTTATCTCTCTGTGTCTTAATGTCTTCAATGGCAAAAGTGTGCCTATTGGTAGACTTATTGGAAGAGTTAGACGTATTGATAACTGTAAGTGTTTTAAAACTCTACCTGACACAGAGTTAGCCCTTATCAATCACTAGCTATTATTTTGTGATGTATTTCATCCTCCCTAGCACCAGCATCAATCACGAGTAGGTGCATAAATACTTACTGAAACTAATAAAACAGAATTAAAATTTTAGTGCCTTAATCAATTTTTTTTTTCTGCAGATTATGGCTATATGGATTCCAAAAACCCATTCTAGGCCAGTAGTAGCTATCTAGCTCTCCCGAGTATGATAGGATCAAAGAGTGTTAGAAATGGAAAACACTTTTTTCTCACCTCTGACATTTTTTAGAGTCACCTGATACCATTGGGTTAATAATATCATAAATCTCTTCAGGGATTAAACAAAACTCATTTTGTCATTCTTGTTTATGATATGTTTATATGAACATGGTAAAGATAGGAGTTTCAAGTTATAAACGCAATATCAATAAAGCCTATATTATGTAATTAATATAATCTCTAATACTATTTACAACATTTTTAATTTCTTCACATGTCACTAGTGGCAGATTCTTGAATTTATTTAAAATTATGCAAGTCAGGACTTGATTTGTCATTAAATATTGCTTCTGACTTGGGGACCAGTGTACATTAAAATGCAAATTGGAATTTAACTGTGTTTAATGACATCAGAAGTGGAGGGGAAAAAACTGCCTTTAGAACCCGGCTTGGAATTCTTTTGATTTACTTGTAGGAGAAAACACATACACACACACAAAAAGAAAAAACACATTTTTTATAACTTTCATGTTTTGTTGAAATAAGAGATTTCTGGCTGCTATTTGCAAGCACTTCCCAGCAAACAACACATTGCACTGAGAAGAGTTTTTATTTCCAATAAATGAAAAACCAAATTGGACATAATTGTCACTATGTTTTTTTTAAGATTGGTTTTTAAAGTACTAAAGACATTTTAATGTGCTAAATAAGGATTTTGATAGATTAATGTAGCTTATGAATCTGATCACAGTTGTCTTGAGGGGACTTTGCAAAATTTGTGTCATTTTTATATTATTCATTATTATTGTAGTTCAACAACAGAGCTACTGTCATTTCCAACATTTAACCAATGATCCATTAAGAATTTAACAATTTCAAAACCACAGTGAGCACTACCTGCATGGCGTCTGGACATTCAGCTGAGGCATGTGTTGACTAGAGTGTCTGGACATGGAATGGTTAGCTAATCTCTGCAAAAACACCAGGAAGCTCAGTGGCATTATTTCCCTTTGAGATCCTTCTATTTTAAAGGGAAACAATATAAAGACAATTATTTTATTTATTTATATAACTTATACTTTCATTGACAAGGACCAACCTGGCGAATTAGTGAGATATGCAGATTTCTGGCTTCTACCACAGACCTGTTGGGTCAGACTCACAAGTTCCAGGGAAGTTGTGTTTGTATGAAGTTATCCACGTGCTTCTATGAGCAGGCTGCTTTGGATGCAGGAACAGTGTTTAAAAGTGTTTAACATGCACGTAGATAAACTGCAGTCCTATTAAAGTACAGATGACTCAATTAAAATGATGCAGTAAGTCCAGTCCAGAGTCACAGATTCTTTTATTTCTGAGAGCTCCTGGATGATGCTGACCCTGCCAGTTGGTCTGTTGGCCATTCTTTGAGTAGCAAGACCCTGGAAAGCCTTGAGAAAGCACTATTTGGGAAATGTTGATTTAACCCATTCATCCAACTCTATCACTTAATGGCTGAGGAAGTGATGTTCAGGGAGGTTAGGTGGCTTGACCAGGGGCCACCAGCAGATGGAGGACAAGAAACCAGACCTTACATCCCTTTCCCCCTCCCTGAGTGCTCTTGTTCCAGGGCCATGCTCTTTTTTTCTGTGCAATGGAAGTTTGAGAATCAAATACAATGAAAAGTTCATGGGCATTTGAATATCTCCTTGAGGAAAGCAGCAATTGCTTTCCTGATCTGTTTCTGAGTTAGTTGTATTCCTCTTACAGTCAAGTTTTTGCATGTATATTTATATGTATGTATACTTATATATATATACTTTTATTATGTATACTTATATTTTTATGTGTTTATATGTTTATTATATATTTTATATTATATGTAGTCATATATATTCATATATATATATTATATTTTATCCTATGTAATAAAAGGCTAATATGCAAATCGACCAAATGGCAGAACAACTGGTCGCTATGATGTGCACTGACTACCAGGGGGCAGACACTCAATGCAGGAGCTGCCCCTGGTGGTCAGTGACTCCCACAGGGGAAGTGCCACTCAGCCAGAAGCTGGGCTCAAGGCTGGTGAGTGCAGTGGTGGTGGTGGTGGGAGCCTCTCCCACCTCTGCAGCAGTGCTAAGGATGTCTGACATCCCCCGAGGGCTCCCAGACTGTGAGGGGGCACAGGCTGGGCTGAGGGACCCCCTGAATGCATGAATTTCGTGCACTGGGCCTCTAGTATACATATAAAATCACAACACATTGCTTGTTGCCTTAGTGGCTATAAAACAGTGTGTAGCCCATGTTCTTGTCATCTTAAACTTGTATGTCTCTTAGTGATTCCACATGGTGTCAGAGATGTTGGCTGCCCATCCAACTGCCTGGGGCTGGAGAGAGCTGAGGCCCCATTTCAAAGGTGATTTTTCTAAAGGTGAAAATAAATAAAGCCAGCCCACATCTTACCCCACCAGGTTGGCAGAAGTCCATCCCCGGGGAGCAGCTCCCACAGGCCTTCTCCGGTTTGTCTGTTTCAATCCAGCTGGAGGGAGCTGGGCTGCTGTGGCATCTGTTACTGCTGCTGCTGGATGGCTGTCAAAACTGGGAATATTCAATTAGGCACCGTTCTTTCTTTTCATGGGTGAACATTTGGCTGCTTAGCCATTGCTTTTCTTTCCTGTTTTTCTCCCTCTTCTTCATCTGCTCACAAAATGTTTTGCCTATACCATTAACCCCTGGTCCATCAATTCCTTCTTGACACTGGGGCCTTTTTTTTTTTTTTTTCAGTGTGGGAGTTGTGGTTTGTTGGAATGAAGGAAACATTTGCCTGTTACAGTCACATAGCTTGTTGACTACTTGGAATCAAACACAGCAGGAAACCACTATTTTGTTGATTTTTTAAAAATATACATATATGATACATCTAGAATATAATTTAAATATGCTGTTTATTTGAAACACTCCTAAAATATCTATGCAATTATGCCAAGAATAAGTGAAGAACTTAAAGGAGACTCTCATTTCAAAGCTGTCAAACTCCCTAGCTAATTTTATAGGCACATAGTAAAAATGGCATTTTCATTTGTGGATTTTTTTTGGGGGGGTGGGGTGGGGAGTCTTATCTTTTTGAAAACTATATAAGAGAGATATCCAATTAAATCTCAAATATGGATCTCTGCTTAATGACTTTGATATATAATTTCAGCTGCTAAAACTGTAAATGCCTTCTTCTAATTATAAAATTAACTATAAAAATACCTGAATATAGCCACATCTGTCTGGTATTCAACCTTGACCTCCATTTCCAGCCTCATCTCCTATTACATTCATATAGTTGTGCTGAATGCCAATTGAGTTAGCACAGCTCCGACTCTGGGACACGTGACTTGCTTTCCTTTCCCCCTTCTTGACATGCTCATATTCCTTCTCCTCCCTGGAGCATAGGAATGTCTTCCCAACTAATACCTACATCCAAGGCCCATTTTGTGGGCTGTCCCCTTTGCTAAACCAAGTTTAGCAAATCCCTTAAAGGAACTGATCTCAGCAGCCTGACATACCAGCTGAGCCACTGAGGAAGATAACCTTCTAGCATCTCCAGCTTCAAGTTTGATAAATTATCAATATCCACCTCAGAATTCTCATAGCATTTACTTACCAGTACTTCTCCCATGGTACTTATAATTTTCCCAGAATCAGAGTTATTTTGAAGTTATTTTTGGATTCTTTTTATTAGATTATAGCCTGCTTTAAGATTTAACTGCATTACCCTCATTGTCTTGACCTCTGAGTCTAAGACAGAGCCTTATGTATCACCTCTGTATTATAAATGTTTGGTTTGAAAAGCAGGCCTGTCAACACCAGCTATGGTTCCATGAAAGGGCGTTTGTTAGCTATGTGTCATGATTATGCCATGGGGCTCACCTGGCATCTGACTTCTTAGCAAATCCCTAGCTCATAAGGACATTATGATAAGGATCATCTTATTCCTCCCTGGCTTCTGCACGCCTCCTAATAATTTTCATTGCAATAAAGTAGAGGGAATCGGGAGCAGATGAGTCATTACAACCATATAGATCTGTGATGTGCAGCATACGGCTCTGAAACAGCTTGAGGTTGCCTGCTCTACATGTACTATCCCCTTCCTGCTTTTCACAACATGGAATCCAGCCACATTATGGAAAATATGTTAAGACCAATTCTGAGCACTTGGTAGAAATTGCACAAAAGCTTGAAACTTTCTCCCTCCCCATGAAAGAATGCGGCCAAAGTTACGAGAAAATATTATTCTACTCCACCCAAAGTCCATCCTAGCTTTCAGGCAGAAACTGATCTGTATGAACATTACTGAAGCGTGTGAGAGTCCAGGCCTGCTGACGAAGCTGTGCACTGTGTAAGAGCATGTAGCCAAGGAAGGGGATGGATGTGCACCCTTGAATGTGGTTATAAGCATCGAAGGAGGGAACTAGTTTTGCTTGGCACATAGGTGCTGTTTCCTAGCCACACCTTGTGCTCGCAGGGATCCAGTTTACACAGAGGTGCCAAATAGGCGTGTGGTAGTAGACCTGGGTACACGATTTGTGTACCGAATGCAAAATTAAAATACGGAGCCTCTTGTTTAAAAATTATTAAGAGTTTCAAGCCATCAACATTAGAGCATTAAATCAAGAATGGGGCCTGTGCAACCACATTGGTCCATGGAACCGGCTGCATGTGGCAGCCATGGTGATAGTTCAGTAAATTGTTTCACTTATATCATGAAAGATGAGGGACACATTCAAACTGACTCCACTTAGAATTGGAGACAGGATTATTCCATTTTGCTCCTAAATCGGAGGCAGCATCCCCGGAGCTAAGTTTTAAGATGGCATATTTGGGGTCAAGCTGGCAACTAGAAATACCGAGTGATGGAACATTCTCCTGTGGCCACAGTCGTCTGGGAACTGTGGGCAAGATATGGATGTATGTCTGGTTGTTGATACCTTAGAAGGAATTACTGAATTAGATGAGTAGGCTAGGTATGGACTAATGTAGTTTTAAACTATATTTTTATTTTGACATAATTTCAGGTTTTCAGAACAGTTGTAATATAACGCAATGGATTCCCTGAAACCCTTTACTGATATTCTTCAAATGTTAACATTTTACCACATTTGCTTAGGCATTCTCTCTCTTCCTCTGTTTATCTACATATGTGTTTGAATATAGACAATTGTGGTCTATATTTTGGCTTGTTAAAGATTAAGTTGCAGACGTGATACTCTTTTTCCCTAAATACTTCATTGTGTATGTCTTTAAGAAAACAAAGGTATTTTTACATAACTGTAGCATAACTATTAAGAAATTAACATGAATAGAATACCATTATGTAATCTAAAGACCTTATTCACATTTCATTGATTGTTCAGTAATGTCCTTTATAACAGTAACAAAAATCCTAGGGCATGGCTTACATAACTATAGCATAATTATTAAGAAGTTAACATTAATAGAATACTATTATGCAATCTAAAGACCTTATTCACCTTTCATTGATTGTTCAGTAATGTCCTTTATAATAGTAACAAAAATCCTAGAGCATGGCTTGCATCCAGTGGAGAGGTTTCTGTAGCCTCCTTTAATCCAAACAATCCCTGCCTTCCTTTGTCCTTCTTTGCACCGAGTTTCTAAAGTGTAATTGTCAGTTATTTTTCATAATGTCCCTCAGTTTGAACATGTAAAAAGGAAATAGCAGCCACCTAGAAGGGCCTCCCGCTGAACAAATTGGGCCAATTTGACCATCAAAGTAAGTGATAGTGAGGTATTATAACTCATTAAATAAGAATCCATGAATCGGGGAGTGCCCTTACAGCTGGTAGAGGGGATGCTGCCCAATTCATGAATTGCTTAATAAAGTGAATCAGGGTTGGGGGTGTGTGGGATAAAGAATCTATGACTCTATACTCATATGTGTGTGTTTTAAAATTAATGAATGGGTGAATATGTAAATAAATAAATGAGGGAAAGGGAGAGCTCTTGCTTACAGTAGAATAAGTGAATAAATGTAGAAGAAATGAAGGAAAAGGAAAATTGTGATTTAGCCTCTATCGTAATATAAATTGATTCAGACAAGCATTATGGGTGCTAAACATAGTGGATGAAAGTTTCAGGAGTAACAGGATGTTTACATAATCCACAATATACTGTAAATTACAAAGGGGGTGTTAGTAATGTTGCAGTAGAAAATCCTGTCGTATACCACTTTAATCAAGTGATTGGAGTTGATATAATCAGCAATGGGGCAGATTCATAGCACATGTCTCCTGATGTGGTGAACTGAGAAGTCTGTAGATATTCCAAAAATGTCTACTGTATATTTAACCACAGGAAAACACTGAAATGACCTCAATTGAGAAGCATTTTACATAATAGGCCATTTTTAACTACACACATCTCTCAAAATGCTAGCCGCGTGTAGAACACTGCTGGGTATTCTGGGAAATAAGAAGCCACAAGATAGACACAGTACATTTTTCTGAAGCATCAATTATCGTCCCCTTTAGTTCTGTAAAATATAAATAGGAGTGCAGAGTGGGGTGGGATGCAAACTTTTCTTGAATTGGGATGATGCAGCTTGGAACTTCAAAGCCATTTATTTTGTGCATGCCACATCTTTTTAGGCTCTACCTGTAAATGTCTTTGAGGATGTGAATTTATTTCGCTCTGCCAATATGGGCACTTCAGTAGAAAGTGTGAAAAACACTGAACTATAAACAACGGTGATTCTGTGAACAGAGTAGAATGATCTGTTTGGAATTGATATAAACTGTGCTACCTGTGCTTACCATGTACACAATTGAGTACATCAACCTTAAAGATGAGAACTACTAGGTAGAATCACATCGCTTTATGATATATTCTTCTGTGGATGATGAAAAGAATTTCCCCAAATAATTTTCCTTCATGTTATTTATTGCCAACCATTATTTTACCAAGAAGAATTTGCAGAAATATGGCCACAACCTTTTAAGGAAATTGCAACTAAATTCAGCCTGCCATTTTTGTGGTAAAATAAACTTTAAACTTCCTGGAAAATGGCCACTTCTATAAAAAATCTCAGGGAAAGCTTATCATGGAAGAAGGTATAGATTTTACTTCGATTCAGCTCTCATTTTCTCCACTAAAGAAATATTCTCACAGATAATGCAAGCAGATGTTAAGCCAGAAAAACAAAAACAAAACTTATCTTTGTTAAACTTTGAGGACTTCTTGAGCCTGGTGATATTATTTCTAAATCAGTTTAATATCTGACCATCAGAGTAAGTAAAGTCAAGAGTGTGCATTCTGGAGATTTGTTAAGTGGTGCGGGAGTGCTTAGAGGTGGAAGTGTTGGCAGTCCGTGAATAATTACCCACCATGTCCTGGGTAGCACAACAATAAAATTCCATCCCTCCCATTGAAGAGTTTATAGCCTAGTGAAGGGATAGACTTATGAACAAGTCTTTTCAATTGAGCATGGTTAATGGAAAGCACAGTGTGTTTTAGGAGCCCACAAAAGGGACAGTTTACTCATCCTTGAGGTCTAAGATGCACTTTCTGAGCTAATACCTACGGAAGAAGGAGGGCTACCACTTTAAAGAATGTGTAGGTTAAGGAGAGAGCTTGAGTAAAAGCACAGAAAGATGGAACAGTATGGGAACTACATGGATCTATGTGAGAACAAGGAGAGGGGGCTACCAGGGCAAGTAGATGGGTCGGATTATGGAGGGTGTGTGCATTCTGAAAGAGTTTATGTGGTCTGGGGCCACTGAAGTGTCATAAGCAGGGCAGTGATGGCAGTGATGTGATATGTTTTCAAAACCTCCCACCCTTCCATTTACCGCAGCCAGAGAGATTTCAGAGGAACAAGACTCAAGGCAAAGAAGCTTTGTGCCCATCTATGAGGCCGCTGATAGGACTTGAACTTTTGCAGGGACGGTTGTAGGTTGAAGAGGAGGTGGCAAATTTGAGGTCCCAGGAAGGTAAAATTATCAAGTGTCTGTGGCTGCTTGGCTGTGGAGCTGAGGGAAGGGAAGGGAAGCATTTAGAAATTTCTCCAGGTTTGTTTTTGGCTTAAGTGACTGAATTGATGATGATTCATTAATGACATTACGAACAGATTAGAGGAAACTAGGTGAAAGAACAAAATACCAAGTTCAGTTTCTGATCATGGAATGTGTGAACTAGCCATGAAATGAACTGTGAACTGTTTCATCATGCTGTCACATTTTTGAGCCTGAAGCCCAGGCATTAGCATCAAACTCAGAACCAAGAGTCATTGCCAAGTAGGTAGTCATTAGGATAGTAGATCTTTATCAGGAAGGTCGGAGATGTAGGGTTTTATCAGAATTGCTTACGGTGTTTTTCCATACTATACACTCTCCCAAATTGATGGTGAGGAGAGAAGGGGCAGCAGGCCCATGAAATTCTGTGAATGGTTAAAGCGGCGGGGGGGGGGGGGGGGGGGGGGGGTAGTGGGCGGGGCGGGCAAAAAGAGGGGAAGCCATGAAGAAGACTGAGGGGAAAAAGTTGAAGGGGTGCTGGAAGATCCGAGGGGGACCAGAGGTTTTCGTAAAGGAATAAAAGGTCAGTAGTGTCATTGTCACCATAAGATTAAGGTAAGAAGTGAGAAGGATCAATGAGATTTGGAACCATGAAGGCCTCCGTGGACCTGGGCAAAGCACCATAGTGAGATTATAGAGGATCTATAGGGATCACTGGGACATGAGAAAGCAGAGATGGTATGGACAGCCATTTCCAAAAATTTGACTGAAGGGAGAAAAGCTTGAATGGTAGCTGGAGTTAGCTATTTGAGGAAGAGATGGTGATTTAATGCAAGCATGAAGATTAGATGGGCTCATAGGAGCGGTAGAAAGAGTGCAGAAGTAAATGTCAGAATGTTATCCGACAATCAAATTCCTCCCTCGCTCATGGGAGTGAGGTTAAGGTTCTTAGAGTACCACTGAAATAAGAATTTTCAAAAGTCCCCATGGGAGAATAAAATGTGGAAAAAGACTTTATTTGCATGAAGTTATATTCCTTGGGTTGCAAAGCTCCCTATTTCTTAAGCCAGAAAAAGGTATAACTGGGGTCCCAGGAGAGCCAAAAGAAGGCCAGTGTCCAGAGCTTCCGTTTCATGTTGCAACCGGGTGTAGTTCAGCATCCAAGCTAATTAAAGCCCGTTAGTCCATTGTGGGAGTCCCACATGGCCGTGAGCGACGTCGGTGCTGGGGAGTGCATCCCCCTGCAACAGGAATCACAGTAACCCAGCACACCAGTGAGTAAAAACCAAGAGAGTGCATTTCTTTGTTTAGAAGTTTAAATATTCAGGTTTTCTCACTGGCAGTAGTCACCCTATTCTGCCCACTGACTCGCTTCCATGTGTGATGGACGGGAAAGCTCAGACCTTACTGGGCATACGTCTAAATTGCCTTTGTCCAGTCCCTTCCCTCATCGATCAGCAGGGAACAGACTTGGAGAGTATTAAATGCATTTTTTTGGCAGAGCTGTATAAATGGCACACCTATATTATTTAGCCTTCCCTGTCCTCCTTTCCTGTTAAATAATAACCAGGTTATTACAATGGCATCAAGAAGAGCTGGATTTGGGGGAAGCAAGATGGCGGCGATATAGGCAGACGCGTCCCAGGTCTTGTCCCGGAGCAAATGGAGTAAGCAGCTGAAACTAATAACACCCACCCCGAATTGGCAAATTTACTCAGCTGGTGAGACGGTTTGCAGCCGGGAAGGGCAGACCTCCCCTGGAAAGGTTAAAAACCAGGGATCTGGGCAGGAAAGTTTGCCAGACCTGAGCCCAGAGGGTCGGAGGGAGACCGCATGGCAGACAGCCGAGTCTCTTGGGACAGACACAGACCCTGACCGGGGTAAGGAGTTCCGCGGGTTTGCTGGCGCCAGGAGATTTGAGATTTGGATTTTGTGATTGCGGAGAACTGAGACTAAAGGGGGCATCCTGAGGAACTGACCGGACCATGCAGTGCCCATAAGAGAGGAGCGTTTCCCAGATCATGCAGTGCTGGTAAGAGAGGAGCGTTTCCCAGACCGGTAAGAGAGGAGCATTTCCGCGGCCGGCCGGCGTTTGTCTGTTTCTTTGTTTTCACTGAACCCTGCTCATAGGACAGTTCGGATACAGACACTCACCTGTGCTGAAGAGAGGGTGAAGGTGCAGATGAGGGGAATCTGGGGAGAGGCTGAGGAAAGAGGGGGAGCCGGAGGAGGTGGCAGCGAATTGAGTGCTGAGACACCCCTGGGCCCAGGACTGGGGCAGCCATTCCTCCAGAGGGTGGAATTCCTCCCCCCAGCCCCCCAGGCAAGGAGCACAGCCACACCCAGATTCCACCCTGTATGAGATAAAGGATTAAAACAAGCTGATTAGTCCCTGGGTGTTACCAGGGTCTGGCCTATAGAGGGATTTTCAGTCCCACCAACAACACAGAGCAGGGTAAGGATTAAAAAAGGATAGAGAAGCTGTATAGCCTCAGAGGCCAACCCAAAAACACTGCCACCCAGAGGCTGAGCCACAAACTGACTCTTAGGGGAATACAAATTAAGGCAGACTGGATCACAAATACGGCCTGCTTTAAAATCAGGACTGTGATTTACAACACGGAGGAACAGTGTAATGCAGGCAAATTCAACACTCTCCTAAATACCTGGCAGGACTAAGGCGAACCAGGCTGAAGAGTAGAAGAACCGAAAGACCATCACTACTGCAAATTTTTTCTTTTTCTTTTTCTTTTTTTAATTTTTTCACCTTTTTACTAAGAAACCATTTTTTTTTTCTCTTTTTCTTCTTTTTCCATCACCTGATTTTACCCTTTCAATTACCACATTTTTATTTTTAACCAGTATTATTACTGCTACCATTTTACCATTTTTTAAAGTGCCATTTTATTTTCTCTTTATTTTCTTTTGGGATTAGTGTTCTCCATTCTATTTTCATCGTTCCTTTAGCATTAATTTTCCCTATCTCAATTTCACCTCTTTGCTAAAACCCTCTTCCTTACTTTTCCCCTTTTGGTGTCCTGTTTCTCTTACCCTATTCCTGCTCCAGACTTTCCCAATTCCTTCTTTTTACCCCCTGTCTAATTCCACCCTACTTATATATCCTATTTCCAATCTACTGCTCTAAATCCTTATACACCTATTCTTTATCCTTCTTCACTTTCCAAACATTTTTTTTTCTCTTATCTTTCTATTGTTTTCTTGATTGTTGAATATATTGGGCTTTTTTTTTATTTGTTTGTTTGTTTTGTTTTGTGTTTTTTCTTCTTTTTTAGGACTGGTTGTGAGGTTGTTTTTCTTTTTCTTTTTCTTTTTCTTTTTTTTTTTTTCTGCTGGTTTTTCCCTTCCCTCCCCCACCCCACCCCGGCTATTTTTGTCCTTCTGTTTTCCCTTACCCCTCTGGATATTATTGGTGGTTTGTAGTTTGCATTCATCTCCAGGGATCTCTTGCTGGAATTTGTTGAGATTAGTGGCAGTTCTATTGGAGTTTGCTCCTCATACAAATAGTCTCTTCCCCGCTTCTACTTCATTCTCTCTTTTCGCTCCTTTTTTTTTTCTTTTTTTGCCCCCTCTTTTTTCCCAATTCTATTTTTGCACTCCTTTTTTGTTTGTTTTTTTCTTATTTTTCTTTTCTGTTCTCTCTTTTATCTTCTTCTCTTCTTTCTCCCTTATCCCCTAATTCTCTTAATTCGGGTGGTCACCTTTATTTGGGGTTATTAATATTGTGAATATACTTGTGTTCAGTGCCTGCTACGTTGTGCCTTGCTCTGTTGTATTTTGTGCCTTTAAATCAACGCAGCAGATCCAAGCAACAGCAGCCCCCTGACCACCGCAGCCTCCTGATCACCACAGCCTCCTGATCACCACACCCTCTGTCTGTGGAACAGCAGCTGTACGTGAAGCCTCCCCCCACCAGCCAGAAGAGCCAACACAGCTGTGAACAACACCCACCAGAGGAGCTGCTGCCAACTGGAAAGCAGCTGCTACCGCAACCGTCTGAGCAGCAACCACAACCCAAGGAGCCCCTGCCACCCAGGGAGCAGCCACTGAACATCTCAACATCTACATATGTCAGCGAGATCAAACATGGGTAGGCAAAGAAACCCCCAAAGGAAAGAAAAGGAGGACTCGCCAGAAAAGAAGCTAAGTGAGACAGAGATATGCAACATGACGGAAAAAGAATTCAGAATAAGGTTCCTAGAGTACATGCACCAGATGTTCAAGAAGCAAGAAGAAACAGATGAAAAACTCAACTACTTATGCAAGAAGCTAGAAGAAACAGATGAAAAAATCAACAACTTAAGTAAGTCCCAAGAAGAAATGAAGAGCGACATAGCTTCAATAAAAAACTCCATTGAAAGTATCAACAGTAGACTGGGAGAAGCGGAGGACCGAATTAGTGAATTAGAAGACAAGGAAGCAAAACACACTCAAACTGTACGGCAAATGGAGAAAAAAATTAAAAGACAGGAGGAGAGCCTAAGGGAGCTTTGGGACAACATGAAACGAAACAACATACGAATAATAGGGGTGCCAGAACAACAGAAAGATGAACATGGATTAGAAAACCTATTCGAAGAAATAATATCAGAAAACTTCCCTGAGGTGGGGAAGAAAAAAGTCACACAAGTCCAGAGAGTCCCAAACAAGGTGAACCCGAAAAGACCCACACCAAGACACATCATAATTACCATGGCAAATGTTCAGGATAAAGAGAGAATCTTACAGGCTGCAAGAGAAAGATGGAAAGTAACATACAAGGGAGCTCCCATTAGATTAGCAAATGATTTCTCAACAGAAAAACATCAGGCCAGAAAAGAATGGACGGAAATCTACAAAGTGATGCAAAGCAAAGGACTGAATCCAAGAATACTCTATCCAGCAAGGCTATCATTCAAAATTGAAGGGGAAATAAGAAGCTTCACAGACAAAAAAGGGCTAAGGGAGTTTATCACCACCAAACCAGCCATGCAAGAAATGCTAAAGGGACTGGTATAAAAAGAAGAAATAACAAGCTCAGAAAGAAAACAGCCACACACACACACAAAAAAAGAAATGGCTACAAACAAGTACCTTTCAATAATAACTTTAAATGTAAATGGACTAAATGCTTGAACCAAAAGACATCGAGTGGCTGAATGGATAAAAAAACATGACCCTTACATCTGCTGTCTACAAGAGACCCACCTCATTAGAAGGGACTCACACAGACTGAAAGTGAAGGGATGGAAAAATATCTTTCACGCAAATGGAAAGGAAAAGAAAGCTGGGGTAGCAATACTTATATCTGACAAAATACATCTCAAAGTGAAGGCCATAACCAGAGATAAGGAAGGCCACTTCATAATACTAAAGGGATCAATACAACAAGAAGATATAACCCTGGTAAACATATATGCACCCAATGCAGGAGCACCCACATACATAAGAAAACTTCTGGAAGATATCAGGGGAGAGATCGACAACAATACAATCATAGTAGGGGACTTTAATACACCACCGACATCACTGGATAAATCCGCTAGACAAAAACTCAGCAAAGAAACAGCAATCCTAAATGACTCACTAGATCAGATGGACTTAATTGACATCTTCAGAACACTTCACCCCACAGCTGCGGAATATACATTCCTCTCAGGTGCTCATGGGACATATTCAAAAATAGACCACATATTGGGTCACAAGCAAAGTCTCCACAAATTCAAGAAGATTGAAATCATAAAAAGCTTCTTCGCAGACCACGATGGCATAATGTTAGAAATAAACTACAATAAAAACAACCCAAAATACTCAAACACTTGGAAGCTGAATAGCATGTTATTAAATATTGATTGGGTTACCGATGACATCAAAGAAGAAATTAAAAACATCCTGGACACTAATGACAATGAAAACACAACAATCCAAAACCTCTGGGACACAATGAAAGCAGTCCTGAGAGGAAAGTTTATAGCTCTACAGTCCTATCTCAGAAAACAAGAAAAAATGGTAGTCAATCATCTAACTCTACAACTCAAAGAATTAGAAAGAGAGCAACAAGAAAACCCCAGAGTGAGCAGAAGGAAGGAGATAATAAAGATTAGAGCAGAAATCAATGAAATAGAGACCAAAAAAAACAATACAGAAAATCAATGAAGCCAAGAGCTGGTTCTTTGAAAGGATAAACAAGATTGACAAACCCCTAGCCAGGCTCACCAAGAAGCAAAGAGAGAGGTCCCAAATAAACCAAATCAGAAATGATAGAGGCGAAATAACAACAGACCCCACAGAAATACAAATGATTGTTAAACAATACTACGGGCAACTCTACTCCAACAAACTAGACAACCTGGAGGAAATGGACAAATTCCTAGAAAAATACAACATTCCAAAACTCAATCAGGAAGAATCTAAAAACCTCAATAGGCCAATAACTATGGAAGAAATTGAAGCAGTCATCAGAAAGCTTCCAGCAAACAAAAGCCCAGGGCCAGACGGCTTCACAGGGGAGTTCTACCAAACATTCAAGGAAGAACTAAAACCTACCCTTCTCAGACTACTACAAAAAATTCAAGAGGAAGGAACGCTTCCAAGCTCATTCTATGAAGCCAGCATCACCCTAATACCAAAACCAGGTAAAGACATCACAATGAAAGAGAATTACAGGCCAATATCCCTCATGAACATAGATGCCAAAATCCTCAACAAAATCTTAGCAAATCGGATCCAGCAGTACATCAGAAGGATCATACACCATGACCAAGTAGGATTTATCCCAGAGATGCAAGGATGGTACAACATCCGTAAATCAATAAATGTGATACATCACATAAACAAATTGAAAGAAAAAAACCACATGGTCATATCAATTGATGCAGAAAAAGCATTCGACAAAATCCAACACCCATTTTTGATAAAAACTCTCAGAAAGGTGGGAATAGAAGGATCATACCTCAACATAATAAAAGCCATATATGACAGGCCCACAGCCAACATCATACTCAATGGACAAAAACTAACACCATTTCCCCTAAGAACAGGAACAAGACAGGGATGCCCACTCTCACCACTCCTGTTCAACATAGTACTGGAAGTATTAGCCATTGCAATTAGGCAAGAAGAAGAAATAAAAGGCATCCAAATTGGAAAAGAGGAAGTAAAACTGTCCTTATTTGCAGATGACATGATATTATACATACAAAACCCTAGAGACTCCATCAAAAAGCTACTAGACTTAATACATAAATTTGGCAATGTAGCAGGATACAAAATTAACCCCAAGAAATCCGAGGCATTTCTATACACCAATAGTGAACTTTCAGAAAGGGAGATCAGAAAAACAATCCCATTTACCATCGCACCAAAAAAATTAAGATACCTAGGAATAAACTTAACTAAAGAGGTTAAAGACCTCTACTCAGAAAACTACAGGACGTTGAAAAAAGAGATAGAGGAAGACATAAACAGATGGAAGAACATACCATGTTCTTGGATTGGTAGAATCAACATCATTAAAATGTCCATACTACCCAAAGCAATCTATACATTCAACGCACTTCCCATTAAAATACCAATGGCCTTCTTCAAAGATCTAGAACGAACTCTCCAAAAATTCATCTGGAATAAAAAAAGACCCTGAATAGCTGCAACGATCCTGAGAAAGAACAAAGTAGGTGGGATCTCAATGCCAGATATCAAGCTGTATTACAAAGCCACTGTTCTCAAAACTGCCTGGTACTGGCACAAGAACAGACATATAGATCAGTGGAATAGAATAGAGAGTCCAGAAATTAGCCCGAACCAATATGCTCAATTAATTTTTGACAAAGGAGGCATGAACATACAATGGAGCCAAGATAGTCTCTTCAATAAATGGTGTTGGGAAAATTGGACAGACATATGCAAGAAAATGAAACTAGACCACCAACTTACACCATACACAAGAATAAACTCAAAATGGATAAAGGACTTAAATGTACGACAGGAAACCATAAAAATTCTAGAAGAATACAAAGGCAACAAAATCTCAGACATATGCCAAAACAATTTCTTCATTGATACAGCTCCTAGGGCAGTTGAAACTAAAGAGAAAATGAACAAATGGGACTACATCAAAATAAAAAGATTCTGCACAGCAAAAGAAACCATCAACAAAACAACAAGAAAACCCACCTCGTGGGAAAACATATTTGCCAACGTCATATCTGATAAGGGCTTAATCTCCAAAATTTATAGGGAACTCATACAACTTAACAAAAAGAAGACAAACAATCCAATCAAAAAATGGGCAAAGGATCTAAATAGACACCTTTCGAAATAGGACATTCAGAAAGCCAAGAGACATATGAAAACATGCTCAAAGTCAGTAATCATCCGAGAGATGCAAATCAAAACAACAATGAGGTACCATCTCACACCTGTCAGAATGGCCACCATCAACAAATCAACAAACGACAAGTGCTGGAGAGGATGTGGAGAAAAAGGAACACTTGTGCACTGCTGGTGGGAATGCAGACTGGTGCAGCCACTATGGAAGGCAGTATGGAGGTTCCTCAAAAAATTGGAAATGGAACTCCCATTTGACCCTGTGATCCCACTTCTAGGAATATATCCCAAGAAACCAGAAACACCAATCAGAAAGGATATATGCACCCAGATGTTCATAGCAGCACAATTCACCATAGCTAAGATCTGGAAACAGCCTAAGTGCCCATCAGTAGATGAATGGATTAGAAAACAGTGGTACATCTACACGATGGAATACTATGCTGCTGTTAAAAAGAAGGAACTCTTACCATTTGCAACAGCATGGATGGAACTGGAGAGCATTATGCTAAGTGAAACAAGCCAGTCAATGAAGGAAAAATACCACATGATCTCATTCTTTCATGGATAATTAAGACCATTACAAACTTTTGAACAATAATAAATACAGTGGCAGAGCTGCCTCAAACCGATTGTCGGACTTCAGTGGTAAGGTCAGGGAGGGTTGGGGGACAGGAGGGAGGGGAGTAAGAGATCAACCGAAGGACTTGTATGCATCCATATAACCATAACTAATGGACATAAGACACTGGGGGGTAAGGGAGGGCAGGGGCTTGTCAAGGGTGGGGGGGGGGGGGGGAAAGGACACATATGTAATACCCTTTGTAATGCTTTAAGCAATAAAAAAAAAAAAATAAAAAAAAAAAAGAAGAGCTGGATTTGAGTTCTTGGTTCAAGTAACTAGCTTTGCACTCTATTATAGAGTAAAACCTGCTGCATGTGAAAATCATGTGTGGGGCTCTTAATATTTAAGAAAAGCTGTCCATCTTTCTGACCTTAGGAACACAATTGCTGGGAGTGAGTCCTGGGAATGTTTTGTAGCTTTGCTGTCTTCTATATTCCTCTTTTCCAATGACCAACATTTAGTTTCCTGTGCAGATTCTTCCCTTGCTTCCCACCTCTAAATAGTGGTTCTCTACGTCTTTCCTGAATCCACAGACTTTCCCTAGGTGAAATTTTTCACTCTATGGCTCTACGTACTGCCTATCTGCTGATTATTTGCAGCCCTGAGCTTGCATCTTATCTCTCAATTTTTTTGCTCGCTGACTACCTGAGATAATATCCACTTGGGTATCTAATAGGCACCTCAAATGCAATATCTCCCAGAGAGAGTTCCCTTGTTTTCATATCATCAACTCTCCCTCGAAGCTGTGTTTAGTCCAGTCTTTCCTGGTTCGGTAATGTCCCCGAATGTCCCGACAAGACCTAGGTGTCACAATCTAGGACCTTCGGTTTCCTTTGGTCACATCCCACCAGCATCAAGTCCTGCCAACTCCAACTCCAGAACATATTCTGAATGTATCCACTTCTCTCCATCTGGTGCAAACAATTGCTATTTCTCTACTGTGATAATCTTACTGCTTCTAGTCTTGCATTTCTTAAAATCCATTCTCCACACAGTGGCCTGAAAGATTTTTTTTTTAAAAAAAATACAAACCAGATCACACTGTTCTCTTGGCTGAACTTCTCCCACTATCTTTCCGAACTTCTTGATATTAGCCCCTTGGGAATTACCCAGTCCCCTCGTACCTTCCCTGCACCACAATGCTCCCCTTCATTGTCCAGCCCCATTGACTTCTTTTCTTCCTCAAATACCCCTGCCGGTTTCTATTTCAGAGTCTTGTGTTGTTCTCTTTTTCTGAAAAGCATCCCCAAGACCTCTGAATGGGTAATTCTTTCCTGTCAGCTTTAGTTTTATCTGCATTATTTGTTATGGATTTTATTACCCCAAAAGTGACCAACTTCTGGCTTAACTGTTTTCTTAGATCCTTTTGGAAAGATTGATTGAAGGTCAGAGAAAATGCAGCTTACCTTCAATTGCTCTATGCAGCCAAGCAGGAGGCAGGCATGCTGGATGTTCGGCGGCATATCTCATAATCCACATGCTTAAGACACTTGGCCACACCTTCTGCTTCAGGGAGACCTGGGTCAGGGGTGGGTTGGGGGGAGGATCAATAAAACTAACAGTATAATTCAAAAAATATATGGCTTTTTGTTGCTGGTTGTTTTTTTTCTTTTTGACTCTTTCTCCCCTTCCTTTTCCCTGGCCCTATCGCTCTGCAGCACTAATACTGAATTATAATGAGGTGGTGAGTATTAAAGCTTACGTTTATTTTTAAATCATTTCTTTTTAAACTCCTTGCTAGTTCATAACCTTCTAATTTCCTGTGGAGGGCTAGGGGAGCACTGAGGAAAGTCAGGAATGATTCTTCATGCCTGTGTTGTTCTTGAAACTCTCTATCCCATTAACCATTGAATTATTTTTGCATTCAAGTGTTCATCAGGATGCTGAGCTGCACATATTGCTCTGGTGCTTTTGTAGGGGGTGTGGGGTTTAACCAACATCATGGATAGGAACCCAGAAAGTAGGAAGACGAACAGCGTAATCTTTCTATATGCTTCTGGACAACTGAGCAGCCTGGTCTAGACAATGGTTTCTGGGGCTTCACTTTAACAAAAAAAATATACATCAAAAGTACTTTGTTTCAGTAGCTATTTCTGCATTCAAACAAGAGTCAATATTCCCATTAGCACAGTAAGTAGAGCAATAATACAAAAATGTAGAATGTGGAGCTATGGATATTCTGCCCCTATACCTTTCAGTAGAAAACGATGTAAAGATCCAAAATGTGAGTTATTGACTTTCTTTTAATTTGATTTAAAGCCTTAAGAACAAGGGAGCAGAGAATTTTGGATTTTTCACCTAATAACTGTCCCCTGTTGAAGGTTGTTGAGATCTGCTATTTAGGTCAAGCTTCAGCTGTCCTTGATGTATTGACACAGCCAAGTCAATGTAATCAATGCACAAAAGGTGCCTTTTATGGAACTTGGAGACAAAGCAAACCCCACAAATCTTACCCCAAGAGTGGTTTCCATATATGGAGTTCTCACCCATAGTTCCTGCAGGAAGAATTGGTGCTGAGTGGCTTCTGAGATGTAGGTAGCCATGTTGTGCCCACTGTCATGTTCATGGGTCCAAGAATGTACACATAGGCAGGTTAGCTGCATGTGAATAGACTCAAGAAGGATAAAGTGACTATGTGCTTGTAGATTATTGCTCCTCTGAGGATAACTTGATCCTGAAAGAGAATCTGCCATTGATAGTGGCAACAGAAGGAAAAAAGACAGATGAAGAAGCAGGTAGCAATGACCCTAAACTATCAGAAGCCATGAGTAAAAGCAGAAGCCATTAAGATAGCACAGAGTGAGAGGCAATTGTTCAGGAGGAACAAAAGTAAGAGAAGCAACATCTGTGCTAAAAACTATGAAACCACCCAGTTAATGGAAATGACACTGGATTTCTTCATCCCCTCATCAGGCCATGGTACAGTCTCTTTAAGTCCTGCTTGTTTTGTGATCCTTACTCTCTTTTTCAAGCCTGGTCTGTGGTCTTTCTTGGTTTCCAATCAGTCCTGGACTATAATTAAGATTGTCGTCCTCCTGATTTTTAATACATTTTCAATTGGGGGGATACAAATGAATTTTTTGCACGTCATTGTAAACAAAAGTGACCAAATACAGTGGAATATAATAAGGGAATAGGTCGACTGAGGGCAGGTCAAATTAGTGCTCAAGCATTTTGTAAAATTGCAGCTGTTTCTGCCCATCACCATGGGTCCCTGCTGCTGGATACTCCCTTTGCAACATCATTGTTGCCTGACTCACTGTGCTGCTTGTTGTGGAAGGACTAATGTCAGACAGTGCTAGTTATAAAATGATTGATTGATAACCGCAGAGAAATTGCAGATCATGAAGATGGGAATGGGGGTCTAACAATGCTCCCAGGTTATTCCAGGATCCTGAAAACAGCCTGCAGGAGCCTCTGCCTGACAGGAGTGCTGGCTACAGCCCAACTCCTTGCTTTCGTAGATCCTGCTCATTACCTGGTATCAAGGTGAGGTCAAGGGGAACATGAAGAGGCCCACTCAATTCAACTAGGACCAACAATGTCTTTTCTTCCTATTGCAGCAAGATTTACTCAGCAGGAGTTACTTCTGCTATATTCAGAAATCTTAGGAATTAACAGATGTCACCTGTACACCCCTGACATATGGGAATCTACACATGAAATTGTGCTTCGGTGTGAGTTTCTTTCAAGGAGACTAGCGAGATCAGAACTAGAAGATCCACAGCAAAGACATGAAATGACAGATAAGAGCAGCAGAGTCTTAATATGGATCACTGGGTTAAGAAATCTGAAGAATTCATAGGTCTAAGCAAGGCAGAGGGTTTAAGCCGAGCTGGCAAGAGAGGCATAGATAATGTGCCAAATATAAGAACACTGTTATCTAGGAAAGGACTGAGCTGACAAGAAGCCTTTTATATGCTTCCTTTGGGAACTAAAGTGAGTAGCTGACTTCTCAGGCCATAACCATCTAGGGCTGGAGACTGAGGCAGAACCAAATGAGGGCACCAGACCTTGACTTTCATTTTGCTGGCATCCATCTGTTCTGCGTTTGAACCAGCCCTTTCATTACAATTGATCTGTATTTGGCTAAGTTACAAATTCCTTTTATGTATGACAAATGTGGCTTGTTGTTTCTTCAGAAAAAAATATGGGTGGGGAAGATTCAAAGCTAATTTGAATACCGTTGTAGTTGGACACTAATGAGACATTGTACCATCCTCTTGCAATCTTAAATGACTATGACCATGTCTATTTTTTTAAAAAAGACTGATTTTTCACTGGCTGATTTGGTTTGAATGAGTAAATTATTTTTATTTCATTGCATTAACGGCCAGAACATTGAATGAGCCAATAACTCCCTAGTGTTGCTGAGCTGCAAAGAACTATTATTCGCAATTGAATTTTTATTGATTTTCTTGTGCTACAATGACTTTTCTAACATGGTAGCATGAAAGGAAAATTAGAAAAAGGCCAAATAGGGCATAGGGTGAGGAAAGGGAGGCTGCTGCTTCCCATGTTCTAGCCCCAAATGCACAACTTACTGGCAGGTGCTGCCCACTCTGAGGGATCCTGTTGCTGATTACGTGATTTACAAGTTAGCCAGGTGCCTGGCTCTATCACCTTCCCTCCTCTTCCCTTCTGATATTTTTGCTTCCAGTTATTTTTGGCCGTGTTGGCATTCTGCTGCAGAGCTGACGAGGGTGGAGAGATGGAGAAAGAGCAGAAGTAGACAGGGTGATGCTCCAAATGGGCCAGGGCTGATGTTTGTCAGTGTCATTCGAACACACACACTCACAGGTGCGAAGGTGAGTGGATGAATGTGTGTTACTTTCACATCATTGTAGTACACTTATTCATTCATGTGTTTGCTTTCCCTAATCATCTTAACTCTTGGAGACTTCGTTGTATATGGGTTTAGAATACATATTCAGATGAATTGAAATGGAGTCTCACTCATTCAGTCAGTATTTACTAATAAGTGATTACTACATACCCTTACCAGTACTAGAGGCAAGGCAATCAACAAAGCAGATGAAAAGGGGTGTCCTCGTGCATAGATTCCCATGAAGAAAATTAAATTAAAGGAGAATATTTTAGAATTCACTGAAAATTTAAAAATACAGTTCTTCTTGCTTCCTTCTTTAATAGACATTGTAGGAGTGAAACTTGTATAATAAAAGCCAAACACAATATATTTCCTCTCTCGCTTCTGACTCAGTTTGGTCTAGTTAAGAGTATCTCAGGGGTTAATAGGAAAGAGAAATTTTTTGGACATTGATTTTTACTGCTTATAAAAGTAATGCATGTTCATCCCAGAAGTTTTGGAAACTACAGAAAGAAATGAAGAAGATGATTGATATACCCATAATCATCCAGTTGCAGATCTTTGAAATGTTGAGTGATTTCTCTGTAGGGCTTTTCCTATAACATATATAGTAATCCCACACCAGTTGTTATTTTAAAATCTTTAAATCATCAATCTTGATGTGTATGTGTGCAGTTCGGTTGAGTCTCCTTATACCAAACAATGTGACAACTATTATTTTTCTCCCTCCCATAGACCATGTGAGCATGATTATAAGTGAGATCTATTTATATTCCACCCTCACAGTATATATGAATAGAAGACCAAGTCTAATAAAAGAGTGCCCTTATGTGGTGTGATAACTTATGGAAAGAGAGGTAGATAGGCAAGCATTTTTTAGAGACTTGCAAGAAAGGAACAAGAGAGCCTAAAGATTTTTTCTTTTTTAAAAATAAGCCAGTAAAAGTCTGATCGAAACAATAAATGAGGTCTGGTGTGTATTATGTAGGCCTGTGAGTTACTGTCTCTGCTTACTTATAATTTTCTCTGAGAATCTTTTCCTGGAATCACTCACTAGATTTAGTAAGGTAAGTCCCACTGCGATGCATTTTTAGAGAACTTTCTCCCCTTCTATCTCCTCACTCATCTATATACCTCATAATCACTTGTTTAATGTCTATCCTCCCTGCTGAGACATAGGCTGTGGGAAGGCTAGAATGGTCTATGTCAAGTTCAGTAATGCACCCCCACTGCCTGGCAGCTGAGTGAATGTAGGAGGCTGTGGCACATTTACTGAAAACTAATGGTAAATTAAGAGAATGGCTACCGGCAGAAACCAGTTTTTAATGAAGATGTACCTATTGTGGGGGGGAGGAGGGGGAGTACATACATTCTGTAAAGATATAATTGCTGCATTTGAAGGAAGACAGTTCTTACTAAAAATATATTAAAGATAGAGCTCATTCACTACAAACTATTTTATATTAAAACATTTACTTGCAAACTTTTAAATATTCTTTTTTTAGTTAAATTTTTAATTTTGAGATAATTGCAGACACGTTCAGTTGCAAGAAGTAATAAAAAGAACCTGTGTACCCTTAGCCAGTTCCCCAAATGGTAATAAATTGTAAAACTATAGTAATATAACAACTGGGATATTGACATGGACAGAGTCAAGATAGAGAACATTTATATCATTTTAAATAATCTTTCATGTTGCCCATTATGGGCATATCTACTTCCCTCCAGCTTTTCCCCCTTCTTTAATCTCCCAGTAATCATTTGCTCTTCATATCTACATTGTCATCATTTAAATAATCCTATATAATAAAAGCCTAATATGCTAAGTGTCCAGTTGTCCGGTTGTCCATTTAACTAATCAAAGTGTAATATGCTAATGATATGCTAAGACTACTCAACTGCTCGCTATGATGTGCACTGAACATCAGGGGGCAGACAGTCGACTGGTCGACCAGTCGCTATGATGTGCACTCACCACTAGGGGGCAGAGGGTCCAACTGGTAGGCTAGTGTGCTGCTGGGGTCCAGCTGGTCCCTCCCTGGCTGGCCAACCTCCCGCATCCTTACCCAGCCCTGATTGTGCACTGGTGGGGTCCCTCAGCCTGGCCTGAGCCCTCTCGCAATCTGGGACCCCTCAGGGGATGTCAGAGAGCTGGTTTCAGCCCAATCCCACTGGCCAGGTTGAGGGACCCCACTGGTGCACGAATTCGTGCACTGGGCCTCTAGTGATATATAAAAATTAAATCATATGGTATGTAAGTTTGGGGGATTAGCTTTTTGCACTCAGCATTATTTTTTGTCCATTCATCTTGGTCATTGTTGTAATAATAGTTCATATCATTTGTAATGTCTGCATGGTATTCCATTATATGAAAGCACCAAAATCTATTAACTATTCCTATGTTATTAAATACTTAGATTGTTAGCAATTGTTCAGCATCATAAATGAAGATTTGAGCAAAATCACTATACTACATTTTTTATGTAGCTATCTAATCATTGTCTTAAAATTGTTTTCAAAAGTAAATCCTATATAATAAAAGGCTAATATACAAATTGTCCCCTCAACTGGGAGTTCAACCAGGAGTTTGACCAGGGGACCAACTGCCCCTGCCAACTGCCTGCGACCCCTTCCCCTGGCCAGCGCGGCCCCCAGTCACCCCCCCACCCCAGCCAGCCAGACCCCATCCGTGCATGAATTTATGCACTGGGTCTCTAGTTATTAAATAATATAAATGAATTTTAAATAGTAGATTTATTGAGATATAATCCATAATACCGTTATTAAATTCACCTATTTCAAGTGTACAATTTAACAGTTTTTAGGGTATTCTCAGAGTTGTGCAACCATTGCCAGTGTCAAATTTGGAACACTTGCATCACACCAAAAAAAAAGTGAAACTGTTTTGAATGCCTCTTACCCCACACCCACCTACAGCCCTGGGCAATCACCAATCCACTTTCTGGCTCTATGGATTCACCTGTTATAGACATTTTATTTAAATGGAATCATAAAGCCCTAGTCAGTTTGGCTCAGTGGATAGAGCATTGGCCTGTGGAATCAAGGGTCCTGGGTTCGATTCCAGTCAAGGGCACATGCCCGGGTTGCGGGCTTGATCCCTAGTGGGGGGGGCGTGCAGGAGGCAGCCAATCAATGATTCTCTCTCATCATTGATGTTTCTATCACTCTCCCTTCCTCTCTGAAATCAAAAAAAATATATTAAAAAAATAAATGGAATTATACAGTATGTGGTCTCTTGAGTCTAGATGCTACAAAGCCTGTTTGGATAAGTAGAGGGACATATTAATGGTTTTCTAGTTGATGTATAAAAGATAATGTTTCTTTAATAAATAGTGATAGTAGTCCTTCTAAATATCTTCCTTAGCCATTTGTGTTTCTTCTTTTGTTTTCGTGCCCCTTTGCCATTTTATTTTAGGGTATTTATTCTTCTCACTGTCCTTTACAAGTGTCCTTTCTATATTAAAGTTATTAAGCCTCTGCCTATAATTTTGCTTATAATTTTTTAGATAAACCCGATTTTTAATTTTGACAAAATATTATCTATCAATCATTACTTTTCTTAAGTATTTGTTCTTCCTTCAGTTTTAGGTTTAGAAAGGTCTTCCCCATCCTAAGATCCAACACATATTTTAATGCTGCTGTGGTTTTGTCCTGTTATGCTTCCAGTGCTCTTGAAAGGATTTTACATGTATTGGCATTTCATTTTCACACACACAAAAAAAACTATAAAAGGAATTATTATTCTCATTTTTTAGATGAGGAAACTGAGGCAAAGAGAGATAAAGATACTTATCCAGGTGGTAGTAAGGACCTGAATAGACAGAATTCAATTATATACTCCGGCTCCAGCCCCCACCCTCTTCCATGGTTTGCAGTCCTGCCTAGTGAATTTCTGGGACACATGACCTATTTAAATGTTCATTGTTCACTAGAGGCCCGATGCACAATATTCCTGCAAGGGGCTCGACCCTCACAGCTGCAGTGGCTGCCGCAGCCCTCGCAACTCCGGCTTCATCCGGAAGGTCATTCGGCCGTCCGGTCTAATTAGCATATTATGCTTTTATTATTATAGGTTAGTTATTATGCATGCTTATGATATGTTATGCATTTCTCTTTCCAGAGGTTTTGGATAATTACATGAACTTTTTTTATATTACAAAAGGTATTTAAATTTATAATTAAGTGGTTTTAATTGCCCACTGCCAGATTTTATAAAAACCCAACTTCCAATTACTTAATTCATTGTTTTGCATGTCTATTCATTATTTATTTTATTTAAAAAGGTAATGTTTTCAGGAAGGGTATGAGCTGATTAAAATCACTTGGCTCAATCATGTCTGAAATTGTTGTCAGTTTGCTCATGAATAATAGCTTGTTTGGGAATAAAAAATTAGTACCTATGTTTTTCTCCTAAAAAACAAAAACAGATTTGATTAATTATACTCTGGTATACACCAGAGTTCTAGGGAAAAATTCTAGTCATAGCCTGGTTATTTTTTCATTGTCAGTTACTTTTTAAAAAAACATATTGAGATATATTTGACAAATAACATTATATAACTTTAAAGTATGCACTATGATGATTTGGTATATGTTTATATTGTGAAATGATTACCAAAATGAGGTTAGTTAACCTAACCATTACATCATGTACTTACTTTTTTTTTTTTGTAGTGAGAACATTTAAAATGTACTCTCTTGGCCCTGGCCTGGTGGCTCTGTTGGTTGGAACATCATTCCATACACCAAAAAAGGTTGTGGGTTCCATTCCTAGTCAGGGCACATACACAGGTTATAGGTTTGATCCCTGGTCAGCCTTGTAGGGGAGGCAACCTATCAATGTCTCTCTCACATTGGTCTCTCTCTCTCTCTCTCTCTCTCTTTCTACCTCTCTTCTCTCTCCCTTGATCCCTCCCTCCCCTTTCCTCTCTCTAAAATAAATAAAAACTTATCCTGGTATGAGGAGTAAAAAAAAAAAAAATTAAATTAAATTGACTCTCTTAGTAACTTTCAAGCATTTAATACAGTATTATTAAGTATAGTCACCACGCTATATGTTAGGTCCCCAAAACTCATTTATCTTATAACTGGACCAACATCTCCCATTTCCCTCACCTCCCAGCCGCTGGCAGCCACCAATTTACTCCTTGTTTCTAGTAATTCGGCTTTTTCAGCTTCCACACATACATGAGATCATACAATATTTGCCTCTCTCTGACTTATTTCACCTAGCATATGCCCTTAAGGTTCATTTATGTGTGGCAAATAGTACTAAGTAATATCTGTGTGTGTGTGTGTGTGTGTGATATTTTCATCCATCTATGGACACTTAGGTTGTTTCCATGTTTGTAAAGAATGCCTCAACATAGAGGTGCAGGTATCTCTTTAAGGTAGCGATTTTATTTCCTTCAGGTACATACTCAGAAAAGGGGTTGCTGGATCATATGGTTGTTTGATTTTAAACTTTTAAGAAACTTTCATGCTGTTTTTCAAAGTGACTGCACCAACTTTTATTTCCACCAAAAGTGCATAAGAGTTCTTTGTCCTCTACATCCTCACCAGCACTTATCTCTGGTCTTTTGGGTAATAGACATTCTAACAAGAGTGAAGTGATATCTAACCGTGGATTTGATTTGCATTTCTCTGAAGATTACTGATGTTGAGCACCTTTCCATGTACCTATTGGTCATTTGTATTTTGATAAAATGTCTATTCAGGTCCTTTACCCTTTTCTTCTCGTCCTGCCCCCCAACCCCCACCCCCAGATTGTTTGTATTTTGCCTATTGAGTTGAATGTGTTCCTTATATATTTTGGATATTAACCTTTTATCAGACATTTGGTTTGCAAATACTTTCTTCCATTTTGTAGGTCGCCTTTTCACTTTGTTGGTAATTTCTCTTGCTGCACAGAAACTTTTTAATTTGATATAGTCATGCTTCTTTATTTGTGCTTTTGTTCCTTATGCATTTGGTATAAAAACCAATGTTAAAGAGCTTTTCCCCTATGTTTTCTTCTATGCTCTTTGCGGTTTTAGTTCTTACAGTTAAGCCTTTAATTCATTTTGAGTTAATTTTTATGAATGGTGTAAGCTAGGGGCCCAATTTAATTGTTTTGCATATGACTATCCAGCTTTTCCAGCATTATTGAAGAGACAACCCTTTCCTTATTTAATATACTTGGTCCCCTTGTCAAATATTACTTGATTGTATATTTGATGGTTAATTTCTGGACTCTTAATCCTGTTTCATTGGTCTATATTGTTTCTGTGCCAGAACCATACTCTTTTGATTACTAAGCCTTTGTAGTAAAGTTTGAAATCAGGAAGTGTGAAGCTTTCAGCTTTGTTTTTTCTCAAGGTTGCTTTTGCTCCTCAGGGTCTTTTGGGGATTTCATGTGTGAATTTTAGGATTTTTTAAAATTTCTGTAAAAAAATGAAATTTTTATAGAGATTGCATTGAATCTATACATGGCTTTGGGTAGCATGGAAATTTTAACAATGTTATTTCTTCCTATTCATAAAAGTTTTAGTTATTTCAGCTTATTTACTACAAATAAACTTGTAAAATAATTATTTAAAATTTCCTTAATTATGTCAAAATTCAAATTTTTAACTATGACATATCTAGAATCTTTTTTCTTTTTAAAATGATTTTGCCATGTATCCAATCCTCTTTTGAAAACACAAGTCTTTTTTTTAGCTTAAGGAATAATTATTATGATTGTATTGATTATCATTTCTTTCAGCTTATTGTCTTCTAAAATTCCTATTATATTCAATTGCATTTCTCTATTGCAGCATTATCTCTTGTTATTTATTTCATCTTTTTTTCATCATTAACATTGTACTATTTTTCTCTTAGCTTACTTATTCAACATGTATTTGTTAAGGACCTGCTCTGTACCTGATGTTCAATAGGCACTGGAGATTTAAGGGGGAGCATTTCAGACATAAATCCACCTTCATAGAACCAGATCTAGTGAGGAAAACAAATGGGGTAAGCAATTATAAGATCTGTACTAGAGGGAATTTCCTAAACTGGAATTTCTTGGTTCCAAGGCCATTGCCTCCCATCTCTCTAACCATTGGTTCATAATTTGTGATGCTTGGGCTGGGACTCCCTAGCCAGATCCACCAATAGGAGCACCAGAGGAGACTGGCCAGAGGAAGAGGAAGGCAAGGATACTTCTTCCTGCTCATTGTTTTGTCCCTGTCAGCATCATTCTAGCAGAATTTCTTCATCTTGGAAGTGGCAGTTGATTCTTATTTCCAGCTTTTATTTTTTTTTCATGTGCTTCCAGAACCAGCTTAATGATGCCCCTTAGAGATGCCAGCACTAGTCTGGTGAGCAGTCCTTCTTTGGAGGTCTGGGTCATGACTCCTTAAGTCCTGAGGCACCAGAACTCACTGTCCTCTCCTTGGACATTTGATATCTCTCTAAGCTTCAAAATGCTATAACCCCAACCTCACCCTTTGTTCCTGCATTCCCCCCTTTGAGGGCGGGACCTGCTTCCTGTAGTTCCCCTTTTACTTTTTTATTTCCCCAATTATTTACATTAATATTTTCTCTTAAAACAACTGTTGTGCTATGTTTTACACCTGGGTCTGTGTCATTAATTCGGATTTCTGCAATATTCAGCATGCTGTTTATTGCCTCTATGATAGATATATTACTAATTCAGCAGTTTTGATTGTATATTTCTTCCTACATAGTGTCAATTTCCTTGATGTCAGATGTTATCCTATTTATAACTCCCTATTCTAGATTCTCAGTTGCTATTTCCCTTTAACTTTAAAGAACTTAAATTACAAGTTATCTAAAATGTCTCTTGTTCTGTATCTTAAGAGGAAGCCATAATTTCAGTTCTATGAATTGTGTCCTCCATTTTTTAAAAATATATTTTTATTGAGTTCAGAGAGGAAGGAAGAGGGAGAGAGAGATAGAAACATCAATGATGAGAGAGAATCATTGCTCAGCTGCCTCCTGCACATCCCCCACTGGGGATCCAGCCCTAAACCCAGGCATGTGCCTTAACTGGGAATTGAACCCTGACCTCCTGGTTCATAGGTCAGTGCTCAACCACTGAGACATGATGGCCGGGCTGTCTCCTTCATTTGTATTATAATCCTTTTTATGCAGCTTGGGATGTTTTCTGTGCTATTGCATAGGTTCCCATCTGAATCTTTCAAGCCTTGAAAGTACCAGTAACATAGGTGATAGAAGTCTTTAGTTTGCCAATTCGGTTGGATAACCTTTGGTGGGAATCAGAGGGAGGGTTGGAAGCATTTACCTCTGAGTCTAAGAGTTTATTTCCATAATTTGTATTATATTCAGTATCTAGCTGAAATTTGACAGGTATATTTGCCCTCTTTGGGAGTCCAGAATGTCGGTGTCCCTGCCACCAGTGTTAGGTGCAGGCCAGGCCTTCATGATACTTGGGGTTTTTACTTGGTGAGATATCTGGTTCCTGAATGGCTGCCTGTTAGGAGCTGGACCAAATATATGACACCTCGGTTGTTCTCTAACCCCCTACTCCATTTAATCTTTGAATCTCCACATTGAGAGGTGTTGATATGCTTCTTGTTGGAACTCTTCCAGTTATTTCAAAAGTCAATTGGGAAGAGCAAGAGGTTGGGTAGATCCTTTCTTTAGATGATCTTGGTTGTATAGGATTGATCTCCTAGAGAGGTCTCAAAGTTTCTTGTTTATAGATAATACCCTTTCCTATATCCCAGAGTCAATCCAGGGTTTTCCTTTTTATATTCATATTTACTAGTCATTATCTGTTTATTGAACGATTGGTTTTCTGTGCTTCATCTGGTTGATTACAGATTACCTGGCTTTGTCAACCTGCAATCTTTATTTAGCACCCCTGAGCAAGACTTCCTTTAAGAAATCATGCAATCAAAGAAAAGAAAAAAGTGACAAACACAGCATACAAAATTCGTCATAAAAACACAACCCTTTCCATTAGCAAACTGATGTCTTGTGTTAGTCACTCTCTCTAATTTTGACTAATTTCTATATATTTCTGATAAATCAATGAGTAGTGTGGAAAAGGGATTTTTGACTCCAAGATCTCTTGTTGGGAGAGCAAAGGAGAGTTTGTGGTAAGATTGTGGAGGAAACGTGAGATTTTTTTTTAGATCTGGAGTTTACGCACAATCCCTTCATTCACAGTTTTGTCATCAGTTATGTGATCTTCATCACACTTAAAACCAGAAAATCTGAATCATAAAGGCTGTGACAATATACAGATCTTCAACAGAAGGAAGCTGGCCTTACCAGTTGGGGACAACAGAGAAATAAGAAGATGGATCCTGCCATCTGCCTGCAATACAAGCCTTTTTGAGGATCTTTTACATCCTATACACTCATGCAGATCTCGGCATATACAGCACCACTGACAGAAGACATCGGTTGCCTCTGGGAGGGAAAACATTAAGAGTAAAATTCAAAAGCAAGTGAATACACGGATTGCTGTGCTTGTTATTCATCGCGTGTTTTTGACTTGCTAAAAGCAAGTTTAATGTATTTATAAAATTTATAAAGATGTAACTGATTCTGGAGCTCCGCTCTTTACAGGGAACATATTTCATGTTATTGTAAGCACTGAAGAAAATTAAATCAATAAATCCACAGCCTGTAATTTGAGATACTCAATTGAAGAAAAAAATACATTGTCAGGGAGGGAGGGGGGACCATTTACATGGAGGAGGACTTGTAAAACTGTCTGTGGGCTCCTCTGCCGGGCTTTCAAGTGGCTGCAAGAATCCAGCTGGTGCTGTAAAACCGTTCAAGTGTTGTTATGACACCTCGATGGAAGCAAAGGTCAAGTCCCCCTGTTGTTCGTGAAGCATCTGCTCAAGTGGAAAGCCATGCAAATGAAGCTCTTTCTGAACTGCCCGTGCGTCCTTTTCCCTGAGAAAGCTTTGCGGGTGCGCAGTCAGACCGCATGTCCGGAAGCTTGGTGAACTTCTCACTGGCAGCGATGCTCTGTGACCGCTGGCCAGCCAATTAACCTCTCCACGCGTCTCCCTTCCGCGTGTAAAGGTTAGCAGTGCCGCTTGTTTGCCGAGTGCCTGGAACCTCCGTGAAGGGCACTACACAGATACCCAGCACTTGTGTTTGCATAGAGGGCACTGCATTTTTAATTATGTGTTTGGTTGGCTGGATTATAGATTTTATTGTGGTTCAATGTGGCCCCTTCTCCCTGGTTACAAATAAAAGACTAATAGGTAATCACACTCTATTATCATCTTCTAGAGCCCCCTAGAGGGTTAAGGAAATGCCAGAGGTCATAGATTAATAATGTATTCTTTGGTTAATAAAAAAAATATCACACACATCTCAGCTGCATAATAGCTGTGGATGGCAATTTATTGGGCCAAGTGTTTCATCTGTTGCTAAGCAGATAATGCTGGCAAAGACTCATGAAATGAGTTTTGTTTTTCCGGCTCCCCAGTAAATCTTTTATCCTCTCATCAATATCGAGCATTAAGCACAGTTTTGTTAAGGTTTATTTTAAATGTGCTTGTGCATATTTGGGGAAATGATTCTCGCATTCTGGAACTCCTGAAACAATGGGTTTTGTGTGTGTGTGTGTATCTAGGTCGTGACAGTAAGCTCACGATTTTACTGTATTTGGAGCAAATGTGAGTACTTCCGGCCCTGGAGCTAAGTGTCCTATATCTCCCACTTCTTTGCAGATTTACGGAAGAACTTCGAACAAGACCCGCAGGGAAGGGAGGTTCCCATCGAAGGCATGATTGTGCTGCACTGCCGGCCTCCGGAGGGAGTCCCCGCTGCCGAGGTGAGAGGCACCGGGGACAGGCCTGTTCCCAAGAGGGAGGGCAGAGTCCCGAGTGCTCATCGTGTGGAGTGAAAGCCTGTGTCTGGCATCCTTGCCCTCTGGACCCAAATGATAAAGCTGGTGAAGAAATAGTGAGGGCATTAAGTTGGAAGAGGAAATTGCCTCTCGTCTACTTTCTTGTGGACACTAAGCTCTTGCTAGGCAGCCTGGGTAGGATTTGGTCCATGTTCTTGCTTTGGTGGCCGCCGATCCTGTAGGTGGCACCCTCTGTGTCCTCCGCCAGTCACCTGGGGCACGCTGATGTGCACATGGTTTATGGACCGATCTGAGCTCTAACCAGCAAGGCCATGTGAGTGAGTGTCCAGGGAAGGAGTGTCCACCTTCCGAGGTGTTTGCATGTGCTCATTCTTCCCTGGCTCATGGAACATCCGCACTGTGCTCACATGATGGAAAAGGGGCTGAAGCCACACATCTGCGATCTGTTATTCTTTCTTCTCAGTGAGGCATCTAGAGTCCCTGTGGATTTTATTTTTTGCATGTTTTCTAGCCTTTCTGCCATATTCTTTGGATATAATTGTCAGCAATAGGACACTATGATAACAGGAAGGCTTCCTGAACCTTCCAGTCACTGTTACAGGTGTTCTGAGAGGCTAGTAATACAGTTCCTAAGGCAGTATTGGCGGAGGCTTGGCGAGTCAGAAATACCAGGAATGCTTAGTAGACCTGCAAGTCTATAAACACGGGCCTAAGTGAGCATTGCGCAGTGGGGCTTTTCTCTGGGAAGTGGGGACTGTCCTTCGAGCTCTGGTTTATTCACTGAGAAGAAGAGGTATTCTAAAAAGTCAAATAAACAAAAGAAAACAAAAGGAGCCTCTGCTTCACGTTTTAGCTAAAGTTGCTGTGGGGTTTCATAGTTGGGCAGACAAAGGAGCAGAAAAAATAAAGGGGAGCGAAAAGACACACACACTGGCCTATGTAGACAGAAAGTGTGCTGGGCGGACACTGTTCAGGGTTCTAATGGTTCAGCGGAATGAAGCAAACGGACTTGAACATTAAAGCGAATATTCCATGCATGATTTGAAATGATTAGAAAGGAAAATGCTTATTATTTTTTTTAAATTTTTATTTAATGTGAAAGAGAAAGATATTTGATTGTTTTTTTTTCTTTGCCACCGCCTTGTTCCTGAGCAGGTGCCAGGCAGCAGGGCGTTCGGTGCACAGGTGAACGTGTCAGCCTCATTTAAGGGACACCCTAAGCCAGTGGTTCTCAACCTTGGCTGCACATTAGAATCACCTGGGAATCTTTTTAAAATCCTGATTTCTGGGCCTCATCCTCTGGAAATTCTGTGGTTTTTTTTGTTATGGGGTGAGGCCACAGCATTAGTAACAAAGAAACAGAATTTCCGGAGGATAAGGCCCAGAAATCAGGATTTTAAAAAGATTCCCAAGTGATTCTAATGTGCAGCCAAGATTGAGAACCACTGCCCTAAGTTCTCCTGGGAGTCTAATTTGGGCATCAGCAGTTCACTACAGTCACTACCCATCTCTCAAAATCCCCGTTCCCAAACGCTCATGCATAAAAATGTCTCGCCTATGTCACACTGGCTGCACGAACAGCCAGGCTTCCTTCCAAGCCTCAGCCAGGTCACCGCTGTCAACTTTGGCAGAGAGATGGGGAGGAAGGTCACGTTTTTATTAGCTACCTGCCTGTGGGAACCTAACGTTCTCACATGTCTACGGATCAATTTTTACAGCTGGAAGACAACTTTGATATTTACCTGGCACAGCCTTTGAATTTTAAAGGCAAGAAAACTGATGCTCAGATCAATGACCTACCAAAGGTCTTGCAGCCATTTAAGGGCTAACTGTGTTTAAAATCTTAAAACAGCTCCTCGAAGCATTCAGGATAAAAGTCTCTGTTCTCCTGGTGCCTTATGAGGTCTAATGTAATCTGGCTTGCTGCTCTTTCTGACCTCATCTTCTGCTACTCTTCATCTGACCTCCTTATAGCCACACTGGCCTCCTCACTCCTCCTCAGGTGTGCCCGTCATGCTTGAACCCCAGGGCCTTTGCACATGATGACCTCTCTACTAGAACATTCTTCTCCAGCTAATAAATTGCTTCATCCCTCCCTTTAGGCTTGCTCAAATATCACCTGCTCAGTGAGGCCTGCTCTGGACACTTGATTGACAGTGTCACTAACCCACCCCCTGCATATACTTTCAAGCTCCCTTCGCTGCTGTATAATTTCTCCTTAGCTCTTGTCATAAACATACTACTGTATTTACTCTGCTTATCATCTGTCTACTCCACTAGAATATAAGGTTCATGAGGGACATTTTCCTTTATTTTTCTATTGCTTTATCTCCAGAAAATAAGAGACTGCTTTTAGATCCAGGGGCTCAGTAAATATTTGTTGGCTGTGAACGAAAACTAGTTTTCTATATTGATGAATATGTGAGGTTATACGAGGGCCTACCTCAGACAAAACTGTGAAATCCATTATACTGGTATTGTTTTTCTCCCATTCTGGTGCTAGCAAGTGAGTAAAACATCCTCCACCTGCTCTTTGAAGACATAACTAATAAAATAAATGTTAAAAGAGAGAGAACAAAGGAGAGCAATATAAAGGATGTGCAATCTGGTAAGATAATTGAGAGAAGAGAAATTATACCTTGGTGTGTAAATGCATCCATGAGTGTGCATGCATGTATACACACACCCCTACCTACACCTCTACTCTCTCTCGCTCCCCCTCGCTCTCTCTCTGAAGCAGCTTTCCAGAGGCTGCAGGGGATTAGGAATTCTGGGACTTCAGGGCTCTTCAGGGCTGTGGATGGAAGAGGGGGTTCCTGGGGGACATGGGCTGACCTCTGGGAAGCAGCATTCCTATCTGTTTAGCCACTTGGGACAGGTTTTACCGGGTTGAAGCTTGGAAACAGCTCTTTGCACGTCCCTCCACACTTCTTGCCTCTGTTCTTGAAGGCAAATGAGTTCTGCCTGTTCACTCAACTCATTTTCCATCTTCATTAGCTTCTGAGGGTGCTTTTCAGCTGTCACCACAGGAGTAGAACAGGATGTGAAAACTTCCAGTGGCCACACAAACCAGTGTCAGTAGCAACATATTTGGGAGAGATGTTGAACAAGGGAGAGAGGACACAGTATAACTTCTTTTCTGGTGCCTACCCTCCTGTCAAATTTCCAAACGGTAGGGATTCACTTTCTCTATTAGTTACCTAGGGCTACTGTGACAAATTACTACAAACTAGATAGCCTAACACAATAAAAAAAATGTATTCTCTCACAGTTACGGAAGCCAGAAGTCAGAAATCAGGATGGAGGCAGGATTGGTTCTTCCTGTGGGCTCTGGGAGACAATTTTTCCATGCCTCTCTCTTAGCTTCAGGGGTTTTCGGCAGTACGTGGTGTCCCTCGGCATAGACACATCACTCCAATCTATACCTCTGTCTTCACATGGTACTTTCCTCTCTGTGTGTCTGAATTTCTCTCTTCTTTTTTAAAAAATATATTTTTTATTCATTTCAGAGAGAAAGGGAGAGGGAGAGAGAGATAGAAACATCAATGATGAGAGAGAATCATTGATCGGCTGTCTCCTGCATGCCCCTCACCGGGGATCCAACCTGCAACCCGACATGTGACCTGACCGGATATCGAACCATGACCTCCTGGCTCATAGTTGACGCTCAACCCCTGAGCCATTCCGGCTGGGCTGAATTTCTCTCTTCTTATAAGGACACAAGGGCCAACCCTGATTCAGTGTGGCCTCATGTACAGACCTTATTTCCAGATCAGGTCACATGCACAGGTTCCGTGTGGACGTGAAATTGCAGGGGGCACTATTCACCTCAGCGCACTTCCCATTCTCCCTTTGACATCACATCACTCTTTCATGTTAATCATGGATGAGTTTTAGGAATAAATTTCCAGCCAGGCTGGCTAACATTAAAGAGGGCTATTCTGATTCTGAGGAGCAACTGGGGCTAGAGCAGCGGTTCCCAACCTGTGGGTCGCGACCTCTTTGGGGGTCGAATGACCCTTTCACAGGGGTTGCGTAAGACCATCGGAAAACACACATATAATTACATATTGTTTTTGTGATTAATCACTATGCTTTAATTATGTTCAATTTGTAACAATGAAAATACATCCTGCATATCAGATATTTACATTACGATTCATAATAGTAGCAAAATGACAGTTATGAAGTAGCAATGAAAATAATTTTATGGTTGGGGGTCACCACAACATGAGGAACTGTATTAAAGGGTCACGGCATTAGGAAGGTTGAGAACCACTGGGCTAGAGGGTGGTTTAAAACACAAATTCTGAGCTGGGAGCAGGGAAAAAAGCTCGGTTTTCTATATTTTATATTGTAGATGGATATGCAGGGTGTTTCAACCACACATGGAATGGGCTATTATGGGGCCCTAGCAAGCATTTATAGCGTCGTCTTAATGCAGGCAAGCATTCCCACTCCCAACACTTGAGTTATTTGGAATTTCACTTATTTATGAGTTGATACTACCTATATCTGTGCACCAGTATTTCCAGCTCCTTGTCTCAGCAGTAGCGCATGCTGTAGTGATTACCACCATCTGTGTTGTTGTGGAAGGGAAGGCAGAATGAGAGCAGAGAGCTGAGGAAGAGAAGGATGGAGAGCAGAGAGCTGAGAAAGAGGATGGAGAGCAGAGAGCTGAGAAAGAGAAGGATGGAGAAGGGAAGTGTAAACGTGCATATAACCTTGCACAGCCGGGGTCTCCCGGGGTGGAGATGGCTGCCAATGCCTGTCAGGTGGTCTGCAGCTCTTGAAAAGTATATCTTTGTGCATCCTGTCTTCACAGTCATATGAGGAACCCGCAGTTAATGACTCTTGGGAATGATAGTAATTGGGAACTGTGCTTAGAAATGGATCGGTTCTGTAACTGTCACTGTGAAATAGTATCATGCATCTTCCCTGAGCAGAACATGCTCCACCCTCCCCACTGCCCACCTCCTGGGGGGCCTGAGGGGCCATCACTGGAAAGGGTTGTGGCTGGCAGGGCAGTTGGATTTGAAACTGGCACATTGAAAGGCACGTTGGGGGCAAGTCCAAGTCACAAGACATACGCAATGGTCTTCTTACTGTAAGATAGAACTTTTTGGCAACTAACACATCTATGTGACCAGAGAAGGCGGTTTATATAAGAATATAAAGAGCTACCATTTATGGAATGCCCCCAGGTGCCAGGTACTATGTTAAGTGGTTTCTTTATGTAATTTAATTTGCAAAAGACTGCTATGAGATTCTAGAAAACTATGGATGTTTTCACGCCCACTTTACAGGACTTGTCCAAGCTCTCAGATCACTAGGAAGCCAATCTAACCTTAAAGTTCCAATCATCCCTTTCTCTAGTTTCTATTGTGTGTTTTTTAATGAGACTGTGGGTTTAATTCCTTTCCTGAGCCTTTTTGAAGCTTGGGAGCCATAGGCCAGTGGTAGCGTATATTTTTGCTACCTGGCAGTCCACCCTTGGGATTAAAGGTTTTTGGATGAAAATCTCTTCTCACTAGTATGCTAATCCTAAATCTGCTGTAAATTCTGTTTCTTTACTGGAAATAGATAATCTCATGATAAAACTCAGACTAGAGCACTGAGAGTAGAGGCTTTTGGAGTTGAGGGGGGCAGGAGCTAGGGCTTGCTGTTATCCTAGGAGAAAGAGGTATAGGATGTCTACAGTTATAGACATGCAGGCCTGGAGGAGCAGAAAAGGGGACATATAGAAGGGAAGGTGAGAGGACTGAGGGTAATATGTCCCTCATTACAAATTTCCTACATTCGGTCATGGCCCGGACCTACCTCATTGTCATGAAGGGCTCCAGATATCTATAATAATAAAAGTGTAATATGCTAATTGGACCGAATAGCCGGACGACCTTCATTCACGAAGCCACATTGGCAGGGGCCAAGGCAGAGGTGGTTAGGGGCGATCAGGCAGGAGGCAGAGTGGTTAGGGGTGATCAGGCAGGCAGGCAGGTGAGTGGTTAGGAGCCAGCAGCCCCGGATTGCAAAAGGGTGCAGGCCAGACTGAGGGGACCCCCCCCCCCCCCGCCCCGTGCATGAATTTCGTGCACTGGGCCTCTAGTATTCTGACAAATGTATAGTAATGTGACACAATGGGGGGAAAGTATGAAAGTTGGAGTCAAACAGCCCCAGGATTAAACCCTGACTAGTATTTAGAAATGCTAGCAAATTACTAGCCACTCAGGACCTCAGATTCCTCATCCTAAAATAGCAACAATAATTTTCTTGTAGGATTGCTGTGAGTCAAAGAGAAAACAACCTCAAGAATATGCAAAACATTTAACACAATTTGTAATACTAAATAAATAGTAGAGATTACTGTGATTTGTGTTCTTTTTCTTTTCTAAAGTTTCACGAACCTTTGATTCTCAAAAAAAAAAAAAAAAGATGCAGGGCTCTCTTATGGTTGGGGAACCAGATTAAAACTGAAACTCTTGCAATATCTTATATGTCTTCAGCCCCATGAAGAATAGGATGCTGCTAAGACCATCCCTCCTTACCCTGGGCAGCCCATGAGCTCTGCCTCTCCAGCCAGTGCCCTCTGTTCTTGTCCTTCAATTTCATCAAAGGACAAAGACACTCACCAAAAGCTTCCTACTTCCCTCTCTTATAATCTATCACATGGGAGGAAATAAGTGGTTATTGACAGAAGTTTTTGACTATCAATGTTTATTCACCTTACTTGTTCCGTTAAAGAGTCTTATGAATGGTAGTATTGTTAGTAAAAAACACTTTCGAAAAATGGTGCATGAACTTGAAGAGACTCATTTAGATACTGGTTTGGATGACATAATAGGTCACACACTTTCTCCAAAATACCTGGATTGTGAATGGATAATAATCCAAGCCTTTCTAAATTCTGTGAGCTCATCCTATAGCTAGATGTACTGGAATGTATTTGCCACTACAGGTACTTTTTAACCTTGACCTTGGGGCAGTTCTAACTAAAGATAGCAACTTCAGTATTTGACACTTGTTGTTTAGCTAAAACCAATTTGCTCCTTTCAAAACAATTCATTATCCCACACTGCACTATTTTATACTCCCCAATTAAATGGAAAATCCATCTTTCATAAAAGTTAGAAATTATGTCCAATGAAAATCCGACATTTTAATGGTTTTCCACAGATTAAAATTGTAGAGTTCTCAATAAACCCTGATTTACTGATGTTGGCTGTAAAATGGTTATTGCTGTTAATAAAGCCTGTAAATCTTAACAGGTTATATTTGCCTTGGACAATAAAACTTGCCATAAAGGCTTAGTGTCTAAGGCTAATTCTGCTCACATCAAGGTAAACAGCTCCTCAAAACACTTCTGTGTCTGCGAACTAAGGCCCCAGAGCTAAGAAACTGACAGTCTAGCCTTGAGCCACCACACGCCAGACACTTTTCTTGTTTTTATCTCATCAAGAAGTCAAGACTGAGCTGGAATTAGGAAACTCAGGAAGGTCATGGACTTGAAGCAATGCAGTGTGGGTAAGGAGAAGGTTCTTTCTGCTGGCCACCACCTGAGTTTTGTCATTGCCAGATCACTAGGTCGGAATGCTTGTATAACGGGGGTTGGGGGAGGGTCTAGAAGTGGAATGAAAGGACGTATTTTCTATTTTATAAAGTGTGCCAGAGCCATATGAGTGTTAGAAGCCAATTTATTGGGGAAGAGGATGCAGAGTTTAGGGGAAGGAGGTAATTTCCCTTCTAGATGTCCTTGTGAAAATCCAAGGGTGTGGCTTTTTTTAAGAGGCTCTATTAATCTTGGTAGACTTGGTGGACATTGTCGTTGTCATGATTCCTGAGGTGGGGGTAATTTCTTTTTAAATCTTACCTCCCTAAGGTAAAAGCCAAAAAGTGCTTTTCTCGACATTTTCGTGGTTCAGCCATACTAGTCAGGTGTTCTCGCACAAGATGGGATGGAGAAGTGAGCAGGGGAAGGCAGTGTTTGTGCGGAAACCTCTGGAAAGGACGGTGTGGAGATGCCAGCTCTTGGTGGCAGCGGGAAGAACGTGCACCTGTCCCAAGTCTCATGGTTGTGAGCCACGTAGGGTTTCTTGAGCTGCTAGGGTGTTGCTAAGAGTCTGTTGCCTTCACTACAGTGTCGTTGGACATTGCTTCTGGCTGCTTGAAAGGCAGGCCTGGCTCTTTGGCCTTCCTGGAGGTCTGGCACACTAGTTTTTAATAAAGTCCTTTGCTGCATAAATAGGCCAGAGCAGAGTTGCTGTGTGCAATGAAGGATCCTGCCCATTATGGTGCCTGTGCCATGTCTGACTACCTCAGCGTGCCTTTGACCAGTATGTAAAAGTGGCCATTGGAACAAGCAAGTCACTATGAGCTAAAGTCCATGTGTAGGATTAATCTGTGTTTCTTTCTTTGTAAAATAAGGACGGAGACTAGAGCGCTCCTAAGGCCCTTTTCATCTCCCTAATTTATTCCTGGTATATAAACAGTACAGCCTGCACGCTATCAATGACTTGTTTTAATAATTCCGCCCAGACTGGAGCCAGACAGTTTGTAGGTCAGGTGTCCTTTGCCCTTCTTCCCTGGGAGGGTATTCTTGATGAAAGGTTCCTTTGTTTCAAATGTGTTCATTGGCATGAAACCCAGGAGAGAATCTTATGACATTGAACTGTTTAATACAAGAATTGCTAGACTATTGTGTTTAACCTCAATCAAACAGACTATGAAATGAGGATTTTATTTAAAAACTAAGACTCTTAATAATTCACTGGGGAAATGTTAAGTGAGGCGCCCAAGTTCTGAAGCAGCGGACCTCAGGTATAAATAATTAATCTAATTTGGTGTAGCCAAAGCCAAGAGAATGTCTAATAGTCCAGATAAACTTTGCCTTGAGGAGACTGACAATGAGGACCTTTGCAGAAAGCCACATTTCATTCGAATGTATAATATTGTAATAGAAACCTAATGGACTCTTCGGAAAAGAGAATATTGAATTGCTTAAATACTAGTAATTAAGTGCCAGTAAATTACTTCTCTAAAAACATTTCTGCTAAAAAATTTGCTATCGTAAGGGAGATGGGAAATGAGGTTAATATAAGTTATTTAAAAAGTGAATGTCTACAGCCCAAATACCATCGTCATTAATACTGGTCTATAAGTAAATTTTATTAATGTGCTGACTTTTATCACATCCATATCTGGGAAGCTCTAGTTCCTTACTGCAGAAGGGAAGGATAGAAAATATCTAAAGTTCCTGATTTGTATTTATTTTCCTTTTTCTTCCTGTTCTATATTCCTGGAGGGGGTGACACATGGAAGAGAGAATTACAGTGGTCCCCCTTATCCACTATTTTACTTTTCAATATTTCAGTTACCCATGGTCAACCAGGGTTTAAAAATAATAACTGGAAAATTCCAGATAAACTATTTTTACCTTTCCAATTATGTGGCAATCTGAGTACCTCACTCTATCTCATCACGTAGGCATTGTATCAGATCACATCATCACAATAAGAGAGTGAGTACAGGACAGTTAAGATATTTTGAGAGCGAGACCACATTCACATAACTTTTATCACAGTACATTGTTATAATTGTTCTATTTTATTATTAGTTATTGTTAAGCTCTTACGGTGTCTAATTTATAAATTTAACTTTATCATAGGCATGTATATATATAGGAAAAAAACATAGTGTATATACAGTTTGGGACTATTTGCAGTTTCAGGCATCCACTGGGGGTCTTAGAACGTATGCCCCACAGATAAGAGGGGACTACTGTACGCTTTTCAAAGCAAGGGTTGAGGGCTCAGATGAGATTAGTGAGATTGGTAGCTGCTGGTCTTGCCTCCCTTTTACTTTTTCTATGTACTCTGCTAAACAGCTCCACACACTCCACTCGGACTGTGTTCCTTACAGCCCTATCTCTGTGTCTTCATTTCTCCTTACTTGGAATGCCCTTGGCCTCCTCCATCTATCTGTGCTTTACCCAGCCTTGGAGGATCTGTTTAAACCCAGCCTGTCCTTGACTTCTTCCAGGGCCATCCCAGCTGACTCTCATCTCTCTGTCTTAGAAATACTGTAACTAATTTAAGGGGAGTGGACTGCTCAAATAAGGACAACATTCTCTCCATCTCTAGGCGCTTACATTGCTTTGAACTGTTTGTTGTTTTTTGTTTTCTTTTTTTCTTCCTTTTGTATTTAACTTTTCATGACTGTATGTCATATTTTCTCAAGGTGATTTCCTTCTGGACAGGAAATGCAAATTGTACCTTTCAGAATCTTGTCCCACCCCTCTTAGCAGATGATGCAAATGCACCTGGGAATATAGTAGATAGCTGGGAAGCATTTGTAACTTAGTGGATGAATATTTACAAAATTGCTGTGAATACATAGCACATAATAATAAACTCTAAATTTAAATTACCACTTTAAAAGTTACACAGACTTTCACATATATTGACTCAGTTGATCCTTAAGGCTATCATTTATGGGTAGGCAAATATAGCAACATCTGTATATAAACTATACTGCTATATACTAACATTTATTCCATATACACTCTATGCCAGGCACTGTTCACTGAACCTCCCACCAGCCCTTTTAGTGGGTACTAATAATATGTCAGTTTTCTAATTAAGGAAACTGAGGCACAGACAGATTAAATAGCTTACTCAAGGGTACAGTTATTGAGTGATTGAGTAGGTAATTAAACTCAAACAGCCTGGCTTCTGAGCCTGTTTTTCTCTCTCTCTCTCTCTCTGTCTCTCTCTCTCTGTCTCTCTCTCTCTCTCTCTCTCTGTCTCTCTCTCTCTCTCTTGTTAATCCTCACCCAAGGATACTTTTTCCATTGATTTTTAGAGAGTGGAAGGGAGGAGGAGAGACAGAGAGAACATCGATGTATCAATTGGTTGACTCCTGCACATGCCCCAGCTGGGGCTGGGGATCAAGCCTGCAATTGAGGTGTGTGTCCTTGATCAGAATCGTACCCATGACCCTTCAGTCCACAGGCCGCCACTCTAACTGCTGAGCCAAACTGGCCAGGGCTGAGCCCGTTCTTTTAAACTCTGATTAAGCTTCTCTGTGTGATGGACATTGCATGCTGAGCACAAGTTGAGGGAGATAGGATGCCTACCCTTAACTGGCCCACCATCTCCTTTCACACAAATTCAGTGACGAGTGTTAGAGTGTTAGGGTAAGAGAAGGCCATATGTGAATAAGGAGGTGTGTGCACACACATGCACACCTACTACTTCTCCGTTTCATTCCTCAGTCTATGATACTATGTCTGAGCCTTATTGTTCCTCAATGGCAATTAAACCCTGTCATTTTGGGACATTGGAATCTGCATCGTGTTCAAGTTCTAAAGATTGTTTGGCCGGGTTGCTTGGTATCAGTAGTGAGGACTTTGAACAGACTTTGATGGGATGCAGAGACACTTAATAGACCATTTCTTTATCCCCCTCCTTTTTTTTTTTTTCCTGGCAGGAAATTGCATTCTTTATTTTTTTTTTCCAAAACATATAGTCATACTGTGCCTAAGGTTTCTCAAATTGGGGGAGAAGATGCAAATGGATCAAGAGGGAGGGCAGTTGGGAGGGAAAATTAGAGGGCTAGTAATCAATTAATCAAGCAATCAATAGTAAAAATGTACAGAATAAAATACATAAGAAAAGGAAATGCCTGAGTTCTACATTAACATAATGAAGGCGTAGAGCTTTTCCTCTGCCCTGTGCCTTCTTACACAGTTTAGCGGCAATAAGCAGTCTTTATATCTTGAATTATGCAGGAGAAACGCAGCCTGGGAGGCCTCCCCATAAAAAGCCACAGTTCTGTAATTCAGCAGGAATGCTCATGGGCAGGAATCACGAACTCCATCCCAGTCCTGCTGAGGCAGCACCGATTTTAATGCTTCTAGGAAGCGTACGCACCATCCTGATTCACTTAGTAACTGTGGACGGCCTTTGTTTTTTAAGCAGAACTTAATAAAACGACACAAGCAGAATCACTACCATAACAGCTTCTCCTGGCAATCTTTTGCCATGTTTCCCAAATCCTAACTGCTGACGCCACAGTCTATGTGGGCAGAAATGCCACCCTCGGTCACGTCTCTTGCTTTTAGTCAACTGTGGGCACCTAGAAAGTACACCAGCACCGTGGGCGATTTTTCACAGAAGTGCTAGTAAATTAGAGCGTGTCCGTTTCTCCTCCATTGGGTAGTTTAGAGCCCCGCAGGATAAACACCTGCCTACAGGTGCTATTGAGGTACACCCAGCGATCTTATTGCAATTTAGCTTCAGTTCCAGAATCTATGGCCTCTTTCATTGTGCGGCACAGCTCTTAAGCTCCCCCACTCAATAAAAATCCTCGGGAGCCGTGATCTTCTCTTGGAGCCACCTTACATTCAGCACAGTAAGTGCATCGAGTGAAAGAGTGACTTATTGCAACTCCGAGGGCTTGGGTTGGTATAAATTGCTGTGGCTTCCACACCACAGATTGCAGGCACACCAACCCTGGCTTAGCAGCTGCACATGCACACATAACTCAGATGCACTTGGTTATATCAGTTAAGCTTCCAAGAAAAACATCCAACATTCTGAGCCGAACAGCTGATAATCCCCTGCTGTGGAGGTTTTTGATTTAAATATAACTGAATCTCTCTTGGCTCTGACTTAACTGAGTTGGAACTGTTCTTTTAATTGTTGATTCAGTATTGGCTCGCGGATCTGGCTGTCAGTCCTCCCAACAGATTCTCTCTGTAGATGTGTTTATTAATCGTGTGTGATATTCCTCATCCTGCACGGATTGCCAGCACTGGTCCACGCTAGTTACAAGTGATGGTTTAAGCCTTGATCTCCGTGTGCAGGACGTGTCAGCTGAGGGTCATGTGCTGGCTCACCAGTATCGTTTGGGCTTCACCTTCAGAAGGCAGCTCTGACATGGCCTGCAGGAAAACAGAAGAACAGATCTACATAATGTCACCAAATTTTAATAGGAGCAGTCCCTCTGGTGCATTCATTATGTGTGAGGCTAGGTAGTCACTGAATCTTCCCTTTCAACAGGGTCATCCATCTACAGTAGTCCCCCTTATTCATGTTTTTTTTTTCTGTTTGCTCTTACCCATGCCAACCCCAGTCTCAAAATATTAAATAGAAAATTCCAGAGATAAGCATCTCATAAGTTTTAAACCACATGCCGTTCTGAGTAGTGTGATGACATCTGTGCCATCAGCTAGCTCCATCCTGCCCAGGACATGAATCCTCCCTTTGGCCAGCATATCTGCCTGTAGATGCTCCTGCCGCTAGTCACTCAGTAGCCATCTTCGTGTCCCAGTGTCACAGCACTTGTCAAATCACCCTAATTTTATTTAATAACGTCCCCAAAGTGAAAAGCAGCAATGCTGTCAATCCTGATATGCCTAAGAGAAGCCATAAAGTGCTTCCTGTAAGTGAAAGGGTGTGTATGTACAGGGAAAAATATGCAGTACATATGGGTTATGTACTCTCTGTGGTTTCAGGCATCCACTGGGTCTCTAGGAGAGTACCATATCCCCTGCAGATAAGGGGGGTGGGGTTTAGTTACAATATCTGGGTATATTTAGAGGAGGAATATGTCACACAGTAATGAACATTGCAGGTTTGCATGGAAAAATGTGTCTCCTTCCTAATAGCCAGGAAACTCACATTTTCCTTTTTAATTAAAGCATTCAAATAATCAGCAATATGAACCAGTGCTGTAGAGGGGGTGATCATAATGATAGCTGAAGAAAAAGGGAAACAAAGCTAGTGGGGGGAAAACACCTCAAAGTAGATGGGAGTTGACAAATGCTGGATTGTGGTATGTTTGTTTTTGTAATTTGATTTTATTTTGTTTTATGTGTGTGAATGTGTATGTGTGCATGTGTGTATGTTACAATGAGCTTATTTATTTTGTACGACATCAAGACATAGCTTTTGTCCTTTCCACTTTTTAATTTTCTTTTTATTCATTTATTTAACTTATTGTGACAACACTGGTTAATAAGATGATATAAGTTTTAAGTGAACATTTCTATGATACATGATCTGTATATTCCACTGTGTGCCCACCACCCAAAATCAAGTTTTCTTCCATCACCATATATTTGACCCGCTTTACCCTTTAGAACTCCATGATCCCCATCCCCTCTGGTAGTGACACATACTGTTGTCTGTGTCTATGAGTTTTTATTTGTTTTACTTGTTTGTTTATATGTTGCTTTCAGTTTTCTATCCCAGATATGTTTGAAATAAAATGGTTCTTAGCTTTTTCTGACTTATTTCACTTAGCATGATATTCTCAAGTTTCATCAATGTTGTCTCAAATGTTTTCTTATGACTGAGTAGTATTTCTTTGCATGAATGTACCACATTTTCTTTATCCAATCATCTATCGAAGGACATTTCAGGCTTTTTCCATGTCTTGGCTACAGGGAATAATGCTGCAATGAACATAAAGGTGCATATAATCTTTGCAAATAAATGTTTCCATATTTTATGGGTTATGTTTATGTGTTATTTCATTCAAATCTATGAGCTGCCGAGATGATAGAATCTTCACGAAGGATCATTAGCTACCATATATTGAGGACCGCATGCCAGGCCCTGTGCTGGACACTTACCACATGTTCTCCTATTTTATTCTTTCAGCTGAGTTAGGTGCTATTATCATTTTCATTTCACAGATAAGGTAGTGGAGGCTTAGATTGAGTATCTTCCCCAAAGTCTCTCAGGCAGTAAGGGACCTAGTTCTCTTTGATTTCAAAGCCTGAATCTTGAGACCACTCCACAGGGTCTCTTGGTAGTGATCACGTGCCATGTGCTCGGTAAGCGAGGACAGAGGAATTCCAGCAGGAGTGCATCTGATTCCATGTTGGGTTCTTTCTGTTCTATCACACTGTCTACTCATGATGCAGGGCTAGTTTCGTTGAGCCTCATATCAGAGCATAACTTAAAGACAGTCATGGGCCTTGCTTGGTGTAATACGTCTTCAGTCTCTTACAACTTGAACAGATGGCTTCTTTGCCTCAAGGCATACAGCAGTAAATGAGTCATGGTCTCTATTCCTGACAAGCTCAAGCATCAAATAAATGAAATGAATATGTAAATAACTATAGAAAACAAAGTACGCTGCCTATAGTCATGATAACAACAGTAATATAGAAGGAGAGCAGTTATTTCTGTTGGCCAGAGTGGTCAACCAAGACTTTACAGATAATTCCCATGCAGGTTTTTAGAAGCTGAATACGAGATCATTGTGGTGGAAAGTTACACAGCACACTCAGGGCCCAGGATCAGCATGGTCAAAGCCCACAGGTATGAAACAGTATGGCTGGCCAGGAAGTACAGTTAGTTTCATCTTGAGAGCCTAAAGAATCAGTGGGAGAATCACCAGCATAGAGACCCTAGGTGGGGTAGGCAAGACGACATCACAGGAAGCCTTGTTTGCTATCTTGAAAAACTTAGATTTTTAAATTTTATTTATTTATTTATTTATTTTGCTCACCGGTGGTAGGGAGCTACTGAGGGGTTGGAGTCGGAGAAGTGGGATGCCAGATTTATTTGTCTCTGTTTTGTGTGTGTTTTTCCAGTGTCCATATTATTTTTTAGTTTAAGGACCCTTGCTACAGGGAAACTGGTAGGGAGTTGTAAATATGTATTTCTCTAGGCCATCATTGGAACTAACTTTTTAAGAACTGTTTATTTGTAACTAATTTTGTACTTGCAGAAAAGTCTCAAGAACTAGAGTAAGGAAGCCACGGCAGACACCTGCTTTCAGTGGTACTCTGCCTGGTGCTGGGAAGACCAGTTCTGCCTCCATCACCCCAGCAAGAGGCAGGCTTGTATGTCCAAGGCCTCTTGTTCTTTCTGTTGCAGAGGTCCTCAGAGCTGACTGGCAGAAGTGCAGACGATGTAGACATTTATGCTCCCCAGTCTTGATGTTGCTGCTGCTAAGCAACATGGCCTTGACTCACCCCATTCACTCTCCACCGCTTACCTAATGGGCACCCTTCTCTTCCCTGATGCAGAACAAAGGTAGCAGCTGAAGAGAGGGGTCAAAGTTCTTCATGTCATTAGGTGCCCCCTCACCAAGCCCTTCACCTCTGTATTCAGTACAGACTTCCCCACTATTTGACAGAGACTTTGAAGATTTCCTTTGCTTCCTTTGTACTTGCTCCACATTTTCCTTTCAAATGTGCTGAGATCTCTCTCTTCACCAGTGATTTGGAGCCCATTAGAAGCACATGTAAAGCTTTGGCTTTTCAGGCTACAGGCCAAGTTGCTTGCGTATTTCGCTAAAGCCTGGGTTCGAGGCAGACAAAAGACAGGAGTGTTGTCATTATTGTTGTCATGAGGCAGGATCTTTTCATCCAGATAATGGAGATATCCTCTCAAAGGTTCTTTGGTACCACAGTCCTAGAAAGAGCTTTTGTTTTCTCCCAGATCACCTCTGCGATTCATCATGTGAAGGGGTGCTCATCTCTTCCTACCCTCTCCCCATTGTCTCAGTTCCCCCTGCATCTGCTCTGACCCTGCACGCATTTGTTCAGTTAGGCTTATTTAATCAAGTCTCCTTCATGCTATTGTGGCTTACCTTATCTGCTACATTTAAAGTGCCAGGGCCATTATCCCTTTCATTTGCCTGCTTTGAAGTCTGAAATTTTGCTTTGAATCACTGCTGTACCTGGGTCTAATCATGCTCTTATTACTGGGTTTCCTGGCTTGAATTGCTTTCCCGGCTTCCAGAAGTGACTGCAGATCCATGAGGCAATTGAGGACAGATTCTACAAAAGATAATCTCCTTCCCTTTTCTGCTACTGGCCAGTCAATACTAAATTCTGACTCGGACTTGAAGGAGCATAAGACGGAGCAGGGGTTTGCAGCCTCAGCTCTATCGACGTCTAGGCTGTGTACTCCTTTGTGTGGTGAGGGCCCTCCTGCTCCGTGTGGGAGGATTTAGGAGCATCCTTAGCCTCTCCCCATTAGAGGATAGTAGCACCTCTACTCTGGCACCCCCAGTTGTGACAACCAAAAATGTCTCCAGACATTCATTGCCCAATGTCACCCCTCCTTGAGAATGCTGAAGGCAGAGTCTCTGATCGCAAGTACTTTAGAATCTGAGATGCTGTACGTATCTAACATAGTGGCTGCCGTATAGCAGGTGCTCAGTAATTTTCTTGTTGAATTGAGCCCAGCATCAGTAGATAGTTGTTACCATATGCCCACTGGCCTATGATCACATTGTAGGCAGTGGAAACTATGCCACGTTCAGATCTCTATATCTAGCCCTTAGCAGAGTACCTGGCATGTGATAGGCACTCGGAAAATATATATTGGGGAGATGCTTACATGAAAAGAGGAGCCAAAAAGCTCCAATAGAAATGATTATGTTAGATTTTGCAGATTAATCAAGGAGTTACATGTGTTGGGTAGGCATGAGCTTGGGACAGTGAAGGATGCAATAAATTTGTATAAAAGAGATAGATAAAGGGGAAATCAGTATGAGGAGCACATACTGATATATGCTCTCTTCCCCAGAGTGCTCATTGCCTGCATTCTACCTCCACATCTCAGAAGGCCTGATTTGCTTCACATAACATAAAACACACGTTGTAAAGCTGTAGACTAGCCTTAAACTGATGGGTCAAAAATGCCCACGATGGATGAATCACATCAGGCCACCACCCTGCAGAGGAAGTCACGTCAAAGTAGAGAGCCTGCTGAACCATGTCAGCACCTCAGTGGGTGCACAGTGGGCTGTGGAACATATTTCTGGAATGTGTACCTCAGTCTCCGCTAGGGTGGTCCCTTCAAACCCAAGATGTATACTCTTATATCTCAGCTCCACTTGCCATGACTTGAGGAAGTGTGACATGTTGAAGGCAGGAGGCATACATTTTAGATTCCCTTCTCAACCTCATAACCAGCAAAGTTATGATCCATTGGGATTTCTTTAAGTGGAGCTATTCCTTTTTCTACTGGAGAGGCGAGTGGGTGCGAAAGAGAATCTTTAGGGGGCCCCATAAAAATGAACAGAAGCTTTATTTACTATAATCAGATTGTTTAAGACCATGGACCTTGCAGACAAGGTGGAGTTTAATCCAAGTACCTCCTATTATTAGCTATTTGATCTCGGATTAATTCTATAACCTTTTGAACTTCAGGGTCCTCATATGCAAAATGGGGTAATAATGCCTCATAAGGGTGCTGTGAAGATTAACGTGAGATGATATATTTATATCACATAGCACAGCAGATGTTATGATTATGATGATTATTATTATTGGTGGTAGTAGTAGTAGTAGTAGTAGTAGTAGTAGTAAGTCCATTAACCCTTTGTTTCCCTGTTTTACTGCTTGTCCATACCATACCATACCACTGGCATGTTTGGGGCACCAGTTCTGCCTCTGTGTAGTTCTCACATTGTAATAAGAATGCTGCTGCTTCCAGGTCATGTTGAGCTTTGCATCTGTTATTCTCTCTCCCTAAAACAATTCAGGCCAACTTCATCCTCACTGCACTTATCCTATAATAGCTCATCATCTTCCGGTCAGGGCTAATGAATTCTTTCTAAACAATAGTGATTTCTTTTGGTTTCAGGGAGGTAGCCGCTGTTGGAGTCATGTTTGCACAGTGACAAACACATTTATTTTCAAAGTAAAACAATGAAGAATGGGAACAACTTGCTTTTGTCATAGCAAGTGCTCTGTACCAGTCAAGGTGGAAGGTCTAGAATCAATATGACTAATGGATCTAAGCTCCAAGTGATAGAGTCAGCAAGAAGAATAAATTATCACTTCCCCATGCCTCTGGGATGGTAATTTCTCCTCAGTGTCTGATCTGTGATAGTCGCCTTCCTGTTCTCCACAACGGCTGTCAGACCGATCACAAGCCAGGTCTGGGAAGCACTTGGTCAATACATCCAGGGTGTCAAGCGTTGAGTCATTTTTATGTTTATTTGTTCCCCTTATTACTTTCTTTGGCTGAGTAAAATCTCTATTACTTTGGGCTCAGGAACAGAGAATGTGCTGTGAACACCCGAGGCGTACATTCTATTTTATTTTTATTATTTTTTCTGATGACTTCATTATTCCCTTATGCCTGCATTTTTCCCACCATTGTTTTTCTCCCTTCCTCTTTCTTCAGCATCCTTTTCTTTAGCTTCTCCATTTATTTACCCCAGCGGCATGGAAGTGACTTCATGCCAATCCTCGGCCTTTCTCCTTCAGAGCAGTGAATGGCTCCCAGCCTTCTAGGTTCCACGGGAAAATTCATCCTCTTCCCTCTCCCTCAGAGGAGAGATTGGCTGAGTCTTGCCCACTTTTAATTTCTTTTTCAGGAAAGGACATTAAGACATAACAAGAGCCATGTGCCTTAATTATTATTTAATTTTCAAAAGGACATTAACAACATGCAATTGCAGAATTATAAATTTAAATAAATGTAACTATATATGTATTTTTTTCTCAGTTTCCGCTATGAAACTAAAAGAAAATCATCTTAGGTCATACGCTTTGTGCATGATTGACACATGGCACCAGCTCTCTTCACCCCTGCAACACTGGTAGATCAGGTTAGAGACAAGAACAGGGTTAGGGAGGTAGACGCAACAATTGAAGACCTCTTTCCTTCTTTCATCAATGACTATGCATTACTTTCATTTTCAGGAATAACTTTCTTCACATTTTATTGATGGATTTGCAATGAAATCAGACCTGCCCAGGAGAGAAATTATTTATCATTTCCATTAAGAGCTCCAGCAATAAATAAACCACCGGAGTTTATGTAGATATCCACTAGGGCCGTGCTCTGCAAACTGCGGCTCACGAGCCACATGTGGCTCTTTGACCCCTTGAGTGTGGCTCTTCCTAAGCCTTAGGAGTACCCTAATTAAGTTAATAACAATGTACCTACCTATATAGTTTCAGTTTAAAACTTTGGCTCTCAAAAGAAATTTCAATCGTTGTATTGTTGATATTTGGCTCTGTTGACTAATGAGTTTGCCAACCACTGTCCTAGGGCATCCATTGAAGTCCAGAAAAGAGCCAAAGTCAGTGTTAAACACCAGTGTTACATGAGGGAACATGATTGGTCTTTACAATTGAGATCATCTATTCATTCACAGCACACTTGACTTATGGTGAGCATTTCAGTTTTGTATTTGATTTGTACCTTCAGGCACCAAGACATGAGCTTTGGAATCAACAGACAGGAATTCAAACCCTCCTTCTGACCCTGGACAAGCTCCTCCCTCTAAGCTGATTTCCTCACTTGCAGAAATAAAAGCATGACAGTGCCCACCTCCTGACTGTCCCAAGGTTGCAATGGAAGGAAGTAGGCAAGAATGACTAACACATTGCATGGCACATAGCCTTAGGGGATGCAAACATTCCCTTATTCTTTTTCATTTTATTGCAACCACATTTTTTTTTAATGGGAAAACCTAAGTGGCACATCTCAAAACCATTCACAGTAATATCTCTCTGAATTAACTAATTGCTGTGGCTCTTCCCTCTCCTCAGCCAGCTATTTTGACCCATATTCCATATATGTATTTGCCTACAGAAGTGTCCTTGTTAATTTATTCTTTAAAAGAGGACCGTTTCAATTACGGGACTGTTAATTATGTATCACCTTCAATTATTGTAACCTACTACATGCTTATTTTGAGTGTAACCTACTACAGGCCTGTGTGTGCCAAGCCAGCCGTCTCTGAACTTGAACCGCCTCTGGTAGCCTTCCTCTGCTCTCTAGTGTCATCCACCGTTCCATTTCCCGCCCGACCGGGCATTCGTTGGCGATGAGCTGCACAGTTGCTTTACCGACAAACATAAACTTCCCTTGATTTTTGAGGGTTCTGCAGAGGTTGGTACAGTGTTATGAAATATCATT